>NC_088777.1:15867365-17117365 GCF_954871325.1 Gordionus sp. m RMFG-2023
GCCAGATTGTGGTCAATTTACTTTCCTCTAAATAAATATATATTATATTCAATAATAAAACGATACAAAATATCCATTATTAAAATTATAAATAAAAATAAAAATGGTTTCAGACTTTCTTCCGATTCCTCTTTCATTTGAGAAAACAATCCGCTAAGTTTGGAACAGAGGTTAGAAAGGGTGGTCAAGGTATCGTTATTATTCGAGCTCAGATCATGATCGTCGGTATTTATTTTCGAGTTGGAAGAATCGAGGAAAGTCAACGGGGCAAAATGAGTTTTCAAGAGCCTGTCAGCCTTGAGAAGGACCCATAGGCTAAAGTTTTTCAGTTTGCTTTCTTCGGGGTTGTCGAAGAGAAGATCTTAGAATGAGCATAATAAAAAAAATCATCATCCTTATTAGGTAAGCTTTTGAGTCCGATTATTATATACGGAAGAGCAATTTATAAATAATTAAAATTTCATCATTTAAAAAAAAAATACATAAAAACTTTTTAAATTTAATTTTTATTTTTCGTATGGGATGACGGTAATAGAAGATTTTTGAAAAAATATTTTTATAATTTCCCGGAGAAAGGCAAAATCCCTAAAGAGCTTTAAAAATTTATAAAACACACTTAGTGTATTAATAAACGAAATAATAAAAAATATAATTTAAATTTCTTATGCCTCTTTGCGGCTCCAAGCGAGTAAATATATATTTAATATATATATTAAATACTTGTTAGATAAAAACGAGCAAGATATTTATGAATATTCTGATTATAATAAATTTTAATAGAAAATTCGATTGACCCTCTATCTTATGATTTAAATATCAAAATAGATGGTTAATATCGGATCGGATTGGTGAAAATAAAAGTGAATTAATATTTTCGGGATATTATCTAATGAGTAATAAATGACATATATTGTTTTTAAATAAAAATTTTTTTGTTATTTTGAAACAAATGAGTGTATGAATGATATGGGATAAATCCATTTTATAATTATGGGTGACAAAATGTGGAATAGCGTAAAATTTTTAATATAATCATTTTAAAACAGTGTTGCGAAATAGAATATAAGTTTATTTAAACCCTTTTGACGGATGTCATCCTGTCTGAGCGTAAATTCGTGCTCTTTGAGTTCCGTTAATGAGTCGAAATTCGCGTTCAATTCTAAATCAACAACCTTAGTCTACATTTTTAGTATTTTTGAAAAATATTTTCAAATGAGGATGGAATATTCGGAATAATGCTTAAAAACTCCTAAGGTATTCATAAGAGAGACGATTCAAAATTCGAATAGTCTAGACTTTAAATTTTTGTAATATATCAGACGGCTTATTAGATAAGTTATATTTTGACAAAATTTCTACAAAATCAAAATTTTCGAGAACAAAATGTTATTTTTAAGACGTTTAAGGTGGAAATATGAACAGTATTTTTCCGTTATAGACTGAAATAGTAGTTCCGTTAAAAAGGTCAACCTTTAATGCCCCCTCCCATTCCCACTCGTATTAGTTTATTATATTATAAGGGAGGTTTAATTCAAGAATAATTTGCGTGGCTCGATAAATACAAAAATAATATCTTATAAAGTTTAGTAGAATATGAATATATACCTTCTGGCCGAGTTCTTCATACATATTCTTTAATCTACGGTATTCGTTTACAACATTGCCCCTCTCGTTGTCACCACATTTATCGTTGTGGTGTTGGAGAAGGTACTTGTCGAAATATGCTTCCCTGTCACTAGACCCCCTCCTTGCTTTCACGCTCTTAAAAAAAACTGCGTTTCGAGGGTCATAGTTAAATTCTGCTTGACTATTTTTAGTCGATTTATTGTCGATCTTGACGAGGTGCTTGTTCGAAAAACTTTCATCTTCACTTTTGTCATCCTTATGTTTCTTGTGGCTTCTGGAGAAATACTTGTCCAAAAAATTCGCTTCCTTGACTTCGTTAATTCTTTCAATTTTTGCGCCCTCGTTGCGATTATTTTTGAACGATTTGACGTCGTTCCTATTTTTCTTTATAGCTGAAAGGGAACCGGGTTGAATGTTGAGATACTTTTCTGAGTTTTGCGTTCTACTCAGCGCAGTCGAACTAAGTAAAGAAGGATAAGGGAGTAAAGGTAGAGGCGTGAATGGTCTGAAGAGTAACTTGGAGGATGAGTAAGGCATTTCTGGAAAATTTAGTGAATGTACAAATAAATTTTGTGTATGATTGTTTGTGGATTATTTAAAATCATTCATGAATAAAAATATTTTGTTTAAAAAAAGGAGCCCTATAGTTCCTAGATCTAGCTCAGTAAAATTATCTTTATTTTAGGATCGAACCGGCTACGTACTATTTTCTGGGAACCGGTTTGTATAGCAAGATAAAAATGTAGTTTGTTATATTTTTTTCTATCCATTTTAATACAATAAAATTATAAAGATAAGGATACACCATAAATAAACTTTTACCATGTTATCTCAAAGCATCGTCAAGAGATAATTAATGCAACTATCATCTTGAGCTTTTATGGATCAAACATTCATACTATTTAAAAAGTATCAGTCGAATTGGGTGAAATAACTTTAAACGGATAATCATTTATACTAAAATAATGGGCTTTAAGATCAAATATAGTTTAAAGAGGCATTCAATTAATTACCATTCACGTATGTGGGGAAAAAAAAGTAGAAATAGAAAAATTAAACCTTTATCTTTTAAAAGGGATTGAAGATGCATTCTATTCATTGAAATATCGGTGGCAGTAGTGGCATGATAATCCAATCGACTAGTGCGGCTCAAAAAGTTTTGATTCGCATTGTACAGGAGAAAAGAAGCCAAGTCATTTGGGTAGGCCGAATTCTTGCCAAGCCAATTGGCATTTTGATAAGGAATAAGCTTTAAAAGTTGTTTAAAAAAAGAATTCAAATTGAAAGTAATTCATAGAAGAAAAGTATTTTTTTATATATTCAATACGTAAAAACATTTACTAAAAAATCCATAATTTAACTGACCCTCCCCCCCCTTTCAAGAACAACAAACAATATTCATCTACTTGGTCTTTGGGACATAAATCTTTAGCATTACTATCTTTCTTATTATTGTCAGAATAATGCCTCGTCTCAGTATCCTTGCCAAGTGGAAACAGTCTTTTCTGAAACGCCTTCCTAAAGGGCAACAAAACGTCTGTCATCCCAATCGCATTGTTCCCCCGAAAATTTCCTGAATGAGAAATCTTTTCAGGACCCTTTCCGCCAATCTCGATGTTCAAATGGTCTGAATTTTTCGGGGCGAAATATGACCAGAGACCTTCCCTCCTGATGTCTAGAGATTTATCATTGACGGGCGGTGCGTCGATAGATTTATCGTTAATTTTTAGCGATTTTGCGTTTGTTATTTTTCGGCGTTCGTAGTTAGAGGTGTATTTACCGACCACTTTCGAAGCATTATCGACGGAATCGACGAATTGGTTATTAGTTGGGATGGATTTGTTGGTGGTAGGGATAGATTTTCTATGAGTATGCACCAGCTCCGTTATTTTGTGCTGGACACCTAAATATTTTTCGATATATAATTAGAATTTAAATTTATCGGTAAATAAATAAATAAATCATAGTTCGATCGATGCTAAATAAATACACAAAGTTTTAATTATCAGGGAAATCATTTTTTCAAAAAATATGGATTCGTAATTTGTTTTCGATTTAAAAATGAGATGTTTTACATGATTATTCGTGAAACCTGTTAAAAAAATATTTATAAAATTTTAAGCGTTTCCTTTTTATAAATATCTTTGAGGTCTATAATAAAAAAAAACTCGTCAAAATAAAAAATATAATAATAGCAATCAGCAAACAGACTTAAGTCTTAGACTAAGAACCAACCAGAGCGCTCTAGCGTTTGTAAAATAAACATTCTATAAATTAAATTATATATTCATCTAAAAACATATAAATTATTCGGAATCAATACCTAGTAAGCATGCAAATGTTTAAGTATGTACCAACTTTTAAATATTTTAAACAGATGTGTTTCCTGGTTTAGTCAAGCTTCGACTTATTTTATTTTACTAATCCTTCTTTCGGCTGTGCATCGATGCTGGTTTATATGTATTTTTAATATAAAATTAATAAATTCCGAAATTTAGATAAATTATACATTAAACGGTAAGGTAAAATAAAAAATGGTTAGTCCAATTTGTAACATCATCTTCAAATCCAAATAAATTTAAAAATCTGTAAATGGCACTATTGGGGCCATCTTGTAAATTGTTCAAAATTTAATATTTATTTTTACCAGTTTTACTTATAAAAGAAAGCTTTGCAACACCTTATACATAACTTTCCATATAACCCCTTTGGAGTAAAATATAAAAAAAATGTTTAAGTCATACCTCTGAAAATGATCCGATAATTGCATAGAGATTAAGTCTAAAGCATAAAACACTTTCATTCCATTAATATCTCAATATTACCAATTGGATCGCAGATGTCGTTAAGATACTAGTAATAAACCTTTAAATATTGTTGTAGCACTGGAATTTTATCAATAACCTTACAGTATTTCTCAGTTCTTTTCTAGGTATTACGAGTAGAGGTTATTTCCCCCCAGAGGGTAGAGAGTAAAAAATATTTGTGGGGTAGAGGGTAAATCTAGAATGCATAATATTTTGAAGACACTGACATATTCCAGTAATTAAACTACTAACTGCTGTTTTTGAATTGTGTCTTTTATAAATCATATGCAACTACCTACCCTAGCAGCTCATGGCTTGCGTTTGTTTTTTAAAAGCTATAACTTCAAACTTGTACTTAATATCTTCAAGATATAATGCTTTTAATTTTCATAAATTTTAAATTTTTCATCAATTTAAAAATATATAATTGTATATAAAAATGCAAAATAATCTATAAAAATAGTAAGTCTTAAAAAAATAATTAGGAGGAGGTAGTAGGTAAATTTGCATTCTAAAAGTTAGGAGGGAAGTAGAGGGAGAACTCTAAATAATCGTATTGAACCATACATATTGCTACCCTCAGAGTGATAGAGGTTACAAATTCGAAGGCTCTGATATGTTCTTAGCTTTACATTCTTCTCTGGAAATAATTAATAAATATAAGCTGACAATAAATGATTTCTCTATATAATGAAATATTTTTATATAAAACCTTCTCTTTTAAAGCTCGTGATAAAAATTTGCGGGAATTTCGACAAAAGCAATTCGATCATTTGTAAGGCGCTCAGAATAATTTTGAGGTCTTTAGAGGTTAACATGGAGACAATGTAACTATATATAGAGGTAAAGATATATTTTAAAAAAAACATGATTGTCCCCCATTCATTCCTTTTCTTCCTAATATTTTTCCTTTTCCCTATAATTCCTTTCTGCTCATTAAGAATTATTTTCCATATGCATTCTTAACAGTGTCATACTTTTAAATTTTGAGACGTAAATATAATTATAAATATAGTGTAATCAAAATCAAAACTTTGAAATATCTAAGGAGCTCAAAATTTCCAATACTAAACCATCGTCCTTGGAATGATAGAGCATTCTGAGCAAAGCTTTGAGACAATTGTATTTAACAACGTTACCAGGCTATAGAAATAATAATAATTTTTTTCAATTTTTAAAAAGATGTTGTTTTGTATATTTTGATCATACAATTTCCATCAATAATTAGAATAAATATTAACTCGTTGGCAGATGACAAGCAAAATAAAATAAGTGTCCAACGGAAAATCTATTTAAGATATCAATTAAAGAACACTTTTATTTACTACAAAGTTTCCTTTTATAATGGTTTATAAAAAATATTAAACATTTGCGAAATAGCAATAGCATCATATAAATACTTTAGTTCAGGTGTAATTAATTTACCGAATTATCGTATATCCTATAAACCAATGGCATGAGGGACCTCACAAAGTATTTTCCTATCTCCCGTCCTTCTTCGCTGTCCAAATAACATTTTCTGCTATCTTCCGAAGTAATACTTTGTAGTTTTGGGATTTGCGGCGCAAGTCCACCATTTTTAGGGCTCGTGTCGCGGCAAGTAAATTTCGTGTACTCAGATGATTCGTGAAATTTGGAAAATATTTCGGGGTTTTTGTGTTCGTGATAAAATAGTCGATCCGATAAGGATAAATGATGGGAATTAAGAGAAGGAAATAGTTCGCTTTTTCATTAATAAAATAAAATTATTGTTTAAAATAATAAAAAGGACAAAACTACTTTTTTGGAGCGCAAACGTAAAGAAGAACAATTGGAATAAGTGTTAAAATCTCTTTTGACAAATAAATATAATACTTTTCTGTTGTATTATTATGAATAATTAAATTTTCATTTCTATCATTATAAATATGTGAGTCTTAATTTTTAGTATATAATAAAATCATTATTTTGTGGCTTTATGCAAAAATAAATATTTTCGTTACCATATCAAGAGCGTTATCTCGGATATTTCCATCGGGTTTTTCCGGCAAAATCCCAAATCTTTGAGAGGGGAAATGACATTTTGCAACGAGAAAAAGACGTCATTGATTTTAGATTTCGTGGGGGATTCGGTGGTAGGCGGCTGTTCTTCCATCAAAAGGTATTTAAGAGTGTCTATTATATCTATCGATATAATATTAGTAAGGTGTATAGGATAAAATAGGATTAATGAGGAAAAGCAAAAAAAAACCTTCTTCTTTTCGTTCTTTTTTATTTATTGATTTGAGTGTTTCGATAAAGAAAAGGCTATCACTAGGAAACCATTTGAAACCAGACAATTACAGTTAGATAAAAGAACATTAATAATAAAGATAAGGGGAAGTAAATTAAGTCAAAATAATATTAAATTAAGAGAGAAAGATGAAAGATTAATAAAATTATTACTGAAACTAACCGTTTTTAAGGAGAATGACGGCCAAGCTATTGCAACCTTTTATCATCGTGTGTAGAGACTTGATGATCATTGAAGAGGTTTTCGAATCGACAATGGGTGGAGAAGCCATGAGCTATGCAATAATAATTAAATGGAATGAAGTGATATTATACGTGAAATCCCGTTATTCCAAAATGAATATAAATATATCTTTATATAATGGGTATCCCTTCCTTCCTTAAATATTCCTTATTTTATCTCTTTATACTTCCCCTTTATTGGAAAGCTAGAATGAAAAAAAACATATAAATAATGTATATTAAATCTAAAGGATAATTTTATTTTTAATCCTCAAACCAAATTAACGATATTAGATATGTATTCGAAAGTAGCGATTTGTTCTAGCAAGATGGGTTGGTCTCTGAAAACCTCTATGAGTCTGCAATAGCATAAGCAACAACTTTCAATAACGCTCTTATCCTGAAATAAATATTTATAAATTCGAATTTTTAATTTTTAATATTAGGTCTCATATACCTATCCTGTTAACTAATAAAAAATATTTTTGTAGTTAACTTTGATGTTTTAAGGTATAGCGTTTTGTATCTAGCCCTAACTCTGGTTCACTGTAATTTTTTCAAGCCTAAATCAAACCCTCTATTTTAGGGCACCTATACCAAAACCTTATGTTTCTCTAAAAACAATTTAGAAAAGATAGAATATATTTTAAATAAAGTCATACATGCATTTTAATTATAACTGGCTACATCTTATCTGTGAGTATATTAGAATATAGAGAGAGGTATTATATTCAATAAAACCACAAGGTTAAAAACGTGTGGGTTTATTGAGATTAATTAATATGCGTATAGCCTATATTGATATATTATTAAGGTTAAATTTCGCAATAATCTTTAAAAAAATTGAAAATAGATTGATTTTTGCTTGGGAGATAATAAATAATATAGGAGAGAGAATAGAATTAAGTGCTCGTCAATTCATATGAGGTAAATTTAATGTTAAGGAGGTAAAATAATTATGAATGAGTACTTTTTTTGAAATACTTAGTAATACATATAAATATTGCAATCTTATAAAATAAACAATTCAAAAAAAAAGGTTAAAAAAAACTTGTCCAGTAGTCAAACCGCCCTCCACGAGTCGCAAGGATCCAATGACGTTCACTCGAAATGATTCTGCCCCTGTCACGTATTCGCAACACGATGCCGCTACTGAAAATGCCGAGCGACGAGCGGGAGCTGAGTAGAAATCGACGAAGGCCAGGCAAGAGGATATACCCCCCTGTATTAATTTTTTATAGCGAAATTTATTATATCTTTTACAATATTTCTTATTAAATATTGTTTTTTCTTACTTCCTTTCTTTCTTTTTCTATTTTCTTTTCTTTTCTTCTTTTTCCTTTCTAACTTTCCCTCCTTTTTCTCATTCCATTGTGATAACATAAAATACCTTAAGCAAAATAGTTTTGGCGTGTTTTCTGGAAAGCATTTTTAGAGCCGTTAGTGATTGCTCGGCTACGTCTATGCATTGGATTTCGCGCACCTGTGAAAATTGTTATTTAAAAAAATGCGTTTAAGTTTATGCCGTTAATTTAAAAAAATATATTAAAAATATATTTTGATTCCAATTAAAGTTAAAACTTTGTTTAGGAATATGATTGTTCCTTCAGTGGAAACTAAGGAGATTGACCTGGGAATTGATTCCATCATGTAAGTTAGAGCTTTACAAGCTTCGTTCATCTGGTAAAAAAAATACGGTATATTTAAATCTTACTAAATGAATATTGTATTGTATTCCATTCTTAATACATGGTTAAACCAAAAGATATTTCTCTCCGCCCCCCTTCTTTCCATTCTCAAGAAATTTCAATTCACTAAGGGGTTCAAAAAATTATTCCTACAAAAGACACAGCAAACATCACTAACCAATTCGAAATCGCTATGATTTTCGCCCTTCAAAATGTGTACCAAGGCTTTCACGCAAGAATGAACGGGAAAGTTGGCCAAGGAGTCTTCTTGACTCATAAGCAAAATCTTACAAATCTCTTGACAACTGGCGAGCTTCGAGTAATTTTCCAAGTCCTTGTTTTTCAGGTCCTCGACCAATTTGTGGATTTTGCTGTTAGCTTCTTTTTATAAAACAAATATATATATATATATTAGAGATCTGCAAAGTTAGGGCCGGCCGGGCCGGACTCGGGCCTAATTCTATTTAAAATAATCGGGTTCGGGCCGGGTCGGGTCGGACCTTGGAAACTTTATTTAATATATCTAAATTGATTTAATTTATTGAAACTAAACGCTATATGACATATGTCTTTTATTTTATGTAATTGTAAAAATTAATTTCTATATTTAAATAAATTCGGGCCTGGCCGGGCCGGGCCGGTAAATTATTTATCAAATCAACAAAATAAAGTCGATTTTCAACCCGACCCCCTTCAATTTTTCTTAAATTGTATACTGGTAGTATATACTATAACTAAGAAAAAAATGAAATTTTACATTCCAACACTGTTTACCCGCTAAGATATGGCCGTTTAAAGCTCGGAAAAATGGTACATTTTTGGGAAAATGCACCTCATTTATTTTCTTATATCTCAAGAAATAATTAAATTAAAAAAATAATTTAAATTTTATTTTGTAGCTTAATAAAAGTTCTTTAAAAAGACATAAAAATAAATATGATGGACATTTTATTAATATCGAAAACCGGATGTGTAAAACCGAAAATGGCCATAAAAAAAAAGGTATTTTTTCCCCAAAATTTTATTTCTGTAGATAGATATCACACTGCTTTATAT
Source organism: Gordionus sp. m RMFG-2023 (assembly GCF_954871325.1). Lineage (NCBI taxonomy): Eukaryota > Metazoa > Nematomorpha > Gordioida > Chordodea > Parachordodidae > Gordionus > Gordionus sp. m RMFG-2023. The sequence continues at coordinate 15,877,036 of NC_088777.1, forward strand.
TTATTCAAAATCCTAGACTGGTTGAATATGGGTTTAGGAGTTATCACTTTTTATATGGCTAAAATTGAACAAATTTAACATTAATATCATCATATTTTAATTTTATGAATAGTTATGAAATAATGTTAATTTAAAAATTATGTCTAAATGATAGGCCCTTATTTTTTTTTTATCTTTATAAAAAAAATTTGAGAGGTGGCTGAGATAATGAGCTGTTTAAAACTTTAGTTAAATTTTATCTCGAAATTAAAATTACTTGACAAAATAATTTTAAATATTTTATTTAGCATAAAATAATCTACCAAAATTGAAATTCAACAATAAATTTTCCCCCATATATTCAAAATTAAAAGAAAGGCTTAATATATTTTTGACGATAATTCTATAGATAAAACATTCAAACAATGGATAGCAATTGATCGAACTACCCTCGAAACACTGACAAAATCCGCTGACGAAATTATAGATTATTTAATTGAATAATTAAACAGTTTAATACCTCATTTGTTTATAGCTTCACGATAATCATTAATTCGAAACTTTTTAAAATTCAAATTAAATGTTGGCGAATTCTTAATTATTGCAGATTTTTCAGAAAACTATGCATTTGTAATGCAGAACCATGCATAAGGATTTAATCAGACCAATAATCAAGCCACTATCAACTCTTTTATAATTTATTACCGTGAGAACGATATAATAAAACATGTAAATTTAGTAGTTATATCAAATTGTTTAAAGCACAACGCATGTGCATTTTATTTATTTTAAAAATTGATCGTATTCTTGAAGGAAAGATTTAATAAGAGTGGCTAAAATTTTTTATTTTTCTGATGGAGCAGTAATCAATATAAAAATAAAAGATTTCATTAATCTCTACAATCATGAAAATGATTTTGGGATAAAGGCTGAGTGACATTTTTTGAAACCGTAAGGTAAAATCCATGCGACATTATGGGGGCCGTTACTAAACGGTTAGCAGTTTGAGCAAACTTGCAACGTCCATATGAACATCACATATTGACAACAATAGATTTATTTAACTATGCAAGAAATAATATCTATGGGGTAAATTATATATTTGTGAGCAATAATGAATGTATGAACATAGAAAGTCATCTTGAAAGCAGATTTTTGAGAGCGAGAATTTCTGGAACACAAAGTTTCAAGCTTTTATTGCCCTAGAAAAAACAAAAGTCATAATTTATTAAAATTCCTTGGATGATTATAATATATGATATATTTTAATTATAAATTTTTGATTGTATTATATGTAATGCAATTTGAGGCAAATAAAGTTATATTATGTTTATAATTATTTTGTCAAGTAACTTCGAGACAAAATTTAACTAAAGTGTTAAACAAAGCTCATTATTCCAGCCACTTCTCAAAAATTTTGATAAAGATAAAAAAAAAGTAAGGGCCTGTCATTTAGACATAATTTTATTATCATTATTTCATAACTATTCATTAAATTAAAATATGATGATATTAATGTTAAATTTATTCAATGTTAGCCATGTGATAACTCCTAAACCCATGTTCATCCCAGTCTAGGATTTTGTACAAATATAAAGTAGTGTGATATCTATCTACAGAAAAAAAATAAATCTATGGCCATTTCCGGTTTTACACATCCGGTTTTCGATATTAATAAAATGTCCATATTTATTTTTATGTCATTTTAAAGAACTTTTATTAAGCTACAAAATAAAATTTAAATTATTTTTCTAACTTAATTATTTCTTGAGATATTTGAAAATAAATGAGATGCATTTTGTCAAAAATGTGCCATTTTTCCGCGCTTTAAACGGCCATATCTTAGCGGGTAAACAGTGTTGGAAGGTAAAATTTCATTTTTTTCTTAGTTATAGTATATACTACCAGTATACAAAATTTAAGAAAAATTGAAGGGGGTGGGGTTGAAACCTTGGTTGATTTGATATGGAATTCACCATATATTGAATTTCCATATTACTATCATTATCAATCAAGATATATAATAGATTAGCGAATGCACATTTATATATATACACACTTTATAACAAAAATTTCTGACATTTAATGCGTGCATTAAAACAAATTTTAGAATACGAAATCAGCAGACATTTATTTTGCAGTTCGCGTTGAATTTACAGCTGGAGAAGTAATCGCGATTCGGTTTAATTTAAACAAAGCCTAATAAGATTGTATTAAATGCGAGATGTACGTGATTAATTTATTAATAAATCTTCATTATTAAAATAAATTTTATTTATAATTCCAATAATTATATAAAATTTAAGAATTAATAATAATAAAAAATAAATAGATCACATTAAAAGATTCCATAAATAAACTCGTTGTTAAATGGTGTTATATCACGCACATTATGAAGTCAATCGAATGTCCATTTTCTTCATTCCTGAAAAATACATTTCTAAAATAAAGAATAATCAGACTCAGATGAGGTTGAATTGTAAAAACACGAGACTAATTCATGTGTTTTTCATGGCGAATGTTAACTGACTTATTTGTGGGAATGATTAATATCATCATTATTTTGGAATCCGCAACTTCATATAGTCAAAAAATACTGTAATAAATAGCTTAAACTATATCTAAAGGTGTTTATAAAAAAATAATGTATTTCTATGAATTTTTACGACTGGTGGAAGTAGTGCCGAGTGTTTTTTGTATAAGTTGTTGCATCCTGGGCCCTAGAGCGTTCAGCAAGTGATGAGTGGACAAGCCTTTCGTTTCCAACAAGTCTTAAGGAATTATAAAGACATTTTAAATTTTCCGAATTATGATGTTTGTTCCCCCTTACTTTTTGTAACCCTTCATTCATTCATTAATTATTCCTTTCCCTTCCACCTTTCCCTTCCACCTTCCATCCCTTGCTAAGAAAGAAAGAAACAAACAAAAATTATATATTAGTAACTGTGCAATTTTCCTATATCGTGCACGTTATCTTCGAAATCCTCGCTGTCAGATGAATACCTGGAAGGTTTGTACTTATCAGGAAGTTGACCTATTTTAATAAAAAATTATATATATATGAAAAATAAATAGAAAATAAAGCGAATAAAGAAAAGTAAAAATTTTCTTAAAAAGAAAGATTAATAAAAAAAGAAGAAGATATAAATAGAAAGAAATAAATAAATACGCCTATATTAAATTTCCGGCAAAAAATTGGTCTTAATAAATATAAGTATGTAGGCGAGAAATAGAATCAACATGAGTACAAAGCAGGACCCTCTATATCGGAAGGCGGGGAGGTACAAATTAAATATTAATATCGCAGGTAGACTTCTTAGTTAACAAACATAGCCAAGACAGTATTCATTTTATATTTGAATTATTTTATATTTTAGTCATGGAGGGAGGCTCAAGTGGCATTAGCTCCTGTAGGGGGAGGGATCTCTAGAGGGTACTCGTATAACTCTGCATTCACAGTTAGCACGAATTCGCGACAAAGTGTATAAAATATGCGCGAATTCGCGGCGAGATATAAAAAAATATTTTTGTATACTTAGCCGCGAACTCGTGCTAACTGTGAATTCGGGGTGAAGCATCAGGAAAAAACAAGAGCGATTATAACCGTCAAATGGCTGCGCCCATTGTTTATATAGTACTCGGATCATTAAATCAATTTAATGTACCATTTCATTAAAAAAAAATTAAAGCGCTTTTACTGATATATCAAAAATAATAATAAGAAAAACTACTCTACCTTCTTGGTCACATATAAAATTTAATAATTATGGTTATGCGCGAATGAAAAATTCAGTCAAGGATTAACAATTATCATTACTAATACAATTAAAAATATATAAAATTGTCAACTTTTATTTATTATGAAAGTTAAAAGTCAGTCAAAAATGACGTCGATTTTAGACCTCGACAGAAGATTGAGAAAAGGAGATATTTTGAAAAGTTTTCAAAATGACAAACGCCCAAACTTTCATTTCCATGTGGGAGGGAGGAGGAGGGGGGGGGGGGAGTTGAATTAAAATCAATATCGCATCCAGCTGCAAAAAAAAGAAATGAAATATATTTTTTTTGCGAAATTATTATTTTTTTAATTGAAAACTAATCAAAATATTTTTTTTAATTTTAAAATGCATTTCTTGCATTTGATAAAACATCATAAGGGGCCCAGTAAGGGAAGGAACCAGCGGTGTAGTTTGGGAGAGTGCGGACTCCTCCAACTTGAAAATGCTAGCTATGTCATGTTTTGCATAATGTGACAATCATTGAGGAATTAATTTTGGATTTTTTTAAAAATCTATTCGTAGATGAAATTCAGTTGAGATTATTGATCAATATGTAATAAAAAAAATAAAGTGCATATTTATAAGGAGCATTTTCAAAATGATATGTCTAACAATTTGATTTAAAAATCGCAAATCGATATGTTAAAAGGCCTGGTATAAACAGGAATAATAGAATTCCATCAGGCATCAATCACTTTAATGATCAAACTCATACATATATATATATAATACAAATGCAAACTAAAAGTTAACTGGTGTCAGGGACCTCTATAAGTACCTAAACTAATGACAAGATTACCTCCCGCAAAAATTTTACCTCCTACCTCCCTCTAAATTATATCATCCTCAATTAAAATTAGCAAAAAATAAATTCAAATCAAAACTATCCCCCTCCCCAATTTTATTCAAATGACGTTAGCGCCTTTGTAGCTATCTGCCCCCCCCTGTCTCCCATTTCATTAATGATTACATCATAGGTCATATCCATACGCCGTGGTAGAAGTCCCTGACTACCGATGAATATTCTCAATGTTCTTTATGTGATAAAAAAGGAAGGCAAATGAATTTAAAAGGTAAGTAATTCTTGATATTATGAATCATTATTTTAAAAAAATGAATTTTATAGAAATCTAATATTCCCAACTTTTCTTATTATTCACCTCCTCAGCGGATACTGTGTTCAATAATATACAGTGTTGTGATGATTTAATGAATGTTGATGATTAAATTAAAACCCATCCATAATATAAAAATATTTTGTTTGCAAAATAATTAAAATAACAAAAGGAGGAATAAAAGAATTTTCAATAATGCTTTGTCTATATTTTAATTATAACAAAATATTTTTATATGGATGGGTTTTATTTAATCCTCAATATGTTTCATTAAATCATCACAACACTGTATAAACCCCACGAAAGGTATACACCCGTTTTCATATACATTTAAAAAATTAGATTTGAAATGGAACATTCAACAATATTTACCCTTTTAATTAGAGCTGTACAACATTTTATCAGACATGCAAGGCCCCGTAAGCTTAGACCTAGGGTCGAGAAATTTGTGAAAGATATTTTTTCGGGTCGGAACTAGTGCCAGAAATTATTAAAAAATCGGACCGGACTATAAGTTTTTGAGCCGATTTTTTAAAACGGCTAACTCAATATTGTAGCCAGAATAATATTACATAAGCCTCAAGATTTCGATGATATATGTCCTAGACCTTTGTTCCTTCTATAAGCAAAATCTTCAGGCTTGCATAATATTTTTCTAGATGAAATATTGAGTTAGCCGTTTTTAAAAATCGGCTCAAAACGAGCAGTTTAACAACACTAACTGGGTGGGTCACAAAAATTTTAATTGATGACAGGCCACTGTGCTTTGGGCTGAGCTGATTTTTAATTTGTACAAAAAAAGTAAACCCTTTGAGGATCAGTGGTAAATAAGGTATATATTTTCATGTGTATGATTATTTGCCAATTTTTTTTGAATTTTCTAAAAGATGATAGTTCTATATCTCAAATATTCCATAGTAATGAGACAAGAATATTATTTTAACAAATCCTGACCAAAATAAAGATCAATAATCAAATGATATAAATTTATAAATATATTTATCATGAAACCTGAAGATGATGTTCCAGGTTGTTTCATTTCCATCTTTTTAACTGATCCCATCTTATTTGAATTACTTTTGTGGTAGTGATTGTGATCCACACTTCTTACATTTATGATTTCATCTATCTCACTGATATGTTTGTCCAAAAGGGAGTGATTAGAGAGAGACTTAAAGCTACAGGTGTTGGATGAACTCACCTCCATATCACTAACATGTTCTACTTTGCAACAAAAGTTATCCTCCTTCTCTGAACCTTTTTCTTCTTTATCCTCTTTTGTGTAACCAATTTTATCGCTGCTTTTTTTGGTACACTTTTCTGTAGCAATCGATTTATCAGTGTCTGTTACATCTAAAATGGTTCCATGGTCATCTTTTTTTGAGGATAAACTTGTTTTTTTGGAGGTAGATTTATCATAAGGCATGGCCATTTTGGTTATCGTATCAGATATCTTGCTTATTTTGCAGATACTATTATTATTTGTAGTATGAGGAGGATTAAAACGTTTCCTTTTATTGTGGTTTCTGCCATCCTTGACTGTATTTTGTCTAATATCATCTCTGGATATTATAGGATTAGGGTTTGAGTGAGAGGGTTGATTTTGGGCTATACTTTCTTTGGTATCAATTTTAAAGACTGTTTTGAGCTTGTCAGCCAGTGGAGGTTTTTTGTTGCTAGAAACTGATGATTGTAATGTAGTAATTTTATTGATTTGGTCAACTTCTTTGGAAATAGTACTTGATTTTGTGAGCCTGACTTGTGATTTAAGGTCCACTTTATTAAGGTGTTTTGCTAGTTTAAAATTTACTTTTTTGTGCAGAAATGAGTTGTTTTTTATTTTAATGGCCTCTGCTGGTAGAAGTTTTTTATTCTTTTTGTTGATATTACTAATAAAATTATTCTTGCCATTCAAGGTTGATTGACCTGATTGTGAGGTAGATTGTTGTTCAGATGCAGAATTTTGTTGAGTCTTGAGGCTCCTTAAGCCCCAACTAAAGGTTATAATATTGTATATTAATAATGTATACATTACATAATAGGTTATAATGGGCATAGTTGTATTATATAAAAAATATACTTCAATCTTATAAAATAAATTTAATAAACAAAATATAGCATAGCAAAAGATAAAACTTACAGGCTACTTTTACAGAGTCCCGTATTTGTATATTTTTCTTTAGTGTTAATATGGTGATTAGAATTATATATTTTACTCTCAGTTTTCTTTTGTTTCTTGTTATTAATAAGGTTCTTTGTAGTGGCCTTTCTCTTTAGATTTGGACAAGTTGAAATAGTATGATTTTTTAAAATTTTATCAGTTTTTTGAGGTATAGAATTGATTTGATAGTTAATAGCATTTTTATATTTACGATTTTGATTATTTATACTCAATGCAGACAAATGTTTGTTCTTAAAAATAAATTTAATAAAATTAAATAGGAAAATATGATATACTTTTGCTTCATTAAATCTAGTTTGATAGATAGCCCGATTTCTAAGATTATAATGTATATTGTCCATTTATTAATTATGTTTCCATGCATTACAATTCGTATATTACAGATAACAACTTTAAAAATACTCTTTAAAATGAGTCATTAATCAATTAAATATAAACAATTTGATTTATCCAATTAATTTAATATAAATATAGCATTAAGTTTAAAGTTCTATATAGAGGAGAGAACTTTCTCTTATATCGATCAGATGACACAAAATTTAACAACACTTTTTTAGAGGAATACTAAAAACTTTAAATGTTTATCACTTTTGCAGTTAGGCTTAGACCAAAAAATTACTAAAAATTATTATCATTAAGATATAAAATAGATTGTCAGTATTATAGATAATATTTTTATTATTTTAATGATTATGTTGAATTTAAAAGTATCAATTTAATTATAACTTTATAACGATTTAAATTATAAAAATTTAAATGTATATATTTGTGTTTAGAACATTAAAAATCCTTTTAAGTTAAATATTTTATAATAAGACATCATACATACATTCTAGGAAATATATTTTAAACGTTATTCTAATTAAAACTATCATACATATATTTATTAACTATATATTTATAGTTCTTCGAAAGCTCAATTTCTCAAACCCTAACTCTGGTAACCTAGAATAATAGAATCACTTCATAGGCGTAACCATGATTTTCTAAAGGGGGAGAATTAATGTATGGGGGCTATGCCCTCAGACCATTTTTTGGGTGGGCCTTCTTGATTCCCTTAGTCCCTAAATAACTATAAAATGTTTTTACAAGATAGGAGGTTAATTTTAATTTAAAAAAATATCATCCTTATTTAAAATATACGAAATTGGTTAAGAGATTATATGAAAAAAAAAGTCTGGAACAAATAGGAAATATATTTTTATTAGTTTATATAGAATATAATAAATTACATTACAAAAACGCGGTCATAATTTATAATGTTAGATCTAATTTTCTTTTAGAATTTGATGATTAATTATTTCAGAATTAACTGCTAAGCTATTTAATCTATTTTTTGAAATAGTATTTTGCAAATATGTTTTATAGCTTTCATAAATTCAAGTAAGTTTTCATTAATACATGTCGTAATACGAAGACATGCTAAAATTTGAAATAATTTTGGAAAGTTTATTAATGTGTGTTTACTAGTGTTGTTAAACGGCTCGTTTTGAGCCGATTTTTTAAAACGGCTAACTCAATATTTTAGCCAGAAAAATATTGTTTAAGCCCAATTATATATATATATCATTGTTAAAGCCTCGAGATTTCTATAATATATATCTAGACCTTTGTTCCTTTTATGAGCAAAATCTTCAGGCTTGCGTAATATTATTCTGGAAGAAATATTGAGTTAGCCGTTTTTAAAAATCGGCATTGAATCACTTAATATGTATATAGCCCTATTTTTTAAGTAAATATGAATCAGTAACATTACTTTAAAAAAGAAACTCGTTACGTTAGAAAAAAAAGGAATGCCCATCGTTACTAGTTAACTTCTGAAATAAGGAACGTGATACAGATATTCAAAAAATGTAACGCACTCACTATTTAAAAAAATAATAACTATTGTATATATATATTTATTTTTTTCCCACATAGATGGTAAAAATATTATATTATGTTAGGAGAAAAGAGTCATAACTTCTTCTTTTTTTTTTCTTTTTTTTTTTATTTTTAGTTTATTTATTTCTTTTCTTTTAATATTTTTTATCGTTATAATAAATTTAATATATTTAAAAATGTTTGAAAAATATATAATAATACTATTAAAAAAAAGAACGGAGATGGTGTGATGCAGGGAAACAAAAATGAAAAAGGACGTAAGCGTTGTCTATGATAGCTCTTTGGCTAGAAGGCTACCATAGAAACTGATATAATTAGCTTTGTGAATCGCTATGGATAATCGTTGACGAAGAAAAAAACCCTCTCGGGGTTCTTCTGAGAGTTTGCTGATTTGTGATCCTAATTTTTTGAAAAATGCTAAGGCGAGTTTGCCGAAGGTGCCAAGAGTGGTTGATATGATTGGGATGAAGCAATGATCGTTTATTATTTCTTGTGATAAAAAAAAGAATAAAAAAAATTCTTTTTGCAATATTTTTTTAATTTATTTTTAAAAATTATTAATTTTAAAATTTCAGATATAAACAAAGCGCTTAATGCTTAACACCACTTTCCTGTGCTAAACACATTTTAAACTGAAGCGGAGGATAAGGGGGGGGGGGGGGAGGGGGGTTGATAAATAAAATTTTAATTGGGGGAATTAAAATAATATATAAAGAATGATCTTATTTTTCAAAAACCTTATTAAATCATCACAAAAATCATTCAATTCCTCTCAATTTTTTTTATTATTTGTCAGAATTTAATCAGAATTCATATTTTTTCTTCATAAGTTTTTCTTAGATTTAAGCCACTGAACATTGAAGATTGAAATATTTAAATAGGGCACAATCTACATTTACAAGTAGACTTAGGGCCCATAATTTTATTATTTGTTTAAAAAATATTTTGTACTGGGATCAGGGCAGAGTTAAATCATAGGAGGGAATAAATACCAGTGATATTCTTAATAAATAAATAATAAACAATAAATATTTATATATCTTGATTGATTCAATATTGATTATATTAACAATCTTAACTATTCAATCTTCCTTTTACCCGCTCATCAGTGTTTATTCTTAATAGCAAATGTTTTTACATTCCCTAATTTTTATTTATATTATGCTCTTCATCCTTCTTTGCAAATAACAATTTCATGAATAAAATTCAGAACAAATTCAAAGTATTCCTGGGAAAATCTATAATATTGATTTATCACTATTCAACTGGTCAAACCTGCTGGTGGTTTAGACTTCGCCCACTTAAGCTTCTAGCTTTATAATACTTATATCATTAAAATTTATGAACAATTTTATGTTCTCGGGCTTCATATCCAACACAGACTATTTATTGGATGATGCAACAAATGGATGTGAAGCCAACACACCCAAAATACATACTTTCCGGCAATCATCACCTATAAAAACCTTTAAACACTCTTAATACTTAATTTCCAATCAACCATATCAGTCCATTTACTTGAAACTTTATCCCACTTCTCCAATCAAAAGACAAATTTGGTGGTCATGAATGGTTAGAAGCACTCACTAGTCTTAGCCTTGGTAATCTCTTATCAGTAGAACAACTAAGAGTTGCTATTGACTTACGTCTACAGTGTGACATCGTCAGCCTCACACTTGTGTCAAATGTAAAGATTCAAAAGGCAGACACGACCTAAATTGTTTATATAGTTAAGGGATACATCAACGCCACACTTCAATAAATCAATTAATAAAGGTTTGACAGCCCCTTACGTTATAACCATCTTGAGCCTACCAACCTATCCCCGCAGACGTAACCTGACGGAATGACTACAATTCCCTGATCCCCAAGTGAATCTTTAATATGAGATTTTAATTGTGTCGCATCCGTTTCCTTCTAACACAAGCATATATTTATTAACCCAAGCCAAATCAAAAAAGATTAAAAAATACAAAGATATCAATAATTATATATTTACCTCAATAGCCATCTCCACAAACGGGTCCCTTTTTACATAAAACTTTTATATTTTAAAAATCTTAGGAACTCACAATCAGACATAACGAGGCTATAGAAAATTCCTTTTATCCGGTAAAAAATCTAATTTGTAATAGTCCGATATAGCTACGGCTCATTCTGGGAACCTAATTATTCGATATTTTTAATTAATTACATATATATTCTTTTAAATATATTATTATTTTAATTTTTATAGCTTCTTATTTTTTTAATAGTATTATTATATATTTTTCAAACATTTTTAAATATATTAAAATTTATTATAATGAAAATTTAAATTATTATACCTTATATTGATATATAATATATTTTTATATATAGAATTTTGGCATAAATATAAAAATATATATTTATTACAATAAAGATTGATTATAAAAAAAGAATAATACTAAAAAAGAATTCTACAACAAAAATGTAACAAATAAAATAAAAATGAAGAACCTTGATGGTTGATCTGAATTAAAAACTTGGCTTAAATTATTATATTTTTTAAGAAAAAAAGCACTACTCTTTTTATTACAACAAGTAACGAATAGCGTTCTTTTTCCTTAAAAGAGATAACACCATTAGTAACAACATTACTCTCATTGACGTCACTTTACAGTTGTCAAAAGATACTTCTAAAAATATATGCAGATTCACATAGGCGTAGATGGGGGTTAGGGTTTGAACCACCCAGCGTCTACATGAGCGGGAGGGGTAGGAACAGTTTGCACCCTATTTATTGGGTGGGGGGGAGGGGGGTTGGCTGCTTTAATGGGGGTAAGGGGTAGGCTGCTTTAATGGTGGTAAGATTAATTTTTTGGGGGGTTATCTATTAAATTTTGAGATGAAATAGGACATAATTTATTGCTGTAAAAATAAATTATTTTATAATAGAATGATTATAATACAATTCATCGACCAAATCTATATATTGCAAACAATCATACATATTGTTTTCCAAATAAAACTTTCTACTATCATTTCAGCAAGCTCATAATGCCATAATAATTAATTCATTGTAAATAATGGAGGTTTTAATTGAATTTATTATCTAAAAAATAAATTCTTTACATTCACAAAATATGGATAGTTGGTAGTAGAGAAAGATTAATTTAAGTTATCCTTTATAACCTCTCTGAAAAGAGTATAAATAAATTAAAAAGGTAAAAATAATAATAATAGAAAGACACCGCCGCCGAAGGTGGTAAAAATTTTTTAGGGGGGTAGGCAAAGATTTTTGAAGGGGGTTTGCATCCAGTGAAAATCCTGTCATGTAAACCCTGGAACCACCTTTGGAAAATTGCCGGTTCTTGTGAATATCATTTTAAGCTAATAAAAGTTTTCACCTTTTCCAACACCCCCCCCCCTCCACTCCTTTCTCTCCCAAAAATCTAAATAATATATCACTATGAACAAGAATTTGAAGAAAAAAATAAGTGAAAGAATAATTTTTTGAATAATAAGTATATTTCAAAATAAGCATTTTCATAAAAAAAAGATTTCAAACCCCAAAATGAACTTAAAGACAAAGACTTCCAATAAAAAAATGAGGAAAAAACTAATCTAATAGTTCCTTTACCCCAATCCGTTAGCTAAATTCTCTTATGCAGATACATGATCTACAAATTGTCTAGATGCAAATACAATCTTTTCAAGATATCTATTTATTATAATTTAATCATGTTATGTGTGCGTGCATTATGCTCAAATGGAAAATATATTGTTAAAATTTTATTGTGTATTTAAACAGGTATTTTCTATTCAGCATAAAGCATTCTCATAGTATTTATTACTGAGGCATCCTCGTTTAAACATATTTTTGCCACATTAAGTAGTCTTTAAATTGGTGGGATGGAAAGAATGATAGTGTTATACTTATACTCCATAAATAATACTTTAATATTAAGAAAATCTGTAAAATAATAAAATCAGAACTTATTTTTAGGATATCAAAGTTTGAATTTCTATCTAAATTCTCTTATGGGTGTGAAAAAAAATATTATATAAATTCTTTCTATTTGTGTCTGCGATTTATCATTTATTAGTAGTGTCACTAGGGGAGGGCGACGCGCAGGGTATGACCCCTCTGAAAAAATTTAAAAAGCCCCCTGAAAATTTTGTTAGCTGGAAAAAAAGAATATTTTGAAAATAATTTTTATGATTACCCTGAGATTAAGTCTAGTGATACCCCTGTCACTTAGAAACTTTGAAAGTTCATAATAATCGATGTCATTCTTTTCATTTTTTAAAAAAATTTTTGGAATTTGAAACCAATCCAATTAAATTTGAAAATTTTCTGCAGTGTTTCTTCGATACTTAATTTTAACACCAATATTAATTAAAAAGGCATTTTATCATCCGTTGTTAAAAATAAAACTTGTCTTAAATTGGAAAAAAATAAACTTTGACAGATATTTAATAACTTTAAAACATAAATAGGATTAAATACAAAATTTTTTATAATAAAACGTCAAATAAAATTGTATCAATAGATGCATATACAACTAAAAATGTAAAAAGTCCTATTTATAAAACGACCCGTTTAAGATTTTAGCCAAGATAATATTATGTAAACCTTAAGATTTGACAAATAAAGGTCGTAACCTTTCTGCCATTTAAGAGCAAAATCTCTAGGCTTACACATTATTTCTTCTAAAATAATCGGGCCGTTTTTAAGAATTAACCCAAATCCTTTTTAACACCAAAATATTTAAGATACAGACACAAAATATTGTATTTAATTAACAATTCTAATGTGAATTGACAATGTATATTGTTCAAAATGCTATAATTAATTTTGGAGGTAGGTGACTTACTCTTTATTTTTTTTTATTGTATAACATAGTTTGAAATCGGATCCAAAGCTTAGATCTTAGACTCTCAGCATCAAATCTAAGAACAGGACCCTTTCTTAAAAGTTTAAATGGCCGTAACCAAGTTTTAAAATATATTCAAAATCGGAATCAACTAGAAAATTTTTTGGTTTACAAACTCTGACTACAATATCTACAAGATCATTCCTTTGTGACGAATATATTTTTAAAAAAATATTCAGTAATTGATGAGATTTTTCTTTGATTTAATACAACTCTCCTATCTTCAGCACCAGTTAAAAGATTGTCTTCCTTTCAAGATTAATTAATTGGACATTTGTATTATCTTTAGAAAAATAGTTACTAAATAAACTAATGGGTAAACTTGTAAGTTGTTTAATATATTCCAAAAGTTCCACGTCTTTATAAAGAAACCATTATAGAGAATGTATTTTATAGAGAAACATTTATAGAGAAAACAATTATAGAGAATGCATTTATAGAGAATTGTTTTATAGAGAATGTAGTTTATAGAGAATGTTTTATATAGAGAATAATTTTTATAGAGAATTAATTTATAGAGAATGATTTAATAGAGAATGCCGTTTATAGAGAATGGTTTTATAGAGAATGTCGATTATAGAGAATGATTTTAAAGAGAATTATTTTATAGAGAACGTCTTTATAGAGAATGACTTTAAAGAGAATGATTTTATAGAGAATGTTGTTTATAGAGAATGATTTTAAAGAGAATTACTTTTATAGAGAATTATTTTGCAGAGATACTGTAGAGAATTATTTTGTAGATCTTGATTTTATAGAGAAATATTATATATGGGACAATTATAGAGTTCAAAAAATTTATGCGGGATTTGAAAAATATATCAAAATTAACATTTTAACAATATAATTCAGTAGCTTGATTATTAACTCAGCTAAACCAAACCTGAAACGATTTATTAAATATGTATTAACCGTTATTAAAAAAATCTAAACTGAACCAACCATTTTTTAAATTTTTATATATTGCATTTATATGTCAGCTAAATTAGATTATAGAATGGTTCTAAACTTTACCCTTATAGATATAATATGACGGACGAGAATCTTGATTTTAATTTTAATTAAGAAAAGGTTTTAACCAGTTGTTTGGGTAAAAAATATGTCACATTCCCGTTCGTTCTGCGTTTCAGAAAAAGTTTCTAAAAATTATATAATTTTCTTTCTATTTTCTTATACAAATTTTATTCATAAATCTTTTTAATATAGATAACTAAGAATTCATTAATCTCTAATGATACACATTTAGATGTATGCGATTACTTTAATATAAATTTGAGTGTGACCTCTATTTGGGGTTCCACATATTTATAGAGAAATCAATATTTTTGATTTAATAAGCACCATAATTTTGTCCTATCTAAAAAACCAAAACCGTCAATTGAAGGTTTCTATATAAGATATTATAACGAATGCATTACCGCGAATGTATTATAGCGAATGCATTATAGCTAGTATAATACAGCGAAAATATTATAGAGAATGCATTAGCGTGAATGCATTAGCGCGAATGCATTATCGCGAATGTATTAGCGCGATATATTATCGCGAATGTATTAGCGCGAATGCATTATCGCAAATGTATTATCGCGAATTCATGTCGCGAATGCATTATCTTAAATGAATACCATCAGTTGCATTATCGGGAATGGAGTTTGATGAAAACTAAAATTTTATATTTATCGGCCTTTAGACAGATTTAGTTGAACCTGGAAATTAAGTTAAAGTCGTATTAGGTCTAAAAATATTTTTTTTTAAAATAGGGTTAAGGCTTTTGATTTTTTTGACTCAAAAAATATAAAAAAGATTCTAAGCAATAAAATATCTCTAAAGATTAGGGTAAAGGAATTAAATTTTTATATTAATTGATTGTTTAAATATGCGTTTAGTTATATTTTTCAATTAAATTTGGGACAGGACAGGCTCAGGCCTAAAATTTAAAATTTGGCTAGGCTCCTAAAAATAAAGATTTTGGGTGGAGCTTTGGCCGAAATAAATAAAATTTGCAAGGCACTAAGAAAGGTTTTATCTAAAACATTGAGCCAAACAGATAATTAGACCTCGGAAATTATTTATATTATTCTTTGACAAAGCATGCTTTAATTAGTGATGGATTTAGTATGGACTTGATAAGCATTTTTTGATAATAAATTTGTATAAGTTCTCTTATTGTTTAATCAAAAAGACAAGGTCAAAGCTTATCACAACAAGACATGAAACAATGTTCAGCATCATGGTAGATTGTCGAATTGAATTGCTGTCCATTTCAGAACTTAATTCGTGTAATCTCTGATGATGAAATTGCCTCTATTGTGACTCAGGAATTGGGAAAAACAATAGATTATTGATTTCCTTAATTGATTCTTGCTAAGTTCTTGCTTCCTGGCGAGTCTTTTCTAATTATGTGATCAAAGACAAAATTGTATAAAAATGGATATAGAAATATAATAAATATAAGTAGAGTTAAAATTGAATGAATTGAACATGTCTCATATTATTAAAAATAACTTTGCTATTTTTAAAACAAATTATAGTATATTTCCACTTCAGCTCAGTTGCTATATTAATCTGATGAATGTCATAAATTTTATTAGAGTGGCGATAATAGTGATTGGACGTTACTATCATCTCTGAAGATGAGAAAATTTAATGGAATTAAATATTTACTTTGTAAGTTGTACTTCAGGGAGTAGATACAACCCTAAAAAATCGAATGGTGGAAAATATCTCTTTTTTACATTTTCTATGCCTTCATATTTTTTAAAATGTGTATTCTTCAAGACTAAAAGAGGTTTAGAAAGATTTAAAATAAAAGTTTAAAAGCAAGCATTGACGGATATTAAAATTAATTAAACAAGCTGAAGCGAACTTATCATTTATGATTCCACTTTTTACAGTAGAAAGCAAGGTCCTATAAAAAATATATTAGAAAAGTAAGATATCTGTCTCAGGAAGCGTAGATAATGAAAATCCATATGTTATGCTGGAAAATAAAAATATTGCTTATCATGAAATTTATTTTATTAAGAAACACCCCCCCCCCCTCCCAACAGAAAAGTTTGAATAAATAATTAGCCCTAATGATACGAAGAAATTTAAATATTAATGATAATTATATTTGCTTATAACCAGATCTATAGACCGACTACCAATAATAAAAAGACGCTTAACCATTCAAACAATGTTAAACAGGACCTTTTACCACAGGGGAAGAGGTTATAACTCATGATTGGCATAATTAAAATGGGTAGTTTGTATTTGGAATTCCGTTGTTCTGATTTTGATGTGGTATAGGAAATGAGGAGAGTGGGGGAAGAAGGGGGGTAGTATTATAATATATGATGCAAAATCTTTTGATAGGTATTTGAAATAACTTCTAAGTGTAAAAGAGTTAGTAAAATATTGTGCAATCTGCTGCAAATATCAAGCTTCGATATTTTCTAAATAAAGACATTACAATGCGATGGAAATCAGTGTATATCATGATACAAAGCTTCTTATAATCATATGATGAAATACAAGTTTGTCTGTGAACCAACCATATTTAAACAAATTGGTATCAATAAATATAATCCCTATATGTAAATAAAAAATTTCTTATAAATATTAAAAGTCTGATCTTCGGAATGTTTAACAAGTGCAAAAAACCTATAAAAAACATTTTAAACTCTTTTATTCATCTTTCTCTACACTGATAAAGAGTTTAGGCCTGTAATAGGAAATTTTCATTTTACTAATCAATTTAAAGAAAGTATTATTTTAAATTTTGTCGGTGTATAATTATTAGGTAAAGGTTTGAACTATCATTTTGTATTTTGTAAATTCAGATACAATTATTTTCGGACCTATGATGATTTTGACAGAAATTGATCCAACCACCCCCTGGTCTTTCCTGCCTACCCTGTGAATATTAGACAGTACTCTAGTGATCTTTTAACTAAACTTAATTTTGGTAAGGCGATAGTTTGATGGGTATTGTTTTATTTTTTGTTATTATATTAAATTTAAAAATCTGATTTTGCCAGAAATGCACCTGAATAAGTGTAGAATACCCACCCTTAATGTTGCGCAATCGGTTAATTTTAGGCAATTCCAAAACGGTTAGCCAAGTTTTTAGGTTAAAAAATCTGCTAAGCATAATTAGGCTTAGCATAAAAATAGGCGAAAACTAATTATTCAAAAATTAGGCATCGGCTAAGGAGCTCGGTTAATCGCAATATATAAAATAATTATATAAAATAATTTTAATAAAGGCTAGGTTTAGTGTTGCATAACGCTGACGGGCGATTAGCCTAGCTCCCAATCCCTACATTTTGTCTAATTAGTTTTAGGCGATTTTTCGGTTAAGACAAATTATGTTTAGACTATTTTAGGCTACTAACACTACTTATAAATTTCAGATTAATGTAAATTAAAATTTCTTCAGAGGTTCAATATAAAATCTTCTGAAATTTTTAGGGTGGGTATTCTACACATATTTAAATGCATTTTCGGCAAAATCAGATTTAAAATTTAATATAACGCGCTCAATTTATGATTTAAAATGCAAAAAATAGAACAAAATACCCATCAAACTATCGCCTTACCATAATTTTTATTAAATTATATAGATTTTCATTATAAATTATTAAATACAAAAAAATTTTGGCGCAATCGTATGAAATTCCCAGGGTAGATTCTCTTCGGAATTGGTAAAATCAGATTTATTAGGGAAATTATAAAAGCGCACTATAAATCAGAGACCTACAGGCCCGACCTTAAACCTGAGACGTATTTTAATTTTTTTAAATATACCCGAGCCGAGCTTAAAATTTTATTTTTTTAAATACACGGGCCGGGTCAAAAAAAGGTTTTTTTTAAAAAACTCGGGCCGGGCCATATATTTTAAAACCAAATATTTTAAATCACCATTATTATCTAGGCAAATTAAAAATATATAATATATTTTAAAAAAATCGGGGCCGGACCAAGCAGATTAAAATAATGCACAAGCAACTAAATATTGACAAAATTTTCTAAAACAATTGGCGTAAGGCTGGCTTTGTTGCTAATAATTTTTTTTTTAAATGGCTACTCTACTAGTTAAAGCAAAGCACTAATAAAAACTGATAAAGAAGGAAACATTTTCATAATTTTAATATTACTACTTCTAATTGTTCAGCGTATTTTAAAAAAAAATAACAACAGGAAACTCAAAAATATTATCATAATTATTCATAAGCAATACAAATGAGGAACGTGAATAATTTTTTTTAAGATTATTTTTTCCCTTTTTTTTATTCAAGGGTTCCGAGAATTTATATGACGGCATCTGGCTTGTTTTTTTGAGAAAATTTATTTCTAAAATAATACTTAATTCATTTTCTATAAATTCATTCTCTATAAAATTCTTCAATATAAAATTATTCTCTATAAAATCCTTCTCTATAAAATAATTCTCTCTAAAACAATTCTCTGTAAAATATTCTCTAATAAAACAATTCTCTGTAAAATATTCTCTATAAAATCACTCTATAAACGAGATTCTCTATAAACGACATTCAAATATAATTGTTTTCTTTATATAAAAGTTTCTCTATAAAATAAATTCTCTATAAAATCATTCTTTATAAACGACATTCTATATAATTGTTTTCTCTTTAAAAGTTTCTCTATAAAATAAATTCTCTATAAAATCATTCTCTATAAACGAGATTCTCTATAAAATCATTCTCTATTAATGAGATTCTCTATAAACAACATTCTCTATAATTGTTTTCTCTTTAAAAGTTTCTCTATAAAATAAATTCTCTATAAAATCATTCTCTATAAACGATATTCTTTATAAACGGCATTCTTCTATAATTATTTTCTCTATAAAAATTTCTCTATATTTGCATTCTCTATAAAAGATTATCTGTAAAGACGGGATACCTTCCAAAACGATTGTATTTTATACAGGGTTTTCCATTCAAAAATATAAAAAGTCCAATCAAAAAAAAAGTACACCCAAAAAAGAAAAATTTATTTTTTATATATTTTTTAAAATTTAAGTGTTCCTAAATATTTTGATTTTTGATAATTTTTATGATTTCATTTTCATGGTATATTTTGGTATAATTATGAATGAATATTCCTACCTAAGTGTTATTTTAATTTCCTTTTAATAATTTTATTATGTCCAGTTAAGGAATTATACCCAAAGTAGAGCTACTATATAATTCAAAAGAAATTAATCAACGATTACTGTATATTTGCAAGGATTTTTTGATAATTTTTATGATTTCATTTTCATGGTATATTTTGTTATAATTATGAATGAATATTCCTACCTAAGTGTTATTTTAATTTTCTTTTAATAATTTTATTATGTCCAGTTAAGGAATTATACCCAAAGTAGAGCTATCTATATAAAACTTCAAAAGAAATTAGTCAACGATTACTGTATTTCTAACATTTTCCTCAAATATGGTTCAAAAAATGTCATAAAACATGTAATACAGCATATTTATAATTGCAAGTCTCACTAGCCAAAATAATGCCTGAACCTATATCTTGTTTATATAAACCATGAAGCATAGAAAACCCTAGGTACATAAGCACTTCGGCAGAAATGCATTGAGAGAGGTGGATATCCATTTAATTTGTAATTAACACCAGAAGGAATTGCAATAGAAAATTTATTACATTTGTCTTTATAATTTTATTTTACACCTGCCCAAAATTATATATCAAAATATCCAAATAAGTATTTCGAAAAATAAAAATATTATATAAACAGCTGACAACAATAATGAAACAATCATAGCTATATTTTTCCTATAAAAAAACATCGTTTACAAAAGTGAATATAATATATTATGTTTTTTTTTCCCCTATAAATATCAAAATGAATGAAATATATCAAACAAAATATGATGATTTCTTTTTCTTTTTTTTCTTTCAGGATAAGAGCTTCAAGATTTGAAAATAATCGATCTCCAGCGGCTTTTTATTCGCGTCTTTCGCCAGAACTAGCATGGTATTAACCTGAGGGGAAAAAGTGATTAAAATTTATAATATAGAGGATTTTTATTTTAAATTTTGGTTGTAAAATTCCTTATCTTCTAAAATAATAAAAAAAATAATAGGAGTACTTACTGATAGAAGACTTCTATAATTTATTTATTTATTTTTTACCTCCATTAAAAAAAATTTGGATTGGGGAACTGCAGATCCCATTAGCTCTCATTTAAGTATTTATACATTCCCAGTTTAGATGATTTTTAAATTAAATTTTTTTTATCATTTTAGATATTCCTAATTTTTCTATTTATTGTGATTTTTATCATTATTGGAAATTTGAATTAATAGTATATAATATAGCTAGTTAATCTGAAATAAAGACTAATCTAGAATCCTCCCGTTGACGACTTTATTATAGTTTTAGAAAATTTCGCAGTAAACTTTTAACCCATTCATAATATTATAGATTTTTCATATAAATTAAAAAATATATGGCAAAATATATGAAATTAATTTTAGGTAATCTATACATGCTAATCGGATTATTAAATAGTCCTTATGCCAGATAAACCTAAACAAGTAGTTTAAGATTATAAAAAAATGATTATTTTATAGCATTTTAAATAAAACTGCTGGACTGCAGACAAAGAATGCTTAACGGCATAACTAAGAAAAACTTTCAAAGACTAGCGAGAAGGTCAAACTTCCAACCCCAACTGGATGAATGCGTCGTTGAGATCTAAAAGACTTTCTCCACTCTACGCTAACTTATATTTAGAAGAACAAATTGTTATTTTTTTCTATTAATTTGGATTTCTAATTAATTATAACATTGTTTTTTGGCACAATTATTGGGATGAAGCAATCTCATAATAGGATTTTACAATTGCTAATAAATTGATAATTATCGATTAGAGAATAATATATTGAGATTTAATTCATTTAATTTTTTTTAAATGTTTGGTAAACTATTTTTTCCATGAATGCTGATTCATTTTCCTCGTTGTATTTGGGATAAACGTACAAATTTTGATGCAATTTAAGCGTTAGGCTATCGTAATTGCACCTTATTATTTCTAATACCTTTTTATTTATTTTTAAAATATAAATTATATAGCAGATAAGAAATGTAAAATTATTATATCAAAAAAAATAATTCATCCTCAATTAAACAAAGATATTATATCAAAAAAATATAATAATCATTATGATTAAAATTTCCTGGAGCTAAAAAAAATGTCTTGCCTCCCCCTTATTTATAAAAAAATCATGGTTTAGACTAATATGATTAATGATACACAAACTAGAATAATATAAATATATAGAAGCATCATTCTGATTTCTAAGACAAGAAATAGTAGTTAATATTGATATTTTATTACATAAAAGCATTGTTAAATTATGCGTCTTTTTTTAAATATCTAAAATGGTAAAGTTTTAGGAGGTGAGTGACCCATAATTATAAAAATTTAAAGCCTAACATTAATTTTGGGCCAAAAATGGAGTTAGAATGCTTTGATAATCAAATGAGGAGAAATATTAATTTATAGATTAACTTGTTCGGGAGAAAAAGATTGGATATTATTACGATCGGAAACGAAATTAATCTTCGAGCGAAAGTGGATAATGATAGCGCTTCACATAAAATTTTTTAAAAAAAAATAATGTAAATTTACTTATAGGCCCAAAAAAAACTAGCGAGAAAGATTAAGGTTGATTAAAATTAGTGATATATAGAGCTAAGTAATATATCATTATTTTACCTCCTAGTAAAGTATTATCTCAAATAAAGTATCATTTTAAACAGGGTTGTGCATTTGATCGGTCAAATATGATTCGGTCAATTTGATATTTGCCTGGTCAAATATTGTCAAATTCAAATAAATGTTTTTTGACAATATTAACTTTATTTTATATATAATAGTAAAAAATGAATCTATGTAATATTAAATTATATTTTTTTAAATTATATAATTAATGTTTTAATGGCAGAGTCTTGATCCGATTTAATTCAATATTATCATTTTCCTTAATATTTTTAATCAATGTTACAACTGTTGTCGAGATCTTCAATCGATTTCTTTTCTTCGTATGAATATACCCCAAATCGACCAATTTAGTTGTGAAAAAGAAGTATAACTATGAATTGTTAGTAAAATATTAGACATTTCTCTTAGGTGGACAAAGCCCATTCCAACCCGAAATGTGATTGTTTTTTTTTATAAAAGTAACGATTTCCAAATATTTTTAAATATACAGCCGCTTTTACATCTGAAATTTATATTACTTAAAATATTTGATTATCATCACCTTGTAGAATGCCTAATTCTTGTATTATATCACATGCTTCATCAAACTCACTACTACTAAAATACTTACCTTATATTGGGTATCCAATAAATAATCAGCAGTGTGAGCACATGTGTTGTTTGTATCGTTTTTTCTTTTCAAACGTATTTTTTCTTCGGGTGGAGAAATTAACAAATCATGGCATGAATGAATTATGTACTTTCCAAATTAAGCAATTTATCCCTTTGCGTTTAAAACAATATGATAGCCAATTGTTATAGAATAGTTTTAAATTTTTCGTTTAAAATATTTCTTCATTTAATATATTATTTAGTAATTTCTTTCCGACAAATATCCAACAACTTCAACACTGCTTTCATAGCTTTCTTGCATATTTGTATTTGCTCCTTATATTTTATTGGCAATGCCCATCTTGTTTGGATAATTGTAATAAATCGTAGTAATTTTCTCAAACCACGCCTTAGTAAAATTATTATATTTATTTATATATTGAGATCCAATCAGATTAATAGTGAGAAATCTTCTTTGATTTTTATATTTTAAATGAAATTCTAATATTTTAATATAAAATTTGAATCAAATCGATGCCTTTATGATACAAATATATTTTAAAATAAATTCTAGCCTAATTAGATTATGCTTTAAGTACATATTAGTTAATTACAATCTATTTATTCACCAATAATATCTTAGAATATTTGACCAGGTAAAATACTCCTTCGATTCTACATATTTAAAATGATACTTTCAAGGTTTGCAATTTTATACTTTGAGTTTTAAATGATATTTTATAAATTTAAAATGGTATAACTATGCAGGAAAACAAATAAAGTATAATTTTATAGTGTAGACAGAGGGAAAAAAACAATTACTTAATTAATAACCATAAGTTTTATTAATTTCTTTAAAAAAAATATGCCAAAATACCTAAATTTATTGTTATTAATTTTTTTTACAAAAACCAGTGTTTTTTAAAAACGGCTAATTCAATATTTCATCCAGAAAATAATAGGGCCTAAAGATTTTGTTCATAGATAGCACAAAGGTTTGGACATCTATTCGTGAAATCTAGAGGTTTAGGAAATATTTTTTATTGAGTTAGCCGTTTTTAAAAATGGGCTCAAATCGAGCGGTTTAACAACCAACTAACTAAGTCCTATCATCTATTATAATAATGTATTTTTTTCAAAATTGTAATCACTTGATATTAACGAATGAATTGGATAATTCAAAGGCTAAATCTTTGTGTGTGTTGTCTTGATCGGATAGCACCTTATTGACTAGGTTTTGATTTTGTTTAAAATTTTTATGTATAAAAAAAATTTAGAAAACAAATAAATTATCTAAAAATTCCTTTTTAGTGAGTCTCACCATAATGTTGTAAATTCCTATTATCATACTTGGTATTTCAAAAAAAAATATATTATTAGAGGGGGTTTGCCTCTCAATAAATTTACTGTATGCTAAACCAAATTTAATTATTAATTATTGAGGGTTCCTTTTATACGAAATCTAACCTAATACTTTGTTATAGTCGAGGTTAAACAACTTAAAAATATAGATTTAAATTTGCAAACATTTTATTAGAACCGATTTCCCGGAAATTTTGCTGGTTCTTGTAAATTTTTATATAAGGATTTAAGATATTGGTTCCTCAATTTATCCCGTTTCCGAGGGTTTCAGATTACGGTTACAAACTCTTGTTACATAATATATCATATATAATTTTGTTTGTTAACTTCTTCTAACATTAATGGACGATCATTATAATTTAGCCGTTTTAATCGTTAATACAGCTATCTTCTAACCCTACTATTAAAAAACGAATCGAATAATAAATTCTTAGAATTCGATTCTTTTAAAACAATCAAATATTCGTCGTACGAATAGTTAAATATACCATTCTTATTTAATTGGTATATTTATCAGCAGAGGTACCATTTGCAAGGTCCGGCCCGGCCCGGATTTTTTTTAAAAATATATTTTATTTATTTTTGATTTTTATAACTAATAATGGCGATTTGAAATATTTGGTTTTAAAATATACGGCCCGGCCCGGATATTTTTTTTTTAATTTTCAGGCCGCCGGGCCGGGCTTAGGGCCGGGCCTGCAGGTCTCTGATATTTATAAATAATAAATATTCGAATCGTTCAAAAGAATTGAATACGAATAATTTATAATCGATTAGTATTCGTTGAATAAGCTTAACCCTAACCCACCAAAAAAATTAAAAGGGTCTTATTAAAAAAAAGTTCGATAAAAAAAAATGAATAGGTAGATCTAATATATATTTTTTTAAAAGGGTTAATTTCAAAAAAAAAAAGGTAAATCGTTATTTATTCCATTTTATTTTCTACAATTTTTATAATTTATTATTTTTGATCGAAACTTCTCCTTTTTATAACAAGGAAAACTAAAAATTCAATAAACAAAAAAAATATTTTAAAAAAAAATTAATAATAAATAAATTACGTAAATTTTGGGTGTTATCGAAAATTTCGTGCATCCTAACCATTTCGTAGTAAAGTTGATCGTAGATTTGGGGGCTAGGAAGAAAATTGTCGCCGAAAGTGATAAAGAAGTTAAATATCGTGATAATCTTTCACGCACCCAAGTTTTAATCAAATTACAAAGAAGAAAAGGTTTTTCAAATTAAACAAAACATATTAAATAAATTAATTCAGTTTTTATCATTAATTGTTGTTACTTTTTTTGACTTCACTGATTTTAAAAAAAGTAAAGATTTTAGCCAAAAAATATAACGTAAGCTTCTAAATTTCGCCAATTGGCTAAATCTCAAGGCTTAGGTAACATTTTTTGGCTAAAAATGTGATTCAATCGTTTTTTTTAAACCAGGGAATACAATACTAGTCCAGGCGACTCAGTTAATGTATCCCAGAATTATTCTAATATCTTCATTTTTTTTATTATAAATACAATGTTTTTTTCACTTATATACTTGATTTATCAGTGGTAAATAAAAATATTGGATGGTTCCAGTATCATCTAATTTTTCTGAATTGTTTGAATCGTTTTGGCATAAACGGAAAAAATTTTGTTTGGAAATCAAGAATTTGAGGGTAGTGAAGAGTGCTTATCAAATTTAATTTTTTTTAAAATTTTATTATTGATCTTTTTTAAACCTGATAGTATTATATACTAAAATCTATTTACATGTCGTTAGTTGGATAGTAAGGTTTTATTTGCTTATTTTTGCTTTTCTGTTGGGAAGAATTTTTTTTTTAAGTCTAGGCTTAAATAAATTATAATTTTAAAAATGACAACGGCCTATCTGATCAACAATTCTGTGATTAATTTAGTGTATAACAGAGATCTGCTGATTTCAGACTCGGCTAAAAATTTTAAAAAATTGAGTCCGTCTAGTATAAACTAATTAAATTCGTACAAATATATATATAATATAGTAATTTACCAGACCACAATTGATTCCATTCGTAAGGCAAACGACACTTGGCTCTTTTTTGGTAACATAGAACCCTGTGTACGATACCTAAACATATGCTGGCAGTATGAAGAAAAAAGATTATATTTCTTGAATAAATTTTTCATTCTTTTCTAATTTTTATATTAAATTTATATTCCGGCACCATAACAGAATAAGATTATAAAAGCAAAGTACATTGTTAAAATTGTTATACTAAATTTACTCATAATCGGGCAAATCTTCTCATGATTTTGGAGGTATAAATTATAAAAAAGGGAATAAAAAAAATATTAATAAAAAACTAATGAAGAAAAAAAATTTAGTTGAGAAAAATCATGTAAAAAAAATATTATTTTTATAGGGATAAATTTATCAAATTTACCTGTATAATTCGTGGGGAAAATTCTTCATGAGGTGGCACATGAGAAATTCGGACAATAAATCTTTTTTTAAATATTTTTTGGGTAAAAAAAAGGGACCAATTATATAAGAAATTTATTTTTAGAAATAAAAAGAAAATATGCATTCAACATTAACAATATTATATCTAATTTTACCTTTATAATCAGAGTTTGAATTCTCAAAATATAAGTTTTATCATACTAAATCTAAAATTCCAAATCTTTTTTGTAAAAAATCTTTTATGAGAAAATATATCCTTATCCCCTGGACTAATGGTCTCCCACTAACTTGGAACTATACTTGTATCGATTTTGCAGGAAAACTGACCTCACATTTTCTGCCATTTAAAATATATAAGTATGCTTAAAAAACAAATATGCTGGCCTCATAAACATAGTGTTCACAACAACCTAAGGCATGTTCGAAAATAAAGCTATTAATTTTATCAAGGCAAAAAATGGAGATAGATTTCAGCTTCGTCAGCAGATTTCTCTTGAAATCTGCCGGTCTAATTTTTTAAACATTCACTCTTCTCTAGTGTTAAATGTACTACTTTTTTAAAGTACTTTTTAATGTTTATTATATAAAAATTTATTTATATTTTCCTTTCATATAATTTTTAATATATTCTCATTTGTTCTTTTTAAAAATATATTTCATTTTGATATCGTTAATATTTTATTTCTAAATTGAAACCGTTTTTTAAATAAAATTACCTTTAAAAAAAACTTCATCTTTCATGATGAAATCCTAGTTTCTAAAAAATTTTGATCTTCAAAAATTTTAAGAATAATCATTTTTTCTCACACCAAGTACAAATTGAGAATTAAATGTTTAAAAAAAGATAATTTTTTTTACCTAATAAAAAGCATATTAATGGTCTAGGGGATAGAGTTCCGTTTTGATTGAGTTTTCTCCTATGAAGTAATGGCTAGTTATTATTTTTTTAATAAAATAAAATAAAGACAATAAGAAATATTTTTTTTTAATGATCAGTACACTAGCACTAGTTATTGTTGATAAAATATAACTAGTTACTTGACTTTAATTATGCCAAAATCTAATTACGAATATTATATAATTCTATAATTAACGAATAATTCTAATATTTATTTACCCTACTAAGTCCAAAGCGAATTAACTTTTCGTAACTAAAAATGTATATAATACCCCTTATTCACAATTAACTCGAACATGGCAAAATTTACAAAATATGCTGTATTTTTGTATTTTTCGTCACGAATTCCCGTTAACGGACAGTTATATCTATATATATTATGCTTACAAAAATTAAAATCAATTTTGAACGTAGCCTTATTTAAAAATAAAATTTTCTCTAATGTATGTTCTTAAAAGTTAAATGTTGCTATCACTCATTGTTTTAAAAAAAGGAATAAATTCACCAAATTTGTTAATTATTTTTTTAATATGTTTAATATGAAAACTTTTGGATTTCCGAAATGAGAACATTATTTTATTTTAAAAAATCATTAAAACGGTTTCATCAAAAAATTACATACATTTTTTTAAAGATATCAGATTTTAAATGCGTAATTTTTCCCCCCACCTTTAGTGGGTTGCCCCATCCCCTCAACTAAAAATTCTAATCTCTACAAATTAAATCCTAGGGTGTCAGTCTAGTCTGGTTTATGTCAGATACCTTTTAAAAAAATTGGGCTTAATAGTTTGGTAAGTATTTTATATTTTCTGTAAAGATTCGTGGTGGAATCGATTTACATACAAATAATTAATAAATTAAAATATAAATGCATTAGAAAAATTTAGAAATAAATAAATAAAAATGATATATGTTAATCAACCTTTCTATGTAAATTGACAGTAAAATTAAGATTTAAATCGTGCATCAAGGAATTGGAATAATGATCTTCACTTAAGCAGGTCAATATGAGACAGCATAACTTGCAACGATCAAAATTTTCTAATATAAAATGCATTTTTTGTAAATATTTTAAAAATATTTTACAAACCTTTAACATTCAAGAACATGATAGAGGTGTATTCCAAAAATATGGTGACCAGATTCTTGGGTTGAGTGGAGTTGATACCTCCAATTAATTCTTTAGCGTAAGAATTATTAACTTTGGCCAAATCATCGTTAATTTGTAGATTATCTCTTGAGCCATTATTGGCTATTCGATGTTTATTGGTTGATTGGTTTAGGGTATTAATTGGAATATTGTTGGGATTCGCGTGAGTCTCTACAACGTGGCAGTCATGATCCATATCTAAATGAGACTGGATTTTTTAGCAAAAAGATGGAGATATAGTTAAATCATATAGTTATTTATACATTCTTTATAATAACTTTTATTATATTTGTACCACATAAATTTATGCTTGGAGAAAATGATAGAAGTGATCCACATCTAAATGAGACTGGTTTTTTAGTAAAAAGATAAAGAAATATCTAAATCTTATAATTATTTTTAAGGATAAAATGCCTTTTTGTCTTTCATTCATTTTCTATTAGTATTTATTATAATAATATTTAATATATTTGTATAACTACCTTATTTTATGCTTGGAACAAAAATAATATAGATATTAAGTGAGAGAAGAAAAAAAAAGGATAGCTAGTTTATATAATTAATACCCGATGCCGGCCGATATTTGCATTTATATATAACTTTTTATTTTTATTTTCTTACTTAATATATGTATATGCGCACTCTATTATTTTAGATATTACAAGTGAAAAATATGTCACATCCAAATATAATACAAAAGAGCCCTACGTACGAAGTAATTTTTTGGCGGCCAGACTTGAACCCGAGCACAAATTTTTGTTTCATCCCTACCCGAGCATGACTAAAAAAATTTGACTTTGAGTTTAAATATTATATCATCAAGGAAAAATTAAAAATTATGTGTATTTATTCACATTGCCACCTTAAATAAAAGTATATTTAACCCCCATAAATAGGTTATTATAATTTGCCAATGATCCATTCTATAAACAATTTTTTAAATATAAAAAAATCTGAGGCTATTTAATTGAATAGATCTTCGGTAAAACAAAAATTATCAAATGAAAATATTTCATAACTGTCATAACAAGATTAATATTATAGATTTCTGTTGACAAAATGTAGAATAATAATATGTATTTTATTTAAAGTGATGGAATCGGATGTATGTAAGTAATAGAGTTTTAACTAGTCACAATACATCACAGTTACAGAAAATTGTTAATTTGGGAAATGGAAATTACGTAAATGAATAAGTAAAATGCGTTAAGGCATGTGATTCAGATTGACATTTGGATGAAATAAAATAGTTATTGAGGATGTTTATAATTTTTAATTTTTTCTTCAACAACGTTTGCGGGCTTCGGAGAGCCTGTGCAGGGCTCTAGATACAAGCAAAGCTTGTTTTTCATTTTTTATGCGTTAGTAAATAATTAAAGTAAAATAATAACAACTAATTCAATATGATCAAATGGAAAACATGTTTTTGGCTGTGATCAAATGCCGGTCACAATCCCGTTTAACATTTGCGTTCCGTTTATGGTTAGTCTTTGAGACATAGGGAATATTTTTTCCTTACAATATGATATTAAATTTATTTTCGAATTTTGTAATAAAAATAATTATATATCTATTTATTTTTAATGAATATATTAATAAAAAGTTAAAAGTCTTTGAAATAAGTCCTGTCCTGGTGGAGCGTTTTTAGGATGCGTCCCATTTTAAAAATTAAAGATAAGTAGGGACGGGACGAGATGGACGTTTGATCATCACATTTTATAAATAGGATAGTTTTTAAAAATATATCACTTTGGAATACTAATTCAGTTAAAATATTATAGCATGCAAAAATTAATATAAATCTAATAAATCTAATTTTTTTACGTGGGTCAGAGTGGTTATAAAACTCCTATTAGAATAAACGGCTTCGTAAAAGGCCAAGAGAGCTATACTACTGGATTCATCGTTAGAAATTCTATAGCTAAGCAATAATTTTTTTTTAATATTAAGCATGAATAAGCTAATCGTTTTTAAAAATAAGAAGGATAACTATATTATAAAACCCAATATTATTTAAAAAATAAATGTAACCCGTCCGATTGGGTCAAATGTCTACTAAAGGGGAGGAATGGTTGAGAGGAATTCCCTTCTCTTAAAAAAATCCTGTCTATGCCTGTGATATAAATAAATATTTATTAATAACCGCTATTTTTAATACAAAAAAGTATAAAAATGAATTTATAAATCATTATATATATTTTTTTAAATTATATCTATAAATACGGCTTTCTCGCAAAGATGTCGGTCAAATCGAAACAAGTTTAACCCCAAAAAATTTATTTTATAACATTTTAACTTGCGGTGTGTTTTATATTTAACACTAACTCTAAATAAATCGCTGCTTGATTATTAAAGAGGTCTAACTCAATTTGGCCAAAAATTATAAAATCTTATCATTCGGGATAATTTTTAAACCCAAGCTCAGTATTTTATTTTGATTTTAGTATTGAAAAATATACATTAGAAGCACTTTATATAAAATTAAATGAAATAAATAAAATCCCTAATTGATTACGTAGCCTCGCAAATTTTTTTTTAGACTAGGCTTTATTTTTTATGTAAAAAATGGAGGGGGTTAAATAACTGATCTATGTGGAAGTTACCGGAACTTTTCCCTTTAATAATTATGAGATGAAAGGTTCTCCTTTATAAATTATCATTACAGAATTAAAGAGGAAGAATATATTTTTTTTAAAACACGTATTAACAGGAATAATCAAACCAATGCCACTAAAATAAAAGAGCTCGCCCAAATTTAGAAAAAAATATATATATTTATCATAGTTTAAATAAAAACCTATGCTCTCCCGATATATCGCGAGCGTCGAGATCAGATTGATAAGCTGTGGGTGACTTTTTTTATATTTGAAAAATATGAAATAAAATTTAAAATTTTATGGCCATGAAACATTAAATTATATAAGAATTCAAGTAAAAATGAATAATATATTTTTTTAAACTCAATAGCATCATTTTTAGTGGTCAATCAAATGCAGTCGGAGGGAGGGGGGCAAGAATTTTAATTACGAATCAAAATTGAAGAAAGTATGATTTGAAAAAGGTTTTCTTACTATGTCAAAAATCTTTTTTTAAAAATTCTAAATGTTTTAAAACTTTCATTAAAAATTTTAAAATTTTTTAGAATTTTATTTTGGACATGTTTTTTAAATTTATATTAAAAACACTTATTAGTTCTTTTTCAATAAAATTTCAAAAGCTTACGAATTTAATTTTTTGATAATTTGAACACCGTCTAAAAGAACATTTAACCAGTTTTGAACTGAACTATAAAAAAAGGACCGAATCATAAATATTTTAATCCAGTTTAGATTTAAACTGGTTCGCATGGTTTTTGATTATTTTTATTTTTAGATTATTACCTTCAAATTTGAAATTTTTATATATTATTAATTTTTTGCGATTCTATTTTCCTTGCGAAATATTTACGTCATTAATTTTTTAAATCCGTTATTTCCTTCAAATTAAAAATTTCCCATGCAATTATCACTGTCAAATCAATACCAAATTCGTTATATTTTTAATATAATAATTATCAAGCAAATTTCTAATTAATTAGACAATATAAAATAATTTCATATTATGTCAATTTTGAAATTAAATTTATTCCTATGTTATTTATAAATTTGTTTTTTTTAAAAAACCTGTTTTTTAATAAGAAAAAGACCATATATTCCCAATATTCTTCTTAATTTATTTTTTTTAATTTACATTTTTAATCTTAAAATGATAAAAAAGTATCTCAATATAAAAACTTCAATTTGAGTAACATTTCACCAAATTATTTCATAAAATTTATTACTTTTATTTATCCTGTAGCCAATCAAAAAATAGGTTTACCTTTCTTTTATTGGAAAATTTTTAATGTGGCCAAAACTTTTAAAATTTTAAAAAAATTTCTTACCATGAACTAGTCTTCCTTAAAGTTTTAAAACTTTTGAAAAAAAATTTTAGCCACATAGTAAAATTTTATATAATATCTATTATATTATAGTGGCTAAATTAAATACGCAATTACAAAAAAATATAAAGAATTACAGAAATATAAAATTTAGAATTTTAAATTCTATTTCTCTAAAGTTTAGATGGAATATATTTTTTTTCAAACTTTAATCGAAACCAGAATTTAAAGAAAATCTTTAAAAAAAATTTGTAAATGTTTATTTTAAAATTTTTGATTTCATCTTGAAACATTTTTTATGCATGAAATTAGAAAAGATTTGGGCATTTTTTAAAAAAAATTAATCAAATATCTCTCATTTAAAAAAAATTTTTTAAAAAAAAATTCAACTCTGATCGAAACTAACCGAAAATCCAAAATTGGAGCAAGCTGATATAATTTTTTCTTGAAATAACAATTGAAATTGAACCACTTAAAAACCCTGTTTATAACGGTATAATTTAACAAGATACTTACTATTCGCAAGGAATTCCATAATCCGTAGTACCAATTTCCCGAACTTTTATTTTCGAGTTGTTCCCTCTCGTTAGAATGATTGGCGTGATTCTTGTTTAGGCGGTTCTTATTCTCCGAAAAGTTTCTAAATTTTAAATCATGTTTTTTACAAATTTTTGCGAGGAATTTCTTAACTAAATCCTCATTGAAAAAAAAATATTTTAAATAACCCCCAAAAAATTATTTTTGTTATTTAAATGGTTTTTCTTCTTCCTATAAGTCCAGCTTTTGTGAGCCTAACAACTTTTTCCCATTATAATGAGAATTGTTATATTTACAATATTATAGATCAAAGCAGCAACTTCTATCCTAAGTCACTAATAGTCTTTATTTCTACTCACTTCCTAATCAAAATTAGCAAAAAATGGCATATATATAGGGAGAAAATTTACTATCACCACTCCCCCCCCCCATTTTACTGACGATCTTGGGTCTATTCCTTCCTTAACTACGGTGTTAAAAGCCGATAAAAGTAGCTCCCATTATCAGGACTGGGCAGTAACACGAATTCTTGTATAAATACTAAATACAAATATTTTTTTGTATTTATATTTATTTGAATATTTTGGAAAATATTTAGTATTTGTATTTTAAATACTATAAAATAAAAAGTATTTTGTATTTATTATGATTTCACAAATTTTCGGATGAATATAATTTTTTTTTATATAAATTGAATTACAAAATTTAAATTCACTTATTTAAATATTAAATTTGTGACCCGAGTTAGCAAAAAAATTAATATCATTTATTTTAAAACCTAATATATTTTAAAATGAATATTACCTAAAGCGAAAATACAAGTTTTTTTGATGAGAAAGATATAGTAATTTAGATAAGGAGTTTCTAAATTATAGCTATTATGTATAAAATATTTTTTGCCGGGATTCTATAACAACGTCAACATCCTCTAAATGTAAATTGACAATTTTGGATGAAAATTTTTTCAAAATATCATCAAAAATCAATAATGTTAGTAAAAGATAAATGTAATCTCAGCTACAGATAAAACAATAGATTTCATCCTCCAGGAATTTATTATATGATATGTAAAACGTTTACATCAATCATTTTGCAATTATTAAATAATTTGTGATATGCTACTGCTACAACAATAAATATATTATTTATAATGTTTGTATTAGGGCCATGATGTTAATTAATTTTTTTGTGTATTTTTATTAAAATTTTAGAGAGCGTTTAATTTAATCTTTATATACAAAAAAATTTGATGCTTTCGAATAGCGTTTGTGGCCTAGTCGGTTCAAGGGGTGTATCACAATCCGATAGTGCTGGGTTAGAATCCAGCAAGGATAAATTTTTTCTAATGCTTAGATGGTTCCGTCTTTGGGGAATAATATAAAGTAGATCTAACTATAAAGTAAGTCTTATTGCATTTTAATAAATTTTGGTCGTTCCTTAGCAAGTGGAAACGTCATATATAATGATCTTTTGTATTACTATACGATATTCATATTTTTAGAAAATGTTTAATAAAAAAAATCTTATTTAAGTTAAAAAAAATTGATAGTGGTAACTAAAAAAATCTACTTATGTATTCGTCAAAGTATTTATTTGTGCGAAGAGTTTGTATTTAAATACTTTTTTTGAATTTTTTTTATAGGCATTTAGGAGAGTTGTTAAAAGATACTTTTTAAATGGATCTATATATAGATATATCGTCTAAATGGATCTAGATACAGATACATTGTCTAAAACATATCTAGATACCAATACAGTTTTAAAAAATTATCAGACACATATTATTTTTATTATATTCGTTTTAATATTATTTAATATATATTTATTTTAATTTCTAAGCTCATACGAGATAAAATTTGCACTCAAATATTTCTATTTTTAGATAAAAAAGCGTTAATAAAAGTATATCAAAATGTATCTTAAAAAGTATCCGATACATATATCTCTAATAGTATCTAGATATAGATGCTTTCTATAAAAGTGTATCTAGATATAAATACAGATATGACATAACAACTCTGGTATTTCTTATTTATAAAATACATTTTTTTAAACGTATTGTATTTTATTTATATTCAAATATTATTTTTGAAGTGTATTTGTATTTTTAGTCGAATACATTTTATAAAAATTTGCCCACCCTGCTCCTTATAATGTGTTTCGCTTTTTTTATCCTTTTGAATTTTTGTCCAAAATCTTAGAAGAGTTTTCATTCTCTCTTTGCAAATTTTTTGGTACTTTAGATAATTGGGGATAGGTATTATTTACTCCCTATATTGAAATATTGTAAAAATTTAAAAATTCTACATCCCGTTTAATTATTATTAGATATTATTGATTTCTTTTTAAATGCAAGTTTTAAAACTTAACAAAAAAGTTTCTTTATGACTTTTACCTCTATATATTGAAATATTGTTAAAATTTAAAAATTCTACATCCCGTTTAATTATGATTAGATATCATTGATTTTTTTAAAATGCAACTTTTAAAACTTAACAAAAAAGTTTCTTTATGACTTGTTAAAGGTGTCCAGCGTGACGGCAACGTATGATCCGTATCTCTTTTGTATAATTTTTTTTTAAAGAAATGCAAAAATAAATCAATTTAAGTTTTTTTTACTATAATTTTAATCGGCCTTCAAATTTTGAATAAATAATTTATACGAAAAATAAATGATGAAATAAATAAAATTGCATTTAGATCAATCCAAGACTCGGGTTTAACAATTATACTTTAAAAGTGTAAAATTAAATTTACATAGTACTAAAGTAAATTTACATAGTAAACTTGAACATGCTTTTTATAATTATTTTTTCCGTTAAATTAAAAATGTGGTAATTACGTTTAGACTTGATTGTTCGTCGATGATCGAAAGCTTCATTATGTAAGGGTTAGGTGGATTCTTAATTTATTCGTGATTTTATATACATATAAGCAATTGAGTAAGGATTACGCATATAATATATAGTGTATACATTTATGCTAGAAGAAATTAGCATGAATAGCCGAGATTGAAAAATATTCTCGTATTAAAAGACCAGGGTACTATATTTGAACTAATTTTTCATAGGTTAGACTCGATTGGAGGAAAAAATATTTAAACTCTTTTAGAAATATTCGATCCATCTAAAAAATAGATATGATTCAACCCAGAAAAATTTCAAAAATTTAAAATTTTACCAAGGTTCTAGTCTGACCCGAAAATATATAATATAAAAGTCTGGTCTTACCGATTCGGGAAGAATGTTTGTCTAAGTTCAGATAGGGTTGGACAAGTCTGTTTAGGGACATGTACCATTTATCTTAAGCGCCAATTACCTACTCCGGGTATAAATGTTCGATAACTTGACAACCCGACCTCTCTTAATTTATATAAAATTTTTCATATTAAAAGACTATTAGCAGACATCGAATCCAAAACTTTAGCCCTTTAATACCAATAGGGCCCGAGATATTAGCATCAAAAATGTCGAATATTACATTTTTTTTAAATAATGAGACAAATATTTTTTAAAAAATGATCGATAAATATAAAAACTAAATTGCATTTTGCCAAAGAACTAAAAAGAATTTATAAGGTGAAACTTTTATTTACGTTAAATAGTTTAAAAGCCAATTCTGTGAACAGGAATTAGAGTTCATGAATTTTGAACTATATTTAGCGGAAATTTTGATAACAGGAAATTAATTGAAACCAATTTTCTGAAAGGTGTCTGAGCCTATCATGGATTCGATGGGTTGTCTATAAATCCGTCCTTTGGTCAGTGATCTCAAGATGTTCAATCAAATAATTATAAATTTCTGAGCCCAAATTTGAATTCATGACAAATAGAGGTCCAAACATTTCTGCCATCTACAAAATCTCCAGGTTTACCATAATATTATTTTGGCTAAAAGCTTAATAGGGCCATTTTAAAAAATCTACCCCAATTTGGGCTTTTTAACAAAACTATTAACTAGAGCCCTATAGATTAAGCTTGTATAAATTGGACAATGCAGAATTTATTATTTTTTAAAACTGGCCATGCTGGGCTTTAAAAATAATGTTTTATTTTTTTAATAAAATGATTAAAATTTTATGATATTTGGTTAAAATTAGTCATATTATCTTATTCAACTTTATAAAAATGTCATTTAATTTTTTAGCTTGGATGGTTCAGGCTTAAAATAAAAATTAGGATTGGTCCAAGATTAAAAAATTAATAAAAATTTTGGAGTGAGCTTGGACCAAAAAAAAAATATTTTATTTTCAGGGTTCTAGTACTAATATTACATATATACAATTTAATCTTGGATGTTAATTAAATTAAATTTAATTATAAGATTTTGAAATATGATTTTAAAAATAAAAACTAACTCAGATAAATGTAATAAAGTAATTATTTACCATATACTTTTTATAATTGAAAAGAAGTACCAATATCAAAATTATGTCATCTAAATAATTGGTCTGATCTATTATCATCTTGATAAGTATTTTTATATGAATATATATTTAAAAAAATTTGGTTCTTACTGAGAATAATGTTTCAAAAATGTTTTGGGTTGAAAAATATTCAATCAATTGATTATCATTCAATTTTTCAACAATCTGTAAAACTTTATATATAATAAATAAATTATATTAGAGTAACTGTTAATATCGAAATAATTATCTTGAATGAAAGTTGATATATAGGTGATATGATGTTATTCTTGTGAAATAAATTCTCAATATTTATAATTAATTCCTATAAAAATAAATAATTCTTTATACTATATAATACTTGAATAATATTTAAATTGGAAGCATTCATATCAAAGAATAATGATAAAAAAGGTGGGTTGGATGTATCTAATATATCAACATGTTGTATAATTTTGAAAATTCCAAAAAGTGTCTAAAATAAGTTCATAAAAATTAATTAATAAATTAATTACCAATAATGAATTGAAAATTTTTATCTGATGATCCTCTTTTAATACCATTATACAATAATTAATTAAATTTTTAAAATTTTCCTAAATAAATTGTTATAAATAAATTTTTGATTGTTTATAAAAACTTTCAGATTAATCAATTCATCGTAACTTAACAATCTACCTTTTTCCTCAAATATCTTAGAATTTGCCTTGATCAAAAAGAACTCCTCAATAAAATGTGGGTATAAAATCAAAAGATCTTTGCCCTAAAAAAATAATTTTGATAAAATTACAAATAAAATACCAAATAAAAATCATCATATATTGTTTTTAAGCGTTCCTTAAACTTTACCATAGCCGGTGTGCAATTTAAAAAATCTCAAAAAACATATGGTTTTGAAATTTGATTCTTCTGCATAAAAATCTTAGGTGAAACAAATATAAATCTAATTAAAATTGGTACTAAACGATGACCAAATATTTAATATATGTTAAATCGATCAAAAAAGGCACATTTTCCGCCCACCCCTTTCTGGAAATATTTAGATAAGAATATAAATGAGAAAGTCGTTTATTTTAACTCGCTAGCACACCTGGTTCCTAAGAAATAGGGGTTCTAATAGCAGAAAAGAGCCACTTTGGTATCTGTAATATTTTTAAATTGCTTATATATATAAACTATTTATAGTAAAAAAATATATAATATATCATATTGTAGGTAAAAAAAATCTCTAAAGGGCTATTAAAAAAATAATAAAAATGCGCCAATTTGAGTTTTTAACTTCCGGTTTACCTATATTGTTTCACCTGTATTTTTAAGCAAAAAAGGGAGTTTGTTTTTCGAATTTTTTTTTTTGCTTTTTATTTAAACACATAAATATATATACGATGTCAAAACCTTGGCGACGCTATCTACTTTTCCGAAATATACATTTTTACCAAAAATTGATGAAAAAAATAGATAGCGCAAATGATTTAAAAATATGATTTATAAGGAAAATAAAAATATTGATACGTTTATAAGAAATGTGATAAAAATTTTCAGTTCTGCCCCCCCCCCCTTACTATCCTTAAAAAGTTTTACATTTTTTAGATCTCTACTTTGCTACTATAGTGAATGACTTATTAGCTCGATAATGTATAACAGCTGCAGTAAAAACGAATATTTTATCAGGCATATAGATTATATTTTACAAAATAAACTGTTTAAAACGATCTCTCTTTCTGCGTAATATTTTTAACTTGTCAGTTCAGATTAATTTTAAATAATTCAACCAGTCTGCAGCTTATTATTTTATCGTCTGTCTACCGATTCGGAGAGTGCAAAAACATATATTCTAGGTGCAGATCAATTAAAATCTATTCTCTATCACAGATGGACGTATCAAATACTAGAATGTTGCAACCCATTTAATCTACAGAGATATGCTTAGTATCGCGAGAATCTAAGAAAGATTCTACCCTGGATGACCCAAAAAAATTTACCATTCAATTTAGATATGTTAATGTGTATGCTCTTTATGCCGACAAAAATTAGCAAGTATTTTTTATACATCAAATGACAATGTAGATATTGATTCTCCCCCTCATATAATTAATCAAGAGGCTATTGATAATATTAATATATCCCTACAATTAATAGGGGAATCTCTAATTAAAGAAAACGCTTATGTGAAAAGAAATATTAGAAGAAAAAAATATCTAAAGTAAAATAAAGTTTTAACGAATAAAGATATATCAATATTTTCATCAAATGATGAAAAATTCGATGAAATTCTAGATACCTTAAAAATTAAAAATATTATATGAAAGATATCAATTATTGGAAATTTGTTACATTATTAAGTGTCTAATTGGCATTTGCCCACTCTGCTCCTCAGTTTAATTAGTATATTTAATAGAAATTCAAATATTTTAGTTAAAAAGTGATAATATCCAGTTTTTGATAAGTTAGCAGCAAAATTTTATATAATCCGTAATTTCATAAAGCACCATCTATTTTTTTCTTCAATTATTGTAGTCGATATTGTCGTCAAGGTTTTGACATTGTATATATATTTAGCAAAGGTGTCATAAAAAGCAATAAAAAAATTTCGAAAACAAACTCCCTTTTTTGCTTAAAAACACAAATAAAGCAAAATAGGTAAACCGGAAGTACGGCTCAAATTGACGCCAATTTTTATTGTTTTTTAATAGCTCTTTAGAGATTTTTTTACCTACAATTGGATATATTAAATATATTTTTTTACTATAAATAGTTTTTGAGATATAAGCATTTTAAATATTTTACAGATTCCAAAGTGGCTCTTTTTTGCACCTTTGAGCCCCTCTATCTCGGGAACCAGGTATGCTTTTCTAATTTTATCTAAATAATTTCAGAAATTTTTAACAATTTTAAAAGGGGTCTGCCAAATCGTGATCGATTTGACGTGGAATGGCCCATATGCCCAAACTTAAGGGGCCTCCTCCCAAACCCCATTATAGGACGTAGGGCATGCCTCCACAAATTTAAATCTATTTATTCAAAAGATTATTGCATTTATAATTTATTATAAATGTATATCATAGAAAAAATAAATTTTCACCTATAGAAATATATTATTAGTGTTGTAAACGTCGGTGATCACTTTTTTAAACGGCTCACGGCCCAATAAGACTAAATGATTTTAGTCTAAATAATGTTATGTAAGATTCAATATTTAGAAAATAGAGGTCCAAACCTTGCCATTGTTATTAGTAATTTATTTTAATTATATCATCTTTTATTTTACTTTATGTTATTTTCAAATTATTGAAAAAACATTTTATTACTTGCACGAAATATTTCATCATCTTAAGAAAATTATTTATCTAATTTTACTTAAAAGCTAGTATTTTGCTTTAGGTTTTGTTATAGATGTTAAAAAATAATATTTTAATATTAATTAAAATAAATTAATTTAAATAATAATTATAATAAATTATAATAAATTATAATAATAATAAAAATATTATAAATATTATAAAATTAATTTAAATAAATAATAATATTAAATAAAATAAATTATAATATTGACTATAATATTCAAATAACCTTTTATAAAATATATCGCGATTTCTACTTTAACTTTTTTTTCTTTATATTTTATATAACAACATTCAAATTTATATTCTAAAATAATATTATATAACGTGAAAATTATATATATATAATCACAATGTAACTTTTTATTTTAATTTTAATAAAATAGTTTTCTCAATCCTAGCTAGCCATCATGTGTTTATAACATGCTTATATTCTAATTTATATTTTATTTAAGTTATATGTTTTTTATATTATATTTTAGTATGTAAATATACTTGGGAAATGAAATTATTATGTTTGGGAGCATTATTATTTTAAAGAATAAATTGTTTTTATTTCCAGTAGTACGAAGTCTAAAGCTATTTTTGTGCAAAATTTCCAGGCTTACATAATATTATTTTGAGTCAAATCTTAATCGGTTCTTAAAAATCGATCTAAATCAGGCTGTTTTGCAATACTAGCTGATTAAACTATTATTGTTACTAACGGTGTTTTGTGGAAGAGGAATGCCATTCGTTATTTATTTCAAAACGTAAAGAGTAACGTTTTAGAAATTTTTTCATATATTATATATTTTAAAAAAATTTTAGATAGTTTAAGCTGAGTTTTAATTTTAATTAACCATTAAATTTCTTCAGTTTATTTTATTTATTACATATTTTTTGTTGAATTTTATACAGTCCAAATTGTTGATTGAATTAAATTGAGTCAATCTTATTTCTTCAGATAAAGATGATCTAATTTGCCCTGACCCCAGTATGAAGCATTTGTTCAGAGTTAAAGAAAATTAAGGGTCCTGTGTATGCACTCTATAAGTTAAGAATGTGCCCTAGTTCTAATATTCAACCTCGATGCCCAATAGTTCAAATCAAAAAATACAATGAAGGTAAAAATATAAATTCCTATAAAAATAGTTTGAATAGGATTTGAATAAAGATTCTTGAAAAGTCGATCTAATAAATTCTTTTGAAAATAAGAACTATTCTATAATTATTCTTAGTATATTCCCTCAATTAAAATTTTTATGTATCAAATATAATACAACCCTCACATGCTCCGCGTCAGTTGAACGTGTGTTACCCAGAGGGGTCACTAGCCTTTACGATCCAGGATACTAACGGGTTTTTAAAATATATTATACTTTTTAAATTAAAATTTTTAAACTCTGAACTAGTATTCAAAATTTCATATCTTGTCAGCAGCATTGTGATCATATGTATTTATATTGTTTTTTCTTTTGTCAAGTATATTTTTCATTTTTTTTCTTCCCTGTCAATTGACCGACCTGTCAACCTTAGTCTGGTGACGCTTCCCCACTTCCAAAATTTACATTTTCTGGTAAATATCATA
The DNA here is from genome assembly GCF_954871325.1 of Gordionus sp. m RMFG-2023. Taxonomy (NCBI): domain Eukaryota; kingdom Metazoa; phylum Nematomorpha; class Gordioida; order Chordodea; family Parachordodidae; genus Gordionus; species Gordionus sp. m RMFG-2023. The sequence goes on from NC_088777.1 coordinate 15,919,835, forward strand.
AAATTCAAGAATGAAAAACTTGCCTACTTTCCCTCTTCTTTTCAGAAAAATCTTGGCTACACCTATGAAACGATTAATTTATTAAATAAAAATATATACTGAGCCTTATATCAGAGACCTGCAAGAGGTATCATTTGCACCACACGGTGCGGATTTTTTTGAAAAAATTTTTAAATTATATTCGACCTAGTGTATACAAAAATTCAGCTATTCGGTATTTTACCGTATTTTTCAGCGAGTATTATCATTTGATAAGCATATTCCACATTTTATCTTTTTTTATTCTAAACAACTTAGTATATTACAAATTCATACTATAAAATATTTCTGTAAATAATATTTTGAGATTATAATATATTCTTGTGTGATAATTTTAATTTTTATTTATAAAATATATGATAAAGGAATATATTATATTATATTGTATCTATAAAAAAAAATAAAACTGGTATTTATAAAAAAGGAAGTAATTAATATTTTGAGAATATACTATATTATATATTGCATTTATAAAAATAAAACTAATATTTTTAAAAATGGATATTTTGAGAATATAATATATTGTATTTACTATAAAATAAAAATAAGTGGCTATTTAAAAAATGCATGTATGTAAATAGTATTTTGAGAATATTATCTATTTGCACAATATAATATAATTTATAACAAAAGAAATGCATTATATCATATTTTAAAAAAAAAATAATGAAAAATGTTGGATTAGAAAAACTTTCAGGACTCATGGTAAAATATAACAAATGTAATAAATATTTGACAGTTCGCAAAGTAAATAACTAGCATGAATGACGAAACCCTATACTCAGGAAAGATATAAAAAATTTACAAATGATCATGAGGAAAGAGAAGCATATCTGCCTTTTCAGTCTGAAGATTACTTCTTCTTTTTTAAATCCAAAATATAAATATTTCTTCATTTAATATATTTGGTAATTTCTTTCTGACAGATATTCAACAACCTCAACAGTTTTTCTCAGGGCTTTCTTACATATTTATATTTGCTCCTTACATTTTATTGACGCTGCCCATCTTGTTTGGATAAATGTACATATTGTAATATAAATTGGCAATTATAATTTTCTCGAACCATGCTTTAGCAAAATTACTATATTTATTTATATATTGAGATCTAATTAAATTATTAAATAATGAGAAAAATTTTTTTATTTATATTCAAAATCTAACAATATTTATATGAAAATCTTATATTTTAAAAATTATAATTAAATCGATGCCTTGAATGACAAATATATTTAAATAAACTGTAACCTAATTAGATTGCTAAATAGCTTTAAATACATATTATTTAATTAAAACAATATATTTATTCACCAATAAAATTTTAAACAATTGACCGGTCAATTGACGTACTTGCCAACCCTGTTATTTGCTCTGGATATAAGTGTTTTTTAGCTCGGTCAGGCCCGGCCTGGAAATGTTTTAAAAAAATTTTTAGGCACTGCCCGGCTATCTAAAAAAAATTTCAGGCCCGGCCTGGCGCGGATATTTTTAAAAAAAATTAAAATAGGGCTCGGCCCGTGTACCCGGGCCGCAGGCCGGGCCTGCTGGTCTCTGCCTTATATATTGGCCTGAGCCTTAAAGTAAGTGCTTACAAAAGTTTGGCAAACTTCATGCTTTTGGCTATATATTTATATGAAATTAAGATTCATATCAAATTTTCGAAAATATAACTCGATTCTAAATATGCTAATGAGATATTACTATTTTACCTCTCTATATTAAATAACCATAAATAACAAATAATGTCTATAAAGATCTTTTTAAATATTGGAAAAAGCCTTAATGTCTTTAGACATATTTGATCTTTGAATCGCAATTTAAAATCCGATATTTAAGACGCCTAACCTTGCACTAACAGTTAACACAAATTCATGCCGCTGGTAAAATACACAAAAATACAACATGTATACTGCACCACCAATTCATGCGAACTGTAAATGTATGGTAACCCCTCATTCCCAGTTAACGCGAATTTGAGGCGGAGAATACAAAGATACAGCGTATTTTATATAATGAATGTGGTGTAAGGCGTGCGGTTATTTAGTGTTAGCTATTGTTTTTAAAGTTGCCAAGGTAGCGCACTACTTCGCTACTTTTAAAATAAAAATGAATATTAATTATAATTTTTATATTTTATTCTCTAATTTTAAAATTGAAATTAATATTTTCTAAATTTGTATTGTAAATCCAAACCAAATGGTATAAAATATTTGTAATGTCTATGCAAATTAATATGGATGTAAGTGAGCCAGACACATAATATTAATGAAATTACACTGGAGGAAGATGATAGTCTTTATAACCCCAACATCAATTTTCTTTTTTAAAATTTGAAATATATTTTCAACCTAATGAACAAGCATAAGTTGGCTATAAATTTAGGTGTTTAAAATGCACTAAAAGTATATCCTCTAATGAATCTAGTAGTTATTATAACCTTAAAACTCCTGAATGTATTTGTTTAAACTCTATAGTATTTTTATTTTTTAGAATGTTCATGCCCAATTTTTTGGAGATAGAAAATATCGCAGTATTTCTGACATAGAGGTGACGATACCCAAAAAAAACGACAAACTACTTATTAATCTTAATATACGTTCAGATGTTTATCAAAATCGAGTGATAAATTTAATGTAGATGATTTTATAATTGTCAGCCAATGTCCCTTTTTGATAATCCATCATTTATTATTATGATTAAAAATTTATCTCCTGTGGTACAAAGATTTTTTGGCTTGGCGACAAGAATGGTATTGTTAAACGGCTCAATTTGAGCTAATTTTTAAAAACGGCTAACTCAATATTTTATCCAGAAATATTAATCAAGAAGAATTTGGTCATAGATGCCACAAAGATTTGAACCGCATGGTTTAGTCAATATTTTTCTGGCTAAAATATTGAGTTTAACAGTAATGGACAAGAGAATTATTTTTATTACATTTTTATTCACTTTTTTATATAAATTTTTTTATAATCAACAACTAGAAAATTATTTAAAATGAGATCTCGAATTCTTATTGACACCCCTTTATCTGCCACTTGCAAACAAAAGGAATGCATCCCGGTTGTTGCCTGCTGTGTCGAAACTCTACTATCAAGCATGCAACCCCTAGATCATCCTCTCTTTTTGTCATTGCTAAATGGCTCTGGGCAGAAGTTGAAGTTTCCCTATAAAATATTATTGGATGCTCAAGTTAAATTTATTTAGTCCTTCCCTTGTCCTGCGATGCCACTGGCCATAATCACAAAATTATTAACTTGCAAATTTAAATGTTATTTTTTAAAAAAGGATTTATTTTTTTAAAAAATATAATTATATTATTAGAAACAAAAGTGTGTCAAAGTTATAATTTTATTTCATATCCAATTTTTTTTATTTATTTAATAAAAAACATAATGACTATTAATTAGACAATCAAATATATCATTTTCTTATTTAAAATGATGATAAAAAATTATTTTTGCAAATAAGCTTAAAAGTAATTGTTATTCAAAGAAGATAATGATTTTTAAAAAGTTTAGAATGTAAGTACCTTAAAATTAAGAGTTTTTAAATATGAGGATGGACTTCTTAAAATTTATGAAATTCAACGTTTAGATTATAAACTTTAATAATTTTTTTAGAAAATTATAATTTTTTACCATAACTATTTAGTATTTACCTTATTATTTATATAAGTTTTCCTTATATATATATCATTATTATTCTGTTAAGAAATTTTTACTCATTTCCTAAACTCTGCACAAATATCTATTTATAATAAAATTGTTAATTCCATCGAAGAAAGATTTTGCAACTAGTGTAAGTTTTAATTTAATAAAATTAATTAATATTTTATTATGCAAAAAATAATATTTAGTGTTTTGTCAGACATAATTAATTTAATTTTTTTTATTTAAAATAAACGAAATTCATTTGTAAAATAATCTTTCTATAATATCAACATAAGTCATAAGAAAAATAATTATAATAATAAATAATTAACCTTACTACAATAAAAATCATTTGGAGTTAAAAAAATATATCGACAGGGTTTATGGAATTTATACCCAATGTTCAAAATAATGTGCCTTGGATTAAGATAATTTTTCTGAAAACATTTTTTTGTATTTATATTGATTACAGCAAATGTTTTTTATAGTGCACATTAGTAAATAATAAAATGACGTAGGCTATAAAAATAAATATTTCAAGACATAAATAGTATATAACATTATACCTTATATTTTATAACAATTCTGAAGTTACCATATGAAACTCATATTTCTAGCCTTGTGGGCACTCGCTTTCTGCCATCATACCCTATGCCATTTACGTTTAACTTTTCCTCTTCCGAGGAAATTATCAACTGATTTCATGCACGAAGTTTTTTTAAACAAAATTTAAATATTAGTTTGTTACCATACTTATTAGAACCCACCTTGCGGCAACACCGTTAAAAGTTTGGTTCCATTTCCGCTTAAAAGAAAAAACTTTTACAAAATAACATGGGACGTTACTCACTCCCTTCCTGGACTTATCAAATTGCAGTTATTAGATTCGCAAGGGAATTTAGTATATAACGTAAGCACTGAATTCTAATTTAATAAAGACTACAACTGAATACTATATATGTAATCTTATTGATAAATTTAATTAGCATCCCTATACTAATATTAATTTATATCACTAATGTTTTTATTTAATCCCTTATGCCCCTCGCGATGCAGAATTAATAGCTAGCAAAATCACAGCTGATTCGTCTATGTTTTTCACGCGATTTTATTATTTAGATTTATAAATTATACCTATTATTGGCTTGATTATGTAAATTGTGTAGTGAAAAATTTCGTATCGGAACGAATCGTGCCTACTATAAATGCAGTGTAATTCGAAATCCTCCATTGGTATTTCGAAATCTCAATTTTAACTCTTTACTGGGGACGATTTTTAAAATTAGGAATTTGATTCTACCAGAAATGAATTCCAGCATGTATAGAGTACCTACCATTTTAATTTTCAGACAAATTTGTCATATATTATTTTTGTGTTTTTTAATTTAGATGAAAAATATAAAAAAATAATATAGAGTAAGTCTTCAAAAGTTTATAGAACGTTTCTAAAATTCACAGGGTAGGTATTACGTACAAGCTTAAATTTATTTTTGGTAAAATCAAATTTTTGAATCCCCTTTATTATGAATCACCACGGGAAGATTTTGAATTAGCTCTTATTCCCTAATAACTTGCAAAATATTATATTATTAGTCTCAAAAATTTGTATGAAAGTAATTTTGGTAATATATTTAATTATAAATATCTTAAAAATAATTTATCCCCATCCAATTACCCTCATTTATCTAGTACATTGTGCATCATATTTATATTTAGCCAAGGTTTTTTATAAATTCTATAAAAAATATTCATAAGTAGATAAATAATAAGAGGCATTTTACCATAATTATATATTAAATAGGGTTAAGGCGAATTAAATAATATAGTTGAAAAATCTTAAAATTATTTTATAAATAATTAATATAATACCTTACAAGATATTCATTAATCATTATGTTGTGTTGAACAGTATATCTATATAATTTATGGATGCTGTAATACTTTGTACTATATAAACATAGCATTATTAATAATTATAATATGCCAAAAGATAGGAAAAAATATTTTTCTCTGGGAATTAATATATTGAATAACATTAATGTTAATAGAACACTAATTGAATTCTATTTTTTAATCCAAACTTTCCAAACAATACTCTTTCTTTTTTTCTTTAAATTAATTCGAAAGAACAAAAGAAAGAAAAAGAAAGAAAGAAAAAGAAAGAAAAAGAAAGAAAAAGAAAGAAAAAGAAAGAAAGAAAGAAAGAAAGAAAGAAAGAAAGAAAGAAAGAAAGAAAGAAAGAAAGAAAGAAAGAAAGAAAGAAAGAAAGAAAGAAAGAAAGAAAGAAAGAAAGAAAGAAAGAAAGAAAGAAAGAAAGAAAGAAAGAAAGAAAGAAAGAAAGAAAGAAAGAAAGAAAGAAAGAAAGAAAGAAAGAAAGAAAGAAAGAAAAAAGAAAGAAAGAAAGAAAAAAAAAAAGAAGTAATCAATAAATAAATAATTTATAGGAAAAAAAATTGGTTTAATAATTTTAATTAAATTTTGTAAAATTTTAACAAATATAACCAACAAAAATGCTATCTACATATTTTTAATTTATGCTTAGATATCCGAAACTAGCTGTAGCAATGGTTCAATGCATGTTCAATCCTTGTTATGGACAGTTCCGGACACCATGAACTGTCCTGATTGTATTTTAAGGTTGAGCCAGAACGTAGAGTTACACGGACAAAATTACAACCTCTATAGTTGCGCTGATGTATCTATTAGTTCGAGTAAGTCTGTTTTATGTGAAATACTCATTTTTAAAATATAACATGACTTTTAAATATTGAAGTGACTAACTGCTATTTCTTAAAATTTATAGTAGCTATTAAAGTGTAGATTGCGATATTATTTGAATCTAATAGCCATTAATTTTTCTTTTTTATAATATCATTTGTTAGTTTAACTTGAACACTTCTCAAAACTCAGAATAATATAATGTATTTCATTATTTCATTATTCCTTTCCAAGATTACACCCTGTTATGTTATAATAGAGGTTACCCTGTTAACGGAAAGTGTTTATGCCGACAACTTAATAGAGGTGAGTATTGTCAGTTTGAAAACGAGTGCGAAGATCAGGAGGATTGCGGAGGTGGAAAGAGGGGATCTTGTAAACAATACAGCAGAACCTACTTTCCTCAGTAAAATATTCATTTCCTTTTAAATTTTTCCATCATTTTTTAAATATATATCACTGTCTAAATCTCCCTACTTTCCTCACTTAAATATGCATTTCCTTTTTAATTTTATGATGTAAAACATCTTTAAAAAATAGTATAAGTATATCACTTTTTAAATCTCATAGGTAAAATAATATAGTATGTTAAATCATCCTAAATATATATTATTTTAGTGTAACCTTATTTTATTTATATTAAAACTATAATAGAATTTTTATATTAAAGTTATTAAAATTAATCATCAATGTATCTTCATTTAGAAAAATGTGTTATTGTCATCATGGCTTTTACATGTCCAAATGCTCAGCGAAATCTGATATTAACCGCTTTGCCTTCTCGCCAGATAAAGCTCTAACTTTAGGTTACGAAAGTCATGATCTTTGTCCGAACTGCCCACTTAAGATGTTTTGGAAAATTCTGGAAGATACCTGTGAAATAGAGATTGTCTTGATGGGGCCTATCAATATGCAAATAGGTTGGTCACATATTTTTTTTTAAATAGAAAGGAAGAACTAGTGGATTAAAATTTTTACCAAGAAATTTAAGATATAACTTATAATTGGAATAAAGATTAGCTTTGAAAAAGAAAACTATAGATATAAAACCTACTAGATCAAAAAAATGTGATGTATTACTAGGGAATTATAACTTTTTAACCCATTTAAATATTAGAAAAAAGAATTATTAAAAAGGATCAAATTCTGATAAAGAGTTAATTAAGGATGAGATCATATTGAATTAAATTCACTAAAGAAACCATAAGAAAGAAAGATTTAATAATATATCATATCTCATATCATATCATATTTCCCTATGTGAGAAACCAGAGATGTTGGGACACTTTTCGTTCAAACATGAGTAAATAAAATATGTTCTGAATCCTAAAATTATAGGCTATTTGAAATAGTTAATTTGTATTTTATAAGTATGCTTTTTCGATAAGTAAATATGAAAATGAAATTTTTCTGGCCCAACCATGCCATACATTGGGCATGTTGGAACATCTAATAAAATTATTCTAACTGCAGGGTATTCTCAGCAATATAAGAATAGTTTATTCCACAAATAAAATAGAGATCTAAATATAAAATTAAATTTATTTTTTGATATTGATAATAGTAGAGGCTTTAAAGTATTTTAATTTTTTGATAATATAATAATATTCAATAATTAAATAAATTAAATTGAATTGAATTTAAAGATTTTGAAAAATTTCAGGAATTTTTGTAAAAAAAAATTAAAATAAAATATTATTTAAAGTAAATTATATTAAAAAATCATATTTTAATAAATATTCATTGAAAATTATTTTCATTTGTTTTAATCAACAAAAAAAATTTCAATAATTAATATGACCAACCATGACCTAGACCACTAATTTTATAAATATCATTCAGAAAATTCTTTTATGATTCTAAATAATTGTCAAATTAAAAAATATTTAAAATTTATTTATTAATTAAAAGCTTTATTTATAAAAATTCTAAACGAGTTTGAAATTATTTTTGTTACTTTTATGTTGACACATTTTGCTTAGTAAAAATCAAAATACTAAATATTTTAAAAATCTTTTTTGGTGAATCATATATGACCTAATTTTATCTATATCAGGCTTAAATTTCCAGTCTTAATAGCTTGAATTATAATCGAAGTAGAATACCGTCCCCCCAACGTGCCCCGGTTTCTCCTATATAGATTGTAAAATTTCTACTCGAATTTTGTTTTAGGCCTGGGATGGAGATGGAATAATTTCACTACTCTATGCCGGAATTTTCCCTTTTACATGCCATCCTTTAACGATAATTCATTAGATCCGTTCGAATGTTTAGACGTTGTTACTGGGCAAGCTCATGGGAACTCTTTAAGAGTATTTATTTTAAAAATTATTTAGTCAGACAGTAAAAATTATTAGAGTCTGATACTCATTACGCAGAATATATTCATTATTTAGGGTGGTTAATTCCACATTATTGCATTCTCTTTATTTTATATTGAGTGTATTTTATTTTTTATTAAGAGTAAATTTTAACATATTGAAGTTAAAAAATGATCCAACGATTCACATTACATAAACGATAATAATTAATATATTTCATATTTAACCCTTGAGCTAAGAGAAAATATTAATGACAATATGTATTATTCCATTTTTTTATTAACACTATTGATGAAGGATACATCATGTGCAATATAAATATTATTTTTTTATATTTTTAATGAAAATTAAGATAAGAGTTTAAACCGGAACCATAACAACCAAGGATCCCTCAGATCCGGAGAAATATCTAGCAACCAGAACTAGAATCCGAAGCTTCTTTCTTTGAATTCATAGAAACCAAACCGATTCCCACTTTAAAATTTCTAGGAACCCGAAATTCTGACAAAATTAAACTAATTTATATTTAAAAATTTTTATCATTCTTTTGAGAAAGGTTAATAATTTGGCATTTAATTTTTTTTTTCTAAAAACTTCTCATTGCTTAATAACACAGAATTGGAAACATGACCTGATACTTTTTACGATGCAACTTAAAGATCTGCAAAAGTAGGCCTGGCCCGTACCCGGCCCGAACGGGATTCGTTTTTAAAAAAGATTCGGGTTCGGGCTGGTGGCATAATATTTTTTAAGAAAATTCGGGCCGGGTCGGGTCGGGCTTTTGAAATTTTTTTAAATATACCTAAATTCATCAATTTTATGTTGAATTTTTTATGTAAAATAAAAGTATTTGATTTTATTTATAGAAAGTAGACCCCATATAACATGTATCGTTTATTTTAATGTAAAAATTAATTTCTGTATTTAAATAAATTCGGGCAGGTAAATTTTTTCAAAAAATATTTCGGGTTTGGGCCGTGCCGGCAAAACTTTTTTAAAAAATTTCGGGTTCGGGCCGGGTAAAACTTTTTTATAAAATTTTTGGGCCAGGCCGGGCTTGAAAGATTAGGCCCGATGCATATCACTAACGCAACTCTTAGATAAAGTGACATATAAATTTAAAATTAAATAAATATAGGTTGAGGATAGATACGCGCAAACAAGTTTCGCATCTCCAGAAATGGACACTTTCTATGGGTCAAGTTCGGATGATTTTGGAAGTGCTATGGCCACTGAATCTCTATTCCACCTCTTCGTAATATTTACCAAAAAAATTGGTAATTTTGATATCACAATTTTTTTACAATGTTTGAAATCATTTTACTTTAGTCAGGAATATGTTTTTTGACTTGGCTCCATGTCATCAATTAAATAGAATGTAATCGATAATTTATAAAATTTTATTGAGCATACACCCTTAGAACTAATCATTTTGAATTTAAGTATCGCTTCTTTAATTGAAAAAATATTTTTTTAATAGTGTAGGTCACGGCTCAGTCCAATTTGATTTAGTGTCAATTTTTAAAGACCGAAACGTGATAGTGATTTTGAAGACCAAATCTAAAACAGTGGATTTCAGTTAAAAACTGAACCAGACCATGATCAGGGCCGATTTCTTGGTTTTAGATATACCTATATAACATAAAATATTATTCTATGTTAAATTGTAAAATTCGTTTATTTGCAAATATAGGAATATTCTAGATTATTATTATCATCCTCAATAAGATTTGATTGAAAATTTTCTTCAAAATATTTCCCATTTTTGAACCAAGACCCAATACACATGATTGTATTATTCTCCATGATAATCTATTTTTCCTCTTAGTTACCAATAATTTTTCACAAGAAACTGAAGTTGTTTGAATTTAAAAATAATCAAGCTAGTAAAAATAGACAAGGGAACCAATTAATATCCAAAAAGAAAAACCAACATAGGATAATGAAGATAAATTATATATAATTATAAGAATTATATATTTAATTAGTGCTGTAAACGTTACTACAAAAAAGAAACGCGTTACCGTTACATCTAAAAAAAGGAGCGCGTTACCGTTACATCTAAAAAAAGGAACGCGTTACCGTTACATCTGAAAAAAAGGAACGCGTTACCGTTACTCGTTACCTTTCCAAAAGAGGAACGCGAGTTACCGACTTTTCAAAAAAGTAAAGGGCTACTCGTTACTTAAAAAAATTAAATATTATATACAAAAAAATATTTATTTTAATATTATATACAAAAAAATATTTATTTTTCTCCGACAATATATAATAAAATAAAACTATACAAAAAGAATGTATAATAAGATAAGATCTTTTTATAAAAAAAATATCATATATAATTATAATATGAATAAAGTTATACAAAAATAATATATTATAAGAGTATAACAATTTTTTATTTATTTTTAGCAACAATTGATTTTCAAAATTTTGATCAGACAAACAAGAGCGCTTAGTGCTCAACACAGCTTTCGCCGTGACAAACACACGTTCAATTGGCGCAGAGGGTGGGAGAGTTTTATTATATTTAAAATAAAATTTTTAATTCGGGGAATTTATTTAAAATATTTAAAGAAATATATTTATTTTGAAAAAAGCTTGATAGATCACTTCACAGAAATCTTCATTCATTTCCTCATCAAAAAATAATTTATCTTTATCAGAAAATATTATGGTGTGTGTGTTATATAAAGGAATTAAGCCTGCTCTTTATCAATATCTTTTTTCAAACTGGAAAAATAAGTTCTAGCCTTCTTCCTTTGTTGACCTCTAATTTTATCCAGGGCCAATCCAATTTAAATAAAAGGGTGAATTGCGGATAGTATATATTCATATTTATAGATGTGTTAGAATCTTTGAAAATAAGCTAATCAAAATATAAAATATAAGCAATATTTGAACTGTAACCTTTTATCTATGCCTTCCAGGATTGAATTAATAAGCGGCTTACAAAACTTGAAATTATCTAAAGCCATTTTTTTAAGTTTTATTATTATTATAGTTATAGTGGGAATGAGATATCCCAAATGCATATTTTCTTCGCTCTCTAAAATTGAAAGAGCCGTAGCAATCGGTTCCATAACCTATAAAATCATAACACTAACCATACAATATTCATCCATGAACGATCGTTATCTGAATCTTTGTAAGTTAAATTTTTGGTAATTCTCCTTAATAAGACCATCTATTAATTTCACAGAGTTATAAAAAGAGTTCCACCTTGTTGTAACCGGTTTAATCAAATATCTTCCCATATTTTCCTTAAAAAGAGCTGCACAGTTTGATGATTGTCCATGTTATTCCACAATAGCATACATTTAGAAAATGTAATTTTTGAAATGGTTTTATAATGGACATCGTTGAGTGCCTTTTCAATGTCAATACTTGCAATAATTGTATGTACTGAATAAGAATGATGCTTAGATAAGTATACAATACTATCATTAGTATTTTGATTTTCAAATAGATCAAATAATGGCAGAGGAACTATTTCATCATCCGATTCCTCTCCTTGTTCATATACTTTAATAAATTTTTAATAAATATATTATATAATTTTTTTTTACTTGAAAGCTTTAATATAATTTCTAGCATTATCGGTAATGCATTTGGTCACTTTATTTTGTATCTTATATGTGGTAAAAATTTCAAAGATTATTTTAGCTAGATAAGCAAATGTGTGTTTTTGGTTTAGCCTTCTACAAGCTAAGTAGGTTGAAACCCTCTCAAGAGTGTCTGGGTGTAACCAGTGTACCATCATCCCTAAATAAGAACTTTTTAAAAAGACAATATTATCAATCTATAGAATATATATTTTATATACCGATGATAAGCTGACCAAAAATCCACAGTTGTACAGACAATTTTTGGGGTACACAATAAATCCACTAATTTTTGTGCCATGGTGTCATGCTTTGTTAATCTTTAATATGAAGGTAGGTCTAGACATCACATTTTTAAATGGCCGCAATTTTTTGATAATATTAATAAAAGCAGTGCTTTCTACAATTGAAAATGGTTGTAATTCTTAAATTACAAAATTAAAAACTAATTCATCAACAGTTGATTGTGATATTTTTGTCTTTGACGTAGATGGATTCTGCATCTCAATGAGTGTGTGTTGATTGGTTTCAATTTTTTTTTATTGCTCAAATTTTGATTTATTTTTTTTTTCTTGAAGAATGTATTATCGATATTTTTTTAATTTAAATATTATTAATTCCTGAATTTTTTATTAAAAATAACTTAGCTTTTTCAATAATTGAAGATAAATCTTTTAAAAATTTATGCATTTTTAATCCCTCACTAAGCTTATTGTGTAGGAAAACATTAAGATTGAAATTATGATTGCCAAAGATAATTTTTCAATTTCTTATCTTTATAAGATCAGAATTATCATATAAAAAGGAATCAGGAAAAATATCTAGGTTCAGTTCTCTAAAACAAAATGTCAAATTTTGATATAGAAATCTTGACAGAATAGTGTACTCTTTGAGACCAAAAAATGATTTGCAGACCTTTCCACGTGTAATGCACTTTAGATTCCCTGCCTACATATCAAAACATTGTTTTTTTATTTTATATCCTAACCTATTCCTGCACTAATGAAAGGTTATTTTCAACTTTAAAAAGGTTAAATAGCCAAATCTATCTCAGAGATAAGTAGTTCTCACTTTTTAAATTCAAATAATAAAATTACAATATGATTATAATATGTTCTTAGTATTAAAATTTATATGCACAACTTAATTATAATAAATTCTTAGTCATAATATTTATATATTTTATATTATACTATTTTTAATAAAAGCATTACATTTGCCATAAGAGTTATTTACATTTTGATAATATAATCATTTGTATTAATTATAAATATAATTGTTAAATTATATATTTTTTTTTAAATACCATTATGTGCAACAAGAATTACTTGTAATCTTATTTTTAAAAATAGTATAATAAATCTTTAATATAATAATCTATATAAAATTTCTACATTTCAAATTTATTTTATTATATATTATCAGATTATATAGTATTTTAATAATAAATAAAATTTATAATGAAATTCTCTGTAAAATTTGGATAAATCCTGGCTACGCCACTGTTCCATATATATTTATTTAAATAAATTTTTTTAAGATTATTTAATGATTAAGCTTTTCATAATATTATGAAAGAATATTATTCTATTATTATTAAAATAATTATATATTAATTCATCTTTTTACCTTCAAATGCTTTTTTAAGTTTGAACTGCTGGACATTGACGTTAAATATTTACGTTGGGACATAATTTACATTTACAAATGTAGACTTGGTATCATTAATTTTCTTTATTATAATATATTTCAAATTGGGGCCAGGGAAGGGTTAAATCTTCTTCATCTGAAAAAGTAATTACTATGGACATAATATTCTTTTAAAATAAATTATAAATTAAATAATAATATGATTATTAATAATTACTTTGAATTTTGATTGAATATTAATTTGGACTAAAAATTTAACAACGAGAATTTAAAATAAAAATGTAGGAAATGGTTGATATGTATTAAACCTCATCTTAAATTATTTATATTAAGAATTAAAAAATAAATAAAAGTAATTTTATAATATAATAAAATATGTTTTTCTTTTTGTTGATATTTTTTAAGAAAAAATATAAAGAAATGAGTAACATATTGCGTTACCTTTATTCAAAAAAAAAGAAACGCGTTACTGTTACTCGTTACCTTTAGAAGAAGGTATCGAATGGCGTTACTTTTTCGACGTTACTTCACAGCACTATATTTAAAAATTACTTCTATTGTATACTAAACTTTTCTTTAGCTACCAGGTAAATTTACAAGAGAATTTTCAAACAAATATTTATTTTTAATATAAGATAACCATTCATAATATTATACTTATACTCTAGTAGATTATGATAGAATATATTATATTAATAAATCATAATATTAATTTAATCTAATATACCTGCTGATGTACTGACTTTAAACTGTAAAAGTAGTACATATATTATATAAATAAAAATGTAGGGACTAATGTATAGATAAAACTTGAATAAATTCTGAAACTTCTTAACACTGTTTAAGTTTATTTGATAATTATCAAAAGTTATATAGGCCCAAACCGAACCGAAACCATTGTAAAAATCTAACTTCATCATGTAGCCGATTCTAAAGACCAAACAGCTACAGTTGGGTCTAAACAGAAAAAATAGGACTATTGACCTTTACTACTTTCTATTTTATATAAATTACTCAGGTGGATATTCTTACATCAATAGACCTATTCATCTCAAGGTCCCTGATAATTTTAGGAACAAACGTCAAGTGAAAACTGATTCTAATTTTACATCACCAATTAATTTAGACGTCGCTGAAAGCATTCAAAAAAGAGAAAGCAACGAAAATAAGTATACAGATCAATTGTATCGGGCCGACCCTTTTGATATTCCTATAATAGACGGCCCTATGCATCTGGCATGGGGTCTTTATCCTGAATCTAAAGGAGCCAGATTTAATTTTGGTATGATAGACGAAAACAGTAAGGGTTTTGTACTTTTGGATATGTGTAAAGGGAAGTGCGATAAATGTAGGATTAAAAAGGAAAGAGTAAAGGAAACGAATTATTTTGATCAATTGAATGATAACTTGGATAATAGAATAATCGACGTTGATTCTGGGGAGTCAAGATTAGAGGAGAATAGTAATGTTGAGCCCGACCAAGAAAATAATGCTGAGGTGCCCTATAATAAGAATTATTACGAGAGGAGAAATGTAAAGGGTGGCAGAGATGATGTTATTAAAAAGTTGTTATCGAAAAACAAAAATATTACTTATATTGAAAAAAATATTAATTTGGTACAATTGAACAATAAAAGCTCGCTTGTTCCAAAGGTCAATGATTTTAAAAAACTGCGAAAAGAAGAAAATCAAGGCGATAAAAATGAAAGCATTGTCATTTACAAGTTTAGGAATAGCGGGAAAGAGCCAACGATTGAAATGTTTAGCAAGTTTGATTTTGAGAGCAACATATTTGATATGAATGATACGATGAAGAATAAATTATCATCGCAAAGCGAGTCGGTTGATCTAATTTCTCCTATCATCCGTTTGAATGGATCGTCTAAAATGTACAAATATTTTGTTTCTCCAGATATATATGTTTTACCGAATGCTCAGTCACAGATTTTTAGTAAATTATACCCACTATCGTTAAATGGGGCGAATAAGATCTCACCCATAAAATTACAAAAGTTGAATGGAACTCAGAAAGGACAAGAAGAACCTCCATTTTCAATGTATAGTACCAAAAAATTAAAAGATAATAAGATATTAGAAGATCTTGTTGAATTAGAGACATTTAATTTTACAGATCATAATAAAGTAATGGAAACAGACGGTGATAATGAAAAGATATCTGAGAAGCTGGAAAGATTTTTTAAAAACCATACCACTTTAGGCAATGTAATGGATCCATCCATCAATATCACAATTTTTCGCAATATTTCATCTAACATTAAAAGCAATTATTCTATTCCGGTTCAGGAGGAAATTTCAATTAATATCACAAATATAACTAACTTTAGTTCTGCCAATACATATACAAGTTTGGTTAAGCCTGTTGATAATAACACAGAGATATTTATACCTAATAACATCACAGAAACTATTTTGAATAATGGCACATTGGTATCATCAAGTTCCCCCATGTCAGAGTTGAATGAAACAACTACATTATCAAGTTTCACAAATATTTCAAATTCGATAGTTATTGTAAATGCTAATGTAACTAGAGAAGATTTGGTCATCAATATTGATGAAGCAACGATTCCTGAAGATCAAATAAATGTATCCGCGGTCACCACTAAAATGTTCACCCAAAATAGTTTTTCATCTTTTAATTCAACCACTTTTATATCAAATAAATCAGAGATTGTAACAAGTAATAATATGGTGATAAATAATAACTCCGAGTTGTTAAACACGACTAAAATCTTAAATTATACTCAAGTAACATTACTAGGAAATTTCTCTAACAAAACCGTTACTTTCCCGCCCACTAGGAGTTTAATGATAGAAAGTATAATAAATGAACTTACTAAACCTCCTCTCAGAATTAAAACCTTGGGCAATTTAAATGATACATTTGTAAATAAAGCAGTTACAAATAAAAGTTTATATTCAAAATCCTCTTTTAGTAATACAATATTTACCAATAACCCCAGCATAAACGACTATAAATCAAATACAACTGTAAATTTTACTCCTATATCTACTGATATCTCCAATATAATTGTAACAGATGATGTTATTGATATACTCAATAAATTGGAAGATGCTGACATCTCATTGAATAACACTGAATTTTTGGAAAACCACACTATGTTACCAAACGATTATAAATTCGATACAAGTGAACTTGTTTATTCCACATCTACTGATATTTCTAATAAAATTGTAATAGATGATGATGTATTAGTTAAAAAATTGAAAGCGACTGAAAACTCGTTGAATATCAGCATCATATCTCTGGAACCTTCCACTAAATTACTATCGAGCAAAATTGATGAAAAAGAAGAGTCCGAAAAGTTTAATTTCAGCAAGTTTATATAAAAACATTATCCGCTTATTGAATGTCAAATTTAAATATTCTAAAGGTCTTGGTTTTATTATAATTATATAAATTAAATTTTTTCGCTGAAATCTCCTTGTAATAATTATTTTTTAAAATTATATCTCATAATAATTAAAATGTTTATTGCGAAAGATATTTTAATCAATTCTTAAAATTATTATCACGTGTATTTAAAAAACATATATATTCTGTGATTTACATAAATATAAAATATATGTTATCCTTGTTAGTAAATTTACCATTATTATTTAAGTGTATTTTGTAAATATTACTAATTAATAAAGTATATATTTGAAATAAAAAAAATACACGAATTCAATTATAATTACGAAGATTTTAAGGATAAATTTTGAATGTAAACATTTCATCATTTTGAATATTAGAAAATAAATATTTCAAACCCCTAATTCAAATTAAAAAAATTCTTTAAAAAAACCAAGAATGGATTAAATTGATTTTGATAATAAAAACTGAATGTTCCGAGGCATGTCAGAACACTATTTTATATATTTGTGCATTTATTTCTGTATGATAAAATTATTAATCTCTTTATCAGAGCAGAGTCAGGATTTTATTGCAATAATTTTTTCGTATTTTACTTAAGTATATTTGTAAAAAAATGTATATGATATTTTTCTATTTAAATTTCTTTATAAAACTTTTATAGCGATCAAAGCTAAAATACACCTATAACTATATTTTTGCGCTGATACATTATTCGGCGATAGCGGAGTGTTTGTATTTTTATACCGGCGGCGCCCCAAAGCGTCATAAAAATTTTAAAAATAGGCGCACCTATAAAGCAACACACATGATAAAGAGTGTAAATGTTTATATATTATTGAAACCAAAATTAAGAAAAATCAAAACAAACAAAATATGAATATCAATTTTCATAAAAAGTTTATAAAATATCTTTAACAAAAGATTAAGAATTATATCAACTTAAGCTATGCGTAACAAGATGATTACAAAATAATATAAATTTAAATATACAAATTGAATTTATAAATTTATATTAGAAGGTTCATAATAGTTATCATGCATAAATATAATTATATACAAGTTATCTGGAGGTAATGAAGTTCTTTTTAAATTCAATATCGAACCAGTAACAAATAAAATCCTTCACTCGGTGCGAAATGCTGGTAGCTGAGATAGAAAGTATTTTTCTAGCAAGTATTGCTAAATTGGGAATTCTAGCTTTGAGTTTCCAAAATGCAAACACGTCAATTTTAACTTGGGCTTCCTCTCCTATAAGCAAATAGCATTTTACTCTTGTTTGTTAAAATAATTTCATTATTTATCTTCTTTCAGGAATACGATACAGAAATAAGAATTATTTATGATTTTCTTCTTAGTATTTGAAAGTATGAGCTGGCCAAAGAAAACTTGCATGTCATATTTGGCTTATTGATATGTATGGTATTAATTTTATAGCAATCTAACCTATATTGCAGATCATTCATCTTCGAATTGACAGATGTAAAGTAATAAAAAAAAGATTGATTCGATATTTATTTGGAGTGTTCATATAATAGGTCAAACATATTATAGGCTAACATTTTAAATATAAATGATATTGATGCTAGTATACAGGCGCGTACGCAACGGGGGGCAGGGGGACAAATCCACCCCCCCCCCCAAGCCAAAAAATGCAGATGCTGGATTATATTTTTCAAAATATTATTGTTAATATTAATTTACATTTGTTAATATTATTCCTATCCATATAGTGTTGTTAAACGGCTCGTTTTGAGCCGATTTTTAAAACGGCTAACTCAATATTCCATCCAAAAATATTAGCCGTTTTAGAAAACGGCTCAAAATAAGCCTTTTAACAACACTAATCTCATATATATTTTAATTATATTTATTTATCACATTCACCTACTAAGTTATTTTATTTATTAATTTCGATTTCAAGTTTTCCTTGGCGTAATTTACCTATTATTTTCAAAATTTAGTGGTGTATTATTTATCTAAATTTCTAGTCAAATAATAATTATCTCTGAAACTCCTTGTCCAACAGAGAGAAAGAAATTGCAAGCTTGTCCAGCGAGATAGAGTCTCCGCCATCAAGCAGTAACAGTTTATGGAGTTAGAAGAGCCGATTATTTGCCATTACTGAAATATCACAATGGCATGAGAGAAATATTTCCTCAGAAGCAAGAAAATTATCGGATTCAATGCTTATTCCAAAATTTTTTTCTCATTAGAATGTATTATTTAATTATACAACTATTTTATATAATACTTTTCAAAAACATGACATTGACTTGATTAAGAAGATGAGAATAGCGGAGAGCATTTTATTAGAACTCAAGGAAATTAAAGCTAATGTTGATGAATAATTTCATATTTTATATGTTATTGTTGAGTCAAAAGCAGAGCTATGCGTGTTTAATATTTGTCCCCCTCGACTTGCAGCAAGCAAGCTCATGGTCAAAACATTAATATAGGATCAGTAGAAGATTATTAAAAAACAAATGTCCCTTACTTCCACAAAAGCCTTTCCAACCTTTTTCAGATGGTGATAGAAAAAAAAATAAATATTTGTTAGATTTTTATCATGAAGATGTTAAAATATCTTATGATGCCTTATTAGCTGAATAACTATGATTAAAAAATTAACTATGGTTGATACAGTCCCAAAAAATGCTATGGATACTTTGCATTATTTCAAACACATTTTAGATTATATTCCCAATGTATTAAAATGGTTTTATATATATTAGCAACTCTTCCCATTAGTAAATTAATGAGAGAACATTCTCTTTTTTAAGAAGAATATCAGAGCCATGCAGAGGTACCATTTACAGGGCACGGTCCAGATTTTTTTTAAAATTTTTTTCGGCCCAGGTTTTTTTAAAAAAAAATTTCAGGCCCGACCCGGCTTTTTTGAAAATAAAATTTTCAAGCTTGGTCCAAATTTTTTTATAATAAATTATATTTATTTTTGATTTTTTTAGCTAATAATGGAGATTTCAAATATTTGGTTTTAAAATATACAGTTCGGCCTGGATATTTTTAAAAAAAAAAATTCAGGCCCAACCCGGGTGTTGTTTTAAAAAAAAATTTCTAGCCCAGCCCGGGTATGTTTAAAAAAATTAAAATACGGTCCGGCTCGGGGCCCGGGCCTGCAAGTCTCTGAAAAACATACCTATGAAATACAACTTCTGAAAGTAGATTGAATGATTTGGATCTTTTGAATATTCATAGGCATTTAACGCCAAGCAAGGATAGATAATTGAAAAATTAGCTCAAAACATACAAAATACAATTATTCTTAAGAAACTTTTTGTGTATTAATTTATATCTCCAACATTTAAATTTTTTATACTTTATATATTTTAAAGATTTGTGCTTAGTATTTTTAATTAACAATAATATTTTTTAAAAATTTTTATTATCCCCCCCCCCCCAGACCAAATTCATGCGTACGTGCCTGCTAGTATAGGTTTTCATTTATTATAAATATTTATACAAGATTTTGCATTTATAAATAAGAGCTATTTATACCTCATTTTGCTATATTTTACAAGTTTTTAAATTTTGTTATAATTAATTTAATCTTGAAATTATTTTTTTTGGTATTATAAACTTCTATAAAAATTATTTTAATAATGTTAATATTCAAGAAAATCTTTACAATTTTAATAGACATTTATTATATATTTTGTTGATGATTGCTTTGGATGCAATAAAATATATCTGTATCTAGATTAGAGGTTACATTGGGCGGGTTTTTGGACAAAAAGCCCGCCCATCCAATGTTTTAAAAAAAATTTAACCCGCCAGTCCATAGTTTTCAAAAAATATATACCTGCCCGCCCGTCCATTTGTCTAAAATTCCTTACCCGCCCGCCCATTAGTCTAAAATTTTTACCCACCCGCCCATTATTTATAAAAAAATTTTAACCCAAGCCCGATTATAAAATTTTATTATGGTCATTCTTTTATTTTTTTAAGCATCTAATAAAAATATTTCAGCATTACACCTCTACAAAAAGTTTATAATTTAGGAAATTAATATAAGTATAAAAATAATCAATGTAAATTATGGACAATTTATTTGATCAAATTGAATATATGAAAAAAATATAAATGTAAAATTAATATTATATGTAATTATAATGCAAAAATAATAATGAATCGACATTTTGGATTCAAACACGTTCTTCTTTGTTCTAAAAATCTTCCAGCAATGCTTAATCCGCGTTATGGAAGAAGCACTAGAAAAGTTTTATTACATTCCCATAAAAGAAATTTTTAATAGACAAAAATGTTTATTTATTCTAAGAAAAAAGTTTTATTGTTGTGTTTATTATATAATATAGTTAGGTAAATGTTCTTCACTTAAAAAAAACGATTGGTACAATAAAAAAAGAAATATTGTTAGATCATTTAAACAATTATTTTTTTTAGTTTGTTTTTGAACAAAAAATTTAAAATAAAAATATATATATAAAGTATTAAAACTTATATATAAATAATATTTTTTTTCCATTTAAATCTATAGATAAGTTTAAGATTGTGATAGATATTTTTATCATGTAAAGGAATATATAAATCCTTGCTTAGCCATGACGCCTATAATTATTAAAAACAATACCATTGATGAACAAAATTATAAGCAAATAAAATTATTTAGAATTTTCTAAAATAATTTTATAAATATTTGGCTAACTTTTAATGAATAAATTATAAGTTTAAGGTTAAAAAATAATTTTTTAAATGTATGCTCGTTTTAAATGAGAATTTGCTCTAAAAAAATGATAAAAATAGGGGTATTGATTGACATTTTTTAATGAGAATAAAATATAAAAATGTTGTTTACGTATTTTGTACTCATAAGAGTTTCTGTTCGAGAACAACGACGATCCCTGTATAGATACGTTTTTAAAAACGTATCCGTATCTAGATACATTTTTCAAATGGTATCTGTATCTAGATATTTTTCAGGCGTTGTATCTGTATCTAGATCCATTTAAAAAGTATCTATTAACTCTGATTGCTAGCATTAAAATTTTTTTTTTTAAAATTATAAATTAAAGTGGGCAAATATCTAATTTTAGTTAGCATTATTATAAAATACTCTTAAGCCAATTCAATATGATTGACAATATGACTTTTTCACAAAAAATTAATTAAAATTTTTGCCTCGGAAATTATTTTCCTCCAGGGCATATTAAAATATGATTTAAATAAAAAGATAGCGATTTAATCAAATTCTAATTTTTAGAAAAAATTGGACTTGAATACTTTTTTTTAAGATGTTCGATGGTTGTACATTCTGGTTTAAAAGCCCGCTATCTGACAATCTCTCTTTATATATTATTTTGGAATAGTGAAGAATAAAATTTAAAAAATTTTTTTTAATTCACCGCCGCTGTGACCCTATTAAATAAGAATTTCCCATAAAATCAAAAACCCCTCTTCCTATCCCTTTAATTTCCTATTTTCTTATCAATTAGTCCTTAGAATAACCTAAGTGGAATTAAAATTCTACAGAGCGATGGTTCATTTAATAGAAACCAGAAGACGCAGCAATATAGAAAATTCGACCGTTAATTTTACAGCCCACGCCTTGTGGTACAACTTTCATCAAAGTTATTAATGATATTTTTGCAAACGTTGCAAAAATAAAAGTAAGAAAAATATATTTGTCTAGCTCGTTTTCAAAATGCCATTAATTGTAACCTTATTAATTCCGATTATGATGATGGTTATGGCTGTAAACTTATACATTAGTCGAATAAGTTACTAACTCGATGATCATTCGCATTTATCAAAACTACTACTCGTAACTAGAATTCGATAAAATACCGGACCCACGGATATAAAGTTCAAACGTTATAAAAATACTTGATCTTATCCTAATGCATTCTAATTTATATAATTTCAAAATATGAGTCGATTTGGTATAAAAAAATTCTATTTTATTAATTGAGGCTAATATAATTTATAAATAATGGATCAAAGATCCTCTTAAAATGTCAACTCAAATCGCCGTGTTCTGATGTCGTTATCTTAGTTTCCCTGGATCTCAATGAGAGCCTTTTTTTGCTCCCCCTCTCTTAATGTATTCTTTATATAATATTTTTTATAAGTTATTTTTAATATAAATATAATGTATATGTTTATGAAAAAAAACATTTTTTAAAATTAAATTTTTTTTAATATAAATTTAGTCTAAAAAAATAATAATATATAAGAAATATATAAATAATTTAACTACATATAAACTATATCCAATTCGTCAAAAGATTTTTTAAAAAAATATTTCAATTACGATAAATGAATTTACTTCAATATAACAAATATATTTAAGCTTAAAATATTAATAATTATATTCATATAGTTTGGGCTATTCCCCAGAAATTTCAAGGATCTTAGCTTTAAGGGGCTCAAACCAATCGTCGCCTTTCTTGAGTAGCTGAAATTTGGTAGGTAACTCTTTAAGTTTGACAATTTTGGTGGGCATATGTTGAAGTAAATTAAATCTTTGATCGCTTTCCAAAACCTTTTCTTTCTTGTCTTTGTTTTCCCTTTGAATTTCTTTTTCCTCCTCCCCGTCGTTTTCGTTTTTATGATGACTTTGTGACTCTATGAAATTTTTGATGGTAACTATGGATTCCGGAAATTTAACGTAAGACGCAGTCGAAATGCATATAACAGGATATTGGAGGGCTTTTCTTTAGGGTAAAATAATTTTTAATGAGACGCATATAATAATAATTATATATCAAAGTTTTAAAAAAAAATTTGAATAAGAATCTCTTGAAAGATTTTTTATGCATGAAAATTATAGTGCGCACAAATTGAGCGTTTGCATTTTGAAGTAATTTTTATAATAATAAAAACGTAACGCATTCCTTGTTTAAATTGAGGTTGCCTTATTATTAATAGTCGATTCAAAATTTTAACTAAATATCAAAAGAAAGATTTCTTTGAATATATTAATGCCTGCCTTTAATTTATAAATATTCCATTTTAAGATATAAGTAAGTTATTTTTTAAAAATTTTATATAATATTACAAAATGAAGAATAGAAGTATTAAAAAAGAAAACGTGTTTGCATTCTTTAAAATTGCTAACGCCAAGTAATTATACCAATTTTGCACGATGCTATTTAAAATGAATTGTTTACAACGTTGCATTTACAACGTAGCGTTTTAAACACTCAATTTGTTAGCATTATTACAAAAGATTTGCCTTATAAATTACAAACGATTTTGGCATTTTTAGGTAAAATTTGATCAAAAATCTCTCTTCTTCAAAATCTGCTAATAATATTGATTTGTAATTTTTTTTTACTTCTAAATTAATAAACATTCAATCAAGCTTTTATAAGAAAGATAAACAGAGAATATGGTTCAAAATTTTATAAATGGAAAAAAAATATAACAACTGGAGATAATATTTTTTGGGGAAAAAGAAGAAATACAAAATCATACTCATCCTTGCGATCGTAATAATATGCCACTCCAACCGCTGTGTGGGGACAAAGTATGTAATCATCATCTTTCCAACATCGTAATATAGTCCTTCTAACCACTTCATCATCGCATGCATAGCCTCTTAGATCTTTTTGAATCTTTATGATAGATTAATCAATAAATACATTTGAAGAGAAAAAAAACTTTCCCCAATTAAAATAAAGAAATAAATTGGGCACTAATTCTGATACAGATGAATACTTTTAAACAAAAAATGTCTTATTCAAATAAGAAGAATTATTACGATATTATTTAATTTCATATTAGAGACTATGTAAATGAGAATTAAAGGAAAGATACATATTTGAGATTTTGTGGATATAATTCACTTTTCAATTTTTGGAAAGAATTCTTTTTTAATTTTTATTTTAGCTTTAACCTTTTGCTTTTTGCCATTTGATTTTTATGTCTTATTATTTTATAATTATGTTAGATCATGTAATAAAATGTGAGTAAAATTATATATTCATATTTTTATATATAAGTTGATATTTTTAGCAACCTTATATTTATTTCAACTTATTAAAGTTTCTTACTGCTTGCCTAAATTATTTTCTATTTCAATCTATCCTTCAGTGTTACCTCAATCTTGCATATTACAAATTCTATCATAACAAAATATAAAAAACTAGGCAAAAATGACCACCAATTATAAATCCTTTCTACCAAACCTAAAATTTCCCGAAATGTCATATATGACAAAATCCCTAAATAAAACTTTAAAAATTATATTTATAAAACTTCGTTTAAAAGATCTGGTGGTATGGAAACATTATGGTATTTTTCGAAATCGTTCATTATTTTAGCGGTGAGGTCGGCGTTTCTTTTGCTGTAAATATAAAATATTCTTTCCATATTGAAAGGACACTTTAAATATAAAAGAAAATATATTGTTTATTAAAAAAAAATATTAATTAATGTATTTTTTTTTAAAATTTAAAGTCTTTGTCCGTCTTCGCTTGGAGGATAAACTCGTCTTTTGGATGCATTATAGTATTAAAAATTAAGTTTAAATGCTACGTAGCGAACACGAATAATGCATATAACCAATTTACAGATACCATTTAAAATGCCTAATTTGTGTTTACAGCGCAGAGTTTGAAATACTAAATTTTTAAACACTATTATGAAGGATGAACCGTTAAAGAACGGGTTGTGGCTAAAAGGAGCGTACCCAATTCCCGAACGAATTTTTATCAAATATTATTCCATGGCAAATAGTATACCCGATTCTTTCAATTTTAATAAAATTTTGCATAGTGATGATAATCACTAAAGCATCACAAGAAAATATTATAACAATTTTATTCTTAGAATCAAAAGGTCATGAGAGGTACCCTGAAAACTATAGACCTATTGGTTTCAAGAGTCTAAATTTTTTGATTTTTTATAACTATAATACCATATTTTAATAATAGTGAAGGGGTCGGGTTGAAAAGATCGATTTGAGATAATTATATTTTTGAGCTTTTAAAAGTGTTTTTTTAAACGAGCAATAGTCCCCTAGTCGCTATGATTAAAAATTGAAATAATACATTATAGGGAGTTTTCAAAACTTGAGTAGGAGTAGCCAATTTTATTATTAATAGTAATTTTCTTAGTATGGATTTAAAACATATTCACATATTCTAGTATATATTACTTAACCAATTTTATTACCAGTACTAATTTTCTTAGTAGAGATTTAAAAACCAGGTATATATTTGATAATGAATATATCACCTCGCATTTATCACAAGTAAATAGAATCTTTACAGTTTAAATTTAAAGAGACTTAAAACTTCTATGATTAAATTTTTTTTTAAATTAATTCACAAGACTTTGAGCACGATTTCTTAGGATTTCTATTGTATAGTGAGCACAAAACTGATGGAGATTCCAAATTTCCAATTCATTAATACAAACTTAACTTGTATATCCATTGAGACCGAGAGGGTTTGCTGAAAAGGTTTTTGGGAAGAGAAATCCCCTCTATTAATAGTTCTGGCTATCACGTCATTAGCGTTAACGGCCATCGTTATTTTTAAAGGTATTCCCATTTGTATAGCTAAGCAAGCACCTATGCATATAACAGCAAAAAAACATTCTATCAAACAACATATAAAAAGAAGAAGAATTTATTATCACATTTGCGATTTATGCAATGATATTTGCTATTATCTTGGTTATTATTTATTTCATATTTAAATAAACAAAATAAAACCATATTAATTAATAATTAAATTATCTATTTTTACAGACATTACAACATTAATTAATATATTATGGGAGAAAACTTAAAAAGCCTAACGAGTAAAGTCATTTAAGTTTATATTTTTTTTTTAAATTATAAAAAATTGGTAAATTATTTATATAATTGCCTTAATTTAACAGTGTTTCAATATAATAATAAACAGATTAAAGATAGTATGGGGAAGTGTGTAAATTAAAATATCATCGATGGCTCAAATTAGAGTACAAATTGAATAATATATTCATATTTAAACTTACCCATGGCGTCTCCTCCAGCCCCTGAGGGAACAACTATCTCTACAATATTTTCCGAACTAGGGCCAGTTGCTTTCCATTGGGTTCTATAGGCTTCCTTCCTCGCACTTTGTCCGCCTTTATCATCTATTTTTACTTCTTTTTTTTGCCGTAGACCAACATTATCTTGATCACCGCTAATATCGATTCGTTCTTTATCCTCTTCGAAATTAGAAATTGAGTGTTTGTCGATATTCATCACTAATGGGTCGTTTTTTTTCGAAAATTCAAAATTAAATTGGGGCGTGCTAAAAGTGGTAACGGGCGAGTTGGGAGAAGCACTAGAAAGATCCTCTGACCCTAGTCCGGCCAAATCAAGATGTTGGTAAGTGGAAGAATACATGTCGCTCTCTATGTCCATAATTTGAGATTTCTTGTTCTGCAGTATCATAATAAAGAATTTTTTAAATTTAATTTAATCTTTGTCATTTAAAATAATTCATTAAAGACATGATCACCATATAGGTGTAACCTGTATTTTCGTCAAGGGGGAGGGGGGAAGCACTATTAGGTGCGGTTTTTCCATAAATTGTATTGAAGGGCTTGAGAGATTTAGGCCTTGAGAGTTTACATTTAAAAAAAATCATTATGGTTCTTTCATTTCTTTTTTTTATATTTAAAATGCCCTTCTATGGCATATTTAGGGTTGGTATAATTTAATCAAATTGATTTAAATCACCATTTAAATCAATTATTTTTAGAATAAAAAACCAGATTTAAGCCAATTTTATTTTTTGCTTGTGATTTAAATAATTGTTAGTTTTTATTATATATTTTTTTGCTGTGCATAAAAGTTGTACAGTAATTAATTGCTAAAATTAATATTTAATTATTTTATATTACTGAGTTAATCCTGATAAATATTTTTAAAATTTTTTTAATTAATATTGTTTAATTTAATTTAAGGAAGAATCTATATTTTTAATTTGCTCTCGTTTAAATAAATATATAATTCAATATTTTGATATTCAAAAAGATTAATTCATCCAGTATATATGAAAATTTTTATTTTTATTCAGTTTATAAAAGTTTACCTCTAGTTCTAGATAGATTTATATAAAAATAAAATTTTCATTAAATTAAAATTATCAAGCATTCTTAACATCAAAATTACTTTTTAATTATAATAATGAATTAAAATTATCAAGTAATTCTAAACATCAAAATTACTTTTTAATTATAATAATGTATTAGATTAAAATTATCAAGTATTTTTAACATCAAAATTACTTTTTAATTATAATAATGTATTAAATTAAAATTAGTATAAATTAGGCAAATATTAAATATTGACAATTATATTTGATAAATAACTTTTTAGTCAATCCAATATAGATATA
Source organism: Gordionus sp. m RMFG-2023 (assembly GCF_954871325.1). NCBI lineage: Eukaryota > Metazoa > Nematomorpha > Gordioida > Chordodea > Parachordodidae > Gordionus > Gordionus sp. m RMFG-2023. The sequence continues at coordinate 15,948,584 of NC_088777.1, forward strand.
GATTTAACAATAGTTTATTTATCAATTTCAAAAAACTGATATTTAATGTAATATAATGAATGTGTTTCCCATACACTTGAGCTACAAGGCTCATTGGAACACTTGGATAAAAAAAACTGACAAGCTTAATTATGTCTTAATTAATCACTTTTTAAATAAATATAAAAGCAAGTTTTAAAAAAAGAAAAAGATTATATAAAATTTGATTATATAGGCCTCATGTTACTAACTAAACTACGATGGGTTTTATTTTTATGTACAAAGATTTTGGACCAATTTAGATTTTTTTTGTATATATTAGGGCAATTTATAGGTTGGTGAATGCTTTTTTAATAAAAAAAATCAACCAATAAAAGGATCAAAATAAGATGAAGTAGGAACATAAAAAATGAGGGATGAGAAGTGGAAGGTTGAAATAAAGATTCCATGCATTATTTATTTCAAATATTGACCTGATAAGGGCACCAATCGACGGAGGACACCTTTATGTAAGCGTAAACGTGGTGCACTATTTGAACCAAGACCCTGACTAAGTTTATGGAATTTATGCAGCATAAGGTAAAATTAGGATTATCAGTTAAGGAAGGGTCTTGAAAACATTTATGAATCGGGACATCTAGGTCGTCGCACGTTCCTTCCACTATAAATTGATATATATATATCACAATATTAAAAAGATATTTTTTTCATTTCATTTATCCTCCTTTGCCTTTTTATTTTTGTTCGCATTATAAATAACTTTTTTATCGATTTTTTTCTTTTTTATTTCATTCATTATTTATTTTTTTAAATTCATTTTTTCCTTCTTCCAATTCAAATTCTAAAGCTAATTATTTCTAAAAAAAACAAACCTTTGAAAATGTGAATATTCGGATCTAAGACCGTAGTCATTTGCAATTCTTGAATCTCGGTACATAATTTGTCGGGCAGTAACACTATCAGATTTATGTTGGGTAAGCCTTTAATAGCTTCTATAGCCGCTCCCCCTGTGTCTCCAGATGTACCTCAATTATGGTTAAAACAATATAACTTAATTCGCGATGTCGACTATAAAAAAAATTAATTATTTCATTTTAAACTTTGCCAAGGCAACAATTCAAATTTTTGTATGTATTTAATGTACGCAAATTCTTTATTGGCGCGACATTTAGGTAATGTAGTCTCTCAGTGTAGCATCAGTTAAAAATGCCCGATTATTAGATGAGTAAATAAGTTTCCTGACTTCTAGATTGGTATAAAGAGAAAGGATTTTGGTTCTTATTAGTGTTGTTAAGAATGAGCCAAACGGCCATACTTTTTTAAAAAAATCTATCAATTTCAATATAATTTTTACATAAATCGTCCAGAAGAAGTATGGATTGCTTCAATCCGGTTATCATATATTTTGTGAACCATAGATTGGTTATTTTTTTTAAATATATATTTATTATAAGACCTGCAGAGAGAGAAATTTTAAGTCCAGCTCAGATTTGAAAAAATTTATCATAAGTAATATTGATTTCTTAATCATCTAAATTACAAAGCTTGCAAATAAATATATATTTTCATTCTTGTTTTTTCTTTTTTTTATTTTAAAAAATTTAACATTTGGGCCAAAGCTTGATGTGGCTTTTTGCTTAAAAGTTATAGTGAAAAGATTTTATGGATTATGGCTATGGTTATTTTATTTTTTAAAATGGACGCATTATCTATATTTAATTTCTAAAATATTTTTTCGGTATGGATTATTTATATTTATCGATACCTGAGTTGTTAAAGTAGCGTGCTACTTTTTCCCAATTATTTAATATATAAATAATTTTATTATTAAAATGTAACGAATAGAGCTACTTTTAAAAAATAATATCTAATTGCGCGCTACTTTTTTCTGATGGGTAGCGATAGCGGTAGCGCGCTACTTTTAAAAGTAGGGTTTAACAACTTTGATCGACACAATAAAAAAATTAAAAATTTTGAGATATTATTATGTTCTTATTACATTATTGATAAGGCTCCTATATAATAGCTCAGAATGCTGAGAAAAAATACTTAATGCTCAGGAAAAATACTGAATGCTCATATAAAATATTAATTTCTCAGGTAAACGCTCAGATTAAAAAATGAATCACTTCGAAAAATATATGAAACGCTACGAACTCGTCACTTATTTGCTCAGAAATATTTTTGCTTTACTATTTATTTTAAGAATCTGTATACGATTATAAATTTTAAAATAGGTTCTTCTGATACCGCACCCTCTAATTTCTACAATGTTATGTCATAACCCCCCCCCCCCACACATTGCCTTAGTCATTGTCAATTCGTCTAAATAAAAATTAATGGTTATGAGGGCTTATTTTAAAAAGGAATCTTATGATTAGTAAATATGGTTTTGGCTAAATAAAAATGGGGTAAATTAAACATTCAGGATAATATATTTAAAACTTCTTCTAAAACCTATTAAAGATATGAAAATTGAACGTAAATTTAGAATATTTTAAATCCATGAAAAATTAAATTTCCCTTTTTCATAATTTTATTAATTATTATTTTCTAGATATATGGCGCCATAGATATAAAAAATAAATAAATTCAGCAACCATTTTTGTTTATTTTAACTGGCTATTTATTTTTAGTTTTTAAATTTCTGTAGCAAATTATTATTATTTGTGAAGGTATTATCGTTAACATATTTAAGTTTAATTTCTAAAAATATATTTAATAATAGTTTAATTATAATATAAAAAGTATAGAGAATTATTCTCATGTTTGAAAGCAGTGAGAAGTTTTTTTCTTTTAATTTTAAAAAATTTATTTTTTTTATTTTAAACTTTCATTTTATTTATTTTAAATTATATGTTAAAATAATATAATATAAAAAACATGTAAATGATTTTTATTTATAAAAGATTTCCTATTTAAAAAGAGTTCTTGTTCAAAACAATTGTTTTTTTATTCAAAAAAAATATTAATTTTAAAAAAACATTTTTGGGTCATTTTTTCATGTAATTATTTTTGTTATATTTAATAATTTTTTTAATTGTATTGTAGTATATTATATATAATATAGTATAATTATGATGACAATTATTTTTATGGCGATACTAATTAAAATAAATTTTTTTAAAAAATGATGTTTCTTTTATTTTAACTAATTTTAATAAGTCATTATTTTTCTGCTCTTCGAACCCTGAACCCATCTGAACCCGAACTGGGTTCAAAGATTTTTCACTGAACCCATCCGAACCCATTTTTTTAGAAGGAGGGTTCTCGTCCCTGTTTGAAAGTCATTATGCCCCTAAAGATATAGAGTAATGAGTAAAAATTACAATGTTATCAGTAGATCTTTACAGTAGTTTTTATAAGAAACTAATATTGAAATGATATGTTAAAATTTATTAGCTTCTCCATCCCACCCTGAATAATACAGTTATAATTATCCATATAGTCAAATGATCCATTTCGATATATTATGCTGGAAGCTTTTTAACCCAACCACACTCACTCAGAAGATGTAGAGTGATAAGCATCAATGTAATCAATCGATCTCATTACCAGGTTATATTAGATACCATGTCTATATATTATGCTAGGACATTTTCAACCCACCAAACCCTACAATACCCTTTCTAAAGAGAGGAGTAGAGTAAACCGGTGATGGTGTAAACTTTGAGATTTAAGCCAAATATGTATTTTAATAAGTTAAGTGGGTCATGTTTCACATAAAATTGCTCATAAGAAATTTTAAAATAAATTTTTTTATAAATGTCACTCAGACTAAATATCAATTCTAAATGATAAAATAAACTCAATTTTATCATGTATAAAAATTTTGACAATATTTATGGTAATTTAATATCTTCAAAAAAAAATTAAGGAAGACCATAGGTGCAGGTTTTGGCGTGGTATGTATTAGCCATTTTTTAGCATGGCTTATTTCAAAAAAAAATCCAACTAAATTTATAAGAACAATAGAAGCCACTAGATGATTGACTTATTTTTTGAATTATATGATAATTTTAAATGACAAGTTTATCCGGACGATGTGTATAATATAGATGAACCTGGTAAATTTAAAATGTTTGACAATTTATTTTCTAAAAATTAACATTATTATATAATAAAATTTAAAAATCTAAAAATAAAGAAGCGCTATGACACACAAGACACAACACAAAAGGATAATAGAGACTCCGGGTGTTTTTTAAATTCTTAAATTTTCATTTTATTGATAAATAACTAAGATATTTTTCTTAGATATTAATTTCTACCATAGAGATATGTAAAAATAAAACTAGTTTAAACATTTTGGGAAATTTGCTTCATTTTTATAGCATTTCAAATTTTCCCGGTCTCTCCTATCAATGTAATCAATTGATCTTTTTATTAGCTTTTACTTTATATCCATATTGAGATATTATACTAGAAAACTTCCAACCCCCATTTCCAGAGCTACTTCAAAGACCAATGATAAGAATCAATTGATCTCCTTATTAGCTTTCTAATACACATTTAGACAACCCCTCCCTCCTCTCAACCCACCTTGGAGAGAGGAGCATTAATGTAATCAACTTATATTTTTATTAGATTTCATTTGATACCCATGTTGAGTTATTTTATGAAGTACTTTTTAGCACCCCCCTTCCACAAACTCCCACTCAGGGCATATAAAGTGATGAGAATCAATATATTCCATTCTTTAACAACACTACTTATACATAATGAAAAATAAAAAAAATTTAGGGCAATTTTTAATATATTTTTACTTTTAATTAGGTTGGAAATTTGGAATCATTTTTATGTTTATAATAGATAGGGAGATAGTTTTTTTTTATATTTTTGGGTTGGACTGAGAAAATACTATTTTCCTATGTCAGGTTTGGTCAAAAAAAATGGTCTGTTGGTTATAGTGGATATTTTATAAGAATATCATCATTGATATTTAATTTAGTATATTTTATTTATTTTATAATTAAAGTTTACTATAATAATTCATTATGAAATAGACAATGTAAAAAATTATTTAAAACCCTAATAACAATGATTTCTAATAAAGTTCATTTGATCTAAAAGAAAATTAAATGAGCAATTTTTTTTGGCGAATACTAAGCCGTGTCCGATTTTGTTTGGATTAGGCTAAGTCTTAGCCAATTTTTTTAGCCAAGGCAAAGTCTGAGACGATTTATTTGGCTAAGAAAGTTTTAAAATGTTGAATATGACAATTGACACCCTTCTGATTACATTATTATTAAATTTCCAAAAAACAAATTTAAAATATTACTAATTATCCATTTTCATTAAAAACATTGGAAAAATTTTATAATGATGAATATGACAATTTTCATTCTTCTAAATTAAATTATTATAAAATTTACAGTAAAACGTTAGCCAATCAGAATCAGATTGGCTTAGGATTAGCCTTAGCCAAAAAAAAGCTAGACTAAGTCAATTACCCACCTATAATGAAAAGCAATAGTTTTCAACAGATTTTAAAATAATTTTCATGATAATGAGGAAGTAACACAGAAAAATTAATTTCCTTAACTCATATTTTTTTATATAATTTTTAATTTACTTTCTCTGTCATAGTTGTTATATAAAAACCCAAAGTATAATATGCAATATACAAAATTACTCTTTATAAAATTCTATAATTGGCTGGATGGGATTGGAATTTTGTTCAAAGTCTATTTAATGGCAGACTTTAATGTATATACTTTTGTATATTAATAAATTAATATATTATCAAATATGATATTTAGATTTGTATTAATATTGGGTTTATAATAGTTGTTTACCTACTAAAACTATTACCCTTTTGTTGTTCTTTGCAAGAAAATATTGCATAAACTGTCCTATACATGACATAGACAAATCCTTAAATGCATAAGTAGGACCATGAAACAATTCTAATATATTAGTACCATCATTAAGGTAATTCATTCTTATAATCTCTGGTATATCAAATTTTGAAAAGGCTTTTCTAAGTAATTCTATTTATGTTCGAATATAAAAAAAAGCAAATGTAAGAATAAAATATTTAATAAAGGCAATAAATATTATAAATTATAATGAAATTTATATTCTATTATTATACTTTTTAGGATATCATATGGAATCTCATCCTCAGATATGTAGTATTTTAATATTTCAAATGAGATCTCTAGATAAGAATAACCTTTCCATATTTTTAAATCTTCTTGAGTTATCTAAATTAATAAAGTACTATTTAACAAAATACATTTTATAAACTTTGGGTATATATTCTGGAATGTAAAGTCCACCATCTTTTGCATAACCAGTAAATAGAATATCTTCAAAGTTAAGGATCTCTTTTCGTGATAAGCTTCTCGTGCTGATATAGCGCATTTAGCTGATCAAGTATTTAGCACGAGATATTAACTACAAAAATATTTATTGCGTACTGAATACTGATTTATCAGCTGTTTTTAAAACATAGAAATATTTTGACATATCATAAATTCAAAATTTAGAATGTAACTAAAATTGTTTAATTCATAGCAGCCGACCAGGGGAGGATCCCTTCCCCCCTCGCATTTTAGATTAACAAAAGATTCCCCTCTAGTAAAAATTGTTAAATTTAAAAAAAAAGAGACTATAATTCAAAAAAAGAAAAAAGGATTATTATAAAAAATGTGAGAGCCCAAAATTCGTTTTATAAAATTAGCCAAAGCCCAGTGATAAGTGAACCTAAAGATCTCTAATAAAATTTATGGAGGGGGAGGGGCATATTTAATAATATTCTACCCCCACCCCGTCACTTAACATAAACCTGACTAATCTTATGTACAATGGAGTCAATGACATCCTTCAGAAATTTTCTCATTTTCATAAAAATAAAGATTCGCTTTAACTTTACAATTTCGCTAATGCAAAAAATTTTTTTTAATTAACTTCCTTAAAAAGGCACTTGGCAAAAACCATATAGGTTAGAATATGATAAAAAAATTTCTATATAATTAGTTTGTTCAGAATCAGGAATTTAAAACAATGATAAATGGAACTTAAAATATATCCTGTGTTATCACTAATACAAACATTATAAAAATTAATCTGTATTTGATTCCAATGACATTAATACTATAGACTGCCGATCGTAATGCTAAAATCAAATTTGAAGTGGCAAAAATTGAAGTGACTGGTGGTCATTTTGTGTTTGTATCTTTTACGAAAGATCCATATGATAATTTCATAAATTTCAGGTATATTTTTATTATGTTTATATTTATAATATATATATATATATTCTAATACCATCCCAAAGCGTGTCAAATTTATGCAAAATAACAGAGAGCTCATTCAGGGCTTTTGAAAAAGTAGATGAAATAACCAAAAGACATGCTGTTAAAAAAATAGAATGTCTAATATTGTCAAAAATATTAGGCACAAATATCCTTAGTGACCTGCAAGATCATATGTTTGATCAAGAGGCAGGGTTAAGTCATTATCAAATTATAATAAGACTTATAATAAAAAGGTATATATAATATTTACTTGATTTTAATAAAAATTTATTTTCAGATACCTGCACATAAGAATGCATCATTTTGGTAATAAAGTAAATCAAAAATTACAATTAAATATCAGGCAAAAACTAAACAAGGCTGTACTTTTTCAAGGGCAATAAACCAAGTAATATAAAAATATGTTATTTAACTTAAATATTTATAGGTGAAGAACAAATTATTTGAAAATTTCTAATGACTTTATTGGTTATAATAAATTAATTTTATTAGACATAAATATAACACATATATTATTGATTTATAAGATTAATATTTTTTTTTCGCGATACATATTAATTATAATAATACAATTATTTTATTTCATGTAAATATAACATAATATATATTATTTGTATTTTTCATGATATATATTTACATTATTGATTTTTATACTTTAGTGAATTAAATTTAAATAAAGAAATATATTTAGAAATGGATAGTTTATATTTATTAAGGAATAACATAATTATAAGCAAAAATAAAACATAAAAGACATGAGACATAAATTATAAAAATACAAAAAAAATCTAGAATTGATTTCTATAAAAAATAATATTCATGTATCTTTGAATTAATCTGGCTTCTAGGAAACCTGCATGTTATAATTTATTATTCATTATTTTGTTACTTTTAGAAGATGCTTTGGAAAATTAAAAATTGATGGTATTGCTCCCTCTCTTAATTGAACATGATTTGTAACAGATGGAATAAATGAATCTGGTGTAAAATGCTTTGAACATAATTTACTATATTTTGTTACATTGAAGTTCTCTCTCTTCACAGCATGGGTCCACTTTTGTAATAATATTTTATCTTTCATAGGAAATCTTCCATAAATAATTTTTACAATAGAATAATTAATTTGAGATATCATACTTATGAAAGGAAATTTTGCTTCCTCAGCAATATACTACCATTTTAAATCTTTTAGTAATTAAAAAATATTAAATTGAATTCTTATAAAAGATATTTATTATTAAATAATAAATTCCAAATGTTAATAAAGAGCAGAAATATTTCAAGTAAAATATTCAGTAGTGACCTTTATATGATTCATATATACTATAATATATAAGGTAAATAATAAATTGGTGTTTAATTAGATTATATATATATTATAAATATAAACATAATAAAAATATACCTGAAATTTATGAAATTATCATATGCTTCTTTCGTAAAAGATACAAACACAAAATGGCCACCAGTCACTTCAATTTTTGCCACTTCAAATTTGATTTTAGCATTACGATCGGCAGTCTATAGTATTAATGTCATTGTTTGATTCTTTATATAAGTTTGTGAAAGATATTGCTAAAGAGTCTAAGTACAACGCCTTTTTGGATAATCGAAAATCAAAGCAAATTTTTGAATTTAAACAATCTCAAGTATTCTATGTGTAAGATCATTCAATAAAATTATAAATTATAAAATAATATTAAATAGATTATGAACCCCGGAAAAAATACATCAGGAAAAAATACCCCCAGAAAAAAAACCCTGGAAATTTATAGAATTTACTTAAGACCTAAAAATATTGTTGATAAACGGCTCGTTTTTAACTGATTTTTCAACGGCTAACTCAATATTTTAGCCAAAAAAATTATGCTTAAGCCTCGAGATTTTGATAATATGTCTAAACTAAACCTTTATTCCTTGTATGAGCAAATTTGCGTTATATTTTTCTAAATGAAGTTGTTTAACAACACTACCTAATAATATAGGTACATTTTTATTTAATTTATAATGGATATACTCATATTTATAATGTATAAAATTCGTATTTTAGAAAAAATATTATAAAAATTTATATATTAATCAGCTAAATTTCTTTAGGCCCTAATTCATTATTTAAAGATTATTCATATGCCCAGCGTCTACATGATAGGATTTTTACTGGATGCAAACCCCCTTCAAAAACCTTTACCTACCCCCCTAAAAAATAGCAGAAAGTTTTAATTGGAAAACAATGTGTATGATTGTTTGCAATATATAGATTTGGTCGATGAATTGTGTTATAATAATTCTATAATAAAAGTATTAATTTTTGCAGCAATAAATTTTTATTTCATCTCAATAGATAACCCTCTAAATAATTTATATTACCCCCATTAAAGCAGCCTACCCCCCCCCCCCAAAAAAAAAATAGAATGCAAACTGTTCCTACCCCTTCCGCTCATGTAGACGCTGCATATGCCCTTTCATAAAAAATGCTTAAACAAGATAAAATGCTGAAGTTCAAATTGGTACTGGGAAAAAATACCCCAGAAAAATAACCCATGCATTTCTTATTTTCGTAAAGATTATTTGCTATAGTTATAAATACAATATCCATCCTTAATTACTTTATTAAGTAGACTAAATTTGACAAAATTTTGTAATAAAATATATTTATTTTATTGATAAATCCTGATTATGTATATACAAATTTAATAATTTAGAATAATAATTATATTGATTGACATCAAATGACATTAATACTATAGACTGCCGATCGTAATGCTAAAATACGTGATAAGTGATAAAAGCGTTTTCGCTCTCTGGTTGTGGGTACAACAGCAAAATCCATCAAAATGGATAGTTAATTAGAGGAAGAAAATGAGGAGCCCTTCACACGTTTGTGGGCAAGCCGCACGTACTTGTAGGCGCAACATTTCGAAAAAAGTTGTTTAAACCTCTATAGGCTTAGTAAAAAGGAGTGGGGTAAAAAAGAGCCTATACCCGAGAACTACAGTATAATTTAATTACTTTAAAGGTGGGTGATGGCTGATTATATGTTTAAATTATTTAATGTAAGTTTTGATGATTACTATCACTATTGATATTTAATGTTCATAGAAGATGTAAATAAATATGATTAAAATAAAAAAATTTGCCTGAACAGTAGATATAGTGTTATTTTTTATTAATGATTCAACCCATACAATACAGTAATCATAGTCTTTCAGCTTCAAAGGAAATTGAGTGGGATAAAAATATTTAGTATAAAATTGGATGATCCTTTGCTCCTATAAATTGCAAAAGGATGTAGATATATACAATCAAGAGTGGAATGAAATGTTCAATGACCTAATTGTGTGATCTTTTGGTTCTTATATTTACAAGAATAAGGAATTCAATATATCTAATTGTGTGACCCTTCACTTAACTTTGGATCTGATATACTCAACAATTTAAAATAGATCAAATGTAACCATTCCAGTTTAGAAGGTATATGTTTAAGTAAACTTATAATTGAAAAGGAAGTGTAGAATCTATTATAATAATCCTCAAAAAACGTCAATCAAATTTGGCCAATAGTGTTCTTTTAAAAAAAATTGGTCCAATAGTAATCATGTAACAACCTTAACATTCATTCAATTTTATAAGACATTTTACCATCTTCACTTCATAAGGTTTTTTTTTATAGTTTATATAGTTAACCTACAGGAAACGTTAATATATTGGAATATTCAAGTCTTTTAAAATTGTCTTCAAAGATATTTCAAACTGGGTAGAATAAAGGAGAGTTTTAATGTCAAAGTATGTCTCTAGGAATTTATGGGTAAAACAATTTTATTATCAAAACTATTTTTAAAGTATACTTTTATAAACATTTTGAATATTTTAATATTTTTAAAACTTAAATGTGTCCAAAGTGTTGTTATTAATTTGTAAAAATTTTAAGGATTTTTTAAAACATTTTGGATGCAGCTTAAAATAAAATTTTAGTTAATTATTATTCAATAAATTTTTTGGGTTTAAAGAAAATTTATTTGGAGAATATAATAATATTTCTTAAAAATAAAAATCAAATTTGGTATCTAATCTATCTCCAGTTTTAGAATAATAATAAAAATGATTATTTTAGAAAGGAACTATTAAATATACACATGAATTTCATATAAAACCTACACTTACCATAAAAAATTATTTAAATGCTTTTAAGACCTTCATAAATACTCTTTTAAACAAAGACATCCTATCATAGATTTAAATCAAATATGAGGTCAACCTGATTGTCTCACAAAAACTCTGTGGTGGTATCATTGGCTATTTAGATGATTATTGGCAAGAGTCAAAATCCAGGGTCTTAATTTATTAGGTATACATAGCAATTAAGATTGATTAAGGGAGAAGTTAATTATGAAGGTCTTAAAAGCATTTAAATAATTTTTTATGATAAATGTAGGTTTTTTATGAAATTCATGTGTATATTTAATAGTTCCTTTCTAAAATAATCATTTTTATTATTATTCCAAAACTGGAGATAGAATAGATACCAAATTTTATTTTTATAATTTTAAGAAATATTATTCTATTCTCCAAATAACTTTTCTTTAAATCCAAAAAATTTATTGAATAATAATTAACTAAAATTTTATTTTAAGCTGCGTCCAAAATGTTTTAAAAAAATCCTTAAAATTTTCACAAATTAGTAACAACATTTTGGACACATTTAAGTTTTAAAAAAATTAAAATATTCAAAATGTTTGATATGATTCAATTATTAGTTATTTATTAAAAGATATGTAAATATTTAATTGTATTTATAATTATATATTACCTTTCAGTTATTAAACTTTATATGAACTTATTATTTGATAATAATTATATTTAAATTTAAATTATATACTAAATAAATAAATATATGTTGTAAATAATTGTATCAATATTTAATAAACAGTTGGAAAACTAATAATAACTTTTATTTTGAAAGATAATTTTTCCATAAATATATATAAATTATTATATTTGAGTTATATAATAAAATTATAATACAAATGATATAATATCTTTTAAGAGTAGGAATAGGAATATTTTTATTAATAACTATAGGGTTTTAATTTTCTTTGTTGGCATTATCTTGATCTAGCTATTATTCAATAATAAATAACAAATAATAGTAACATAAGGTACAGAATCATTAGACATAGGGATTAAGGTATGATGCAGTTAATTTTATATACATATATAAAATAATACTGTTCCGAGATGTCAATAATTGCAGAGATTATTAGCAGTGTAATATTTTGAAGAATAAAATAAAGAATTAAATAATTTTGTAAAAAATATCCACTTACTAATCCTTCAATTACCATTAAATAATTCATGCTTTCCGGATAGAAGATCAATTAGGATCAATTAACGGGCTATACAATGGTATAAGTTTCGGTAATTGATCCTCAAATCGTTCTTACAGCTTAAATATTTCCGCCAACTTAACGTTTTTAAAACGGTTATAACTCGGTATTGGTTAGTGATATCGATATCCGGTTTGGTGATTGTTAATGTACGTATTGAATACTACATAATTGCCAAGTTTCAAAACATGATCTTTTTTATTTTCGGTTTTGGCAGTTTTGGCAAAGTGCCAATACTTTTTTGTTTTGCTTATAACTCACGAACGGTTCATTCTGTTGATATGCGGTTTAAAGATTCTGGAGGATCAATTAACGCACCACACTTTGGCATATATTTTGGTAATTGATCCTCACTTTTTAAAAAAATTCTTACAACTTCACGCTTTAAAAACAGGTCATAACTCGGTTGCGGTTAGTGATATCGATATCCGGTTTGGAAATTATTTACGCACAAATTAAAGCCTAAATAATTGCCAAATTTCAGATCGTGATCTTTTATATTTTCGGTTTTGGCTAAGTGCCAGCACTTTCTTAATTTGCTCATAACTCAGTAACGGTTCATTCTGCTGCTTTCCGGATAGAAGATCAATTAGGATCAATTAACGGGCTATACAATGATATAAGTTTCGGTAATTGATCCTCAAATCATTCTTACAGCTGCAAATCTTCGCACTTTCATTATTTTGCTTATAACTCAATAGCCTTTAATTTTTTTGACATTCCGTTTAAAGAATATGGAGGATCAATTAAGGTACTAAATATTGGCTATAACTAAAAAAATGATTGCTTAAATTTTTAATTTTGGCAAGGTGCCAAAACCTTTCTATTTTGCTTATAACTCACGAGCGGTTCATTCTGTTGATATGCGGTTTAAAGATTCTGGAGGATCAATTAACGCACCACACTTTGGCATATATTTTGGTAATTGATCCTCACTTTTTAAAAAAATTCTTACAACTTCACGCTATAAAAACAGGTCATAACTCGATTGCGGTTAGTGATATCGATATCCGGTTTGGATATTATTAACGCACAAATTAAAGCTTAAATAATTGCCAAGTTTCAGATCGTGATCTTTTATATTTTCGGTTTTGGCAAAGTGCCAACACTTTCTTATTTTGCTCATAACTCAGTAACGGTTCATTCTGCTGCTTTCCGGATAGAAGATCAATTAGGATCAATTAACGGGCTATACAATGATATAAGTTTCGGTAATTGATCCTCAAATCATTCTTACAGCTGCAAATCTTCGCACTTTCATTATTTTGCTTATAACTCAAAAACCTTTAATTCTGCTGATGTCTGGTTTGAAGATCAATTAGGATCAATTAAGACTCTAAATAATGGCATAGGTTTTGTTAATTGATATTTACATCGTTCTTACAACTTCACGGACTTATAATATAGTGTTGTATATTTTCTCATAACTTCATAATTGTAGAATGTATGTTATTCATAACTTATTATAACATTTTTGATGAAATGTATAATTTTGTTTTACTTATATATAATTTGACTATGTTTGTAGTTAACCTTCTATTATTTGATAACTTAAAATATCTTTTTATTTTTTTATTGTAATTTAATATCAATTTCTTAAATTTAATTTTATAATTAAATAATAAATCATTCGGAAAGGTGGTGGTTTGTTTAAAATTTAAATTAGGATGAACATAATTTTAGCATGGTACTTTAATGTGTATTTATGAATTTCATATAATGATATGTAAATCAGATATTTCCCCTTCATTTGATGATAATTTTGAAAAATTTTCCCACTTAATATATACATATATTAGACAGATTTAATTCTTATAAACCCCTTACTATTTTTCATGATCCAAGGAAAAAATTAATTATTCTGAATTTTCCTGGGCTTGGGAAATATTTTTCACAATTAATTAGGACTTGGACATAGCTTGCTAAACATTTTTCAAAAAATTTTTTAATTTTAAATATGGGCTAGAAATGGGCCTGAAAATTTCTTTTGAAGACATGGCCAAAACCAAGGCCCATGCAACTTTGTGACTTTTTATAAATTTTCTTCAGTTCTCAACTACCAAAATTATTATGGTCTTTGGCAGGTTTGAGAAAATTTTCCCAAGTGCGTGGACCTGGCTTGGGAATTTTTTTAATATTAGGCATAGGTGTAATATTTAACACATAATATTTATATGGCCCTCAGGTAAAAGCTAATTTAAATATTATTTTTATTCAAAAAAATAGTATTCACTCTTAGTCTAAATGGGTTGGTCTTGGTCTGAAGTAGGGGTGAGCTGGGTTAAGATAGAATAAAAAATAGATATGGTTTTTAGAGATTTACCTATCTCCAGGTTTGGGAAAAAATTTTGAAAATTACTATGGGTTGGCCAGGCTTGAGAAAAATTTTTATAAAATTATTATGAGTTGGACTGGGCTTGGAAAATATTTTTATAAATTATATTGGGCTTGGGGAAAATTATAAGCTTGGACGTTTGATAATTTTTTATTAATAACTATGGGTCAGACATTGGCCTTAAACAAGTTATTTAGCAGGCCTGGGCTCGGCCTGATCAAAAAACCAAGGCCCATGAAAATCTGATTTTAATTGTATTTTTAAATTCATTATGATTATTTAAATGTTTTATTTTACTTCTCAACTATCAAAATTATTATCTTTTATTGGGCTTAGATTAATTTTTAAAAATTATTTTGGCTTTGTACTTTACCTGGGAATTTTTTTTAATATTAAATATTATGTATAAATAATCAGTAAATTTAACATATTGGTATTATCAAGTAAAAGCTTTAAATTTATTCTTACTCAAACCATATTATTTAGTCTTAGTTTTAATGGATTGAACCTGGCCTGAAGGGGGGAGGGGGTAAAAAGAATAAAATTTTCAAATAACGGGTAACATCCAGCATAAATATAAAAAGAAAATTCTCATTCCCCGTCATTTTTGTCGGGCTCTCTACTAGTATTATAATAAATCTAATTGTATGGTTATTTTATACTTACTGAGTGGAATAAAAAATTTTCAATATAAAATTGCATGTCTTTTAATCCTTATAAAGAATAACGATATTCTATGTATCTAATTGTGTAAACTTATAAATTACAAAATAATGTAGATATATACAATCAAGAGTGGAATAAAATGTTCAATAACCAAATTGTGTGGTCTTTTAGATCTATCTGATATACATAACAAAGTTAAAATAGATCAAATGTAACTATTCCAGTTTAAAGGTATGTGTGTAAAAAAAAGATGTATTTATCTACATTATAGTTAATAAATGCTACTTCCTTAAAGGGCATTTATAGAGGCAATATCATTACAGTTCTAAAAACATGTCCATAATTAGGGTTCCACAGGTACCAAAACCTTTCTTTAGGTGTAACTAAGGGATTCACAAATGCAAGATCATTACAGTTCTATATATGTCCATAATTAGGGTTCCACAAGTACCAAAACCTTTCTTTAGATGTAACTATCTATGTACTGACCATGATTCAAATGTATATAAGATAAGAAAACTCATGTTATAATTATAAATTGTATAAGCTGGAAGTACATAACCATGATTCAAATGTATATAAGATAAGAAAACTCATGTTATAATTATAAATTGTATAAGCTGGAAGTACATAATTAACAAAATATCTTATCTTGAGGATCTTCTGATAAATGTAAAGCATCTTGAAAATAATTCCATAACTTTGAATATTCTTCATAGGACTTCAATTAGTGTTTACATGGCATACCTGCCACCGATGTTATAGTTTGATCTAAAAAAATAAATATACATTATAATAATAACTTCTAATATAGTATTGAATCTTGTGCTAAAATCAAATTTGAAGTGGCAAAAATTGAATTGAGTAGCAGCCATTTTGTGTTTGGAGCTTATACGTAAGAAACATATGAGAATTTCATAAATTTCAGGTTTATTTTTATTATATATTATATTTATAATCTTATTTTTTTATACTAGATGAATAAAAAACATTTTTAGAGCATTTATGGTTATACTGTTTTGATTATTGCCTAATATAATCAAAAATTAAAATTAGATTTTAGGTAAAAATTTAACAGAACTGTACTTTTTCAAGGGCATAAATCAAGTATTATAAAAATATTTTATTTAACTTAAATATTTATAAGTCAAGGAAAAATTATGGTGATTATTTGTAAGAAAAAACTACACTTTATACCATATACTTTTATTTATAATAATACATTTATTTTATTAGAAATAAATATAACATATATATATTATTTGTATTTATTATTGTAAAAATTTATAAGATTATTTTATTTTTCACAATATACATATTCATTATTGATTTTTGTACTTTAGTGAATTAAATTTAAATAAATATATTTAGAAATGGATAGTTATAATTATTAAGGAATAACATAATTCAAAGCAAAAATAAAATATAAAAAGACTTATAAATTATAAAATATAACCTCTTTTTATTTACTAAAAAAATAAGTACAAAAGTAATTATATCAAAAATTTTTTTTATATAATTCAAAATATTTATCAATAAAATCATATATATTCAATTTTGTTTTTGGAGTAATTTCTAAAATTCCAAATCACATGTTAAATATTTTCATAGCAAATCTGATATAATAATTTTTACAAGAAAAAAATAGGTTAATATAAGCTGCATCTTTAGATTTAATTCTGAATATTTAATTTGAGATATCATACTTATGAAAGGAAATTTTGCTTCCTGAACAATATTTTTGGTTACAGCCATATGCACTACAATATATTATCATTTTCTTAAAATATAAAAAATATATTAAATTTTTTAATAAATTTCAAATCATAATATATCTTTCCTCACTTTGATTTATGTTATTGAATATCTAAATATTAAATTAATTCTTATAAAAAATATTCATTCTAACTTGATAAGATATATATTTGAAAAATCTTAAAGATATTCATAAGGTATTAAAGAAAACAATAAATCCTTACTTCTCTAGAAATGACAAAATTTTAAACTGTATTCTTATTACTATACATACAGATTTCATTTTATATTGATTAGTCTATATAAAATATTAAAGATATTCATTAAGTAATAAACTGCAAATGTTTATAAAATGTTTTTTATTCATATAGTAAAAAATAAGATTTTAAATATAATATATAATCTCTTATCTTATCTAGCACGTTGGTCATAGACCTGCCCAAAATGAGCGAACGTGAATTTTAAAAAGGCCCACCCTTCATAAAATTATGCCGATTTTTTTTCTCAGGGATACCAACAAATATTGTAACCAGTTGTAGTTTAACTAAATGAGTGAAGCTTACCCTTTCCGATATTGTAATAGTGAGATTTAGTAATTATTAATATAAAGAAATATAAATCTTATCTATTTTTGAGTCTTGAATAACCATATTCATGATAAAGAGTGAGTTAAGAATATTTGAATCCATAGACATCAAAATTCCATTTGTTAGAAGTTATATTCTTCCAAAAACTGAAAACCTGAAATTTATGAAATTATCATGTTTCTTACATAAAAATGGCCGCTACTCAATTCAATTTTTGCCACTTCAAATACATCATTGATTGACATCGAATATTGAAGGATATCGCACTTAAAATCTGGAAGGTTTCGCACCCCATCACGGTATTCCTCGCAAAGTTTCTTTAACCGACTCTGGATATTATAACTGCGATTTTTTTTCGGTGTCCAACTATTTACCACGCCATCATTCAAGTTTAGTTTCATCGATAGCCACCTCGCATTCCATTTTTTTAAAATAAATTCCCAGATTGATGGGTGTTTATTTCCAACCAGATTAGAAAAACGATGATTCCAACCTTCGCATTGATTATTTGTGCGTTATTCATCGGATAGTGTTCTGATTCATGTTCCAAGTTTCTGGAGGACATCGAGGCTCAATTCGACGTGTTTGGAACTGAGGTGACAAATTCTATAAATATGAAAAAAAAATCCGGTGTATTTTTTTCCTGGGGTTTTTTTTCCTATTACCATAGATTATATACTTTTTTTTCATATAATATAATATCTTTTGATTTCACACCATATTGTTTTACTTAAGGCAAAAGGAAGAAAATTATAATAATAAAATGATTATGACACATGGAAAATAATATTTATTTTTAAAATACGCTGATAGCCATTTAATGGATGATAATTACTTATAAATTAGGTGTTATTTTTTAAAAAGTGTATTAATACATATTTTTAAATAGGTGCTAATTTAAAAAAGGAAAGTTTTTTAGAATCCAAAGCACCTAGCAAGCGACGCCTCTGTTTCTAAGTATTTTCTCAAACAATGCCTGGCAGTGTTTAGACACTTCATTTGTTATTTTTCTTGCGTATCACATTATTACGAATAGTGATCTGCATCGGGCCTAATTTTTCAAGCCCGGCCCGGCCCGAAATTTTTTTAAAAAGTTTTGCCAAATTTTTTTTAAGTTATATGTCGTTTAGTTTCAATAAATAAAATTAAATATTTTTATTTTACTTAGATATATTTAAAAAAATTTCCAAGGTCCGACCCGACCCGGCCCGAATTTTTTTTTAAATATTAGGCCCGGCCCAAACTAGATTATTATAAATAGAATTAGGCCCGAGCCCGGCCCGAAGCCCGTTTGGGCCGGGCCGGACTAACTTTGCAGATCTCTAATTACGAATACTCTCCAATTCCAATGCAAACTTTGACCCATAGCCAAAAACCTTTTAACCCTTCGGTAAAGGCTAATCTTTATATTTCTTTGCGAAATAGTATCATTTCTTCTTTTTAGCTAACTGCTAATTTTTTTCTTCTAAAAAGTAGTTATGGTTTAAAGTTAAAATCACTTTGTAAAATTTATAGCCCAAAGAATTAATCATTCAGTAGATAGATCTTTGTTGTCTTATTTTTTTATTTTTAAATCAATTTAACAATATTTAATCCGAGATTTTCCTTGATAATTTGTTGCAAACTATGTTTCCCTGGATGTTGAACATTTTGACGCCTTTTGAGGCTAATGCGACTAAGTATTACTGGATCAACTAATTTATTAATATTATTTGATCGTTTCTCTACTTAATAAGGAGTTTATTAGCTATGACTGAATTTATCATGGTCTGATTCTTTCAACGATTTGGATATCCATTTGAGATGACATTTTAAATAATATACAAGTTATTTAGGTTTATAATAAAAATATATTTCAAAATTAAATAATAAATCATAAAAATTTTTATGATATATTATATTTAAATTTTCATGTTGATAGTTATATTCATATTCATTATATTTTTCAAAAAAAGGAGCGCGCTAAAAAAATAAATGATATTTTTAAAAGTAACGCGTTATTAGCTATAGTTACCAAAAAAGATAGCTCGCTACTTTAACAATTCTGTATATAAGACAAGTTCGACTATATAAAATACAATTTTTTAAATATATTTTTATTTATATTCAAATACTTTTTTTTGTATTCGTAATCAAACATTTGAAAATTTGCCCAACCCCGTTAATGCATTATTGTTGCTAGGTATTGTTTTAAACCTTTACATAATGTGATATTTCTATTTTTTAAAATTCTTAAGTAAGGAACAACTTTCCATTATTTCAAAAAGTAATACTTTACTAAAAAATAAATTGGTTTTAGCTAAGTGTAATTAATATCATCTACATTTTCATTCAACTTAATATAATTGATTGATATCATCTATAATCTCAGCTTAATTTTAGTATTAGAGATGAAACTTATAAGCTTAACACAATAAAATTGATTTAACAGCAAAAACAAAGTAAATCCATTGGTGAATAGCGTTTACTGCATCTAATACTAATATATCAATTTAAAAGTATTTGTATTTTTATTTAATCCTGATAAATGCATAGTTTTTTAGTTTTCTATTCCTAATATTCTTCATAGTAATCAGATGAACCTTAACGATAGTCCTCAATTGGTTTCATCATAATTGAGCCTTGTGATGTAAAATTCACGGGAATTTAAGTCTTGGGGAAATTCCCGAGAAAAATAAAAATTAAACATTCAAAATATTTTATTTATATATAATACAATTAATATAAACTAGAGACCTGCAGACCCGGCTCTGGTACCTGGGCAACTAATATAGAATGAAGCACCCCTTTAAAAGTAATATTATACCGAGGTTAAGATATTAATGATTTCCTTTCTGCCTAACTGATATCGACTGAACCCTTTATTTATGGGGTAATATTACACTGAGTTTAAAAAAAAATTATGGTTTTTTTCAATCTAAATCAGTACTTCTCTATTTAAAAAATTAATATTTTATTAAAACAGCGATTTAAACCAAAAAAATCGACTTTTTTTAAAAAAAAATCAGAATTTTTCCAACTTTAATATTGATGGATTTTATCTTTGCTATTTTTCAATAAATATACTATATTATTATTTTTGGGTATCAGTGGTATTTGTAATTGATGGTATCGGCTAAAAAAATGGTGTCAGTGCACCTCTGGGTTTGCATATTTCTCTGCGTATAATTAAATTTTAATATTTTTATATTCAATTTAACATTTTAAAAAAGTTGTATGTACAAAAATAAATAATTCTAATCATACATTATTTTTATAATTTATTGAATTTCTATGACTAAGAGCGTATTTATGAGTTTTTTGAATTCATTTCAATTTTTAATATGAAAAAGCATTTTTTATATTTAAAAAAATGACAAAAATATTAGTCAATTTTACGAATATAAATATATCCTGGTATACATTATAATTCTATCGAAAATTGGATATTTTGACATACCATCGCTAGTATCATTCATTACAATGTATATCGATATTCGTATCAATACCAATCTTCGTTTAATCTATTATCGTAATGTGATGGCTGGCATGGAAAAGAAAACCCTCTATTTTTTAGTGCTAATTTTTTGGCGTTCTCTTCGTCTAATTTTTGCTGTTGATATTTTGACTGAGCACTTAAAATTTGTTCGAACGACACTTTTTCTAGCTCCGATTCGGCTTTAGAAGGCGTTTCATGCTGACAATTAAAAAAACAATAAATATAAACTATAGTTGTTAAATGAAGGTGAATGTTAAAAGTTCTCAAATAGTGTTTATAACATATAATTTATTGATTTTAAAAAATACTAGCTTATTTCATATGGCAAGTCAAGTTCTGAGATTAGGAAAAACTTTTTGTATATTTTTAATAAATTTGATAAATGCTAAGCTATTTAAAATCAAATTGATGACTTGGGCTGCTGGAGTAGTCATAAGTATCTCTTTGATTTCAAAGGGGGAGACTAGGCGTCTAATATCAAACAAGTTTAGCAAAAAAATTAACGTAATTTTTTCGCCAAAGTTTAGGCTCCAACCTGATACTAACGCCTCATTCAAGTATTTTACGATTTTTAAAAATATCCATTTTTATAAATATGTCGTATCTTTTAAAGGAGCCAGAATTATGTGGGGTTATCCCGGGATTTAAATGAATCCCTTTGAAAATTCAATTTTTTAAAAGGATTAATCGTGATAATAGGTATCTTATTTTAAAACACGTTTTGCTTTATTTATTTATTACTTATTTATTTTCAAAGTTGTTATTAATTTGCTTTATGAAAGTAGATATGTCCAATATAGGTATCAATCGAGAACAAATCAAAAAGGTCTAATAGACAAGTTTAATTTTTTCGCGCTCGGCATATTTCCCGTGAACAAAAAATATTTTTTTTCTAAAACTGAGTTAAACAAGAGGCAAATAACACATTTTCAACGTTTTTACTTAAAAAAAGTGTATAAATATATAGAATTATGAAATGCCATTTGTCATCATTTGGATTATGTAAAAAAAAATATTCAATTTATTTTGAATAAGAAATAAAACAATTCAGATTTTTATTTAAACATATAGATATTTTACATTTTATACATTCTAATCTGAATAAACCATTTGTGCAGTTCTTGCATCTTTGCCTGATAGTCGCCGATGGCCAATACCCTCTGTGATTGGGTGAAAACTATTCAATTTCCTTTTTTTTTCAATCTTCAAAGTAGATCTATCTTATTTTCTATCATTTTCCTTTCCAACTATCGCCAATCCTTTAGCTATTCGAACTAAATACTAAAAGAGACAATGTTTAATATTTTTCTGTTTTATGTAGCGTCTATAGAGCAACCATGAGTTCACTACACCGGAATCTAATAAATGAAAGAAAACTCATATAAAAACGATTTTATGTCAGTTTTGTAGAGTTTAATCAACATATTATGGAGATCCACCCCGCCCATCACACCATTATAGTTTTGAATTATGGGGGAATTTCGACATTGAGAAAAGATTTATCAGATAACGACCATCTTCTCGTTCGTTATATGGGATTTATACCCATGATGATATGATGATAAACCGATTTTTTATCAAACCATTTGCAAATTATAATATTATTATTAGAATCCCCTTTTTAATAAAGGGACCCTCTTCTTTTTTTCTTTAGGATTTTGTCATCAACCTAATGACATCCCGATAATCAATTAGATATAAGGGTCCCCGACATGGTAAAGCCATTATCTTTGAGCGCAACTGCTAAATTATACAAAGAAAAAAAGTTATTTATGTAAATTTTATGATTTTTATGTGGGAGAATAGTTTCTAATAGTTGAATAACGATATCTCCGCTAATTCCCATCAAAGTTTTTTTTTATATTTGTGGATTTTCCTAAATATATCTCGAAATCATATAGCATTCCAGATGAACCACATAAAGCGAAAATTTTAATTCCCCATTTATGCGGTTTAGAGCTAATATATTGTTTATATTCACATCGCCCTTTGAAGGGGGCTATTATTTCATCAATGGATAATTTTTCCTCCAATTGAATCTTTCTCAAGTTCACTTTCATTGCACTAATAAATAGTCTTAGTTTTAAAAGTTTATCGTTAGGATGACCCCTAAGGATTATATTATTATTATCATTAATATGAAAATATTTTTTCAATTCCAATAATTTATTTCTTGTCATGAATTGAGAAATCACTGTCTCTAGAGCCCAATATTGCTTTATTGATGAAAAATTTAACATGCCACATGCAAAGGTGAATTCAAATAAATTTTTCAATTTCATTAGTATTTGTATTTGTTGATTTACCAGATAATTGAAAAGAATAAATCTTCGTTTGTTCTACTAAATTGTTAATAATATGATCGTCTATAGATTTTTTAAAATATTTGAAAGGCGAAATTCCTTTATCGGGTGGAGGGAAAAATTAAAATTCTTGTTTAAATTCTGTATCATATTTATATATATCCTTATTTCGCCAAAGTGTTTTCCTATTATTTGATATACTATCATTTTTATCATAATTCTGTGGCATTTTCAAAGTCCTCATCATTCTCAATATCTGCATCATATATATATATCTGAGTTCATCTAAAAAATTATTTATAAAAATTTGCATAAAAATTTTTAAAAATAAATTTACTATATCATATTTTCAAAATTTAATTTTAAAAAATCTATGGAAAACATTCAATTAGAAAATCCCAATGTTACCAATTTGGATTTCCTTTAAAAAATCCCAATGTTACCAAATTGATTTCCTTCAAAAACATATAAATAATAGTTATTGTTATTATTTTATACTAAACGTGAAATACTAGTAATAATCTATTATAAAAACATTATATACCTTTGACTTATATATTTATAGAATGGTTATAGATGTAAAAGTATAAAAATTTGGTTCCATGTCAATTCAGCGAAACTTTTATCAAGAAACCCTTTTTCGCGAAACATTTATCGCGAATGTCGTTTATCGCGAATGGATTTTATAGCAAAACTTTTATCGCAAATCCATAATAGCGAATACTATTCCGCGAATCGCGAAATGAATATTGCGAATTTTTTATAGCGAAACCTTTATAGCGAATACATTACCACGAATACAATATCGCGAAACAAATATCGCAAATTTTTTATAGCGAAACCTTTAATGCGAATACATTACCGCGAATCAATAATCGCGAAAATTTTATAGCGAAACCTTTATCGCGAAACATTTGAAGCGAATACATTACAGCGAAACTTTTATCGCGAATCAATAATCACGAAAATTTTATAGCGAAACCTTTATCGCGAAACCTTTAAAGCGAAT
The DNA here is from genome assembly GCF_954871325.1 of Gordionus sp. m RMFG-2023. Classification (NCBI taxonomy): domain Eukaryota; kingdom Metazoa; phylum Nematomorpha; class Gordioida; order Chordodea; family Parachordodidae; genus Gordionus; species Gordionus sp. m RMFG-2023. The sequence goes on from NC_088777.1 coordinate 15,973,345, forward strand.
ACATTACCGCGAAACTTTCGTCGCGAAAATTTTATAGCGAAGTTATTATCGTGAAGATATTATAGAGAATTTAATATCGCGATAATTGCTAATAATGACTAATTTATTTTGAATTATTTTTTTATAATTATATTATTTGAATAATATTTTTTTAATTCAATAGTAATTTATATATTAATAATGGCCACTGATAACTTTTGGAATCATATTTTTAATTTTTGCTCTTTCGTATTTTATCACTAACTATTATAGTTTTAAAAAATCAATTTTTTCTTACCATTTTCGCGCCAAAATTTTAATTCATATTTTCGGTTATCAAAACTTGCTAAAAATATAAGTAATAATTTTATAATTTTTATATAAAAATTATCATCTTTTTAAACATTTTAGGTGCTGTAATTTGAGCATAATGCCATTTGGCATCAATGGTCATTTCTTATGCACTAAAATATTTTTTTATCAATAAATGGGAATTTTAGTCAAATTATTTAGGATATTTAGATTTAGGGCTAAAACGGAAGTGGGGAAGGGGGGGGGGTAATCAGATTATATTTTGATAATAGTTAACTGTATTGATTATTTAATGTCTAATAGTTTTCTTGGATATAGGGAGAGGTCCTAATAAATATTTTATATATATAACATGTAATAATATGAGATACATTTTAATCACTATGCATTTAGATATGACTACTCCCCGAGGGTGATATTTCTGAAGCTGATATAGAGAGCTCAGATGAAGAAGACAATTATTATCCTTTGCTAGATGATTTGCCAACCTCATCTTATATTACAAATGAACTAGGTCTTGAATTGGAGGATATAATCGAAGATACTACTATAACTAAAATAAAAGATAACCCTCTTTGGTCTAAGAAAGACATTGGAAACATGAATACAGAATTTACTCATATGGTGGAAATTCCTGAACCAGATTCAACTCCTCTAACCTATTTTCGTAAATTTTTGGACAACCAAATGATCAGCAATTTTATATCAGAAACAAATATTTATTCCTTCCAATGTTGTGGAAAATCTATAAATACTGATAGCAATGAAATTGAAAAATTTATTGAAATACATTTGTACTAGCTTAGTTAAGATGCCTTCTATACGGCAGTATTTGAGACATCTATTCCACAAGTATCAGAAACTATGTCCCGCAATCGTTTTCTTTTGATCCGAAATTTTTCCATATTAATAATAACAAAAATATGGTAAATAGAGAAGATAAAGATTACGACAAATTATTCAAAATTCAACCTTTCATATGCCAGCTAAAAAAAAATTCAACTCGAAGAGAAGTTAGCTGTAGACGAATTCATAATTCCTTTCAAGGGGCGCTCTAAATTAAGGCAATACATTAAATCGAAGCCCCATAAATGGGGGATAAAAGTGTTTGCCCTATGTGGCTCTTCTGGATTTATGTATGATTTTGAAATATACCAAGGAAAGTCTACTAATACTATAAAATCATATTTAGGTATCAGTGGAGATATCGTACTTCGCCTGTCTGAAATAATACCATCAAATAAAAACCATAAATTATATATGGATAATTTTTTCTCCTCATACCAATTATTTATGATTCTTAAAAAAAGGGATATTTGGTGTCCGGAACGGTAAGGTCTAATCGAGTATCAGAATGCGCACTTAAAAACGATAAGGCTTTAAAAAAGGAAGGAAGATACGCTGTAGATTATAAAAGTGAAAAAAACGGTATTATTATCTGCAAATGGCAGGACAACAAAGCTGTTATTACAATATCTAATTTTATAGGTGTTTTACCTACGACCAAAATTAAACGATGGTCTGTATCGGACAAAACCTTTATAAATGTAGAAATGCCCGCTATAATTAAAAACTATAATGAGGGAATGGGTGGAGTAGATCTTCACATGCTGGTGGAGTTATATAAGACAGATATTAAATGGAAAAGATATTATATGCAAATGGTTTTCCATTTATTGGATTCTTGTGTAATAAATGCATGGCTCCTTTATAGACGCCTTATGAAAGCAAATAATATCAAATTTATGACATTATTGCTATTTAAATCTCAAATAGCAAAAGGGCTGATGCTAGCAGGAAAGGATAATAACAAGAAGACTGGAAGACCTTCCAGTATAGTTGTAAAGAGAAGAAAACCCATAAATATTGTCCCCATATCGGATAAGATATGACCAAGTAGGTCATTTCCCAAAGCCCGTAACAATTAAACAAAGGTGCAAGTATTGCGTAGATGCATATTCAAGAATTATGTGTCAAAAGTGTAATATTTATTTATGTTTAAATAATAAACGAAATTGTTATTTGTCATTTCATATGAAATAAAATATTTTTTTAAATGAACTTGCATTTTGCCCATTGATGACATTTAAAATCATTGAATATTTTTTGATAGAAATACTCGAAATATGTTTTTTTGATAAAAATGTGTTATTTCTGTCTATAATAAGTATCTCTTAAAAAAAAATTTTTTATCTAGGGAAAAAAAGTGGGGCACGAAAGGGTTATGAAATTTGTTATTGAAATACACTTTTTTCGCTATCCTATCCTTTTCTTCAAAGCTCTTATTTTAAAATAATCGCGAACAAGGAACTCAGCTTTATCAATATATTATATCAATGAGTTTATTAGTTATATCTTGATATTTACTGGCGAAATTGATATCTGGGTAGCATTCCTATTTATTGTCTGATGACTTAATATTTATAAATTTATCAATCAATTTTGGCCAGGGTTAGTAAGTCAGTCAATTGACCAGTCAAATGACTAGATTTTGACGGGTCAATTGAAATGGGAAATATTTGACCTGGTCAAATATTGTATAAGATCTGAATATAAAAATATGTTTGAAAAAGAAAAAACGATATAAATTCATGTGATCATAATGCTGCTATTAATTGAGTTCCTAATATTAAGGAGAACATTTTAATCATAGTGAATTTAATGAAGTATGTAATATTCAGAAATAAAAGCCGCTTGTTTAATAGAAAATCATGGGGAAAGCAGTAACTTCAATAAGAAGCAATCAGATTTCAATCTCAAGCAGTGAAATTAGCTTTGACCACCATGGCCATTAAGAGAAGTGGCATTACTAACAATTCCTAGATCTACTTCTTCTTCAGAAAGAAATTGGTCGATTTGTGTCAATAATCTTACTTAAACAGAAATCGTTTGAAGATTTAGACAAAAAGAAAATTGATTATTAATATTAAAGAAAATGATGATATTCAATATAAAAAATTTATTTGATTTTAACCATATTTGACCGGTCAAATGCCCAACCGTAGTTTTGGCAGTCACTATTCTTAAACAGTGTAGATGAATAAAGTCTACAACATTACTGTTTAGAATATCAATTTTGAATGGCAATTCAAAAATAAATTACATCTAAGTGAAATAAGGGATTTCCCCAATTTAAAATATTTATTAATCTTATTATTTTACGATCTTTATAGATATCTTTTCTGTTTATTTGAAGGGGGGGGGGGGCGTGATAAAAATTTTATTATAATATCTCGGTATTAATTTCAATTAATTTAAATATAATATTTTGATATGGGTTCTTATTGAATCTTAAATAATTTTAAAATATAATAAAAAAATAGATACACTAAAAATTAACAAATAATTAATGACATATTTGATAAATTATAACTATTAAAAAAAAATTATTGCCGAAATTTAAAAAAAAAAATTTTCTCGTCTGGCTGGTGCCATTCCTTTGGTTATAAAATATAAATATTTTCGCCATTCTTTCCTCTTTATTTCGAAGTCTTATAAAATATGTTATCAAGCAAAAATAAGGAGATCTTACCCTTTAAAAATTATTTGTTCCGCCTGGATAAAGTAGTCTCAGATACAAATTATTATATATGCCTTAATCAAGATATATTTAAATGTCCTGTACGACTTACAAAAAAAAATGGTAAGATAGAAGATAATAAAGAAATACACAATCATTCAGAAAATCCAATCGAAATGGAAACCAAGAATAATCAATTCAATTAAGAATGAAGCTTTGAATAATAGTAATACTATGGATACTCCAAACGTTATTGTGGCGAAACACGTATCTCAATTAAGTGATTCCATATCAATGGCACTACCATCACCGAATCTTATGAAACGTATAATTCACCGAACGCCGAGTTCAAACAGTTTTGCACCTCGGAATCCTAGCAGCCTTATTGAGCTGGTAATTCCGCATGAATATTCAATTACAGATAAGTATGAGGCTTTCATACTTCATGATGATGGTGCGGTAAGATTTTCTATAAATTTTTTGAACAAATATAACTAAATCCTTTATTTTTATTGCGATAAGCTGCCCGATAAGAAACACTTTATTATAATTGCTTATTTATATATCATGTGTGCTAGGTTCCCGACCGTGTTATCATATTTGGAACAAGAAAAAATTTGGACTTCTTAGCTTCATGCGAGCATTGGTTTCTGATGGTACATTTAAATCGTCGCCACCTTTATTTACGCAAATTTATACAATTCATGGGATTAAAAATAATAATGTTTTACCTCTCATATATATTGACCAATAGAAAGATTATGAAACATATAAAAGAATATTTACTATTATAGGTGACAACTTAATATCAACTCCAAAAAAATTATGACGGATTTTTAAATGGCCAGTGTAAAAGCTTTCAATGAAGTGCTTCCCAGTTCGCAACACAAATGTTGCTATTTCCATTTTGGCCAATCCTTTTGGCGAAACATTTAAAAATATCCAGAAATATAAAACAGATGTGGAATTTAATATACAACTTAGAATGATGGTTTGCTTGGCATTTGTGCCACCCCTAAATGTAGTTGAAACATTTCAATTACTAATAAACTCCGAATTTTATTCTAATAATCAATTGTTACTTCAGCCTCTAATTGAAACTTTTGAAAAAGCTTACATTGGTAAAACGTTTGGAAGAGGCAGACTACCTGCTTTGTTTAATATTGAACTATGGAATTGTTACCAATAAAGGGGAAGCGAAAACCAACAACGCGGTTGAAGGGTGGCATAGATGCTTCAGTTCCCTCCTAACAAGTCACCATCCAAACATGTGGAAATTTATATCAAGTTTCTATTATTTTAAAATGATTTAAAAAGTATAAAGATTTACTAATAAACTATATAATTTATATTCTAGGCTTAAAAAAACAACAAGGGTTGACAGAGTTAAAAATTGCTCAATATAATTCTGATGAAACACCCTCTATCCCGAGAAAAAAATATCGAAATCTACATGCGAGAATAGTAACAATTGTTTCTGACTTCGAAAATCGATCAAGATTAGATTATCTTAAAGGAATCGCTATTAATCTAACATTGAATGTTTAATTTTTTTAAATTCTTATCTACAATAAATAAAAATTTTGTTTGTTTTTATATAATAGTCCCAAATTTTTTATATTTGCATTATTTTTTTGTGATAAAAATATAGGAAGGTTTACTTTGGTATAAAATTTAGCTAGCTACATTCAGACTCATTCATCAAGATACAGATTTTATGAGGGTATTTACAAATTCTTTATGTGACGCAGTCTTTCTCTACCACATCAATCCCACGATTAATATACCTTTCGTCATGCATTATAAAACTATTTTAAAATTCATATTCCTAGCCCTTGAGTCATATAGTTGTTTTCCCATATAAGTATGATCACTTTTGGTGAGCAACATTATTAGTAAAATATTATTATAAAATAATACTCAAGTATTACACTAAAGGGCAAAGTTTAAAACGAGGATTATATTTTCCTTTTATTTATTAAAGCATGTAAATTTTTATATATTGGGGTGTTTTGTTTTTGTCCGATGTTTTTTTCTATGGTTATTTTTAACCAGTCATTGTCCAAATCAGTGATTCTTTTGAAATTTTACACTTCAGTTATATATATTTAACAAACAAACTATTGGTTTAGACGATATGATATGGCAATGCTCTACTTTTTCCTTCACATATTCAATAAATAAAAAAATCATTTTTTAAAAAACTTTTTATAATGAAATTTATTTTATAAGGATATTTATTCTATATGTAAATTAGATATAAAAAAATATGACCTAAAGGGATCTATTAAAATAAGATAATACTTGCTATACCATTTCCTATTTTAACTTAAGAAAAGGACTGTGGAGAATATATTGTATTCACTTTAACAGGGGCTTGTATACTCATCTATAAATGATATCAACCCTCTCAAAACTTTTAACCTCCTACCAAATATAAATAATTAAAAAATGAAAATACCATTCATCCCTTTCCAATTTTATTCAAATAATGATAATTATTTCATAACTAACTATCTTCCCTCTAATTTCAATGATGCTCCTCTAATGAGTTCGCAGTTCAAGTTACGATATTGACCTTGCTATAAAAATTTGAAAAAAAATTGGTTGAATTAATTTTGTTATATTATAGCTCTAAAATTCCTTAAGGTTATTAATTATTTAAATATTGGAATTTGGTTAACTTTTTTTAATATACTATATTCTCATTTGATTTGATAACAATGTAATTGAGCTTGGGTGGCTTCATGTCATGAATAATAAAACTAAAATTTAAAATACATCATTTTTTTGGTTATATTTTTTTAAAAATTATTTTTATTTTTTTTACGGCATTAGAAATAATCTAAATTTTTTTTATTAAACAATAGCTCAACCTATTCGCTTGATGAAAATAATTAGCTATCCTAATTGTTTTAAATTTTACCATAATCAATCCATCTCATTTTGATATAACATTTTCCAAAGTTGCCGCAAGTTATGTCATCTGTCGGAAAAGTTTCCAAGCTTAATTTTCTTTTGGCTAAAATATCGAGTTATCTTTAAATCCTCATATTTTGAAATAGTAAAAAAGTTGATTTTATAAATAATGATAGTAATATTTTTTTAAGATATTTCATTTAATTTTTTTATTATAATTGCTTTTTTTAGATTCTTTGTTCAATCTAAATTTGATTCAAATTTTTGAAATTCTAATAACTTTTGGTTCATACTCAGGGTTGCCAGGTCAAAATTTTCAAATTACGGGAGAAATTTGGTATTATGCGGGAGAAACATGAAAATTGCGGTAGAAATATAAAAATTGCTAAAAAAAATTTTTTGCTGGCGGCCTTCGGCCGGGATTTTGAATTGACTTAATTATCCGCCTATTATTTTTTATAATTAGTTTATATAAATACAAAGTCGGTAACTATTTTTCAAAATACAATAACATCTTGATTTATTAAAATATATTAATTTATAAAAAAAACCAACGATCTTTTTTAAATATAAAAAAACGATTTTAATTTTACAATTAAAAATATATTTTATGCGAATGTCCCTTAAAACGACCGCAATTGGAAATCTACCGTGTGTGTGTATAACATTATAAGGATAGGCGCTTAATTATCACGTATCACGTTTAAAAACATAATAAGGTACTCGAAAATAAGATATAATACAGATGCAACTACAGTTGCGGCAATTGTACTTATCTTGTAGTACAACATTCACAGAGATACTTATCATCACAATGTTGGTAGAATCTTTTTTCCATAATAACGACTCTAATATAAATGAAAATTATACTTGTAGAACAAAAATGAGCAAGGCTATCATTAATGTTTTAAGACCTAAATCCAGGAGGTCAATTTTTGACGATTTGAAAGATGGGCATATATATGCAATTCTAACAGATGCATCTAATAAGGGAAATATTTCCCTTGATCTTCCGCTATTTCAACAAAATTAAGGTCGTTTCAATAAAACTATTAAATTTTTTCCCCTCAAATAGTGAAAAATCCAAAGACATAGCTAACCATATAATGGTAAATATATCAGATTCGAGATGATCAATAAATTGCATGTCAGCTTTCTGATCTGATAATGCCTAAGTGAATTTGGTAAAAACAGAGTGTATTTACAGAAGTGAGCCAGCACAATGTTGGTTGCGATATGTTCCTAATACCCCCCATCGATAGAATTTTAAAATTTTATAAACCTTTAAAAATATTCCTCAAATAGTCCTATCATTTTAAATTTTTTTCAATAATGAATGGCAGAGGTATATTTAGGAATGATTTCACATGTAGAATGTGCAGTTGCAATCAGAAGAATCTTAACAAAGATTCACAAAATTATGCTGCAGATGTGTCCATCTTTACAGTTAAAAATTGACAATATATTTTATGGTGCCATTGCTAAAACTTAATTATTTTATTTGAAATTTAAATAATAGAACTAAATGTTTACCGTCGTTATTGAGATTATAAAATTCCTGCCATGACATATAATACATTATTTAACCATTAGCTCGTTCTGTAATGTTGTTAAATACGATTTCTCTCCTTTTTCCAGGCAGTCCTCATCAAGCTAAAAATGCGCTCGGATGAGGCATTAGAATGAGGTAAGGAGAAGTTTTGGCGTATCATAAAAAATAGAGAGAATTACAATCTCTTCAAACAAGACATCAATGTCTTTCGGTATTTTTAATATATTTAATAAATTATAAAAAACATCAATTGATGGTTTCTGTTCCAATGTCATAATATTTATACAATTGTAAATAGAGTTATTAAAATCAAATTTTGATGTAAATATTCTAAAATTGTCTTAATAAAAATTTCTGCTTCATTTAAAAATGTATTAATTAGAGTATTATTTAAACATTTTAATATAATATTTTTAGCAATAGCGCCATAAAATTTATTATCAATTTTTAACTATAGAGATGAACAGAGCTGTAGCATGATTTTGTAAATCATTTTTAATAAAGAATATTCTGATTGCAACTGAATATTAACTGCATGCAGTAGATTTCCTACATGTGAAACTCCCAAATATGCTTCTGCCATTTCATACTCGAAAAAATTTTCAAAATTTTAGGACAGCCTTTAAAATCTTTATTTAAGAAGTATTTTTTTAAGGGTTTGTAAAATTTAAAAATTCTATCGATGGCAGGTATTAATGACAACCACCTGATAGGTATATATCGCAACAACTCACATCATTCCAAGTCAGACCACTTCACCAACTCTTTTAATTCATTAACTCTTTTAGTTGAACTAAATTCGTTAAAACATTTTATCACAATTATTTCGACATCCACAGATAGTACATTCATTGCCTTCTTGCAAGAATTATGTAGTATATATGGCATATACAGCCAATTGGTATTAATTCATTTGTGCTGCCTCGATTCGGTAACTTTAGTTTTTGCCAAAATTTATAGAGGCATTACAGCGCAGAAAGCTGGCATGCAAATCATGATAACCCTGAAACAGCTATATTTACCATTATGTGGCTAGCTATATTGTTGGATTTTTCACTATCCGAGGTTTTAACAGTTTTATTGAAATGTTCTTATTCTTGTGGAAAATGAAAAGGATCGAGGGAAATGTTTTAATATTTCCCTTATTAGATCACATTGTAATGATATATATAGAGCTCTGTGAATGTTGAACTACATAATAGATGTATACGATTTCCGCAAATATAGTTTCATTTTGAGAATATTTTTGTATTGCAATCGATGTTGATATACTCCCCTGTACTGACTAATATGAATGAAATAATGTTAATTTATTATTGGATAAAAATAAAACAGGATAGAAAGAAATTTACAAACTAGACATGTTTTTCGAATAAATATTTAAAATTTATTTTAAAAATATAAAAATAATCAATTAATGTCTCAAAATTATTATTTACATATTAAAAACGTTAAAATACTTTTTTTTTAAATTGTGGGAGAAATTAAAAAATTGCGGTAGATTTCCAATTGCGGTAGTTCTGCGGGAGAGAGATATCTGCGTGTAAACTAAAAAATTGAAAGTCTCCCGCTGATGGGGGAGACATGGCAACCCTGTTCATACTTAAAGGTGTGCTATTCTCTATTTATCTTATTAAAACTAGTTTTTGTTTATTGACTAGAAAAACTAATTGATGGAATAGTAAGTATTAATCTGGCATTTCATATGGTATGAGCTCACCTAAAAATATTTGTTTGTTTTCGCATGTTGCCAATCGCGGCAATTTAATCTTATTTTGTCGTTAAAAACTATCTACCAAATGAATTAAAGAATCAATGTAATAAATTTCAATTATTGATTTAAGTTCCAGATTAAATGCTTCCAGAAATTTGGATGATTTTACGCTTTAATGGGTGATATAGATTTTATTTCTCTTATAGTACGGTTACCTTTTTGTGTGTGAAAAAAATAGAATTAATAAATATTAGCGCAAACCAGCTATTTTCCATTCTATCAATAATGCCAAATTAAGCAATTTTTCTTATTTAGCTAATAAACTTTTTCTTTATACTGTTTATTAAAGGAATTAAATTTAAATTAATACGGAACATCTATAAAATTTTCGGAATAAATTATTTCAGTCGCTTAAATCATAGATTTGCCAAAATTTTGTTACAGTTTTTTCCTTTTACGAGCTACTATATACTCGTTTAAATACTCAATTGGTACTAATAAAGCAAGAAATATTGTTATAATTTACAATTAGTTCGTAGAACTATTCAGCCGCCAAATTTAACGGCGCTAATATTAAAATATATAAATCTTGTCTATTACTAAGTTGAAGCATATAAAGAAATTAATCAGAATTATCAAACTATTATGGTAATTATAGATATAAATAACTTAAACCTTTGATTTTGAATGATACGATCAAGTTAGAATATTTTGAAAGAATTAAATAAAAATGTAAATATAAGCCTAAAAAATATGTAAAGATTTATTTTTAATTCTACATTCAAATGCTGGCTCAGAGATGAGATTAATGAATATGATTAGGCGAAAAAATCCTTCTTCGGTCTCATTTGATTTATTAAAGGCCGAATTAATGGTAAAGCAGAATTTTGACATGAATTGCGAAGAGTTAAAATTTCTTTTAAATAAAATAAATTCCTTTCGATAAATATGTAGATTTGGATCTAATTTTTATATATTTTGACTTTATAATAAATATGGATAATATTCAAATTTAAATTTATAAATTATAATTTGAAAAAAATTATTCACCAATATTTATATATAAAAGGATTGCAGTTGTCGTGCTTTCCCGCTTTTTATCCTTTTAGTCATTAAAAATCCCACCTCACTTTTAGAATATAGGAGGTAGGGCCGGGCCTAAAAATTTTTGCAATTTATAAAATGAGAAAATTGAATAAGACACCTATTTAATCTATAATTAAAATATAGCCACTTTTTATAATTATTTTTTATTATCCTTCATTTATATACTATTCTCAAAATTTAGAAAATGTTTTTAACAAACCACCCCTACCTCCCCACCCTTGTCGTGGTAAAATATGTAAGAGTAAATAAATAAACACTCCATTTTGCCCTGGTTTCCCGATATTGGAATATCTTTATTTTCTTGATGAAACATTTTCTATTTATTTTCAAAAAATCCTGATTTTTTTTAATTCCATTTTATTAGAAAAAATGAGTAAAAGTGCTTACAAATTGAGTAGAAGCGTTTAGCGGTGTTTTCATAAAAACGCTGTGATTTAAATTGAACTGGTATTATTTTAAAAAATGATGAAAACTATTTTACGTTTTTTAATTTTTATATTGTTTTAGTTAGACTTGTGAAATGAGCAAAAATAAAAAACTGAAATAACTGAAGATCTAATGATTTATTTCCATAATTTATTCTTCATAAATATTACAAATTTATGTAATCCAATAAAATATTTTGGATTTTTTTTTGATTAATCATAACTTCAGTTATTTCTATTTATTAAAATGCGAATAGAAGAAAAAGGAGAGGTCAAAATATTCAAATGAATTAGTTACTTTTATATCAGAAAGTTATATCGATGTGCATTATCTAAAAATTGTAATTATGAGGCATTAATTATCAGTAAAATCTTCTATAATTTTTAAAAATAATCTGAGAAAATCAATAAAAATTTTTAGCTTTCAGTATATTTTTTTATCTAGATTGGAAAATACGTATTTCATTTATTTTAAATGACATAAAGCACACTTTAAAATTTTATGTGGGGGGGGGGGGGGGGGGGAGTTAACTTATTCTGGTAAAAACTTAACCCAAAATGTGCCCTCCATACTTACAACCATGAGTGAGTAAGACCAGAAAGACTAATATATTTCTATCACGTCAGATAGAGGTTACATGCTTATTAAAAACAAAACGTAATAGAATATTCTTAAAACATTTGCGTTTATGATTTAAGAAACTTCGGTGGGTAAATTGATATTGAATATAACAATTTCACTTAAAATGAATTCGCAATTTTCGCTGTCATGCGCTCGCTATAATAATTTCGCGCAAAAACATTCGCGGTAGAAAATTTGCTATAAATGGTTCGCGATCAAAGTTTCGCTAAAATGTATTCGCGGTTTAGGTTTCGCGGAAATAAATTCGCGATAATTAGTTCGCGATCAAAGTTTCGCCAAAATGTATTCGCTATAAAGTATTCGCGGTTAAAGTTTCGCGAAAATAAATTCGCTATAACGAGTTCGCGATAAAAGTTTCGCTAAAATGTATTCGCGGTTAAGGTTTCGCAAAAATAAATTCGCTATAACGAGTTCGCGATCAAAGTTTTGCTAGAATGTATTCGCTATAAAGTATTCGCGGTTAAGGTTTTGCAGAAATAAATTCGCGATATTGTCTTCGCTATAAATGTTTCGCGGAAAAAAATTCGCGGATTTGGTTTCGCGATATTACCTTTGTTTTAAAATTCCTTCGCGATAAATGACATTCGTGATAAAAGTTTCGCGAAAAAGTGTTTCGCGATAAAAGTTTCGCTGAATTGACCTGATAAGTAAAAATTTTAGCGCATACCTAACTTTGAACTTGTTTTGATATAATAAAATAATGATTTTGACAGGTTAATGATAAAATAAGGAATAATAAATATTGTTTTGTAAATTAATATGTCTAAGTAGCAACATTTAGCTTTTTAAATATAAAAATAAATTGATAAAAAATTTTGATGATAAATGATCTCACTGGGTGCGAAAGGGTTAAGCCTTTAAGGTCAAGAATATTTTTATCAACATAAAATACCGATATAGGTTTTAAATAATAGCTAAATGAAATATCTTTCAACTGAAATGAAAATATTCACTCTTGGTCTTTATATACTGGATTTGGTTTAGATTGGGGTAATAAAAATTTAATATTGAAAAAATATCTTTTAATAATATTCACATTTGGTCTTAACAGTTAGGACTTGATCTCCAATGGGATTGGTGGGGGGAGGGGGGGATACATAAAAAGTTGATGCCAATAATTTTAAAATATATTTATATCATACATATCCAATATGGATATCAAATTAAAAGGTATTTAAAATATATTATACCAATAATGCTAATTATCACTTTAAGTGGTATAGATCTTAAGAAGTCAGTTTTTTTTTAAATTTCATATAACACAAAAATTGTATGATAATTGAAATAACTGATATTATTTACTGTAGGAACTTGGTCTAGGGTTTTTTTTAAACTTATATAAGATAAAAAAATCAAAATGAAATGGGCATCAATGGATTTTTTTAATATTTTCCAATATAGAATTTTAAGGGCTATAAAATGACATATAATTTGTGACATAACATATGTATTTTTATTTTAAATGAGATATAATAAAATCATGATTTATGTGATTTTTGACTTTGAAGATTATATATTTGAATTTGATTTAACTAGTGCCCTAAAAAAAATTTTCTCCTAAAATATACAACATAGATAACTATCATGCTAAGTTTTGTTAATATTAAAAATGGTTGTCTGAAAATATAGTTTTTTGGTCAATTTGATATGGAATAACACATATATTTTAAAAAAATTTATTCATATTTTCATACCAATATTTATTATATATAACAAATTAAAAAAATTTAGTCATATTTTCATACTAATATTTATTATATATAACAAATATTTTAAAAAAATTTCTTAAGTACCATAAAAAAGAAGTGAAAGTTATTTTCTAAAAATCAATAGCTACTTTCTCATCCAATAATCATATTACTTTTTTAAATAAGGGAATTAAAACAAAATGGATGAAACAACATGATTATATCTACCCAAATTTAGGCTGAATTGGATATATATCTCCTTAGATTTAAGCATCAAATAAATAAATGTATTGAAAGTATAAATAATCTAATTTCCAAGAAGATTGGTTGTAAGAAGATAATTACTTAAATGAATGCTTTTTTTAAAAAAAGAATGATATGAATATAGAAAAAATTATCAATATATTTATTTTTTTGAATCAAAAAATAATACTATAAACATATATGACTCCCTATTTTATAAATATATTTCTAAATGAACTTCCAACAATCCTCAAGCTAGTGTTGGGAGGTTGTTTAACCACAAAATATTTAAGGCAATTTTGTAAGATAATACACATATTGATTGAAGTATATAAATAATTTATCAGGCATATAAGAAATGTATCCAGTATGAAATTTGAAAATATTATTAATCCTTTTCTAGGCAAACTACTCAAGCACCTAAAATCTATAAAAACTATGCATATTTGGTACATCTCAACAACCCTAAATCTTAGTAAAAATATCATACCATTTCTGCTAAGAGAGTAACATTTTCACCCCTAACAATATATATTCCTTTATGGATTTCCCCATATTGTTTGCCAACATATATTCTCTCTATTGTTTGTTGTAAAACTAGATTTGCTATTTTAATAACAGATATATACTGTATATTTGTGATATCAAGTACCATATTGATCAACACTTCGGAGAAATCCAATTAATATTCTTCCATCTCTCAACCATACCATTAATTTCTCTATAAATATATATTTTATAAAATATATTGAATAATCATTACTATCTATATCATATACAAGATTAACCGTTCCAGGCAAAAAATTCAAAAAACCAGGATCTCGTGGGTTTAGGTCTGTTTGAACCATTTAACTTTTTAATTATATCTAATGCCTATTAAAAATTAAAATTATGTCACAAATGTGAAAGATGTCACAATTATTGAAAATCAATGCTATATTATTTTTATGAGCTAGGCTAAAAATAAGTAAAAAGTATATATATTAGGTTGTGGGGGGGGGGGGGGGTAAACTACGGCTGCCTATTTTCCCCTATTTTTGGCCTCCATTCCAATTTTGAAGAGCCCCATCCATCTACCCGTAAAAATATTTTGATATTTTAATTTAGAAATTTGTTTTTAATAATCTTAATGTTTTTTAACTTTATTTCAGCAAATTCATCCAAAAATCTAAAAAATATACGACTGATCAATAAATTACTTCCAAAAATATAAATATGAGATATAAAATTTCACCAAAAAGTTTCGTACGAAAATTATTTTTTCAATCATTTATTGTGTTTTATGATAAAATATATTTTATTATCCGATATAAAGTCAACAATTTTTTCTTCTTTACATATTTATTATAGCCAGTCGCGCCCTTTTATAGCTAGCCTCTACTTGGGGGGGGGGGCAGTTTGCTTCCAATTTTTTTTAAGGGGATAAGAGTTCGGCCTTTAAGGGGGATAGGTTAGTGATATTATAAGTTTTTGCGGCGTTATCTATTAAATTATCAAGTAAAATATCCTCGATTATATATACTTTTCTATCCTATTCATTTACATCGTCTTTACTCAAATAATATAATAATTCGTTTCGTTTTTCTGTTTAACAGTCGATTTGAATATTACTTCTTTTTTCTCAATTTTATTTCAAAGTAAATTTACATATTACAACACCCTTACACTTAGATTAGACCCCACATTCTGCGAAATACCAATATTCGTGCATGTATCCAATTACTGTTTTATTTCCTTTGCTCACTTACATCACCGATAGATTCTGTTTCTTGTCTTAGTCTGTTATTGATGAGCTCTTAGCACTGACAACTTGATTAACGCATGCTTTTAAACGATACACGATTGCTAGTCAACTATTATCGATACTACGTCGTAAATTCTCCTGATAAATTAATTTGGTCTTTTTCTTGTTTCTAACGTACTCTTGTAACTAATGGTCATTGCTTTATCTCGATCAACGATGTGCGATGTTTGATCTGCCATTTTTCACTTGTTTCTTAGATCATCGATTTTGTATCTTATACTAAAGTTTTGATAAGCAATTGGCGCTAATTTGTCAACGATTAACGATTGCATTCTGGTATTGACCACTTGTTCTACCTAATCGCTTGGCAATATATCAACTTCGTCTTAAGATCTCTTATACGATAAAGATTTCTTTTATTTTTTGATCTGAAATAAAAATTCGATCTTCACATGAGCTCGATTGAGGCATAAAATTTTTAATGACTAATAGCCGTTTCTCTTTATGAAGATTTTTGGTTAATCCACAACCTAATATTATATAAAACGATTACTTGTACCTATAACGATCTCTTGTGACGAATTCTTTTTAGATAAACGACTAATTCTATTCTTTTCCGAATTACGACCATTGATATTGATACCATTGTTTCATTGCTCTCATTATTTATCTTAGTGTAGATAGTCATTTCATACATCCCCTTCCCCCTTTATTTAGAATTTCTTTTCAGAGTTAATTACACTGAATTGTTGTAATTGCCCTGGCACCTCTACTCTCCAACATCATTGTCAAATTATGAAAAGTTTATTATACTGAATATGCCCATAGAACATAATGTTTCGGTAATAAATGTTGTAGTTGAGAATTAAAGAGAATACAAATAATTAGTATAAATTAATTAACTACTAATACTTTATTAATTTATATAATTTGTAATTACATAATCATAACTAAAATAAAATAATATAAGAAAAATTATAAGTTCGCAAAATAATAATATTTATCAAGTAATATATCCTATTCATTTACATCGTCTTTACTCAAATAATATAATAATTCGTTTCGTTTTTCTGTTTAACAGTCGATTTTAATATTACTTCTTTTTCCTCGATTTTATTTCAAAGTAAATTTACATATTACAATAAATTTGTATTATAAACCTAAATAATCTGGTGTAAATTATTTAAAAATCACAATTGGATATCCAAATCGATATAAGTAAGTCAGACACTTATGATATTAATGAAATGGAAGGTACCCTGGAAGAAAATGTTCTTTATAACAATAATACAAATTTTCCATTTCCAAAATTGGAAAATATTTTCAAATTAATGTAAAAACAAAAGGTGGCTACAAATTTATTTATTCAAACTGTAAAAAAATATATCCTTAAATAAATCTAGTAGCTATAACCTCAAAAACATCTAAAGGAAATTGTTTTTTAAATTCTAATAGTATTTTTATTTTGCAAGAACGTTCATGCCAACGGTTTTATAGATATAGAAAATAATCTTAATAATTTTGGATTCAAAAAGACCAATTCAATTCAAGTTAAAAGGATTAATAATATTACACATGACAATATTCCTCAGAAACTGGCTGATAAAGTTATTGTCGATTTTATAATTGATATAGCAGCCAATGTCATTTGCTGATAATTCATCATTTATCAAACAATTTTTTGTCGCCAGACACTAATGATTGAGATAGCAATAAAGGATGCCCTAGTTAGAACCATAAAAACTACACTTCCATTGATAATTTTTTTTGAAATAAAGGATACCAATCTAACAGAAAATCCAATCTAAAAATGCAAATGAGTATTTTTGATAATTTTCCATATATTAAAAATATGTATATAAAATTAAATATTGCCCTGCGCTAAAGTGCTAGTGTTGAGAAATTATTTAGTAAGGCCTTAACTTTCTGATCGTCGCTATAGACTTGGAGATGATAGTATAGAAATGATTTTATTACTAAAATGCAAAAAAATAAATAAAAAATTAATTACCATAAATAGTTATAAATTAGTCTTTTTACATATATTTTTTTATAATCAAAAATAACTATATTTAAATATTTATAAATAATGATTTTATGTATTATATAATATGCAATTACATTATAAACAAAAAATAAAACAAATTTATTTCTAAATTCTTTTTATAAAAAGTAGCATAAAAATAAGCAAAAGCTACCTTTAAAAAATAGCAGCTAATATCACGCTACTTTTTTTAATGGGTAACGATAGCGGTAGATCGCTACTTTTAAAAGTAGGGTTTAACAACTCTGGTGAAAATAAGGGTATTAGAAAGTTTAAAATCTCGTCTGATAACCCTATTAGATAGAGTAGCTCCTATTTAATGATAAATACAATTTATGAGATATTTACATTTTATCCAATTATTTTAAAAATATTTGATTATTAGGAACATGGATGTTATAGAAGATTACATTAAATTTAAAGATTACAACAAAAGAGCCTTCCAAAAAAATAATACACGCTTTGATTTGTATGGGCTCTTGGTTAAAGAATGGAATAGATCTACCGCATCTATCAAGTCCCCCTTAATTCTTTCCAATGCAGTTCTGCAAACTAAGATATTAACATTTATTTAAATTAAATATTTATATTATTTATTAAATTATTCATATTTGATTTTTTATGGTTAACATAATACTCTTATATTTAATAAAATGATTTAGCAAGAATAAATTAGGCAAAACGAAAATATTTTTAAAATAACAAAATATAAAAATATGGGTCCTAGATCGGTCTTTTTATTTAAGACCACGGTATGGATCGATTTCTTAAGGACAGTTGTCCGATCCGGGTATATCGGTCGGTCCGGACCAAAGATCGGTCGGTGATTTTCACTAATCTCAATGTGAGCCACTTTGCCCCCTCCCTATATATTTTTTTTGTATAGTTTTTTATAATTGACTTATTTTAAATGTTTGCATGGTTTTTTTTACATGCTATTTTAATATTGTTTTATATAATATGCTATGTATATTTCTAAAAATTTATAAAAAAATATAAATAAAAAAGAAATATTATAACTAAAATTTTTAACTTTCGATTTTAAAAATATTCCTAAACTTAATTCTAGATAAATTATTTTTCATGTTTTTAAAAAAAATTCCTATCGAAACTTTTGAATCAATGAAGAAATACGTGTAACTCAACCAGCTTCCTTTAAGGTTTTTTTAAATGTATAAGATAAAGATGTACGTTACTTTAATGTATAAACATTCAAGCTAATTATAACCACAAATTTAAAATGCTCACAAATAATCATTTTAAAGTTAATAAATTAAAAAATTTTAATTAATTCCAATAACAAATTCCAAATAATTTATAATTATGAGTTTGTACTTAGATTCGTTTTACATAATTTATAATCATTTTTAAATATAATAAATCAACACGTGTCGAATGCTTAAATATATACACTAATATCCTGAATTACCCCCTGCTGTTGTTAAAATATTGTAATAACTTTCACAAAAAATTTTTATTACTAATATATTTTGTAAAAATCTTGAAACTAAAGATCAATTTAATTTGATTCCAACTGTGATTATTTTTTATAAAGAAAATATTAGACAAAAAACCCCAAATATATGTATTTTAAAAAAAATAATTTATTCAATTTTTTTTTCTATGATCATACACTTATATATATTGCAAATTGCAATATGGTTATATTCCTTTATATAAGTATCCCAGTGTGAAACATACTTTTAAATCTCAAGAACTATCTATAGGTTGACAGATAAATGATTATGTAATTGATTTATGTATGTTACCGACAATGTTCGTAATCACCAGGCATATTGCCTTGATAAATTCAATACTTATAATATCTTAAAAAATTCTGTGAAATATATAGGGTAGGAATCCTTGTAGAGATATGCAAAGCCGGGGCGCGACCTATCCTAAAACCTCCAAATTTTTTAAGATAATTATAACGGGCCGAGCTGGGCAATAAATTAATGGACTGGGTAAATCGTACATAAAATATTTTTAGACCGGGCTGGACAATTTATGTATAAAAATTAGGCAGGGCCATGTTTCTGATTTAACGTAAAATTTTGATAGGCAACCTCGGGGATTGATATTTTAATATATATTTATGAATTTAAAGCTAATATTTTAAGTTTTGTTATAATAAGATTAGAAAACGAATATCACCTATGTCATGATTTTCATAATTTATTCAAGATTGGTAGAATAAACGCTAATACTTCCATATTATTATTTATCTTAAATTATAATTATTTTAATAGTATTTCATATAAAAAAATTTAATCTAACTCTGAAGTATATATAAAATCATTAAAATAATTGATGAACCAATTTCCTTCTGAAAACATCGGCAGATACTATTTTGAAGTTAGGCGTTAATGTTTATCAAGTATCGGCCTAGAAGTCTAACTCTATGCTAATTAGAGATCTGCATTGGGCGGGGTTTCAGTCCGCCCGCCCATGCCCGCCCATCTATGTGAACGGGCGGGTGGGCGGATAAGAAATTTTTAAGAACGAGCAGGCGAGCGGGTTAAATAAATTTTAAACTATGGGCGGGTGGGTAGGCGGGTTAAGAAATTTAAACATTTGGCGGGCAGGTTAAAAAAATTTAAAATCATTTAAGTAAATATCAATAAAAATTGTTCCTATGAACTTTTTTGGATATTAAAAATTAAAATGGCCTTTTTTGGTATCATAAAAACTTTTTTCTTAAAAGAAATAAACTTTTATATATTCAAAACTACTTTGGTGGAAATGACAAAAAATTAGCAAGAAAAATTTGGCAATTCCTGCAACTAGTGCTTCTTCTGAACGAGGATTTAGCATTAAAGGTTTTCAAAACAAAGAAGAACGTATTTGAATCCGGAAAATGTCGATTCATTATTATTTTTGCAATATTAATTACATATAATATCAATTTTATATTTATATTTTCATAAATAATTTATTTAATCAAATAAATTATCCATAATTTAAATTGAATATTTTTTAATGCTTAATATAGTAATTTCCTAAAAACTTTTTGTAGAGGTGTGATGAAATTTTTTTTTAATAGTTGCTTAAAAAATTGAAAGAATAGCCATAATTAAATTTTATAATAGCAGGCTTAGGTTAAAAAAATTTTTTTTTATAAATAATGGGTGGGCGGGTAAATGATTTTAGACTAAAGAGCGGGCGGGCTTATTTTTTTGAAAACTATGGACGAGCTGGGCGGGCGGATTAAATTTTTTTTAAAAATGGGTGGGCGGGCTTATGGTCCAAAACTCCCAATGCAGACCTCTAATGCAAATAGTAATGCGAACTTTGGTATATCGAATGTATCAATGTTATGTACCTACATACACTTCTTGAATAATGTAAGTGAAACCCGAGATACATGGCCATGATTTAAAAAAATGGTTAAGAGAGTATTAAACATGCTTATAAAGCTGAAATTTATAGTTTGGGATGAATCATAACAAACCAGTTAAATTTAAAATCTCATTCATTTATAAATTTGAAAAAACATTCTTTTATTTCAAACTTAAACAAAAATAATTGCCAAATATAAAAAATTCTTAAAATACCTTTCAAATTTATACTTAAACAAATTTTTATCTAAGTGATGGGATCAAGGTTTCGAGTATGATCAGCGAAGAGTGGATGAAAGTGATAACAGGTGACATGAAAAAAATGGGTTTTACAAATGGCGACGCCCAGGACCGTAAAAGTGGAGAAAAGGGGTCAAAATAAAAATTGACTTGCAAAAGGTAAACCTGAAAACCAACATAGAAGAAGAAGAAAGAGCTTAAATAAATTTTTATAACCAGATTTATTTATATATTAATTATCTTAAATTTATAAAATAGGATAAAAGCTCCAATCACTAAGTAAATGATAACCATCTTTTGTTTTAAACATTATTAGTATATTCTATCATAATTCAATATTAGTTATAATTAAAGTATAAATTTAGGTATTTATTTGCCGCATATATAGAAAATAAATAAGTCCTTATCATTATCACACTCATCATCGCCTAATCTTCAAACTTCTTACTCTAAGTCATCGATGGCTTATTTAAGAAACTCATTTGGGGATGAGAAAAGTCCTGAGCAAAAAAATAAATGTTGCAATTTCCAGTTTTAAATTAGCAAAAACTCTTTCATATTCCTTTCATTTTTAAAATCTGTTTAAATATAACTTTGAATTAATTTTTTTTCCCGACACGTAAAACATGTAAAACATTTGTACATGATTTTCTATGGTATATAAAGTGAATACATTTTTATGCTGGATCTAAACGCTTCTACACCACATTAGTCAATGATTGTGTTCACTCTATTAACCAATTGCCATTATAACCCCCCCCCCTCTATAAATCAAAATTAACAAAAAAATAAGAAATTCGAATTCGAGCTAGCAAAAAATGAAGGAAATTCGAATCCAAGTTTGTAAAAAAAATTAAATCAAAATTAATATAAAGAAAATCAAAATTCAAAATTATCAAGAAAAATGTAGAAGAGAATAATCAAAATTTTCTCACCCCCTACTCCCTCTTTTAGATTTAATTCCTCCCCACCCCCCATTTTATTCTAATGACGAAAGAGTCTTCACAATCACAACTCCCTACCCCTCTTCAATTTCAATTTCGTCTTACCCCCCCCCCTCGTAATAGAAGTGCCTTATAGGGTCATTCATTCATTTAAGCGTCTCCATTTAGGATGTTAGCTATATAAGTCCTCGACGAAAGTATTATTAATTTTAAGATTTTGCAATCAGCATTATATTGATCTATTAATTGCTCATTTATAAAATACATAATATATAGGTCGTGGTATTAATATTTTTATTATATGCAATAAAGAATATTAAAAAAATTTTATTTAACTAAGAGCTTAATTAAAACTGATTTTAGAGTAAGTACCTAAAGGGTGATACTGATTCCCATAACGACCTATTATTTACCAAAGGTGGCATCGGACAGTACTTAAGGGATGATCCGAGACCAACCACCCTAGCCAATTTAGTGCAGGTTCCGAATTAAATCATGGAGAAGACACTAATATTTTGAATGCGCTTAATATTTAATGGTCTATTCTTTACAAATATTTGTATAAATAACAGAGTTGATAAATTTTTTAAAATAAGTTTTACACCTTATTATATAAAAGAAGTTATAAAATGTCTCGGTGCCTTCTTTTTTTTTGCTTAAAACTTATACTTAGGGTTAAAATGTTTAAATCAATTAACAGACTTTTAAATTTAAGCGAGAAAATCTCATGAACCTTAAAAACAATTATATTTATTAAATATATTATTTTTACCTATTCAAAAATATATATACTTAGAACATATTTATACTTTATTATATCTAACAAAATATAATTAGTTTTTATCTGGTAAATTAACCCTTAAATATTTTGATCTATTTTTAATTTAAACAATTATTTTTTATACCTAAACCCACCTTTATATTCAATACCAATTTTTTTTATTAAATTTTTTTAAATCTGCCAATTTATTACCGACAAAACAAAAAAAATTTTATTTAATTTTGTCACCAATTACTTTAAATTCTTTGCTATTTAATTTTTTTTTAAATCATTTAGTTATTAATTTTTTTTAAAATTATTTAGTTACTATATTGTTATAAGATTTTAAAATGGTTAAATTCTCAAGTTAACTTCATTTACTCTATTATTAGATTTTTATCGCTAAATATTTCTCTATAAAAGATATAAAATTTAGTTTAAAAGGTTTAAAAGGCTGTAATAATTGCATCATTTAATCTTTTTTTTAAAGAATTATAATATAGTTTACTATATAATGTCTAAAAAAAATAGCTGGGTAATAATATTTTATGACTTCCATTTGCCATAATACGAGGATGGTTGTTAAAAAAAAGTGTCTTGCATAACTTAAATAACTATAAATTTAAAGATAACTGCTCTTAATTAAAGTTAAATTTCCTCCCATTAAGGATGACCATAATCGTGGAAATTATCATTTTTCAAGCTATAAGCTTGGTTTCTCATCAAAATTAGAAAAGTTTCAAAAATAAAATGAAACGTTTTAAAATTATGTTAGTGAAATCACTGCAAAAAACTTTCAATGATTCAGAAAAAAGTTTTAATCATGAAAATAAATAATACTCTATTTTACTTGGATAGAGAATTAGGTTATTTTGTTTATTTTTCATGATTTTTCTCTTTTTCTTTACTTTTAATATGACGTGGCTAAGAGAAGCCCCATCGGTGAGCTCTCATAGATACTTTCGACACTGGCATAAATAAATGTAACAAAAATTATGTAAGGAATATTTTCTGATTTATTTTTATCATATTAATTTTTGGAAGCTTAAAGCAAATATTATTTAAAAATTACTTCGATTGATATTTTCTTATGACTTAAACTTTTCATTTAATGTTAAAAGAAATGATTAATTTTTGGAGGGAAAACTATATATCTACTGTGATAATGATTTTTACCAATAAAACCCGAGTTTTAAATTTTCCGAGCTATATCTAATCTAATAATTATTAAAGAAAAATTCTTAATTGTTATTTTTATTTAATCTTTCCTAGGGTTCCTCTACAACATAGAGTATATTTTAAGCCTACCTAAACCCCTCCCTAATTAACTCTTTATTTAATCGGGTTTAGGCGTTTTATTTCGTGAGGGTTTAAATAGCAAGCTCGTTTTGTTATGCATACAGGTGACTAGAACCTGTCCAAAAAACATGGATGGTCCTTCATAATTATTTCCGTAAATTTTTTATTTCCCAATTTGATGGGTTTTATCTGAAAGAACCAATATATAACTCTATCATTTAAGGCTAGGTGGTTAATATCACCTAATATTTATAAAAATAAGTTAAAATATGATTAAAAATTTTCGAAAATATAAATATAAAACCTGTTTCAAGATAAATATTATGTCTTAATGGATGTGTGTCAAAACATTTATCAATATGCCTTAAAAAAATATATAAAATCTTTTTAAAAAAAAGCACTTATAAGTATCATAAAATTATTTTAAGTATCTTGCTGAGAAGGGATGTGATATAATTTTTAAAGGAGTATAAGATAATATATTAATTCATAAATATATAAAATATATATTTGAGACGCTTTTTTTATAGAAATAATATTAAATTATGCAATCAAAAATTATGAAAAATTGCTATAAATATTAAATGATGCATTTTAATTTGATACAATTATACTCTGTAAAGCCCCCCATAACATTTTAAATTAAATTAGATTTTTTTAAAAATGAGAATTTATATTAATAATTATAGGTAAACATATTGTAATATTTTTTTAAATACAATTTATATCTTTGTAAAGAAGATGAATATTTAATGAAACATGGTTATAATTTATATATGATATATAATATTAAATGATTAATATGTGTTATCATATTATTTCATAAGCTTTATCAAATTAAATAAATTGCTCTCTGCTATATATTTTTTTAGATTGTCGAGAAATAATTGAAAAAAAAATTGTTTGGATATTGAGAAACATACGATTTACACTAAATATGGCTACTATTTGTTCGATGTTAATTCATACTAATATTTTTATTATTATAATTTACTAATTATTGCAATAATATACTTGATCTTTTGAAGGCATTAAATGTCAAATTGGTGGATAGATTTTATTGTTAAAATATAATTATATACATTAAATTTTAAAGTTAAAAAAAACTTTTTTATAATTTACAATCTCAAATCATGTCCTCTTCCTTTTTGATTAAGAACATCCTATTGAATACAAACAGTGAAAAGCTATCTAAAGCAAATTCTTTATGCTCGGATGTGAAACCCTTAGCCAAAAGGAATATCCATAATTATGGTATAATTGATAATTTAAGGCTTTAAAACATATATGTATATACTATAGCTTCTTAAATCTATAGTCTTAAAGCGTATTAAATTTATTGGATATTTAAAATTCTAGATTCATATCAAGACGCCATCCAAAATGATGACTGTTTAAGCACGAACGACGACAATATTATGAGTAAGAATAGAGCATTTTATCTTGAAGCACATCCTTATTGCAATTACTTTAACATATATAAAACGAATCCAATAATTAAAAATGAAAGAGATCATAGTTATAATATAGATGAACACGATTTAGGGAGTTATGTATTAAACCGCAATCTATATAACACAGAAGTTATCCTTGAATCAAAAAACAAATCAAGTCAAAGAAATTTAGAATATGGAAAAACTCCTGATTTATATCACCCACTTTCGCCCAATGTAAATTT
The DNA here is from genome assembly GCF_954871325.1 of Gordionus sp. m RMFG-2023. Taxonomy (NCBI): domain Eukaryota; kingdom Metazoa; phylum Nematomorpha; class Gordioida; order Chordodea; family Parachordodidae; genus Gordionus; species Gordionus sp. m RMFG-2023. Next base: position 15,999,494 of record NC_088777.1, read on the forward strand.
TAACAGCAATAAAACTAACAATTATGGTGTATTTTATTCATATTGTTTTCCTAATAACGACAAGAGTATAAACCAAAATTTAAGTGAAGCCATTGATTCAACAAATATTCAACAAAATTACATAGAACCCCATCAAAAAGGGATATCAGATGTTTGGATCGAAAATTTTTTGAAGAGCCGTAAAAGGAGAAAGATGAGAACAGCATTCACTTCTTACCAATTAAAAGAGTTAGAGTTACGCTTTCAAATTCAAAAATATTTATCACCTTTCGATAGAGACGAGCTATCAGGTAAGCTTAATCTACACCCCAATCAGATTATAACATGGTTTCAAAATAGAAGAGCCAAAAGTAAAAAGTATCTTAATCGTTAAATTAATAAGGCCTAAACTATGTTGCATTTTCGATGAAATCATTATGCAATATGATAATGTTTATAATTATTATAATATTAAATTATATGATAATTTTTCGATGATTATATAGATGTAAAATAAAAATATTTAACAATTTTGCAGATATACTAAATTAAAATATTTTAATTTATGCTTAAATATAAATAAGAATTTGAAATGAAAATAGACATGTACCTATAGGGAGGCTAGGATAAAAAAAAAGTTCAATAACAAAATGTTTGAAATATGTTTGGAAACACTGGGAATAAAAGGTTCAAGACAAATTGTTCGGCAACAAAATTGGGTATAAAATGCCTGAACAAAATATAAAATTCATATTATTGACCCATTAATATTTTTAACAAATTTTCTTTGAAAATATTTATAATTCATTCCGCATATAATTTTTTACAAATCGTCGAGCTTCTCTTATATTTAAAGTATAGAATGAGATTCGACATCAGCAAGTAGTGTTGATAAATGGCTCCAATTTTAGAAATTTTTGTGATGGCCCTATAAAGGTTAAACAAGATTTTTATGCGAAAACTGCCATTCCTCGATCGAGGGGTTGTTAGTCAAGCCCGTAACCAAGAATTTTTAATTGGGAGGGGGAACTATTTACAGGGGGAGGGCAACATTTTTTTTGAAACAAATAGTCAGACACTCATATAAAGTTTTTGGTATTTTTAATTGAAATAATTAATTAAAAACAATACAAGAAATTTTTATTTTTAAATTTTGACAAATGAATTAAAACTAAATTTTAGATTATTTTTTTCATAAGTCATTAGAACTAAATTTTGTTTTCGTTTATCTTTCATCTATTTTCTTGTGCATGATAATACCTCCTGAGTTTAGAGTCTAAAATCCAAAGAAGCTGTTGATATCCCAATGAAAATACCTGCTGTATAATTTTTTAAATGTAACATGATACTTTTTTATACATAGTGTTAATAATATTTACAAAATTATGACTTTTTAATACTTCAGCCGTTAACACTTAAATAGATTTTAAAAAAAGGATGTAACCTTTTGCGATTTTCATTTCATGATGTAATGTTTTCGTATAAGGACACATTGTGATTTTTTATACGCAAAAAAACATTAAAACAAGATACAGGGTTATTATTCATCATCATTAATTTTTCTAAAAGTGAACAAAATAATTATATATTTCATAATATTTTTCTTTTACAGAACTCCAATTAGAGTCCTTTATACAGTCAAATTTTAATTTGGTGTCAGTAAAAATTTTATGACGAGCTAGGCGTTTTACAAACATGGGAGGATTTTTATTAAATTTTTATATAAGATTTTTGCCTTGATCTTTATCAAGTCGAATGAATTATCACCTTTTATTTTAAAATGTATTAAATATGGAGTCAACACAATTTTTTGCATTGACTATATTTCATATTTACTGACTGAAGATACTTATTTAATCAGGACCGTAGTCAAGGGTGGGGCATTTGGCCTCCAAATCTGGCTCCCAGAAAAAATCCTTGGCCACCAAAAATGGCCCCCATAAATTTTTCCAGCCCCCCCCCCCCAAATTTAAAAAATATTTTTGTAATATATTGTTTTTATATTTTTAAAATCAATTTAAAATATTTATTCAAAAAACATGTCTAGTTTGTAAATTTCTTTCTATCCTATTTTATTTTATCCAATAATAAATCATCATTCATTCATATTCTATCATTTTCATGTGTGTTTGTGTATGACATTATATAGGAGATTAATCACGTTTAAATTGTACTTATCTCAATGATAATTATTTTATTTATTATGAATCAATCACAATATTATTACTATATTATTATAATAATCAGTTATTTAAAACAGCGGTGAATATTTTAGAATTATGAAGAAAATACTGAGATAAGCCAACAAATTAACTGCAATAAGGTTACGTTCAGGGATGCGAACCCGGCAAAATTTTTGACAGGGTTCGGGGTTGGTTTAAGGTTATAAAACGGTTCCATGTCAATTCAGCGAAACTTTTATCGCGAATCTACATTAGCGAATATTGTTCCGCGAAAACAATATCAAATATCGCGAATTTTTTATAGCGAAACTCTTATCGCGAAACCTTTAAAGCGAATACATTAGAGCGAAATTTTTATCGCGTATCAATAATCGCGAAAATTTTATAGCGAAGTCAATATCGCGAAACATAAATCGCGAAGATAATATATCGAAAACTATTTCGCGAAATATAACGCGGCCTATTATTATTTTATTATTTTTATTAAAATAATTTATATATTTATATTTAATGTTAAAATTTTATTTATCAACAAATAAACATATTATATAATATATATTTTTTATTTATATTATTATATTATGAAATGAAAAATGGATTTCTTTTATTTGATAGTTTTAGATTTTTTTTACGGTAAAATAAGTATTTTTAACATGTTAATTAAAATTTTAATTAAGATGCACCATATAAAAGTGACAATTATCATAATCGTTATTTTTAAAGTTTTTTAAATTTTTTTGACGTAAATCGGTTAAAATAAGTATTGTTAACATGTATTAATAAAACTTCAGTGAAGATGTACCCTAGATAAGTGACAATTGTCATAATCCTTATTTTCAAAGTTTTTTAAATTTTTTTGATGCAAATGGCTAAAAATATATATTGTAAACTTGTTAAATTAAAATTTCATGAAGATCTACAACAGAAAAGTGACAATTGTAATAATCGTTATTTTTAAACTTTTTTGACATAAAACTTAAGTGGAGATGTACCCAAGATAAGTGACAATTGTCATCATTTTTAAAGTTTTTTAAATTTTTTTGACGCAAATGGGCAAAAAAATAAATAGCTAACATGTTTAAATAAAACTTCAGTGAAGATGTACCCTAGATAAGTGACAATTGTCATAGTCGTTATTTTTAAAGTTTTTTGAATTTTTTTGAAGCAAATGGGCAAAAATAAAAAATGCTAACATGTTAAAATAAAATATCAATGAAGATGTACCATAGATAAGTGACAATTGTCATAATCGTTGTTTTTGAAGTTTTTTGAAATTTTTTGATACAAAAGGGTAAAAATATAGATTGTAAAAATGTCAAATTAAAATTTCATGAAGATGTACTATATAAAAGTGACAATTGTCATAATCGTTATTTTTAAAAGTTTTTAAATTTTTTTGAAGCAAATGGACTAAAATATAAATTGCTAACATGTTAAAATAATATTTCAGTGAAGATGTACCCTAGATAAGTGACAATAGTGATAATCGTTATTTTTAAAGTTTTTGAATTGTTTGACGCAATTGGACAAAAAAAGAAATATTCGGTGAGAAGGTTGAGATATTAGATTTATGGATTGTTATCTAAATATAGTAGCTTAATTGGCTTGGGACTGAATCACTTATATTGGTTAATGGTATAGTTTTGAGGGATTTTTATGGTGGGGCCTCAGTCCAAACAAAAAAACAAATCGATATTTTCATTCTCATAATCGTTGCTCCTTTTATCCTGCTTAAAATTTGATTAAAATATGCAAAATGATTATTAAAGATAGTTGAATTCTAAACTTTTAAGATATGGATTAAAAATCTTATTCCTTTAATTAATAAATTTTAATTCTACATTATAAAAATGTATAACCTTGCATTCACAGTTAGCAAATATTTTTGTATACTCGTGGCAAAATAGTGCTGAGTTTGAATTCAGGGTAGGATTTTTATAGAAAGATCTTAAAAACCATATGAATATTATTTAGTAATATGATACAATTAACACCCTATAAATTTAATGTTAAGATTTTATTATGGTTAAAATGAATTACAATCTATATTTTAACCCATTTACATCAAAGAACTTTAAAAATAACGATTATAAAATTGTCACTTTTCAATGGTATATCTTCATGAAATTTTAATTTAGCATGTTTACAATCTATATTTTAACCCATTGGCAACAAAAATATTCAAGAAAACCATATTAACAACGATTATGACAATTGTAACTTATCTATGGTACATCTTCACTTAAATTTTATTTTAACATGTAAGAAATTTATATTTTTGCCCATTTGCGTCTAAAAAATTCAAATAATTTTAAAAATAACGATTATGACAATTGTCACCTTTCTATGGTGCATCCTCATGAAATTTTAATTTAACATGTTTAAAATCTATATTTTTACCCATTTGCGTCAAAAAAATTCAAAAAGGTTTAAAAATAACGATTATGACAATTGTCACTTATATAGGGTACATCTTCACTGAAATTTTATTTAAACATGTTTACAATACTTATTTTAGCCCATTTACGTCAAAAAAATTCAAAAAGTTATAAAATAACGATTATGAATGACAATTGTAACTTTTCTATGGTACATCTTCATGAAATTTTAATTTAACATGTTTACAATCTATATTTTTACCCATTTGCGTCAAAAAAATTCAAAAAACTTTAAAAATAACGATTATGACAATTGTCACTTATCTAAGGTACATTTTTACCGAAATTTTATTTTAACATGTTAGCAATACTTATTTTAGCCCATTTACGTCAAAAAAATTTTAAAAAGTTATAAAATAACGATTATAACAATTGTCACTTTTTTATGGTACATCTTCATAAAATTCTATTTTAACATGTTTACAATCTATATTTTTACCATTTGCGTTAAAAAATACAAAAAACTTTAAAAATAACGATTTTGACAATTATCACTTATCTAAGGTACATTTTCACTGAAATTTTATTTTAACATGTTAGCAATACTTATTTTAGCCCATTTATGTCAAAAAAATTTAAAAAAGTTATAAAATAACGAATATCACAATTGTAACTTTTTTATGGTACATCTTCATGAAATTCTAATTTAACATTTTACAATCTATATTTTACCCATTTGCGTTAAAAAATGCAAAAAACTTTAAAATTAACGATTTTGACAATTATCACTTATCTAAGGTACATTTTCACTGAAATTTTATTTTAACATGTTAGCAATACTTATTTTAGCCCATTTACGTCAAAAAAAATTAAATAAGTTATAAAATAATGATTATGACAATTGTCACTTTTCTATGGTACATCTTCATGAAATTCTAATTTAACATGTTTGCAATCTATATTTTTACCCATTTGCGTTAAAAAAATATAAAAACCTTTAAAAATAACGATTTTGACAATTGTCAATCTAGAGTACATCTTCACTGAAGTTTTATTTAAATATGTTATCAATACTTATTTTGGCCCATTTACGTCAAAAAAAAGTTTAAAAAATAATGATTATGATAATTGTCACTTATCAAGGGTACATCTTCACTGAATTTTTATTAAAACAAGCTAGCAATATTTATTCTAACCCATTTTGGTAAAAAAAAATTCAAAAAACTTTAAAAATAACGATTATGACAATTGTCACTTTTCAATTGTACATCTTCATGAAATTTTAATTTAGCATGTTTAGTACAATCTATACTTTTACCCATTTACAACAAAAGAATTCAAAATAAACAACGATTATGACAATTGTAACTTATCTACATCTTCAGAAATTTTATTTAAACATGTTAGCAATACTTATTTTAGCCCATTTACGTCAAAAAAATTCAAAAAAGTTAACGATTAAGACAATTGTCACTTTTCTATGGTACATCTTAATGAAATTGAAAATTTAACATGTTTACAATCTATATTTTTACCCATTTACGTTAAAAAAAATTTAAAAATAATGATTATGATAATTGTCACTTATCTAGGGTACATCTTTACTGAAGTTTTATTTAAACATACTAGCAATACTTATTTTAACGCATTTTGGTCAAAAAAATTCAAAAAACTTTAAAAATAACGATTATAACAATTGTCACTTTTCAATGGTAGATCTTCATGAAATTTTAATTTAGCATGTTTACAATCTAAATGATATTTTTACCCTTTTGAGTTAAAAAATCTTAAAAATAACGAATATGACAATTGTCACATTAAAATATTATCCTTGAAAAAATCATAAAATAACATAAATAATTTAAATATAAATATTTTTAAAAAAATTATTTAGCCACCTCTTTTAATATACTTAAGAAATAGATAATTTTACAAAAATGATAAAAAAAACTATAAAAGATTTCACCAAAAAATTGTATATTTGTAATAAATTTCACAAAAGAATTCCTTAAAGAAGATATATTTACAAAAAAGATTCAAAAATTTTTTTGAACTTCAAGAAATATTTTTTATTTAAAATCTTGGGCGTGAAAATCACTAATAAATTGTAACAAAAATAATATTACACTAGTAGCATATCATTTTTTATTAAAAAACATCAAATAATAAATAATGTGTTTTTTTCTTTTAAATAAATGCATTCGCAATATATTTATTGTTTCGCGGTAATGCGCTCGCGATAATGACTTCGCGCAAACACATTCGCGATAAAATATTCGCTGTAAAGTGTTCGCGTAAAATGTTTCGCTAAAATGTATTCGCTCTAATAAATTCGCGGTTAAGGTTTCGCGGAAATAAATTCGCGAAATTGTCTTCGCTATAAATGTTTCGCGAAGATAAATTTGCAGAATTGGTTTCACGATTTTACCTTCGCTATAAAAACTTTTCGCGATAAACGCCATTCGCGATAAAAGTTTCGCGAAAAAGTGTTTCACGATAAAAGTTTTGCTGAATTGACCTGATATGTTATAAGACAATAGGGTTCAGGGAAATATTTTTAAACCCGGTGTAACGTGTGAAAGTGATCTGTGAGATTTCGAAATCTCACGCAATCACTTTCACATGGATGGGTTGTGAGATTTTGATGATAATGGCCCCCAATGTTTTTGAAGCGATAAATCTAAAGCAAGAATTTTCATGACATGAATTTAAATGATAATATAATATAGAGACAATAATGGTATAAAACCTAACTATTAAATTATAATCTATGTTTTAGAATAATATTTTAATAATGCTTTGCAAGATATATATATCGTTTCATTTTAAGAACTCATCTTTATTTTTTTAAGATCATTAAGTCGAATAATGAGAGCTGTAAAATCAAGGAACATCATTAAAGTTAAGGATATAAAATATAAAATAGAGACAATAATGGTATCACACCTAAATATTTAATTATAATCTATGTTTTAAAATAATATTTTAGTAATGCTTTGTAAAATATATTGTTCATTTCAAGAGCTCATCATTATTTTAACATCATTAAAGTTAACAATATAATAAAATTTCTCTTTTTGATATATATAAATTTAATTTAAAAGTAGATTATATAAAACAAATAAAATATTACAAGGTGTGGTGGGTAGTCTAGTTAGTAAGACTTACATTACCTATCCTCGTAGCGTACATTTTTTATAAATGTTTTTTTTTATCTATCTTATCTAAATAGTCGCCGCCTCTCTATAGTTTTAAATTTATATTTTTAGTCTGCATATCATACCAAATAGTGTGTGATAAGATATGCAGATTAGAGGTCTGTAATGGGCGGGTTTTTAGCGAAAAGATTTATTTAACCTGCCCTCGCTCTCACTTATAATTTTTTTTATATATATTTTGTTTTAAAATTATTTTATGGCTGGTTTGGCTCTTTATTTATTTTAATGTATTTTTAATTAAACATATAATATGGAATATTATGAAAAACTATTTACTGTTCTGCTCATTTTGCCTGAAAAATATCAAATTCTCCCAAATTTTTTAACCCTCTCGCCCAATGTTGAAAATATTTTTTTTAAAGTACGGGCGAAAAAACCACCCAATCCAGACCTCTAGTTCAAATTATTGATAGGAGGCTCCAATCAATATCATAATTAAAGTTTAGCAATATTTAGGTAGGGAAGAGATCCTTACTAACATGCTAATTTACACAACATGAAATTTATAAAATAACCAAATACTCCGATCCCATGATATTTCTTATACAAACATCTTCTCGATAGACATTAATTTAGACAAAGCTCATATATGACAGAAAATTTACTAGAGGCAAACCGCCTTTTCTACCCAACCCTCTAAAAATCACTGCAAAGAAACAGTAAGATAAATTCTTAGCCTAAATGGCTTAATCGTAATGCTTATTTTGTTTACCTAATATAATGTTTTAAAGATAATCCATCTCTATATTATTTTGTACTGAATTGGGTCACAAATATTAGATAAAACTTTATTTAGTATAAGAAAATAGACGAAGAACTTTATTGATATAAATATTTATACATAATTTTAAATTTAATAAAAACATCATGGAAAAATATAATTATTATCATATATTGCATATCAGAATGTAATTGAATATTATTTATAAACTACAACTTTCATAAAAAATATATACGTATCGTACCGCCTTTACTATTTTTCAGCCATAATTAGGGATTTTTTCGTAAGACTTTTTGCTAAATTTTGCTTAAGCTTAAAATTTGTATGCTCAATTTAACAAGCTGATTGCTCAATATATACTTTTACTTTATAAATATTACCTTATGATTCCGTCACATTTTAGAAAATATGATAGTTATAATACTACTATGTATTACAAATGCACCAGGCCATCATGTGCAGGGAAAGGGGTATTTAAAAATAATACCTTCCAAAAATCTAAACAGTGTACAGGTATATTTTTTGTTAATTTTATATAAAATAATTATATTATAGCTCCTGCCTGCTTAGAAATAACACAAGTTAAATCTATAGCCACACAAAGTAAAATATAATTCTAATTTTATAATATAAAAATTTATTTTATAGCTGATCCCATAAATGTAGATAGTATATCAGTAGCCACTCAAAGTAAAATATAATTCTAACTTTATTTTAAAATTTTATATGAAATATTTTCTCCAGCAGCATTTGAGACCATAACCAACCAAGGTAAATTATATAATATATTACTAATATGCTATCTTGTTAACCTGGAAATTGTATTCTTAGCATCAAATAATATGATCCCTCCAACTAACCAAAGTAAATTTAAAATATGTCATCTTGTTAACTTGGAAATTTTATTCTTAGCATCAAATAATATGATCCCTCCAACTAACCAAGGTAAATTTAAAATATGCCATCTTGTTAACTTGGAAATTTTATTCTTAGCATCAAATAATATGATCCCTCCAACTAACCAAAGTAAATTTAAAATATGCCATCTTGTTAACTTGGAAATTTTATTCTTAGCATCAAATAATATGATCCCTCCAACCAACCAAAGTAAATTTAAAATATGCCATCTTATTAACTTCGAAATTTTATTCTTAGCATCAAATAATATGATCCCTCCAACCAACCAAAGTAAATTTAAAATATCCCATCATCAAATAATATGATCCCTCCAATCAACCAAAGTAAATTTAAAATATGCCATCTTATTAACTTAGAAATTTTATTCTTAGCATCAAATAATATGATCCCTCCAACTAATCAAAGTAAATTTAAAATATGCTGCTAATTTTATCTAGAAATCTTTTATAGGCATTGAAGATTATTCGTATAAATTTATAAAATCTAAATTTAATAATAATTTAATCTATTCAAATAAATATTTATATCATCGCAATAGAGGATTTTTTTATAAATGTCGTTTACAAAGTTGTAAGGGAAGGGGTATATTAGGTACTCATTTTATGATGACTAAGCAACATAATCATGATAATGATGAAGTGTATTATGAACTTTTACTTACATTAAATGAATTAAAAAATCAAACAAAATTAAATAAATATTTAAGCTTACATAAAATATATAAAAAGGTTATGCGCGAAAGGAAATTAGATTCCTTTGCGATGCGACATCCTAAAACCTTACCAACATTTTTGTCGGTAAAAACAATTATGGCACGCGTTATTCAATCGACGCGGCCATTCTTACCTCGCACAAATGCTGATATAGCATTGCTTGAGGAACATTAAGTCACAATAACTAATAATAATTTTTTAATTTGTAATGATAATAATAAATTATTTATTTTTTCTACTCGTATACTTTTATCTCGCCTTTGTTTGGCAGATAAAATATATCTAGATGGCACGTTTAATGCCGCCCCTAAACTATTTAAACAATTTTACATTATAAATATTATTATAAATAATACATTAATTATCTGTGCGTATATTCTTTTACCAGATAAATATAAAAATACATATATTCGAATGTTTTATTTATTAAAAAATTATTGCTCATTAGGTTTAATTTTTTCGCCACCAAGTGCAACAATAGATTTTGAAAATGGCGTATTTTTAGCCCTAAAGGAAATTTTTCCAAGAATTATTGTAAAGGGTTGCTATTTCCATTTCTGTCAATGCATCGTAAGACGCATTCAGGAATATCGCCTGACCCAACTACACAGGCGAAATCCTTATATTCATAAATTTTTTCGTATTATAATGGCCATCCCATTTTTATTAGAAAGGGATGTGCCATCTATAATGATTGAGTTAACTAACCAAGCTCGATCTTTTCAATTAAGTTCTATTTTAGATTTTTTAAATTATTTTGAAAATACTTGGATTAACAGTAATGCCAAGTTCAAATATGAAATGTGGAACACATTTGATGTTAGAGGGGTGAGGACGAATAACCACGTTGAAGGATTTAATCGTGCTTTAAAGGAATACGTTCCTTATCCTCACCCTAATATTTATTTATTTATTGATATCATTAAAAATATAGAACAAGATATGGATCTTATGTTGATGCAATTAGATGATGGGCGAAAAGTTACCGAAAGAAGAAGAAAATATATCTTATTAGATTTTAAAATAAGAGAGATAATGATACTTTATTGTGGAAATTTATATAGTCCCATTGAATATTTGGATAAAATATCCAGATATTTATATTCTAAAAAATTTATTGGTGTTTAGCTCATTTTTTTATACTGGTGACTTTTTGCTTATCATCTAATCAATTTGTTTTATATTTTTTTTGAAATCATTAAAAAAATATCATTACTGTTGATCCAAGTTATTTTATTGTAGTTGGGTTTGGCTGAAATGGTATATGCCAATTTCAAAATCTATTTATGTTCCTCAACTATTGTTATATCATCATTTGTGGAGAGTTTTATATGGTAAAAGTTCATAATACTAATCATAATGTTCTTGAGATTGGAATGCCTGAATGGTACACTAAACCCTTCCTTTGTATATTTTTTTATTAGTTGTATAACTTATATTTATTGTCGTTATATTTTTTTTATAAATTATTTCAATTCAAAATTATCATTTTTATTATTGTTTCGCGCACTTTTATAAAATTATTTTTTTTATTTAACCTGATATATGTAATTAAATTCTTATAAAATAAATTTTTAATATTGTCTAAGCAAATTTTTAGAAAAATTTTATAATGAATAATAATTTAATGTTTTGTATTGTCAAATTATACAGTTGAAATAAAAAGAAATTAATATGTATCCATAAGTTAATCAGATATTTAAAGGAATAATAAGTATAAATACCTACTATAAAAATTTTATCAAAGGAGTTCTTAGTAAGAAAAAATAATCAACGATCTCATTAAACTTTAGAAATAACAAAAAAAAATTAGTTAATCAGGTATTTAAAGGAATAATAGTAATAACCTACTGTAAAAATTTTATCAAAGGAGTTCTTAGTAAGAAAAAATAATCAACGATCCCATTAATCTTTCGAAATAACAAAAAAAAATTAGTTAATCAGATATATAAAGGAATAATAGTAATAACCTACTGTAAAAATTTTATCAAAGGAGTTCTTAGTAAGAAAAAATAATCAACGATCCCATTAATCTTTAGAAATAACAAAAAAAATTAGTTAATCAGATATTTAAAGGAATAATAAGTATAAATACCTACTATAAAAATTTTATCAAAGAAGTTCTTAGTAAGAAAAAATAATCAACGATCTCATTAATCTTTAGAAATAACAAAAAAAAATTAGTTAATCAGGTATTTAAAGGAATAATAGTAATAACCTACTGTAAAAATTTTATCAAAGGAGTTCTTAGTAAGAAAAAATAATCAACGATCCCATTAATCTTTCGAAATAACAAAAAAAAATTAGTTAATCAGATATATAAAGGAATAATAGTAATAACCTACTGTGAAAATTTTATCAAAGGAGTTCTTAGTAAGAAAAAATAATCAACGATCCCATTAATCTTTAGAAATAACAAAAAAAATTAGTTAATCAGATATTTAAAGGAATAATAAGTATAAATACCTACTATAAAAATTTTATCAAAGGAGTTCTTAGTAAGAAAAAATAATCAACGATTCCATTAATCTTTAGAAATAACCAAAAAAATGAGTTAATCAGATATTTAAAGGAATAATAAGTATATATACCTACTGTAAAAATTTTATTTATATAGTTCCTAGTAAAAAAAATTAACGATTTCATTAATCATTAGAAATAACTACCCTCAAATTTATTTTCTACCCAGCTACAAAATTATATACAGAAAACGAGGTAAATAAATGACTCCTAGTTTACCATTCTAGGTTATTTTTTTAGAATAAATATTTCAAAAAAATTGATTTATATTTTGATTATTAAACAGATAAGTTATCTAATGCAGAAGAAAAATTTGTTATGAATTATTATAAAAAATATATATATATCTTAATAATATTAAAATATGCAATTTATATTATAAATATATTAAATAAATTATATTAATTATTATATTTTAATAAAATCTTATAATCTTACAATTTAATATATTTACATCATAATTTACATATTTTTCTTTATATCTAATTTAAATAAATATGTATTTTCAATATTATATTTTATTATATTATTAATTTATATAAATATTTAATACTAAAATTATATATTTTCTAATATTTATATTAATAAACTTTTCTTTATATCAAATTAATTAAATATAAATAATTTACTTTAAATAGTAAAATCTGTCTAATCTGTAAAGTTTAAATTTTTAATATTTTTATATCTCTCGCTTCAAACTTATAGGGGCCATTTTGTCAGCCATTTTAGCTTATTTGCTTTTTTAACATTTTTTAATAATAGTAATTGCGGACTGTAACCAAATATATATATAAGGCGATAAATTATAATATGAATGAAATATATTTATATAATTTTATATTTTTTATTTATTTTATAAACAGACAAAGTTAGATCATGTTTTTTTTTCAAATAATATTTTATTTTTTGTTTATAAATTTTTTTATGTACATGATTTAATATTATTATATTATAACGTACAATAAAAATATTATAATAATATTACATTATGATTTCTTTAGTTAATAACTATCTCAAAGAAATATAGTACATACTCGGAAAAAAAAATATATATATATATTAAAACATAACTGTTTAATTATAACGAAATAAAAAATTTTTTTTAATAAAAATAGTGAATAGATGGAAGATAAATCGCAATCTAAAACATTTTCAAAATGACTCCCCCCATTTTTTATAAAATTATTATTAAATATTTTAATATTGTCGCGAATATAAAATGGGTCATATCGGGCCCATACAAAATTATCATTATATTTTATATAAGTAAAAATAGCCGTATTTAACATTGTGGCCATCGCCCTGACTTCTGTGTCAGAAGCCCATATCTGCTGTGTCATTACATTATTTGAGACATAAGTTTTTATGTCTATTTTTTTGTTCGTCTTGTAAAGATAATTTTCAATTACCTTTCCCATCTCAGATGTTAGCATAAATTGTGCCAACCATTGCCTGAGAATAACATGGGAATTTTGAGCTCCAGTAAGCTCTACACTAATCGCCCTAAATTATATAAATTAGAATAAAATAAAATTTTATATTAATATGTTTTACCTATAAAAACAATTCCCATCACCTTTAATTTGCACCAGGATGGTGGGTTCACCAAGTTGTTTCCCATAGTCTACATCCCGACAACGTTTGGGAGGCTTTAGACCATATATTTTAGCATGATATTTTTCCCATACCTTTGTTGTAGGAAGAAAATATCTAGGGATATTTTCTAATTTATTTATCATCAAAATATCATCATCCAATTCTGTATACGTAATAAATTAAAAAATAAAGGTTTGATTCCGGGTCCAGCTCGGGTTTAAGAATTTTTGAATTTATGAAAAAAATTATATATAGATCATAATTAAAAAACTAGTCATAGATTTGGTATAAAAAATTAATTTTTTATTTTATTTATAGGCAAAATATAGTTTACAATATAAAGCTTAGTCATTTATCAATTTTAAAAATTTTATTTAGACGTATTTCTTTAAATTAATAATATCCAATATAATAATTTTTACTTTGACTTGTTCACTTTCATTTTCCTTTAATTAATAATCTTTGAGAATAAGTTAAAAATTAAAAATAAATGGCGTAAATGAATTTATGTTTAAAATTTATAAACACTGCAATAGGAATCTTTGGGAATAAATTTTGAAATATTTAAAAATGGCGTAAATAAATTAAGTTGTTTAAAATTTATTAACACTTCATTTGGAAATCTGAAAATATTATAAAATCTCAATTAAATTATTAATATTTTTTAAAAATATACAAATATCTTATATGATTTTAAACAATACACTGAACCCGGTTGAACTCGGGTTCAAATAAAATTCCCGGGTTTGGTTCGGGGTAAATTTTTTAAACGGGGTTCAGGTCCGGGTCGAGTTCAGATTAACCCGGTTTTTCATTTTCGGGTTCGGATTCGGTCCGAATCCCTGGTTACGTTTAACCACAGGTGATCCTAAAGTAGGCTTTTACCTTTGACAAAGAATATCAATTGAAATTTGTGTGCAACTTATATCCATACATGGGTCATTAAGCCCCGCCGACAGTACCTAAATATATTATTTTAAATTATTTTTTTAATTTCTCTTCTTAATTATATATTTTATTATAGAATATAGATGTAGTGTGTCAATTATAATTTTAATATTCTTTTAAATAGTATTTTCATCATTGTTTTGTTTTATTTTTATAACTGTGTATTTAGTTTAAAAAATAAAAGTTCTGAATTAAATAAAATTATATAATTTATACCCAAAAATGCCCAACATACATCACCCTAGAATCAAAACGAATTAATATCTATTATGGCAGATATGGTGCATGAATATATTTCAGATAAATATAACAAATATGAGATGCTTTTATTTGTCTTAGGGCTGATGAGTCAAAAGGTGCATAAGGTTGTGAAAACGTGAGCATAATTATTCGCTATATTTTTTCTGGAGAAGTCCAAGAAAATTTAATAGGAATTATTAATTTACAGTGTCTTTCTGCTGAAACATTACTGATTGCATTTTAAAGCAACTTAATGAGTTAAATATTAATTCAACGAATATAATAAGCCAGGCAAATGATGGGGCAAACGTTATTTCTGTCCAAAATGAAGGAGTGCAAACCCTACTTCAAAAAAAATTAATAAAAAAGTTCCTTTTTTTACATTGCTACAACCACAATACAACCACATGTTGCATCTTGTGGTTCAAAATTGGTATAGTAATATTGTTATCATTTCTAATTTTCTTAATTAGGCGCTTTAACGTATATCCTGTAAATATGCAGGCTATACTCTTAAGAGACTTTTAGACCAGAGGTGGCTGGTCATCTAGAAGCATCTCGCATCATTTATGAGAATTTTGAGGCTATTAATGAAGTTATTTTCTTATAGAACTCTTAATTCAGAGGTTTCTACTCATGATTCAGTCGAAGCCTCTGGTCTTTATCTCAATGCCTTAATATAAATTACGTTATTAGCCATTATAATTTATGAGATATAATAACAATAGATCCACTAAATTAGTATATACAGTCAGTAAGTAATAATCTAGTGGATGCTAAAAATTGTATTGATTCCACTATCACTATATTAAAAAGAATGCCTATAAATTTTCAAGATTTTTTAGGCTAGACCAAAACAATTTGATTGTAAAAAAGTCTCCAATTGGAGTTCTTTAAAAAGGGATTATTTTGAAATTATTGATTACTTTGTGTTGATCGTTTTTTAGATAATTTACACAAGATGACTATAATCTTCTATCATGTTTTAATATATTGTCCCTCTTTGATCCTGATTATTTTATATCGGATAAAATGGTCCGATTATAATCATTATTAACCTTAAATATGAAAACTTTACATCATGAAATGAAAATAGCTAAAGGATTATTAGCTGCAGAAGTTAAAGAAACACATTATTTTGAAAATATCCTAAATATTAAGTATAAAAAAGATATCATCATGCATTTAATGAATTGTATAAATGCTACTCAGTAGCCATCATCATTAGGTTACCAACAGTTTCTTGTGTGGTCTCTTTCTCTACAATAAAGAGAGTCCTATCGAGCACCAGAGAGTCGATGAAAGATCAAATTAAGCAAAATTTAGTATTGATGGCTTATGAAAAAAAAATAATACAAGATTTATCCTTTAGTATTGATGGCTTATGAAAAAAAAATAATACAAGATTTATCCTTTATCATTTATGTTAAAATTTATAAATTAAAATCGTAGTATTAATTTTTAATAAAAATAGCGAAAATCTTTTATGAATGCTTAATTATTTGTTTTAATTTTTTTAAAATACTGGCCCCCTCAAGTAAGCAGCTGGCCCCCTTAGCTGGTAATTCCTGGCTACGGCCCTGTATTTAATAGGCCAATTCTTAAATATTTCATAAATACAATATAATATAATTGTTTTTTTTTACTACTCTCCTCCGATAGCCAAAACTTTCCAGGTTCGGGGATATATATATTAAACAAATTTTTATTGCAAGAAGAAAATATTAAAAATGAATATTAGAAGTCTATGTGGCCAAAAATATTAACAAATCGCGTTTCGTATATTTAGCTCCTTCTTTAGGAATTTTTTAAAAATATCTCCATTTAAATATAAGTGTTTGTACCCCTATTAATATTATTTTCAACATTACTTTTGAAATTTTGTAGAACATATAGCAAATTTTTAATGTTTTTGGTCATTTTTCTAGCGATTTAGAATGGGAACCATAGATATTACATTACTTTAAATTGGAGATGATGTGCATTAGGACTTTTTTGATATTAGTTTTATATTTTTAAAATTTTTTATCTTTTTGGCAGATGTATGTAAAACACTACAATAAAAAGTCCTGGAGAATAAATTATATTTTTATCAGCATCCTATATTGTTGTGGAACCAGACGCATCAAAGGGGGGCTCTTTTATACTGAGAAATTGTATCAATTCTGTTGTATTCAAATATATGAGCTATTATTAATTTTGTTGTATTCTAATATATATAGATGAACTATTATTAATTTTGTTGTATTCAAATATATAGATATAACTATGATTAATTTAAATATGTAAAAAAAAAAGAAAAAGAAAACGATGTCTATGAATATTGATAATTTTTGATTATTGTTGAAAAAGATACTTGTAATTTCATTACTTATTTTTTGATGAATTTTTATAATATTTATAATTTTGGTATATTAAAAAGATGAATAAAAATGAAAAGATTTTAAAATAAAGAAAATAATTCTTAAAGTTAAAAAAAAAAGGAAATTAGAATTAAACTGATTACGGTCTCCGACAAGTGATTATAATTGAGTGTAACATTCGTAAGATTATTAACCGAATTTAGTAAATTTTATATATTAATTTATTTATCAATAGATTCCTTCATTGTATTCAGTCTCTCCCACTAGCCTCAGCAAAGAAATATCAATCCCATATTAAGGACTGGTACAAATTCAAATATTGATTTCAAATAATATCGATTACTTTTAACTTGGATGGTTCATCAAAATTGCTGATCTGTATCCTCTACCTGGTTGGCTATTTTTTATTATTTAAATCGGATCGAATAAGCAATACATAGTATGCGATTTTTATTATTTAGATAAAATTATATACCTCTAATGATCCTACTTTTTTTAAAACGTGACATTTTGTTGCACCGAACAATATTCCCTTTTATTCCTGCTGATTATTTTGAACTTCTTAAAAAATGATATATGGTACGCTATTTTATTACTTAAATAAGTTTTATATCTATCTATTCTTATGGATAGCACTTTTTTGAAGCCTACCAATTGGTATTCCCATACAATCATTCTCTCTATTTTATTTCGCACAATTGACTAAAAACGATATATGTTATGCTATATTTAATATTTAAATAATATTCCATCCTTATTCTAGATATACTTAAGTATTTTGCATAAAGTTAAGTTAATAAATATTTATATAATTTTTATTTTCCATTGTTCCCACATAATAAAATACAATCATTTAAATTATGGCGATACATGAATTAATAATACCTACGCCATGGCCTAGGCTTCGACCAAGGGGAGTTTATCCGGAATCACAAATGGCGCGGAATTCGTCGCCATTTGTACTCACTACTATTTGTAATTCATGGTCATTTCTGATTCTGTGTTATTTGTGATTCTCAGGCTACATCCGGCTTAAGGCCGAGCTAGAGCAATACCCTAGTTATATTTAAATGTAGAGGTTTCGTGATATAAGAACCATAATTTTCTAAGAATTTTCTTGTTTTTTAATTTAGATTTAAATATCAATTGGAATAAAAATTATGTAACATTAAAAAAAATTTAAATTTGGAGGTCTTAAATATTTTGGGGGGCTATTTCTGGGGTCAAAAAAATTTAGAGGCAAGTTAGCATTTGAAAATGAGTAAAGGGGGGGAGGCCCTCATTGGCTGAGGCACTGTTGTTGGTTATTATGAACAATCAACTTTAGAAAAAATAATATATTTAAGTATTTTTTTTATTAAGTTATCAAGTTCTACTATGTCCTTTTGCAGGCAAATCATTTTTATTGATTGTTCTTAAAAAATTAAATAATCAGAACATGTTGATATTAATCTTTAGTTTAGATTAATATTTGCAGATGTAATTTTATTTAGATATTGAATCTACTACTAAAATAATTTGACTAATAAGATTAAAAATAGACCAATTTATATCTCTAAAAAGTATCATGCAGTCCCGTATAATGGATAGCTTTAGGAGGGTAAAATGATTTAAATAAATTCTAATAAAAATATTTTTTAATAAAGAAATTCGTTCTGGTATATTCTTTATTCAAAAATATATTTGGCCTAAGGACCTAGACGAGGCATTTTGAACAAGTATATATTAAGAATTTGCTAATGATTCAAAAAAAAAGTGCAACGATGGCCTGGCCATTGGATTCGAGATTCATATTTTAAAATATAGAAAAGGAATCATTGATGGGTGAAAGATATCTTTTCAAAAAATACAGACCAAAGAAAACGAAAAAATGAAAGATTTACGCATTAAATTTATATTTATTTGTATTTTAACTTGTAAAGTCCTTTGCAGATGATATTGTGATACTTGCCGAATCCAAGGATGAAATGAAAGAAAGGTTAGTGAATTGGATAAATATCCTAGAAACGCACGGATTAAAAGTAAATAGAGAAAAGACGGAGTATATGGTGATAGGAGGAGATGAAAGGGAGAGTATTGATATAAATGATTGGCAGATATCCGCAATTAAAAGCTGCAAATATTTGGGCTCCACTATACAAACAAACGGCACAATAGAAAAAGAGATAAAGAATAAGATTAATCAAGGGTGGTTAAAGTGGAGATCTTTATCTGGAGTGCTATTTGACAAAAGAATCCCACACAAATTAAAGGGAAAAATCTACAGTTCCATAGTACAACCAACTATTCTATATAGTTCGGAAACATGGCCAACCAAAGAATCAGACGAGAGAAGTCTACAAACTATGGAGATGAGAATGCTGAGGATGATTGCTGGGGTAACAAGAAAGGATAAGGTGCGCAGTACAAGAATACTAAATAGTTTAAAGGTAGTGCCCATTAAGACTAAGTTAATGGTAAACAGACTTAGGTGGTATGGGCACACAATGAGAAGGCCTATGAAGTTTGGAAGTGATGGGCAAACGTAAAAGAGGAAGGCCAAAACTTCAATGGGGCCATAAAGTTAGAGCCAATATAAAGAAGTATAAAATAGATAAAAGAGATTGTATGAATAACATAAAGTGGAGATAGATGTTGAAGGAGCTTACCACCAGAAAAGGTGAAAGCTAAAGAGAAAAAAAAAAAAATTTTAACTTGTAAAGATATAGGTAGTATCAATCCTCCCTACCAAATATTTAGCAAAAACTATTAGTCATATTAAAATGACCATATTTTTAATCCAAAGCATAGCCTGCCCGGGGTAGGGCGAAGCCCCTAACTTAAACAATTAAACAATACATTTTAGCCGCTTAATAGAAAAATCTAATTAGGAGGACTTTTATTGCTTAATAAAAGCATAATATATATATTTCGCATTTAATTTCACTTAATAAGGAGTTGTTGTTAGCATTTTATAATAATTGTGATTTATGGACAGGACATATATATTAAAAATATATGGTATGTGTAATATTACCTCACACCTTGTGGTATAAATCTTTTTAAAATACCAGAGAAATTTGGCGCCTTATTATTTCGAAAAATATCAATTGTCATCTTGTCGTAGATTATGACCGAGTTTTTAATTAATAAAATTCCTAGGTTTATAATGTTTATTTATAATTTTTATTATATTTTACTTTAGCCGGTCTATTACAAGTTTATCTTACCAAAAGGCTGATGAAGAAACATCTTTAATGAATATTAAATCAAAAAAGCGCGCTTTATCACGATCAATTTCTTCACTTAATAAGTCTTACAAGTATGAATGTTTTGTTGAATATTAAAGATAGAATTTTGGTAGGCGAAGAGATAAAGGAGATGAAGATATAAATAAAAAATGTAATAATTCAAGATCATATACCTTAACCTTAATTGATTCTCCAAAATGGGCTGATCAAATGGAAACACGATTTAAGGCAGAAAATATAATCAATGAGCAACTTGACAAGTCATTTTGAAATATTTAAATGATATAATTGTGTTGTTTAGGTATAAACAAAATGTGCTCTCATATTGTGAAGGTGATAAAGAAAAGTATAATATAATTGCTATATTATAATATCTACATTAGAGTAGTGCTTTATCTAAAATTGAATGTGATATTGATGTACTATTAATTAGACAAAAGCAAATTGATTATGGTTATGGAACTTCTATCTACAAAATATATAGAAGCAAAGTTTCAAAGTATTTTCTTATTCTATAATTAGTTAATTTACACTAAAATTTACAGAAAAAAAAGATTACAACACCATCCAACTACCCCAAATAAATTTAAAAAGCATAGCAGAAGATCATGGGATGCACAAATAAAGCTATGGAAGAAGCACATACATAATTGGGATGATCCTAATTATGAAGGCTGGAATGATACCAGGTTATTTTATATATTTAATTTAAATTATTTATTAGATTTTACAAAAAATTCCCTCAGTTTAATTTTGAACATATAATTTTTTTTAAATTTATATTTAAAAGTATTTCTATAATATTTTAAATGATATGTGATCTACAAGAATAAATATTAATTACAAAGTTTGGAACCTGTATTAAAAAAATTTTGATTTTAAATATTGTTTAAAGGAAGTGGTTTCAGTTTCTAATAAATTTTAAAAGAGGAATCTAGCTAAAAAGAATCAAGCTACAATTTGTAAAATATATTAATTATGGTGTATGTTAAATTCATTGTGTCAAATCAGTAGATGTTAAGTTCTATTCCAGTTTTTTGTTTATAATATATTAAACAATTTTGTTTTATTTTGAAATAAAATTGGCTCTTGGTTTATATAGATTTGGGAATATTTGATAAATAATTGCATATTCTATATCTCTAATCTGTTTTCAAAAAAAATCATTGTATTATAGCATTTGCTTATTAACCTCTATTCACAGCTGCCAGGACCCTCTTACATTGTGAGCATGATGCAATTGTATCACTGAAATATTATTGGAAGGGGGGGGGGTACCTCACCATCATTGAATTGGGGAAACTAAATTGTATCAACTACTTTTGACTCTCTTCCCTAGATTTTTAATCCAAACCCATTCAGGGACCTAAATCATTATTTATAAAGGTTTGGTTATGGTTCATAAAAAACTAAACACTTTCACTTATTTAATTATTTTCTATAACAATAATTTTTAATAGTTATATTATACCCTAACCTAATTCTTTTTTTTCCTAGATATAGTCATTATCGGTGTTGCTAAGTAGCACACACTTTTAAAAATAAATAATGATAGCAGTAGCACTCTAGAGAATAGCTAAGTATTACATGTTGTGATCTACATCATGCCTAATTTTTCAAGCCTGAATCCAGTTTTTTTCCATTGTATTTAAAATTTGAAAAACTGCATCGTTTGTATAAACCAAAACATGTTTTCAATTTAGAACCATCTTTTTCAAAAATAATTACAAACATTACCTTTTTTAAATCCAAAATTCATTGTCTAAAAAAATTACATGATCTTTATACCTTTTTTATAAAAAAAAACTGTAGCAGCAATAGTTGCAATGCTAGTGATATTTCTTTGACTACCACTTCTTCCCCTTCTTCTGAAAGTTCATTCGCTTCTAGTAGCAGAAATCAAATAACTCCCCTGAGGAGTAAAAAAGTAACCCAAATTACATTCGATTCCACAAGCTCATCAATATCAAGTAAAAACAGCAATGATGATATAATTTCCCCCAAAAAGAATATTGGCAAAAATCCTCACATGAGGAGGATCACGCCAACCATGGTTCATGTTAACAAATTCTTATCTCGAAAAATCATACCCACTTGTGAAGAAGATGAATTTGAACTGAATGATGATTTAAAGGAATGGCCAGTCTTGAATAAAGAAGTCGCTTGTTCAGATTGGATTCAATCTGTCATTACAAGTATAAACACAAATGGTGACGCAGAAAATAATGGCAATGATAAGATGCAAAACCTCGACAATACACTTACTATTTCACCTTATATTTACGAGGAAGAATTATGTAGAGATGGTTTTGGTCTGACCAATAGTTTTAGTGATATGCAACCACGAGGAAAAACAAAATTGCCAACATATGATGATGACTCAAATAATACAACATCCACTCTTTTGATTATCAGAGAAATGTCGGACAATAGAATTATTAGAATAGAAGATAGCAATGATACTAACCAAACTCTTATACTTTCTTCTAAAGACACTGGTATTGGATTTTTAAACTTTCAGCTAAATGGTCAATAATTAGACAATCCGTGAATTATAAAAATATGTAATCCTTTATATTAAAACGTAGTTAGAAAATTCCTTTAATATTAATTACGGTATTAAATGTCAAGACTAATTAATTTATTATCTCAATTTTATTCAAACTAATATAATATTAGAATAAAAAAAATATATACAGCATCATATGTTTTAAATTATATAAAATAAGTTATGGTTTATCATTACAATTTATTAGTGAGTTTAATTAATTCATTATTCCGTTTTTCGACGTTAAGTTTAAGTCCTAAAACTGTAGATAATTTTATTTTTATTCTCCTGTAGAGCGAGAGGCGTCTGTATTGCATTATATTTAACATATTGTCAGACATTATTTTGTCGCATAATTCTTTGGATAAACCTAAAATAATAAGATATATTAATATATAAATCGTGAGCAAAAATTTATCAATAAATATATATTACTATAAAATAATGGCTATCCCATATAATGTAATATCATTTCAAGCTTGGCGAAAATAAATTTGATGGGGAAAGTGTTATATGAGTTATTTATGAATATCTAGGGTGTGAAAATAAAAATCGATTTCATTAAAATAGCCAATTAAACCAAGCGATTCAGGAAAAACAAAGGACGTTATAGGCGGGTTTCCAAATCTCCCGCTTTTGGCTAATTTCCCGATTTTCTACTTTCATTTACGCCCGAGCACGCGGTCTATTAATTTACGTTTTATCCCGATTATTTACAAATAATTTTAAATGTTTTATATAGCCTAATAATTATTTTTGATTAATTAAATAAAGTTTTCTCCCTCCATTAATCTAAATTATATATAAATTACAGTTTAAAGACAAAGGTTAATATCCAAAAAAAAATCACAATATCAAAATACCTGGAATTCGATTTATTCATGGGTCAGAGAAAATAAAGAAAGTTAAATAATTTGTATAATATGTAGTACAAAATTTAATGTCAGCCATAGAGAAGTACATGATGTAAAAAAATAAGGAATCGTCAGATAACATCCAACCATGCTTCAAAAACAATAATTTATGTGAAGATAATACTGCAATAGCCGAAGCGAAATTCATCTATCAGACATAAAACATTCGCTTAGTTAATTATGTATAGGTTTCTCTATACTATACTTCCTAGTTCAAAAATAGCCAAAAGCATAAAATATAGAAGAACAAAAGCCTACACATCTTAGTGGCTTTGAAGGAAAATCATCCATTTTCTCTACTAACTGATGCATCAAATAATGGAAATACTAAAACATTCCCAATAATGCTGCGCTATAGGTTTGGCAAAATTTGTGAATTTTATTGGCCAGCCCTACGCTATTTTAAAAAAAAATCATCGGACTCAGATTAATCGAAGGTGCGTCTATGCTTGTGCACCTTGAAAAATTATAACATTTCGCTATGAAATGTAACAGCCTTTTGTGCCGAAAACGCAAGTATGATTTAGGAAAAAGGCGAAGTGTAATAACGGAATTATTAGTTGAATGAAATTATAATCATTGCTTGCCTGTTCCTTACAATTCACAATGCAGTAAGAAAGGGGCATGCTTCATTATCAATAGAAATAATTTCTATGAAATGTTATGCCGAATTCAGTAGATCCACAAACAGAACATCTGTTTTAAAAAAAAATATGGATTTTCAAGATATTGAATAGTTTGTAATTATGTGAATTAACAAGATGGCTCTCGAAAGACTTTATAAAAATTATTTATCTCTTAATTTTTTATCCCCAAAAATTTTAAATTATTTTTTGAAAATGTATAGGACTAGACTAATATATAGAGGACCTTAAACAACGTGGGTAACAAATTACAATTCGAAAATTGAATTGAATAAATTAGTTACAACTCTTAAAGCCCAAATTATCAATAACTTTTATGACTTAGTAAGACAAAATATTATAAAAAGTGTTGATCATGATAAATCGCATTTAAAATGAAGCTAATAAATACATAGAAACAATCAATTCATATTTAGAAAAAAATATTAAATGGAAAAATCTAGGTATTATGAAGCTCGATAATAATTTCAAATTCGGGGAAGTTGAATTAATAATGATCAATTTTAATATAAAGATATCGAAAATGAATTATTTTAAGAATTGATGATTGCATTAATACATTTATACAATAAGATGAAAACATATGAGTACTTTTTTCAAAAAACATTGCGCCAAATTTTTAAAAAAAATATAGAGCGGTTTATTAAAAAAATTTTATCGTAAAGAATAGTAATTTTTTATCTTTAGAGAAGCGGAATTGATAATCAAACATTTTAAGGAACATATAACAAAATCTGTAAAATATGTATTATTTTTTAAATAATATCTTAATTTTATATTTAAAAAAAATGTGATCTTACTTTATTTTGCTTTTGCCTATACGGCGTTTTTTTAAGTAAATAAATGCTATTCGTTACCTTATTCTAGAGGTAACGAGTAACGCTTTTTTTGAGTAAAACGTTACTTCTTACAAATTTTTTCTTGAAAAATATGGAAAAATTATTTTTTATTATAAAATTGTTTTTATATTTTCGTATCTAATTAATATTGAATCAATCAAGATATGTTAATTTATATTCTTATTCTCTAATATTATAATTTATTTTATAAAAAATATTATGTCAATTATACATATTTCTTCAGATGAAGATGATTTAACCTTACCTGGTCCCAATATAAAACATTTTTTACCAATAAAGAAAATTAAGGATATAAAGTCCTTTGTAAAATTGTTTTCCAACTCAAATATTTCCTCAATTGTAGGATAGACATTGGCAGTCTCAAAACTGTGCAGCCGTTTTTAAGAAAGAAATAGGAAAATACCTGATAAAACCGGTTATAAAAGGTGGAGCTCTTTTTATAACACCGTGAAATTAATAGCCTTATAAAGGAGAATGGCCAATTTGACGAAAATAAATCATAATTACAGCGATTTTCATAATTATATTGAATCTTTAGTTTAATTAAAAATATGATATGTATATATGATTTTATACGTTATGGAACCTGTTGCTACGGCTTCGATTTTTTCGAAGATATGGGATATCTCACGATAACTATTATAATATTAAAAATTAAAAAAATTGCTTTAAATAATTTCAGGTTTTGTAAGCCACTTATTAATGCAATCCTGCAAGTCATAGATAAAAGTTGAAATATTGTTTACAATTTATATTTATTTTCAATAGATTCGAACATAATCATCAATAATTCACCCATTATTTAAATTGGATTGGCTCTGAATAAAATATAGGTAAAATAAGGTGCTTAAACTTATTATTCCTTTAAAAACAAGACATACCAGATTATTTCCTGATATAGATTTTAAAAAAAATTATGAGGAACTGAATGAAGATTCTTTTAAAGATGGTCTATCAAGCTTTTTTTCAAAATATGGATTATTCTTTAATTTTTATTAAATTCCCCCAATTAAAATCTTTTATTTATTAAATATAATACAATCTTCATCCTCTGCCCCAGTTGAAATGTGTTTAGCACTGCCCCTTGTCTATCTGATCAAATTTTGAAAATTAATTGTTAAAAAGAAATAAAAATATCGTATCTTATAATATATTATTTTTGTATAATTTTATTTGTAATATATATATATAAGTAAATTTTTATATATAATATTTAATTTTTCAAGTAACGCGTTACTTTCTCAATAGCCTGTAGTGCACATTACTTTTTACACACAGTAATGAGTAATGCGTTTCTGTTTTTTGATCTAACGAGTAACGCATTTCTTTTTTGAAGTAACGTTTACAGCACTAGTATTAGATATATTCATTTAAATAAAGAAATAATCACGGAAAAAATTAATATATTTATTTTTGAATTATGGTTAATTCCTCTTTTTGTTTGATTGAATCTGGTAACCTTGGTTGTAGGCACATCGTAACTATTTAATTTTATTTTTATTCCACCCCGAATTGTAACAATATAACATCTACTTAATTTCGTAAAGATTTTCAAAACCCCCCAAAAAACCTTTAATATCAAACGAACCGTTACCTTTATGAGTGTTAGCTTTAATCTATAATTCTATTAAAAGTCCCCTAAATTATGTTTTAATGATGAAATCCATTTCCTCTATATTTCAAATTATTGAAAATAACTTGATCTTAACAGATATCTTATGAGTTTGATATAAATTTGAGATTCCCCAAAAGATTAACCCTGCTAACAATTCTACATGTAATCTCAATTAAATATTCCCATCATTATTTTGTTTTGGAAATTGTTTCAGTATTTTAAATAACAAAATTTGGATCCTAAATCAACTAATGGATATGATTATGGGAAATGTGAAAGATTTGGTAATCTATTTAATAAATAATTTTTTATATTATTCTTTTCATATTTTTCCAAGTTCTTCTACAACATAAGATAATACTAAATAAATTTACCTAGTTAAATCTCTCCTAAATCGATTCTTATATTTAATCGGTTATAAGTAGGAATGAGAACTCGAACCCTCGATATTTCGCTGAACCCTTTTTTTAAATTTAGGGTTCGGTCCAAGCTTTTTTTTAAAAAAAAATTTATTTGTTTTATAAACTTTCATTTTATTTATTTTAAATTATATGTTAAAAATAATATATAAAAAACATGTAATTTACATTTATAAAAGAGTTTCTATTCAAAACAATTATTTTTTATTCAAAAAAATATATTAATTTTAAGAAAACATTTTGATCATTTTTTCATGGAATCATTTTTGCTATATTTAAGAGTCGGCCATTTTTCGTAAAATTTTGAAATTTTACCCAGCAAAGCAGTTTTTAAAAGTTGATGATAATATGTAATAATATCTATTTTAGGATATTGTTGTTTGTGGATTATTAAATTGTAGCGTTGTTAAAATTACTAGTTACCGGTACATTTCAAAAGTAACTAGTTACATAATATTGTCAAATTCAATAGAATGAAAAATATTTTAAAACATTTACCTGCTCATCGGCTTTTTATTTATTTAAATATTTTTTATTCATTCCTAAAATTTTACATGCCTTTCGTTCATCAATAATTTACATGTATCTTGAAATATTATTAGACCTTGAGGTTCATTATAAAAATACTCTCGAATCTATTTTAAATATCAAATTCTCTTCAGTATGCAAACTGCCCTTCCACCAAAGCTAGGTGGTATAGGTATCCATTCCCCCATATCCTTAAGCATTTCAGCCTTTTTATCCTCAGTTGCTAAATTTCCATACACACTTGGATACTATCTAATCCACATCATATGGCAGCATTAGCCTCTGGAGCAAAGATTCTCAAAGCCGCTCATATGCAAATTTAAAACAAAGAGACTGGAATTTACCATTGATACAGCATTGCGTTGAATACTATCACTTCAAAGCTGTTTTCTCCCCTTAACCCCAACCCTGAGTACACAGAATGACAACTATACGACTCTTTAGCTGGATCAAATAATTCTAGCCTCAGCCATATGCCATCTTGGTTACGAATGTTTAGAAACTATACCTACTTCTAATTTAGGCTTGTTTATTAACCAACGACCTTGTGAAAAGCATATCGATAGTCTTAGACACCCCCCCCCCATACTGTCGTTTTTCAAAAGGCAAATTATCCAGGCACTATGCCATCCCGCAAATATTCCTTCTAAATTGGAACCCTCTAGCTTCAGCCCTGCTGGAATGACGCTAATACCTTGAAACCAAGGTATACCCCTCACTTAGGATTATACATGTGTAGATCGTTTTGCCAGATCTTTTTATTTCAACTCTATCAAAGCAGAAAATATAAAAACAAATAAATATAGCCACCCTAATAATCTTTTGTTTGTTCCGGTAGTCTTAGACACCTGTGGATCATTTGGACTCCTAAAATTATTCAAAACAATAGGGCAAAGGTTACGTTTAATCACAGGTTATCCAAAAAAGGCTTCTACCTACGACAAAGAATATCAATCAAAATTTGTCGATCCAAATGTATATCTATACATGGGTCATTAAGCCCCGCCGACCAAGCCTAAATACATTATTTTATTTATCTTTTTTTAATTATATATTTTTACATAGAATATAGTTATAGTAATTAAAAATAAAATTAATTACTGGAATATATTATTTAGATTTATACATATATATTTTTAAAAGTAACTAGTTTTGACAGTTACATTTCAAAAAATACAACGTTAAAGTTACTAGTTACAATTTTTAAAATATAACTAGTTAGTTATTCTTTAGCAAAAATGTAACTATTTACTTGTAACTAGTTACTTTAACGACACTATTATATTGACAGTAAGACAAAGAGAAGTACAATCATGAATATATTATAATTATGATGATAAATTATTCTTATGGCAATACTAATTAAAATAAATTTTAAAAAAAATAATGTTTCTGTTATTTAACTAATTTTAATAAGTTATTATTTTTCTGGTCTCCGAACCCTGTACATGAACCGGGTTCAGAGATTTTTCACTGAACCCGAACCCATTTTTTTAGGAGGGATTGCAACCCTGGTTATAAGCCCTATTGTCTTTCTTCCAGTAAATGTTTAAATAAGTCGTCTTATTAGGGGAGACTGGGGCTAGTCGAACATCGTTTTTTATAGATATAATAAAGAAGAATATATGAATCTATAACTATACTCTATAAAGGTATCTTATAAATACTTTTAAGAATATAATATTATTTTTAAAATTTTATTTTTTGTAAAAGTTGAAATTTTGCTCAAAAAACCGCCCTAATAGCGGAGTTAGGTAAACAACTGCAAGAGGCTTCCAATTAGTATTTTTAAGCTATAATTAATTTATATTTATTAATAATGATAGGTTAGATAATTTTATTGTTCAAAATATAATACTTCTAAATTGAATTTATATATATAATTAATTTTGGTTAATTTAATAAGCATATTGAACATAAAAGATCTATAGGAGAGATAATGATTTTTTAGCATATATCCTAAATATCAATCATAAACAGCCATGAAATTTTCTATCCAAGATTTTGGATATTTTTTTCACATTAACTGCCATAAATGACATTAAGGCTTAACAAGATCCGCTAGCTCTAAATTGGCTAATCATGAGTGAAATAATATCTAGAGAAAATAAATACTTATCTTTTTCAAATTATAAAAGAGTGTTAAATTTGAATATAATTTATATATAAATATAAATAATTATATAACTTTAATAAAAATTAAAATTCTGTCATGGAAAATCTTTTGAATTTAAAATCAAAATTTTATTTCTTATATAAAATTTTTAATAATTAATTATTTCACAAGATTTTTTGCCTATCAACTTAAACCTTCTAGTCCATTTAATTTTAAAATGAGATTAAGTGATTTGCCAATCCACTGGGTTTACCCTAGTCTTTCATACATGCTAAGTGTTGTTAAAAAGTCGAGTTCACCCGACTACGACTCAGAGTCATTAGTCGAATAAGTCGACCAACTCAAGTCTATAAACTTGAGTCGACTAGAGGACGAATAGTTCTATGAGCTTATTCGACTAGAGGACGAATAGTTCTATGAACTTGAGTCGACTTAAGGATGGAGATTTTAAATTAGTTATTATTAATTTATAAAACATTTTTTTATTTTTAACTTTAGACTTCCAACTTGAGTCGTTATACGAGTTATATACTTAAGTCGACTAGAAGACGAATAGTTGTGTCGTTTTTTCGATTCAGACTCAAACATCGGGTCGTTTTTTACGACTTCAACCCAAAGTTGTGGTTGTTTTATTCTATCCGACCCAAAATATGGGTTTTTAAAGGACGATCTAAGGTTGGGTTGCTTTTTTCACCTGACCCATTATCTAAATCATTTTTTTCGACCAAGACTTCTAGGGTTGACTCCATGAAATATAATAATAACATTAAGTAGATATTAAAATTATGGGAGGGTAGGTTATTTATAGCTTCTTTTAATTATAATCTGACTTACTATTATTAATGCACTGGCATTTGTCATCGTTATTTTTTTTAAACAGTGATTATGTACCATAAAAAGTGACAATTGTCATAATCGTTATTTTTGAATTTTTAAGGCAAATGGGTAAAAATATACATAGTAAACATGTTAAATTAAAATTTCAGTGAAGGTGTACCATAGAGAAATGACAATTGTCAAAATTATATTTGAATTTTTTTAAAGCAAATGGGTAAAAATAGATATTGTAAACATGTTAAATTAAAATTTCAGCGAATATGTATCATAGAAAGGTGACAATTGATTTTAAAAAGTGCGAGTGGACCGGTTAAAAAATTTAAATGAGGCATTTTGATGAAATAAATAGTAAAGGTTTCTGAAAATGCCTTGGAAAAACTGGCACAATTCGCAAATATATTGAGCGTTAAATTACATAATGAATTGTGTTCATTTATCACTATATTCAAAGATTTAATAGCAGAATTAAATGAAATGGACGATGATATCATATGTACAAGTGAGGAGTTAAATGAAGAAGATGAAATATTACAATATGATTTGATAATAAATGTAATAGGTGTTTAATAGGCGTGTATGAAATCATTAAAAGTTACAATATGCAACAAAAATGCATACATTAATTTATTTTTAAAATATGAATACATTTTAATTTTGTCATTTGCGGAGGTTAATTGCAAGAGAACATTTAGTAAATTAAAAAATAGGCAGAGCTAATATAGACCAAGAAATTAGACGCGTTTTCAATTATGTCAGTTGAACGAGAAGTATTAACGCAGACTAGAAGATATTCTTGTATGATGATATTAAAAATGCGGCAAGTAAAATGCAGATAAAATGTGGAATGTATAAAAACTATCTGAGCATATTCCGCAATTATGTATCTGCCATGTTAGATCCGAAAACTAAGATGAAATATATGCCTCATTTTGTAGCAAGGCAGGATTATAATGAAAAATTCAATTTATTATATAAAACCTACGGGTGGCCACACAAAGCAAATGTGTATGACTTCTCTCTAGATGATTTGGAAACACAGCCTTATTCGGTCTGTATGCATCACGAATTGAGAAAGTAATTATAAATATTTAGTTATTAATTTATAATTTTAGAGAAGTTTGTGAATTTCCAGATCTCACAAGAGATGAAATTATAGAATATGTCAAAGAACCGGTTGCACCAGCGTCAACTAATATACTTGATTGGTGGGCGAAAACAGCGATTTTTACCCAACCTGATAGCTATTACCTTGCTCAACAAACGTCCAGCGTTCCAAGCGAAAGAGCATTCAGCAAAGCCGTTGATTTTTTGACCAAAAAGCGAAACAGGATGTCACCGACAACACTTAAACATTGTATGTGTTTAAATAATTGGGATGTTTCAATATGAAATCATTATATATATACATTTGTATCTTATTGATTCTATTATAAATCTTGTTATTTGTATTATATATCAATAAATATTTAAAATATAAATAAATATTGTGTAATTTATATATTATTTTGAAGATATTTAGTAATAATTTATTTAATATAAGATTATAAGCCTCTTTTTATTAGATTTTATCTAAGGTTTCACAAATTTAAAATCAAAGATCAAAAACATTTTAATTTATGTTAATAAATAATTTTTATGTAAAGTTAAAATGAAGTTTAACAGTGAATGTATTTTAAAATTACCTCAGCTTAAAAAATTCTCAAATATCAAAAATTATGTCTCGCGTAATTTTTACGAGAATATTAAATATAGAATTATCAATCACATAAATAAGACATTTGAATAACTAAAAAATCTACGCGAATGAATTTTTTATTAATAATTAAATTTTTATAAATAAAACAATAAAATATGTTACTTTTTTTTATTATAACTAAATAAAAATATCAAATAAAAAGTACAAATCTTATTTATTTTAAAAGTACCATAAAAACAAATAATATATTATTAAAAAGTAGTGCTGTGAAGTAACGTCAAAAAAGTAACGTCGTTACTAACGACGTTACTTTTTGAAGAATAGGAACGCCATTCGTTACCTTCATCTAAAGGTAACGAGTAACGGTAACGCGTTTCTTTTTTTGAGTAACGGTAATGCAAAACGTTACTTTTATTTATTTTTTAAATCTTAATATTAATAATTTAAGCCGACTTATAATTCATATCAACTACTTCACATTTTTTTTTAAATTCTCGTTGTTAAATTATCAGTCGAAATTAATATTCAATCAAAATTCAAAGTAAATATAATGATATTATTAATTAATTTATAATTTATTTTAAAAGAATATTATGTCCATAATACTTACTTCTCAGATGAAGAAGATTTAACCCTTCCCTGGCCTCAATTTGAATTATATTTTAAACCAATTAAGAAAATTAATGGCACCAAGTCTACACTTTGTAAATATAAATTATGTCCTAACGCAAATATTTTAACGTCAATGTCAAGTACAAACTTAAAAAAACATTTGCAGGTATAGAATGAAATATATAATTATTTTAAACATATAAAAACTTAATCATGAAATGATTTTAAAAAAATTTATTTAAATTTCATTATAGATTTTATTATTAAAATACTATATATATAGCATCTTATTATTTAACCATGTATTTATTTTAATGATAGTACACAATAAAACAAATTTGAAATGTATAAATTTTATACAGATTATTATATTAAAAATTTATTATACATAAATATTTTTTAAAAAATAAGATTACAATAAAATTTAAGTATTCTTGTTACTCTTAATGGTATTTAAAAAAATATATATAATTTAACAATTATATTTATAACTAATATAAATGAGTATATTATCAAAATATAAATAACTTTTTTTGCAAATGCAATACCTTTATAAAAAACATATAAATATTATGACTAAGAATTTATTATAATTAAGTTTTGCATATAAAAATTTTAATACTAAAAGAACATATTATAATCATATTGTAATTTTATTATAATGCTAGAAATTATTTAAAAGCCCTCAAGTAAAAAAAATTATATAATATATTTATTAAAAATTTATTAGAGTATATGAACAAGGAGAGGAATCGGATGATGAAATAGTTCTACTGCCTTTATTTGATCTATTTGAAGATCAAAATATTATTGATAGTATTGTATACTTACCTAAGCATCCTTCCTGTTCAGCACACACTTTAAATCTTATGTATTGACACTGAAAAGGCACTCAACGATGTCCATGCTTTTGTGGAATAAACATGAGCAATCTTCTAACTGTGCAGCCATTTTTAAGGAGAATATGGGAAGATATTTGATTAAACCTGTTATAACTAGGTGGAATTCTTTTTATAACTCTGTAAATTTAATAAATAGTCTTATTAAGGTGAATTATCAAAAATTTGATGAATCTTGCGACAAATCTGGATTACAGAGATTTTTAGATAACAACAAGTCGTTCATAGATAAATATTGTATAGTTAGTGTTAACTAAAATATGATATGTATATATATGATTTTATAGGTCATGGACCCGATAGCTACGGCTCTTTCAATTTTAGAGAGCGAAGAAAATAAGCATTTGGGATATCTCACTCCCATTATAACCATTATAATATCAAAACTTAAAAAATTGGCTTAATTTTAAGTTTTGTAAGCCGCTTATTGATTCAATCCTGGAAGCCATAGATATTGCTTATAATTTATATTTTGACTATCATATTTTCAATAGATTCAAACATATCTATGATGATGATTATATACTATCGGGAATAATTCACTCACTATTTAAATTGGATTGGCCCTGGATAAAATTAGAGGTCAATAAAGGAAGAATGCTGGAACTTATTTCCTATTTGAGAAAAGATATTGATAAAGAAAGAACAGGATTGATTTCTTTATACAACAACACACTAGAATATTTTCAGATAATGATAAAAAAAAATTTTGATGAGGAAATGAATGAAGATCTCTGTGAAGATGATCTTTCAAGCTTTTTTCAAATTAAAGATATTTCCTTAAATATTTTTAATAAATTCCCCGAATTGAAATTTTTGTTTATTAAATATAACACCATACTCCCATCCTCTGCGCCAATTGAACGTGTGTTTAGCACGGCGAAAGTTGTGTTGAGTACTAAGAGCTCATGTTTATCTGAACAAAATTTTGAAAATCAATTGTTGTTAAAAATAAATAAAAAATTGTTACATAAAAATGTTATCTTATAATATATTATTTTTATATAATTTTATTCATATTATAATTATATATGAAAATTTTATTATAAAAAGATCTTATCTTATATGTTCTTTTTGTATAGTTTTATTTTATTATATATTGTAGGAAAAAAATAAATATTTTTTTGCATTATATATAACATTTAATTTTTTTAAGTAAAGAGCAGCCCGTTACTTTTTTGAAAAGTCGGTAACGCGCGTTCCTTTTGTAAAATAGTAACGAGTAACGGTAACGCTTTCCATTTTTCAGATGTAACGAGTAACGGTAACGCGTTTCTTTTTTGTAGTAACGTTTACAACACTATTAAAAAGAGGAAAAAGGGAGTGTTTCGAAGAAACAAAAAATAAATTCAAATTATATTAATTATTGAAAAATAATTTTCAGGCCTGGATAGGAATATAAAATTAGTGAGTCAGCTAAATTATTTTCGTGGGATAAAAAATTATCCCGATAAAAAAAGGTCTAAAATAAAACCAATGTTTGTCTTGACATAATAGAGCTATGGTTCTTCTAAAAAAAAGTCGGCAATATACATTACAGTATGAATAGGTTTTAAGTAGTAACACTCCTCCCCCCCTTCGCGATTTTTATAATAAACATCTTGTTGGTATAAAGTGTATCGCTATATTATATTAAATTGTTATAATGTTTGTTCACAATTCTGATAAAAGCTTTAAAAAAATATATTTCAAATTCTAGACTAAATTTTAATCACGATCTTCCCCATTCCCAATAATTTATTCGTTCTCTAGTCGACATAAGTATATAACTCGTGTTCACGACTCAAGTTGGAAGTCTAAAGTAAAAAATAAAAAAAACAACAAATGTTTTATTAATTAATAATAAAATTTCAAATCTTCGTCCTCTAGTCGACTCATGTATATTATATTTCGTATAACGACTCAAGTTGGAAGTCTAAAGTTAAAAATAAAAAAACAAATGTTTTATTAATAATAACTAATTTAAAATCTTCGTCCTTTAATATTCAAGTTCATAGAACTATTCGTCCTCTAGTCGACTCCAGTTTTCGGCTATCGGCTATACTTCGTGGATTAACAACACTACATGCTATTAAGACATACAAAAAAAGTAGATGGTACTTTCCATAATTTTTTCCTAGCGTGATGGGTTTTTTGAGAGAACCAAGCTTAGCTCTGTTGAAATCGCAACTTATATAACCATTTAACATCATAACAAAATTTTTAACGCAATTTTTTATGGGCTGACCCTAAGACGCGATAAAATAACAAATAAAGATGGGCTGACCCTAAGACGCAATAAAATGACAAATATCTCACATGACAGTTTCCATTGAAGATTTTAAAAACGTGAATTTTTTTACTTTACCTCTCATCTTCTCTCAAAACAAATTTAATTTAAAAAAATATTATATAAAAGAAAGAAAATAGAATACCTGTTGATCCAATCAAGCTTTTATTTCGGGGATACAATTTTAAATATTTGTCGTCAGCAATATCTGACAAATTTTTGAAAATGTTATCACATAATTTTTGATTCGAAATGTGGTTGTATTGCCCTTGTTTGTAAGCTTCTTTAATTTTCTGTCTTATGTAAGCACCCAAATCTCGATTAGTTTCTGATTTAGAGATATCTAAGGGCCATTTTTGCATCAACTTACTAAAATCTCGATATCTGTAAGACATATAGTTCCTATAAAAGAATTAAAATTAATTCACTTTTAAATCTAAATTTATCCAAAAAAAAAATTATAGAATATATTATTTTCTATTTTTATAAAAATCAGAGCTATTAAAAAAATCTTTAATGATTTTGGCTTTGAGCAAAAAAATATTTTAAGATCACAAAATTGAAGATTTATTTAAAGATCAAAATGTTTTTAAAATCACGAATTAGGTAAAATATCAAAAATTGTTGATGAATTTTTAAAATTTTTTCATTTTGAATAGCATTTCAAATTCTGGGTAAAATTAATAAATTTTAATAATCTTGATTTATGAATTTGATTTTATGGACATTAATATAATTTTCTTTTATAAATAAATTTAGTGGTGATGAGGCTCGGAATAAAAATTTTGATTATTTATTATATAAATTAGAATTTTATGTATTAACATATAGAAAATAAACGTAACTGAGTTTTGTACCAGTTTTAAGGATAATTGACAAAAGTTAGGATGTAATTCTAGTTAAATTTGAGACTTTTATAGTAATTTTCAGGCGCGTACGCAGCTGGGGAGGGGGACAAATCCCCCCCCCCAACCAAAAAATGCAGATGCCGGATTATATTTTTCAAAAATATTATTGTTAATATTAATTTATATATTTGTTAATATTTATTCCTATCTCATATATATATATTAAATTACATTTATTTTTCACATTCATCTACTTTATTTTACCAATTAATTTCGATTTTAAGATTTCCTTGGCGTAATATTATCTATTATTTTCAAATTTTAGTGGCGTAATTTTTATCTAAATTTCTAGTCAAATAATAATTATCCCTGAAACTCTTTGTCCAACAGGGAGAAAGAAATTGCAAGCTTGTCCAACGAGATCTAGTCTCCGCCATCAAGCAGTAACAGCTTTTATGGAGTTAGAAGAGCCGATTATTAATGCTATTACTAAAATATCACAATGTCTTGAAAGAAATATTTCCTCAGAAGCAAGAAAATTATTGGATTCAATATTTATTCCAAATTTTTTTTCTCATTAGAATGCAGTGGCGTAGTTACGGGGGTGGTTTTAGGGTTTGGACCCCTCCCAGAGCAAATTTTTTTTAGATTATAGGTTCAAAAGACTTAAAAGTGACTTTGTATCAAATAAATACCATTAATATTTATATTTTTCTGGTTTTGATGTTTGTGAAAGGATATTATATTACTATTGAATTTATTCTGGGTAGTATTATTATAAAGTCATTGAGAATAATCTACTAAATTATAATAACATTATTCATGCATTTAAAAATATTTTTATATATTGTCGAAGATGTGGTTATGATTTTTAAGTCTGTTTTATTATTTGTCAAATCATAGGATTAAAAATAAATTTGTAATTTTGATGAATCATCGCTATATAAATTAATATTGTATTTGGATGAGTCATCATTGTTTTAGAAATTAATTTATTTTATTTTATTATTAATAAATATATATTTATTTTTGTGAATCTATAAAAGACAAAAAAAAGGGAAAATTATCATAATTGGAATTTATTTTTATATATTTTTGGAATTTTATATTTGGAATTTTGGATTGTAAATTATATTTTTTTTTGACGCGTCTTTAAAAGTGGAAATAAATTAAATATATTTTAATTGAAGAATAATAAAGAGTTACCGCATTAAAGAATCTAATTTATTGGGATATAAAATATTTGGGTGTATAAACATAAAAATAAATTTGTAATTTGATGAATCATCGCTATATAAATTAATATTGTATTTGGATGAGTCATCATTGTTTTAGAAATTATTTTATTTTATTATTAATAAATATATATTTATTTTTGTGAATCTATAAAAGACAAAAAAAAAGGGAAAATTATCATAATTGGAATTTATTTTTATATTTTTTTTGGAATTTTATATTTGGAATTTTGGATTGTAAATTATATTTTTTTTTAACGCGTCTTTAAAAGTGGAAATAAGCGGTAACTCTTTATTATTCTTCAATTAAAATATATTTAATTTATTTCCACTTTTAAAGACGCGTCAAAAAAAAATATAATTTACAATCCAAGATTCCAAATATAAAATTCCAAAAAAAATATAAAAATAAATTCCAATTATGATAATTTTCCCTTTTTTTTTTGTCTTTTATAGATTCACAAAAATAAATATATATTTAAATAAAATAAAATAAATTAATTTCTAAAACAATGATGACTCATCCAAATACAATATTAATTTATATAGCGATGATTCATCAAAATTACAAATTTATTTTTAATCCTATGATTTGACAAATAATAAAACAGAATAATTTGATCATTATTAAAAATCTTACCCTTCTTGACACGCCCCCTTTTATAATGAGCCCAAGTCCCTCTCATCGCTCTCTCCTAGAATCCCCTCCAGTTCCTTATCCGTTATGAGGAAATTCAATATATCACCCACCTCTCTGCTGAATATTCCATCCAGGTCCCGGTCTACTCCCTGCGCCTCTTCCGTCCTTGAGTTTATAGGATAGGCATCCACCAACTGATTTCCCCCCGAGGTTTCTTCCGAAATGTCCACACGGGCCATTGCATCTCGCCCAGAGATAGCGGAATTGGGTCTGCTAGCTCTCCCTCCGTTTGTCGTAGGATATCTGCCCTCTGGCCCACAATCTCGGCTACCGGTCGCATCTCCGCCGCGGCTACCAATCTGATAGGAGATGATACCCGGTACTCCGTTTCTTCATTTCCGTTTCGACTATCCAGTGGGCACCTACTCCGTACATGGCCCCTTTGTTGACATCTG
Organism: Gordionus sp. m RMFG-2023; assembly: GCF_954871325.1. Taxonomy (NCBI): domain Eukaryota; kingdom Metazoa; phylum Nematomorpha; class Gordioida; order Chordodea; family Parachordodidae; genus Gordionus; species Gordionus sp. m RMFG-2023. Next base: position 16,039,636 of record NC_088777.1, read on the forward strand.
AAGCATCTCCGTGGATCCTCCAATGGCTGTACCCGGGAAGATGTTCTTCTTGCCGTCCTGGGTTCAAAATTAGTTCGAGGCCGAATTATTAGCTGGATCACTGTATCCCCAATATACCATATTTTATTTATCGCCATTTTTAAGAATTCGGATATTTGTATCAGTTTTTCTCCACCAATAAAATTTCCAGTAATTACGAGATAAATTACGAAAATAAAAAGAAATATTATTTTATTTTCTTTCAAACTAATTCTAAAGTGAATACTCGCAAACAAATATTTTTTTAATTACTTCTCCCATATATACCCACGATTATTAAGTCATTCCCCCTTTTTTTAAACTTGGCACTGACATTCCCGAATTTCGAACATTTTTCCCAAATCTTTGACACATTCTAAATAAATTTATGATCTTGGCCTTCACCATCATTCTTTTTTTTCTTTACTTGGCAATGACATTTTCAAATCTCAAACATTTTCCTCCAATCTTTAACACATTACCGATAATTTAATAATTTATGATCTCGGCCTATAATTACTTCATAACAAAAATTCTTTTTAATTGATCGATTTTGCCAACTATTCCGTTGTCTTTAATTTTTAAATCTTTCATTCCTTTCTAAAAGGGGGCGTGTCAAGAAGGGTAAGATTTTTATTAATGATCATTCTGTTTTATTATTTGTCAAATCATAGGATTAAAAATAAATTTGTAATTTTGATGAATCATCGCTATATAAATTAATATTGTATTTGGATGAGTCATCATTGTTTTAGAAATAAATTTATTTTATTTTATTATTAATAAATATATATTTATTTTTGTGAATCTATAAAAGATAAAAAATAAAGGGAAAATTATCATAATTGGAATTTATTTTTATATTTTTTTTGGAATTTTGGATTGTAAATTATATTTTTTTTTGACGCGTCTTTAAAAGTGGAAATAAATTAAATATATTTTAATTGAAGAATAATAAAGAGTTACCGCATTAAAGAATCTAATTTATTGGGATATAAAATATTTGGGTGTATAAACATAAAAGTTCCTAGCTACGCCACTGTTAGAATGTATTATTTAATTATACAACTATTTTATATAATACTTTTCAAAAACATGATATTGACTTAATTAAGAAGATGAGAATAGCGCAGAGCTTTTTATTAGAACTCAAGGAAATTAGAGCTAATGTTGATTCATATTTTATATGTTATTGTTGAGTCAAGAGCAGAGCTATACGTGTTTAATATTTGTCCCCTCGACTTGCAGCAAGCAAGCTCATCGTCAAAACATTAATATAGGATCAGTAGAAGAGTATTATAAAACAAATGTCCCCTCTCTTAGATACATTTATAACCCAAATAAATGAATGGTTTTTAATTCATCATGCAGCACTTACCAATATGCAAATATTACTTCCTCAAAAGCCTTCCCAACCTTTTCCCATGGTGATAGAAAAAAAAAATATTTGTTAAATTATCATGAAGATGATAAAGTATCTTATGATGCCTTATTAGCTGAATAACTATGGTTGATACAGTCCCAAAAAATGCTTTGCATTATTTCAAACACATTTTAGATAATATTCCCAATATATTAAAATGGTTATATATATATTAACAAGAATAACAAAGCCCTGTAGAGGTACCAGTTGCAGGGCACGGCCCAGATATTTTTTTCACATTTTTTTGGCCCGGCTAGGTTTTTTTTTTTAAATTTCAGGCCCGGTCCGGCTTTTTTGAAAATAAAATTTTCAGGCCAGCCCGAATTTTTTAAAAATAAATTTTATTTATTTTTGATTTTTATAGCTAATAATGGCGATTTCAAATATTTGGTTTTAAAATATACAGCCCGGCCCGGATATTTTTTTCAAAAAAATTTTCAGGCCCAGCCCGGGTGTTTTTTTTTAAAAAAATATTCGGGTCCGGCCCGGATATATTTTTAAAAATTAACGGTCCGGCCTGGGGGCTGAGCCTGCAAGTCTTTGAAAAACATACCTATGAAGTACAACTTCTGAAAGTAGATTGTATGGTTTGGATCTTTTGAATATTCATAGGCATTTAACGCCAAGCATGGGTGAGATAATTGAAAAATTAGCTCAAAACATACAAAATACAATTATTCCTAAGAAACATTTTGCGTGTTAATTTATATTTCCAACATTTAAATTTTTTATACTTTATATATAAATTTTAAAGGCTAAAAATATTCAAATTTCAATTTTAGGTCATTTAAGTGATTCATAAGGTCCTTATATTTTATAATTCACATTTATTTTATAGCTTTTAATGCCGGTTTATATATATAATTTTTTTATAATTCACATTAATTTAAAATTGAGTACTAGAAAAGTTATTAGTCCTAATAAATTTAGGCTTAATATTTTTAAATAACTATAATATTTCATAAAAAATTTTATTATCCCCCCCCATACCAAATTCCTGGTAGGCGCCTGGTAATTTTTTTTTAATATATTAACCGTCAGTATTAAGTCTACATCTATATACATAGTCAGTATGGAACGTCATATTTACTAAAAGAGAAGCAATTTGATTTTTTTTATTAGTCAAATCATTTAATTTTTAAAAATAACTTATTTTTAAATTAAAAATAGGACCTAATATTCTGACTTGTTCTATTTCTATGGAAAGATTTATAATAAGAAGATTCCCATTATGCATTTGCAGTTTTCGAAGTTAATTTCTCATCTCTTGAGTACAACTTTTAATAATGTTTTTAATTTCGTAAAAAATTTAAAATGTGTTTCATTTAATCCAAAAAAATATTTGAAATTTTGAGTTAAAATTCATATTATGCTGACCTTAAGATATAATGGTGGCTCCAATTTTTATGTACAAAAAAAAATATTTCTAGCTTTTTTATAACCAATGATCAATTTATCACTTGTACTATATGGTACTTTAACCATTACTACACATTAGAGGTTTGCAATAGGAGGTTTAGCCTGTTCTTCCATTTTCTGGGTGGGCTTTTTACAAGTTTTTAAACATTAGGCGGGTAACAGGCAGGCTAAAAAATATTTTTAAAATAATGGAAAGGTTAGTTAATATTTTCAGGTGAAGCATAACAGACCACTATTTATTAAAAATTATTATTTTTATTATACAATATTGCATTTCTATAAGTTGAATTTAAAATAAAGCAGCCATTAAAATTTTTTTTATAAACATTGGGATGATTAAACAAAATTTTTTGATAAATGGGTGTACGGGTGTATAAATTAAAAAAAACCATAGGTGAATGGGTGAGTGGATTAAATCTTTTTTAAAATATTGGCTTAATATTTTTCTGGATAAAATACTGAATTCGTTTTTAAAAATCCAAATGGAGCGATTTTGCATCATTAAATGAATTTATTAAATAAACCGTTTTTCAGGTCACAAATTATCTTTAACTTTATGGAGTCTCAGCAGAAGATCCAAACTAAAGTTACTTTGTTTCATGATTTAAATTTTGTATGAGATAATGAATAAGAATGAATAAGTTTATATTATTTCAAGAGAATATTTGCTCATGTGGAAGATCATACCTGCTATAAATTCCTATAATTTTTTAGCATTGGACTAATAAACTACCAATTTTTTTCATTTAATTTGCAAATGCAATTAAAAAAAATAATTATGAAGGAATTTTATCTACAGATGAGTGATGAATAAAATCTGCTAAATTGAGGCATGAGCAGGGTCATCATGTCTCCCCCTATCAGCGGGAGGCTTTAGTTTACAAGCAGACCACAAATTTTAAATGTCTCCCGCACAAATTTTTTTCTTCCCAATTTAACGTTTTTCATATATAAATAATAATTATGAGAAACAGTAGTTGATTATTTTTATATTTTTAAAATAAATTTTAAATATTTATTCAATACACTTGTCTAGTTTTTTAATTTTCTTTCTATCCTTATCTTAATCATATGTTTTATTTTGATCCAATAATAACATCATTCATTCATATTTTATCATTTTCATAATGTGTATAATATTATAGGACCAGACACTTAATTATCACGTATCCCAGTTAAATATAAAATTAAGGTAATATTGTACTTATTTCATTGATAATTATTTTATTTATTATAGTTCGATCACATTATTATTATAATCAGTGCAGGGGAGTGTATATGCACATATTGCAATACAAAATTATGCTCTAAAAATAAAAAATAATACAGATGCAACTACAGTTGTGTAAATGGTATTCACTTATCATGATGTTCAACATTCACAGAGTTACTTATCATCTCAATATGAGTCGAATCTGTTCCCCGTAATATTTAACGACTCCAAGATAAATGAAAACTTTACTTGTGGTAAAACAAAAACGAACAAGGCTATCACCAATGTAGGACCTGAATCCAGGAGGTCAATTTTTGACGATTTGAAAGGTGGACATCCATATGCAATTCTAACAGATGCATCTAATATGGGAAATATTAAAACATTTCCCTTGATCCTCTGTTATTTTAACAAAAATAAGGACGTTTTGATAAAACTATATTTTTTCACTCAAATAGAGAAAAATCCAAAGACATAGCTAACCTTATAATGGTAAATATAGCAGATTTGCAGTTATCAATGAGTTGCAAGCCAGCTTTCTGTGGAATTTTGACAAAACCCAGAGTATATTTACAGTATTGAGGTGGAACAATGTTGATTTAACACTAATTGGCTGTATATTCCATATACTATATAATTTTTGCAACAAGACAATAAATGTATTATCTGTGGATGTCGAAATAATTGTAATGAAATTTTTTAACAAATTTAGCTCTTCAACTAAAAGAGTTAATGAATTAAAAGAGTTGGTGGAGTGATCTGACTTGGAATGGTGTGAGTTGTTGCAACATGTCCCTATCAAGTGTATAACATTAATACCCTACCCGCTATCAATAAAATTTTAAAAATTTACAAACCTTTTAAAAAAAATTTCTTAAATAAAGATAATAAAAGCTGTCCTAATATTTAAAAAAAAAAATCAAGAATGAAATGGCAGAGGCATATTTAGGAATGATTTCACATGTAGGAAATCTACTACATACTCTTAATATGCAGTTGTGATCAGAAGAATCTTATTTAATAAAGATTGATAAAATTATGCTACAGCTGTCATCTTTACAGTTAAAAATTGACAATAAATTTTATAGCGATACTGGTAAAAATATCATTAAAATGTTCAAATATTACTCTAATTAATATATTTTTAAATGGAGAAAATATTTATATTAAGATAATTTTAGAATATTTGCAATCAAAATTTGATTTCAATAACTCGATTTACAAATGTATAGATATTATGACCTTGGAACAGAGACCATAAATATGGTTTTTGTAATATAATAAATATATTAATTCAAATTATTTCTTTTATATATAATATAAATAGAGTAACTCCACTACAAAGAAGTTATTTTGAAAAATATTACCTATTTTGAAATTATAAAACGATACTGACTTTGTTAATATTTATATAAAGTAATTATAAGAATTAATAGGAGGATAACTAAGCTAATTCATAATCCTGGCCAAAAGTTCATAAAAAATTTTTTTATATCAATTTTTATATTTCTACAGCAATTTCATATTTATACTGCAATTTCATATTTCACCTACAAAATACCAAATTTCTCTTGCGATTTGAAAATTTTGACCTAGAAACCCTCTAAGCATGAGTATATTAATTCATACTAATTTTACTAACTTATAAATATGTGTTCTAAAGCATTTTTCAATTTAAATTTTAAAAAATTCCCTACTTAAATTAAATTTGATTCAAATAAACTATTATTATCAGTCCTTTATTTTTATCAAAATTAGACTTTTATCAATTTACATAGTTTTATATTATAAGTCCATACCATACGTTCAATATTTAATAAATTTCCTAACTCATTAATTGATTGTATTTAAACAATCATAATTATTAACTATTAATTCAATTTTATCCCTTAATTCTTTAGAAATTATTACATGTCTATATATGGAATTTTTTTATTACTCCTTCACCCAGCAAATCCCATCAACTTTAATGATTCTGCATCCCATATTAAAAATAATATTCTTATTTTTGTTTATGAGAATTATTTAGCCTAACAGATGCATCTAATCAACGTGGATAAAACTTATCTGGCTTTTCCAATTGTAAAATATTTTGATGCATATTCCATATCCTCAAATTTGAACTTTTTTTTGTAATTTTAGTAAATTTTAATAATTCATTAAGTCAAACTTTTTGTCAGCACATAAAAATAATTTAAATGAAGGGGTGTATCAGAGTCAGGCCCTTTATCCTACCTAGTTTAGATGGTTAAATAAAATAAAAACATTTATACTGAATATAAATCTAACTATCCATCTTATATAGACTAATTTTGCCCACATAAGTTTATAAAAATTTATTTTTATAGAACTACTACAAAAATTTAGAAGATTGTAAACTGTAAGAATAAAATATTATATATTAACTTTCAAAAAGTATATAATTTAATTAAATAAAATTATCATAATTTTTATTTGAGCAGCTTGATTAAATGATAATATAATAATTTACTACTTGTTTAGAATTTGTTTAATTGGCATAAGAGTAGCCTAATATACATATCTAAGTATAAAAATCATATAGACAAACACTAAATAAATTTATAAATATAAACTTTTTAGAGCAATATATAAGATTATTTTTTATAAAATTCCAAACACATGTTTACGGATAAGTGCACGCTCCTATATTATTATTCTTAATATTTATATATAGTAGCGTCACCCGGGGGGGGGGGGGGCTAGTGTACTGGTTCGGTTAAATTATATAAAAAAGTTACGATAATATAAAGGGCATATAAGATAAAAGAAAAAAAGAGGTCATTTTAAAAATGTTAATTAAAAAAGGCATTTTAAAAATCTGATAAGTAATTTTTTAAAAAAAATATTTATTTGAAGAACATAACATACACTTATAATTAAAATGAATATTTACAATAATTAATAAGACATTTAATGAGTTAATTATAATAATCAGGTATTTTAATATTAGTATTAGCTCATTCTTAGCATAGAATGAGAAGGGAGATTAGTATTTTTAATGGGAGTTGAAATACTAATTTAATAAAGTGTATTTAAAATACATTCATTATAAGATAATCAAATTTTATAAATAATTTATCACTAGACCTTTGCCGTTTCGGCGTACTTAACATTGTACCAAAACTAAATAATCTTTCCTATGGCGCTGATGAAGGTATTGCAGTATTAATATATGTATAAAAAACTTCCTTAGTGAAAGGATTATAATTAAGCACTTTATTATATATTTCAACTTTCTTTAATATAATTTAAAACCTCCATCTTATTGTTATTTGTATCAATGAACTCAGCACCATTTGTTTCACCACACCAAAAGAAAAATAATCATTATTTTCTTTATTGGATGTTAATCTATTGGTTTTTTGTTTGAACTTAATTATATACCCTAGCACTACATTTATGCAGGGTGTCGCTAGCCTTTACAATCTCAGGGGGCTCAACTAAAAAAAAATTTATTCATTCAGCCCGCTTTTGCACTGCCTTCGGCTGGTTTTATATTAATATATATACTTATTTAATAATTTGTAACTCTAGACAATTATTCTGAATTTCATATTTTGTCTTTTATAATATTTTGCATATAAAATAAACTAGCATATAAATAATCAAATCAGTACTAGATATTTCTATAATAATATTTATTACAAAATCTATTTATTACAGTATAAAATATTTTCGGTTGCTGATATAAAAAATTTTTGCGTCTTAAGAATTACAAGTGATAAAAAAGGTTAATTAATTCATACATATGCCTCAATTGGTAATGGAAAAACCCCATAAGGCTATATAATTCTTAGCAAGTTATATTGACAAAAGATCATGAAACTAATATAACTCTCTGTTAACATTTTAGACTATATTTTATTGAATGGACTAAAAAGTAAAAATTTATAGGCCTTACCAAATCAACAATTCTTGAAGAAGAGAATATAAACGACCAATCCAAATCATAAACCTATATGGTGGTTAGAGATTCCTCTTAGATGACATGATGGAATCTAAATAAGTAATCGAGAAAATTATTGTGAGATATTAAATTTCTAAAAGATTATCTTCCATTTTTAATGATACATACACGACTACACAGTTGTCCATTATTGCTTATCTAAAATATGCGATCATATGCTCTCAGCGTAGTAATAATTTTAAATTACATAGCCACAAAAATAATAGATGCTGGTTAATTTGCAGTCATAGGCATGACACTCACAATGGTAACCCATATCAGAATTTTTTCTGTTAGATAAATTGATAAAACAAAAACACTAAAAACCTTTAGAAGAAATTATGCAAATATATTGAAGCTTGAGTTATTTACACGGCAAAATGCCATATTAGAAATGAAACATTTTGTAACTACAAAATAAGAACCAGAGTGATATCATGAAAGCAATTAAGATTTTTAATATATTGTCGCACCACCTCTAGTTGGTATATTATATCTTAAAATAATAGTAGTTTGTAATAATATTAAAAATATATTCGTATTAAAAATTTAACTCAAAACTGTTTTTCAAAGAAGAAAAAATTGCTTTCCTAAAAATACTTAAAAAAAGAGAAGAAAAGATATCTAATTTATTACATCCATTGTGGGTTAAATAATAAGACGTTTAATTTCAATAAGATTTTATAATAGATGGTGTTAAATATTTGAATGCAAATTGTTACTTATATTTATTATCAAAAGCATTTATTAGTAAAATCTTATAATATTAACTGTAATATATTATATAAGTGTCAAATAAGTCTGTAAAAGTGACATTTTACCTAAATTTTATAAATAATTATATAAGAGTATTATAAACTATATGCTTACTACTTTTTTTAAATAAATCTCTTATACATATTTGGATTTGGACCTTGAAAATAATTTTTGGAAGAGACATGATAATTAAATTTAAAAATCAATAATATAGTTGATTAGTGATTTTAAACTCGGCTAATTATAATATTAAATTTGTTAAATTTCAATTAATAAATGATTATATTTATTTAATTAGGGTTATATAATAATTTAAATAATAAAAGTCAATTAAGCTTCAACTGTTAATGCTAAATTAATATTTAGTGAGTGATATTGATATATTATTTGTTGTGTTTGGACCGATGGGTCCCCCTGTCTGAGTGGGAAACATACAGTCCGTGATCGGGGGTCCGGGATTATCGATGACGGGATCCAGGGGGCCGGGTTTTATAGATTTAGTCTTGGTATCACACGGACAACGTAGGGAAAATAATATTTTCAAAGTTTATTAAAGTTGAAGTTGCAAAGCAAAAGAAAAATCTAATTCATCCAATAATTAATCAAAACAAAATGTATATAAATTACACAATCAAAGAAAAATATTTAATGGTCAGAAAAAGGTATTTTTCCAACCTTTATAATTTTTAAAACAAAGAGAAAAAAAAAGGTTGTTATATAATCGCGATACAATCATTCTTGAAACTGGTTAGAACCAGTTTCAAATGCAATATAAAAATAAGGTTAGGGTCCACTAGATCGTATGGACATTTGTGAAAAAACGTCAAATGACCAAAAATGGCCACAAATATATTTGAAGCGATTATAAAATTGTATAATTTTGAAACGTTGTTACAGATTTGGCAAATAAATAAAAAAATGCTTTTTATTTTAAATTAAAAATAAATAGCAGATAATTTACAATATTTTAGAAAACTCTTAATGCTCTAGATCCATTAATATATAATAGACAGCACAATTGTATTATAAATATATCTTTGATATAACATCATTAAAATTTATATGAAATATCTCATAATAAAATTTTTAATTAATATATAAAAATGCAATCTCTTTTTTTTGCATGATAATGTATAAATTGAATTAAATTTTTGTTAGAATAGATAATATTATTGTTGTATTTTGATTTGATCAAACTCTATTGAACCATTTGATTATTAGAATTTGTATAATAGCTTTGTTTAAAAATGATATAAATAGCAGATAATTTACAATATTTTAGCAAACTCTTTATTATAAATATATCTTTGATATAACATTATTAAAATTTATATGAAATATCTCATAATAAAATTTTTAGTTAATATATAAAAATGCAATCTCTTTTTTTTGTATGATAATGTAAAAATTGAATTAAATTTTTGTTAGAATAGATAATATTATTGTTGTATTTTGATTTGATCAAACTATATTGAACCATTTGATTATTAGAATTTGAATAATAGCTTTGTTTAAAAATGATATAAATAGCAGATAATTTACAATATTTTAGCAAACTCTTTATTATAAATATATCTTTGATATAACATTATTAAAATTTATATGAAATATCTCATAATAAAAATTTTAATTAATATATAAAAATGCAATCTCTTTTTTTTTGCATGATAATGTATAAATTGAATTAAAATTTTGTTAGAATAGATAATATTATTGTTGTATTTTGATTTAATCAAACTATATTGAACCATTTGATTATTAGAATTTGAATAATAGCTTTGTTTATATGCACTCTTTGTTTTGCCTAGTTTTCTAAAAAAATTAATTATTATATGCAAATTAAATAATATATACTTTACAATTTTCTTATTGATAATTGTTGCGATTTAGCTTTAATCTCTTGGATTTTCATAATTATTTTGGGAACAAACTACTTTGGGAACGAACTATTGCAAATTGGCTTTTTTTTGGGAACGAACTATTGCAATACGACAAAAAACCTATTTCCTAAATTTTCATACGAATTAGAGGGACGATACCAAAAATAAGGTATAATATCAATTTCATAACAAAAAAAAAGGAAGATGGGAAAACAAAAGAAACAAGTGGAGAAAAACCTAAAGAAAAGAAATATGTTAACTCATATCAAAATCTAATATGTTAGATATATTGATAAAGCAAAAACACCTAAAATCTTTGATGAAATTATGTTTGGAAGAAATTTTGCAAATATATTGAAGCCTTGAGTTATTTACAGTTTAAGTGTGCCAAATTAGAAATAAATAATTTGGGAGCTAGAAAATAAGTACCATAGTGATATGATGAAAGCAATTAAGATCTTATATATTATTATATTGTCAATGTATTCAAATATTTTTAATTAAATTTTTCAGAAACTTTGGTCATATCAAAAGAAAGCATTTACTGTTTTTTTCTGATTTTTCCCTATCTCAAAAAGAATTTTTTTATAAGCACCATGAGATTAATTTTAAAATGTATTTCTTTTCAGTGTATTTATTTTTGTAAATATAATATATAAAAAGTAATATTCCATATTATAGTGTCCATTTTTTAAAAATATATATAAATAAGCAAACTATTCTAAATTTATTTAGCATTTTTATTAAAATATAGTTTATTATTAAGTTAGGATAAACAAATAAATATATAATTATCAAATTATGAAAGAATGATTGAGTAAACAATTTAGCCAATATTATCTTTATTAATGTAAAAAGAATAATAGTGTATGATTTTTTAAGATATTGACTATTTATATAGAAAATATTTACTATGTTTTATTTAGCTAATATTTTGACATCACCTTATGTGATTATTATTACATGTTACCTTAAATATAACAAAAATGCCCTTTACTCTCAATTATATAACTTAACAACCCAAAATAATTCTTTCTAATAATATTAAATAAATACCATTGACCATTAACGACGATCCATATTTAACATAATTATCTTTATTTCCAATAAAACCACAATAATCTAACATAAAATATGTAGAAAAATATAACATAATATAATTATCCAATTCTTCATTTCTCAAAGGTCCACAGCTGACATCCAAAGGTCCACAGCTGACATCTAATCCAATATCTCCCAATCTCCAACTACGGGTTTTTCCGAGCAATGAAACACACCCCGTGATCCTTATCTCCTCTTCTTCCCCCAAGGAAAACTTCATTCCCCTGTCAGAAAATAACTGACATTTGATGTATTATATTAAATTTATTTCTTCTTTTTTTCAACAGCTACAACACGCCCACCCTTCACAAGCACAGCGTCCCTCTCTTTGTGGTGGTGTTGTATCGAATCGCCCCTTTGAATTGTATCGAATCACCTCTTTGAATTGTATCGACTCGCCCATTATAATTGTATTGGAACGCCTTGAAGATGTTCAGGGAATTTATCGAATCAACTTCCCTTATAATGATTTATAATATAAGAATTCCAGTACATTTCAATATAAAATCGCCAAAACAGACATTATCAATAATGACATGTACATGGGGGTATCTGCATTTATAATCTACGGAACATTAATATGGACAATGTAATATCCGCAAAACATAATAATTTATTCATTTTAAGACATTTGGGAACTACTAGCTATAATATACATTATTAGGATATGATTCATGGTAATTAGGAAATAATGATTTTACATATAATAATGTAATGTGAAAACATTGTCTATGTGTGAAACGCAATTTCAACACATGTAATTTTCATTCTATCATGTGAAAAAAAACAAAGCTACATCTTTATAAATATTTCCTAAAATGAATATAAAAATCCATCTTTAGGTATTAAAAATAATTGCGAAACTTGGCCGAACAAAGATTAAAAATAAAATTACAATACATAAGTATATAAATACATTTAATATTATATATGAAGGAACAAATATATAATATGTAGAAAATACAATATTTTCCATCTAGGAATTACTCAGTATCCTAAGAAAAATATACCATTTCTACCTAACTCTGTCATCACAATTAGCACAAATTCACAAAAATGTAGAATGCAAAGTAACAAAAATTGATAATATAATGGGCTATATGGTATATATGTAAAGAATTTTTAATATACCTTCACAATATAAAATAATTTGAGTATTTTCTTTAAAAATATGTTCATAATTAAATAGTAAAATGTGATGTGTTATAAAATTATTAAAAAGATTTTAAAAAATGTATTATGCAGCATAAATTTACAAAAAAAAAACTTTCCCCAGTATGCAAACTAAACAATATTTTCACCTCAAGGCATACCTCTCAACACGGGCTGACCTTATCTGTAAAAATATTTTCCCTTCACATCATTGCATACCACACAAATATAATAATTGCAAATAAAACTTCTTATAAAAATTTATAATTTAAAAAAAAATATATATATTAAATATAAAGATTTCATAATTTGGAAAAAAAAAATATTATACACCATCTAATGTATCATACAAATTCCTATCCAATTTATATATACACTAAATGCAGACACTAAATCAAAATAACTATCCACATCTAACATTATAGATATTATTCTGACTTCATCATACTTCAATTCATTCAAATTCTCATTCATAATTAAATATATCATATGTTACCTATACAATATATTAACATTATAATAATAATTCATAGTTAAATATATCATGTTACCTATGCAATATATTAACCTTAATTAATAATAAATTATCCCATACATATTCATCCCTTTACAAACCCAAAATGCATAATTAAATAATACACACTTTATTACAAAAGTCTATATCCATATATATTTTCATTAATTTCACATATTTAAATATTTAACAATAATTTATGTCCTGCTGTTCATGAGGTCTTTCAGCTTCCTATGACGGAATACCTATAACACCATTCAATGAGTTTTAAGGCATACCAAATAATGATCAAGATTATATGTACCATATACATCTAGACATAAGATAATATACCAAATATTACTATCTTAAATTCCTGATCTTATTTCCATATTTCTGCCTAATACTCATTACATACTTTCTATCTTACACCTTTTAAGTTAAATATAAAAGTATAGATATCCTTAAACTCATGTATCTGTATAGTTTGTAGTACATTGCCTTGTCAAAATTTCTCTTATGTAATATGTATACAATAAAAATTTTGTTTTACTTTAAAACCGAATCAACCCACTCTTTCGATCCTGGTCAGCTGGCAACAATATTACAAGTTACCTTAAATATAACAAAAATGCCCTTTACTCTCAATTATATAACTTAACAACCCAAAATAATTCTTTCTAATAATATTAAATAAATACCATTGACCATTAACGACGATCCATATTTAACATAATTATCTTTATTTCCAATAAAACCACAATAATCTAACATAAAATATGTAGAAAAATATAACATAATATAATTATCCAATTCTTCATTTCTCAAAGGTCCACAGCTGACATCCAAAGGTCCACAGCTGACATCTAATCCAATATCTCCCAATCTCCAACTACGGGTTTTTCCGAACAATGAAACACACCCCGTGATCCTTATCTCCTCTTCTTCCCCCAAGGAAAACTTCATTCCCCTGTCAGAAAATAACTGACATTTGATGTATTATATTAAATTTATTTCTTCTTTTTTTCAACAGCTACAACAATTATAATAGAAAAATTTTTAAAAAAATTTTCATTTCTAGTGTCCTGCTCCTGAAAGGTGAAAATATATTGTAAAGCAATTTTTGCTTAACTTGAAAACTAAAGAAATCAATATTGTTTAATACTCTGGTGAAAAATGACTTAAATAGAAATTCTATAGAAATTAGGCAAATTTGGGAGGAAATAGGAAAAACATATAACTTCAATTATGATCAAGTGAAAAAGAAACCTTCCATTAAAATAGATAATTAACTAATAAATTTTTATTTTTTAAAACTTAAATGTCCAAGAGTGTTTTGTTATTAATTTGTGAAAATTTTAAGGATTTTTTCAAAACATTTTGGACACAGACTTATATATAAATTTATTTACCTATTTTCTTTCTTTTAACATTTTTGTTTTCAATATTTATATCTTTTAAAACTACAATTAATCGTCTTTCAACTAAATCAAAGTTTGAATTTTAAAAACTGTATAAAATATACTTTGTTCATCACCAGCTTTATTATTGAATCCTCTTCTTTGGTCCTCAAGATTATTGCTAGTTTTATCTTTAGTTTTTTTCATAAAGTCTTTAATGCTTAAATTTTTAAATCGCAAAGTCATTTTATTTAAATAGTGATTTTAAACTCGGCTTACAATATTAAATTTGTTAATTTTAAATTAATAAATCTTTATATTTATTTAATTAGGGTTATATAATAATTTAATTAATAAAAATCAATTAAACTTCAACTGTTAATGCTAAATTGATATTTAAACATTATGCATGGTATTGATATTTTATTTTTAACAAAGAATTTGATTGCAAGCTGACTTAGTGAAAATATAATTTATATGTATTAATCTAATCTAATAAAATTTAGATAGTCTTATTAATTTTTAAATAATAAAATTAAATCTATATATTACTTAATAGAATTATAATAAACAGGGGACAATCAAAAAAAGTTCTTTTTAGTTTAAGGGGATATTAAGGAACCATTAAAAAAAAATATTTTTTTGCATCAGGGGGCTATTCAAATTTTTCAGGGGGCTTGAGCCCCTGCGCCCCCCCCCTAGTGACGTCACTGCTTTCTTCCACTTCCTCGGATCCTATTTCGCTTTCATCTTCTCCGGCCCCACATCGAGACAAAATATCAGGTAAATAGTTTTCCCTTCCCCGCCTATATTTCACCTGCACATCAAAACTGCCAACGAGTAATAACCATCTTTGTAAACGAGGAGACAACATCAGCTCCTTATTATCCTTTTTGAAAAGATGGACTAAAGGTTTGTGATCCGTGTAGATTATAAATCTGCCTCCAATTAAGTATTCCGGGCACTTGGTCAATCCAAAAATAACCGCCAAGGCCTCCTGTTCGATTACTGAATACCTTGTCTCTGCTGCTTTAAAAATTCTCGAGAAAAACAAAATAGGTCTCTCCAGTTCGTCTATGTAATGCAGTAAGGCTCCACCCACACCCCTATATGAAGCATCCACGGACAATATGACTTCCAAATCGTTATTAAAGCATACTAAGATAGGTTCTTTTCCGATTTTACTTTTCAACTCTTCAAAGGCCTCTTCCTGCTCATCTTGCCATATAAATTTTTTTCCCTTTTTCAATAATTTATATAATGGTGCCGCTATCCGGGCAAAACCCTCCACAAAACGGTGATAATAGTTTACCATTCCCAAGAAAGCCTGTACCTCCACTTTATTATTAGGTTTCAACATGCTTGTTATGCTCGCCATATTTTTGTCCAACGGCTTAACCTCCTTTCCATTGATTTTATGACCCAAATATATAACCTCAGACACTCCTAATACACTTTTCTCTGCGCTTGCACGCAACCCTTTATCCCTGATTCTTTTGAACACCTCCTCCAATCTTTGCTCATGCTGTTCAGGAGTTTCTCCTTTTACTAATACATCATCCATGTAATAAAACACTCCTTCTAGACCTTGAAAAACAGCTGACATTGTTCGTTGAAAAATCGGAGCCGACACGCTAAGTCCAAATGCCAATCTACAGAACACAAACAATCCTTTCGGCGTAGTAATGGCCAATAGACGCTGCACCTCTGGCTTCACCCGCAATTGTAGGTAGGCATTTGAAACACTTTTGAAAAATATATACTTCCTTTGAGACTGGCTAATATTTCCTCAATTCGCGGCAAGGGATATTTCACTTCCACCACCCACGGGTTTAACGTGACCCAAAAATCTGCGCATAAACGGAGCTTTCCATTGGCCTTTTTCACCGGTACCAATGGTGTTGCCCTTTCGCTATATTCTACAGGACATACTATGCCTTTTTGCACCCATTGATCTAATTTCTTGTTCACTTCATTTCGCCATTCAAACGGTATTCGCCGTAACGTACAAAATTTTAGTACATGTCCCTCCTTCAATTTGATATCTACCTCATAATCTCTTAGGCATCCCAAACTTTCATCAGAGATTTTCTTATAATTATTCACCAATCTTCGCACTCCTTCTTGCACCTTTAATATCGCAAACCATTTCTTCATTTCGAAATTCCTCGTCCTTTTGTCGCCCTGTCTCTTTCTCCTTCATTATTATTTCTTGATTATATATTCTTTTGGTATTTCCTTGATTCATACCATCATTTTCCGACCATTCTTTCTGCAACTTTGTTTCACCCTTTGGAACTTCATCTAGTTTTACTTCTAATTCTTCATTATCATTAATTCTTCCTTCCTTTTAGCATCCTCTCTTCCCTCTTTTCTCCTAAAATCGCGACAATCCCTATAATTCCCCCCGATATCTCCCCTATAATTCCCCCCGATATCTCCCCTAGAATTCCCCCCGATATCTCCCCTATAATTCCCCCCGATATCTCCCCTAGAATTCCCCCCGATATCTCCCCTATAATTCCCCCCGATATCTCCCCTAGAATTCCCCCCGATATCTCCCCTAGAATTCCCCCCGATATCTCCCCTAGAATTCCCCCCGATATCTCCCCTAGAATTCCCCCCGATATCTCCCCTATAATTCCCCCCGATATCTCCTCTTCCACCCCTTTCTTCCCCCAAAAAGG
This sequence comes from Gordionus sp. m RMFG-2023, assembly GCF_954871325.1. Lineage (NCBI taxonomy): Eukaryota > Metazoa > Nematomorpha > Gordioida > Chordodea > Parachordodidae > Gordionus > Gordionus sp. m RMFG-2023. The sequence goes on from NC_088777.1 coordinate 16,057,145, forward strand.
TCTCAATTCCAGGTAATTTATCTCTATACCAATAATTCATATATTGATTTCCCTCATCTCTTTCAAGAGATACAAATATACCGCACCAAGCAAATATACCCCAGAAATTACAATCTGGACCTATTCGCGTGATCCAGTACATCCCAATACGGTCTCTATTCTTCGATTAATTATCCATAAATCCAATATCTCCACTCTATTGTCCAACATCACTTTTAATTCTACTCTTCCCATCACGGCTACTTCTGATCCATCCAACTGCCGGATCTTAATGTCTTCGCTTTTAATCATTCCCTCCGACCAAATACTCCGAAATTTCTAATATTCCATCACAGAGATAGCTGCCCCGGTGTCAAATAACATGCAAACCATACATTCAAATTAATCCCTACTCTAGGGCAAGGATCATGCACTATTTCCTCTTGGATCATATTTATACATTTCGACTTCTCCCTTTTATTCCCATAATTAAATTTTTCCATTTTTTTGACCCACTGCTTCTCGACCTCTGTGGTATATCTTTTGCTATCATATAGTCACAAATACTGACATTCTCTCGCCACATGTCCTTCCTTGCAGCATCGTAAACATATATTATTTAAACTTTTATTCTCCGTTAAATTGGATATTTCTATATCCTTATTTTTCCCGCTTTCAAGAATTCTTACATTTGGAGCAATTTGAGCCATATCTCTCTGTGGAAAACCGCCTCTTGTATTGAAATTGGCAACATTCTTCCCTATTATGACCAAATCGTCCACATCCCGCACAACGTAATTTATCACGTTTTCTCGGGCAATAAGGAGCTATATGTCCATATTTTCCACATTCGAAACATTTCGTTTCTTGGCAATCTCTTACCATATGACCCTGTTTTCCACAATTATAACAATTTAGATTTTCTCTTCCCCGTGGATTAAAACCTGGCCTTATTTCCATTCGTCTTCCCTGCGAATTTTCTCTTGACCATCTATATGGCCCCAATTGATCGTTATATCCCGACCCTCTATAACGGTCTCTTTTTTTGCGTGTTATCAATTCTATCATTTATATTCAACTCTCCTAGGCTACTATCAGTTCATCCTTTGATCAAATCCTGTACAGGTAACCAGGTTACCTTACCCATCACATCTTCTTCTCCATTATGTCCTTCGATGGTCAATGTTTTGCCTTTAATCCTTACTTTCCTACTCCTTCTAATTATTCTTCCAAAAATTAAACTACATATCCATATTATTAAAATGACAAGTGCTCCAAGAATATTATACTGCATCTCCCAGTATTTTATGAATTTCAAACTTTTCATAATCAATTCACAAGAAATTAACTATAACTTTTATAATAAAAATTTTTATCACTTGAAGAGTTAAGAGATAGGATTTGATTAGGACTGTGAATATTCCTACAAAGCACATATACATAAATATAATGGCCAAAACTTATATATCACTAATATTCTTTGTATGATATCTTAAACTAAAAACACTATTCTGTGTTTACTCTGTTTCAAATAATTAATTCACGAAAATTAATGTAAAATTCGTTTTAAATTTCAGCAATTTAACTAATAATTTTACACTACTGGTATAATTTTTGTAATAGTGTTTTACTCGCTCTGATAATTATAAATATCAAGCGACTTATTCGCTTTATATTTTTTTTAAATAGCGCTTTACTCGCTTTAAAAATATTTGCGAATCTCCCGCGTTTTATTCGTTTCAATTTCCTTTGTAACAGCGCTTTACTAGTTTTAAAAATCTTTACAAATCTGCAGCGTTTTATTCCCTTCAATCTTATTTGTATTAGCGCTTTTTTCGCTTTACTAATTCTTGTAAATTTGACAGCCGTTACTTTCTTCAATTTTATTTGTTTTAACGCTCTTTCCGCCTTACTAATTTTTTTAAATCTCACAGCGGTTATTCGCTTCACTTCTATTTGTATTAGCGCTTTTTTCGCTTTGACAATATCTGAAAATTTATCAACGCTTTACCGTTTTAACTTATTGTGTTAGCGCTCTTTTCGCTTTGACAATATCTGAAAATTTATCAACGCCTTACCGTTTTAACTTATTATGTTAGCGTTTTTTTCGCTTTGACAATATCTGAAAATTTATCAACGCTTTACCGTTTTAACTTATTGTGTTAGCGCTTTTTTCGCTTTGACAATATCTGAAAATTTATCAACGCTTTACCGTTTTAACTTATTATGTTAGCGCTTTTCTCGCTTTGACAATATCTGAAAATTTATCAACGCTTTACCGTTTTAACTTATTGTGTTAGCGCTCTTTTCGCTTTGACAATATCTGAAAATTTATCAACGCCTTACCGTTTTAACTTATTATGTTAGCGCTTTTTTCGCTTTGACAATATCTGAAAATTTATCAACGCCTTACGGTTTAACTTATTGTCTTAGCGCTTTTTTCGCTTGACAATACCTGAAAATTTATCAACGCTTTACCGTTTTACTTATTAGCACTTTTTTCGCTTAGAAATATATGTAAATCTCTCCGCGATTAACCTTCAGGTTCTAGTGTTCAACACGGCACCAATTTCTTATTTTTATATATTTTTATATGATTCGAAATTTCTTAGATATTGATATATTAATGTATCAATTTATTAATGTATCAATTTGGTATTTACTTTATTTCCACAAAAAAATAGAATAAAAAAAAATATAATAATATAATTCTTCTTTTTCAGAGTTTTTATAACCCACATAAATAATAATAAAAAAAAATATTGATAAAAACAAATAATATTGATTAAAATAAATAATATAGACAAAAAAAAATAATATTGATTAAAATATTGACAACAAAAATATTCAAAATGACTTTCTATAAAAACAAAAAAAATATTTACAACAGGATGTATTCTAAAATATAAAAAAATTAAAGAACATTTATGCCCTTTTAGTATATACACTAACTTTATTAAGTGTTGTTTGTATATTTTGCTGGGATTCACAATCCCTATAGCTATTCTTTTGTTGATTGACCTGCCATCTTTTCCTTTCATTAATGACGGATAAATCACCATCTGTACAATCATTAAATGAGGTTAAGACAGGGTTTGTTATCTAAAATAAAAACAAAAGAAAATATAAATGCATTGAACCTGAAGAGGAGTCAATATAAGGTTCAACTCCATAGAAATAATGGGAATATCATCAAAAGCTAAAATAGATGTATTCTAAAATATAAAATAATATAAGAACATTTATGCATTTAAATATATATAAGGGCTAACTTTATTTTCCGTTGTTAGTAGATTTTGTGTAGGGTCTCACGATCCCTAGAGCGTTTCTTTTTTTGATTGACCTGTCATCTTTTTCTTTTATTAATGACGGATAAATCACTACCTGTATCATTAAGTGAGGTTAAGACAGGGCTTGTTATCTAAAATAAAAACAAAAGAATAATTTTAAAAAATAAATGCATTGAACCTGATGAGGAGCCAATATACCACCTGTACAATCATTAAGTGAGGTTAAGACAGGGCATGTTATCTAAAATAAAAACAAAGAATAATATAAAAAATATAAATGCTATGAACCTGAAGAGGAGTCAATATTAAGTTCAACTCCCTAGAAATAGTGGGGACATCATCAGAAGCTAAAATAGATGTATTCTAAAATATAAAAGAGTATAAAAAAAATATATATATAAGGCTAATTTTATTTTTGCGTTGTTAGTAGATTTTGTAGGGCCTCACTATCCCTGGAGCGTTTCTTTTTTTGATTGACCTGCCATCTTTTTCTTTTATTAATGATGGATAAATCACCACCTGTACAATTATTAAGTGAGGTTAGGACATGGCTTGTTATCTAAAATAAAAACAAAAGAATAATTAATAAAAATAAATGCATTAAACCTGATGAGGAGTCAATATACCATCTGTACAATCATTAAGTGAGGTTAAAACAGGGCTTGTTATCTAAAATAAAAACAAAGAATAATATAAAAAATATAAATGCAATGAACCTGAAGAGGAGTCAATATTAGGTTCAACTCCCTAGAAACTGTGGGAACATCATCAGAAGCTAAAATAGATGTATTCTACAATATAAAAGAGTATAAAAAAAACATTTATGCATTTTTAATATATATATAAGGCTAACTTTATTTTGCGTTGTTAGTAGATTTTGTAGGGCCTCACGATCCCTGAAGCGTTTCTTTTTTTGATTGACCTGCCATCTTTTTCTTTTATTAATGACGGATAAATCACCACCTGTACAATCATTAAGTGAGGTTAGGACATGGCTTGTTATCTAAAATAAAAACAAAAAAATAATTAAAAAACATATTAATGTATTAAACCTGAAGAGGAGTCAATATTAGGTTAACCTCTCTAGAAATAGTGGGAATATCATCCATCAGAAGCTAAAATAGTTGTATTCTAAAATGAAAAGTATAAGCATTTTTAGTATATATAGATGAATAACTTTATTTTGCATTTGGTAGATTTATATGGGCTTCACGTCATATAACCCAGTATAATTTTTTTGCTTGAATATGAGTTGAATTAAGAATTGAATGATATTTATTTTTTGATAAGCTCAGCTTTCGGCTGGAGTGTGTAGCCTGAGGTAGGGAAATAAGAGAAAATTAAATGGAAAGAAAATAGGGAAATTAAAAGGGAAAGGAAGGTAAAGATAAAGAAAATTAAAAAGTGAAGATAGGAAAAGGAAATGATGAGAAAGGGGAAGATAATAAAAGGAATTAAAATGGAAAGAAAGGAAAAGAGAGTTTTAGTATTTTTTAAATTTTGATTTTTCCCATATTATTTGAGACTGTTGTTAAAATAATGAATGTTAGTGATATCTTTAATAGGGATACATATGTTGTCGGCATAGCATAATCAGTATACATTTTGTATGTTACTGGAAACTATTCTTTGAGTTAAAATATATATCTTTATAAAAATATTAACATAAGACTAACATTTTTCATTAAAAAATCCCAATATAGGTTCAAGCCTACAATATCTGGGAAAAATATCCAAGTATCCAAGATCTTAATATATAAAAAGATTTTCTCAAGCCCACCTCAATCCCTAATAATTTTGAAACCAAGCCCAGAGATATTAAATTTATAATTAATGAAGGGGAAATCTCTGATTTACCAATTAGTCTACGGGTAAAATATATTATTTTATAAAAATAATAACATAAGACAACTTTAACATTAAAAAATCCCAATATAGGTTTAATTTTGAGAAATATTTTTTAAGCCCAGTCCAACCCATAATAATTGAAAAAATTTTCCCAAGCCAAGTGATATTAAATTTATTGAATTAACTCAGTTATTAATTTCTATATAAAATAATAATAATTTATAATATTTAGTAAATAATGTAATACTTTGACAATTGGTTTTAATATGGCCTCCTACAGTTGCACTAATTTTGTAAAAAATCATGTGAATTGGTAATAAGAGAAACTGAGAAAGCCTGAACATAGCACTTATTAGAGAATCATGACAAAATAAGATTTGCATAGAAAATTTAAGTTATAGGATTATCTGTTTGTATAAAATAAATAAATAAAATCAACAATAGGAAATAATGCATTACTTTTTGGTTTTAATATGGCCTCCTACAGTTTCATAGAAAATTTAAGTTATAGGATCATCTGTTTGTATAAAATAAATAAATAAAATCAACAAATAAAAAAAAAATAGGTACCGATTACATGACGTCACGATGACGTAGTGAGGATATCGGAAAATTATAATATAGATTATGTGGCTATTTGGATTCAGGAAGCTTGAATTTCAATAATAATGATAATGAATGTAATTTTCGTGGTCTTATAAAACTTAAAGCATTAGAAGATTCTGCATTAATGGAATACCCCATGCGACAAAATGTTTTAAACAAATTTATTTTTGAAACCCCTTGTACAATAAGGAGAAAGAAATTGCAAAAAGCTTGTCCAACTAGATGGAGTCTTCGCCATCAAGCAGTAACAACTATCTTAGGGTGCTTTATTAGCCGAATGCCAACTATGGTATAATATGGTATAAAAGATTACCTATGGCTGATCTGATATGGGCCAAAAAACGCTATGGATGCTTTGCGTCATTTCAAACATCTTTTAGATTATTTTCCCAAAATATTAAAATTATTATTGTCATAATCCGATTAATTTATGCAAGTTTTTGTGTGAAATATTGCAAAATGTCAATTACAATATTATATAATAAGATATTATTTTATTTTTTTCAATTATTGAAATTGATAATTTTGATTATTACTTTTTTAATTTTTGAGAATTTTATAAAACCGAATATTTATATTTTTTTATTTCGGGAATTAATTTATTATAAAAACTTGATTTGAAATTAATAAAAACACTATTTTAGATATTCAATATTCAGTCTACAATATATATTACGATTCTTTAAAAACATACCTAAGAATTACAACTAATTAGATTGAATAGTTTGGCTCTTTTAAATATTTATAGGCATTTGACTCCAAGCACGGGTGAGATAATTGAAAAATTAGCTCAATCACAATGAAGATTGGATTTTACATTATACATATATATAATAATATGCTTCTTAATAATATTTTGTGCAATTTTATTTTTTAATGTGTTATATATTTTTCTATGAATATTTTATAAGTTATTACATATAAAATACAATTATTAACTTGTGTATTAATAATTTGTATTTCCAACATTTAAATTTTTTATACTTTATATATAAAACATACCTAAGAAGTATAACTAATTAGATTGAATGGTTTGGCCTTTTTAAATATTTATAGGCACTTGACGCCAAGCACGGGTGAGATAATTGAAAAATTAGCTCAATCACAACGAAGATTGGATTTTGGAATGAGATTTTTATTCATTTTTTTACGATAGATGTCATGCCAGATCCAAGCTCACAATATTAGAAAGCATATAATTATTAAAAAGTTTATCCAGCCCAGCTCAACCCTTAATAATTTGTTAAAGATATTCCCATGTCAGGTGCAAGCTAATATAAATTTTGAGGTTCCAAGCCTAGTCGTATCCAATATAATTTTGAAAATTTTTCCCACCTCAGAGATAGTTAAATTTTTAATTGATTTATAATCACATGAAGGGGAACTATCTGATTTACCAATTAGTTAAAAAAAGAAAGTGAATTCCATATTAAGGGAAACTGGGAAAACCACTTATTAGAGAATCATGACAAATAAAATATAAATAACCGACTCTTATACTTTTTGGTAATATGATCAATTATAATTATATATAAAAAATAAATTGTTGTTTATTATATAGGGTTATTGTAGCTTTTCGGATAAATTTAATGTATGTCTTGCATTTACCAAATTATTTGTCTATATTTTATGTTAAGTAAAAAAAAATGCTGTCTATTAACAAAAATGACATTAAACACTAATGAAACTTATATGCAAATTATAAAATATTTTTTATTGACATATAAATTTAGGCTAATTTTTTTAAAAAATAACGAGGAATAATTATTATGTTGTGTATTTGATAAAATTAAGAGCAAATCCTTGTTGACATTTTTATTTTTGATGGAAAAAGCGACAAAATAAATCTGGAAGGTTGTCTGGAAAGGAAATAATTAATGTACAATTTCATATCATTTAGGGTTGTAGATGAAAGTAATGACGGATTACCAAAGCAGTGTACAAGTCCTGATAAAGATGAGTCATATGCCTATGCCTTGGTATACTGGTAAAAGAAGAACGCAAAATGATATTTCTGTCAATTTCAGCATTGGTAGCCCCCTCTAAAATAGAATCATGAACGACAATGTTAACTCAACCATAAAAAGGTAGTAAGAATTGTTATAAAGGCCATGACAGAACTACTGCATATTTTTCCATTAATAAAGTTGATGAAAATGGCCGTACTGCACATTCAAGTTTGAACATTCCTCTAAATAATCATGAAAGTTTCTCAGAGAATCATATAAAGTAATATTTATAATAACTCCTAGTGAAGTGAATGATAGTACGGAATTGAATGCTTATATTTGTTAAAAAATAGGCAGAGGTGGCATAGGGAATGTGGTAATGGTGATAGAAATATCATTTGGAGGCAACTGGTGAAAATAAAATAAACATATAAATATAAAACATAAGATAAAAAAAAATAGATAAACCTCCAGAGGAGTTAATTTCAAGTTTTATTTTGGCTACCAGTAACTCTAGAACGGGCAAGGCGTTTGTTTATTCGTCATTATTTTTTTTGCTTATCTTTAATAGATTCATCATGTTTTGTAGCAATGTGAGGGATGGTTGGGTTAGCCTAGACAAATAAAGAAATCTGGCAAAAATATAAATAAACATTATTATTGAAATAAAACGAACATTAAAATTCTGTAAACCAGTAGATGGGTCAATATTAGATGCATATATCTAGTAGTTGGAGGGATATCATCAAAAAAATTAGGGGGGGGGAGATATTAAATTTATAATTAATGAAGGGGAAATCTCTGATTTACCAATTAGTCTACGGATAAAATATAATACTTTATAAAAATATTAACATAAGACTAACTTTTAACATTGAAAAATCCCAATATAGGTTCAAGCCTACAATATTTGGAAAAAATTTCCAAGCATCCAAGATCTTAATAATTTAAAAAGATTTTCTCAAGCCCATTTCAATCCTTAATAATTTTTGAAAACTAAGCCAATATTAATTTTGAGAAATATTTTTTAAGCCCAGTCCAACCCATAATAATTTTGAAAAAATTTTCCCAAGTCTAGAGATATTAAATTTATATAATTAACTCAGTTATGAATTTCTATATAAAATATTTATAATTTGTTATTTAGTAAATAATGTTTTACTTTGACAATTGGTTTTAATATGGCCTCCCACAGTTGCACTAATTTTGAAAAATATCATGTGAATTGGTAATAAGGGAAACTGAGAAAGCCTGAACAAAGCACTTATTAGAGAATCATGACAAAATAAGGTCTGCCCTAATATTATTTATGTTTTTTTTTTCCATTTTAAACTAATGGGTAAATCAGATATTTACCCTTCATGTGATGATAAATCAATTAAAAATTTAACTATCTCCTAGGTGGGTAAAAATTTTCAAAATTATATTGGATACGACTGGGCTTGGAACCTCAAAATTTATATTAGCTTGCACCTGACATGGGAATATCTTTTACAAATTATTAAGGGTTGAGCTAGGCTTGATAAACTTTTTAATAATTATATACTTCCTAATATTGTGAGCTTGGACCTGGCATGACACTATCGTAAATGAATAAAAATCTCATTCCCCGTCAATTTTGATGGGTTTTCTTAATAATTTATAATATTTAGTAAATAATGTATTACTTTTCTATGTATAAACATTGGTATAAAAGAGAATCATAACAAAATAAGGTCTGCCCTAATATTTTTTATGTTTTTTTTTACATTTTAAACTAATTGGTAAATCAGATTTTACCCTTTATGTGATGATAAATCAATTAAAAATTTAACTATCTCCGAGGTGGGAAAAAAATTTCAAAATTATATTGGATAGGACTGGGCTTGGAACTTCAAAATTAATATTAGCTTGCACCTGACATGGGAATATCTTTTACAAATTATTAAGGGTTGAGCTAGGCTTGATATACTTTTTATAATTATATGCTTCCTAATATTGTGAGCTTGGACCTGGCATGACAATATCGTAAAAAATGAATAAAAATCTCATTCCCCATCATTTTTGATGGGCTTTCTTAATAATTTGTGATATTTAATAAATAATGTATTACTTTCCTATGTATAAACATTGGTATAAACTCAAGATTTGATCAATGGACATGGGAATATCTTTTACAAATTATTAAGGGTAGCAGGGCTTGATAAACATTTTTATAATTATATGCTTCCTAATATTGTATTTCCTACAGTTGCATTAATTTTGAAAAAAATTTCTCAAACCTAGAGATATAAAATATTAATAATTTGTAATATTTAGTAAATAATGTATTACTTTTTGGTTTTAATATGGCCTCCCATTGTAAAATTTAAGTTATAGGATCATCTGTTTGTATAAAATAAATAAATAAAATCAACAATAATAAATAATGTATTACTTTTTGGTTTTAATATGGTCTCCTACAGTTGCATAGAAAATTTAAGTTATAAAATCATCTGTTTGTATAAAATAAATAAATTAATTAAACAAATAAAAAATAAATAAATAAATAGGTACCGATGACATGACGTCACGATGACGTAGTGAGGACATCGGAAAATTATAATATAGATAAATTGAGAGACATTAATTGATTATTTATATATTTTTTTAATAAATTTTATATATTTATTCGAAAAACATGTCTAGTTTGTAGATTTCTTTCTATCCTGTTTTATTTTTATCAAATAATAATTCAACATCATTTCATTCATATAAGTCAATACAGGGGAGTATATCAACATCGATTGCAATACAAAAATATTCTCAAGAATAATAAATAATACAGATGCAACTACATTTGCATAAATTGTATACATCTATCATGTAGTTAAACATTCACAGAGGTATATCATTACAATGTGGGGGGTCGAATCTTTTTCTCATGATATTTAACGACTCCAATATTAGTGCAAACCTTACTTGTGGCAGAACAAAAATGAGCAAGGCTATCACAAGTGTTTTAGTATCTGAATCCTAGAGGTCAATTCTAGACGATTTGAAAGATGGGCATCCATATGCAATTCTAACAGATGCATCGAATAAGGGAAATATTAAAACATTTCCCTCGATCCTTCGCCATTTCAACAAGAATAAGAACATTTCAATAAAACTGTTAAATTTTTTTCCTCGGATAGTGAAAAATCCAACAATGTAGCTAGCCATATAATGGTAAATATAGCTGATTAAAGGTTATTAATGATTTCCATGTCAGATTTCTGCGCTGATAATGCCACTGTAATTGGCAAAAACCAAAGTTACCGAAATGAAGCAGCACAATAATGAATTAATACCAATTGGCTGTATATGCCATATTTTACATAATTCTTGCAAGAAGGTAATAAATATACTATCTGTGGATGTCGAAATAATTGTGATGAAATGTTTTAACGAATTTAGTTTATCAACTAAAAGAGTTAATAAATTAAAAGAGTTGGGGAAATGGTCTGACTTGGAATGGTGTGAGTTGTTGCGATATATACCTATCAGGTGGTTGTTATTAATACCTGCCATCGATAGAATTTTAAAATTAACCCTTAAAATGATACTTCTTAAATAGAGATTTTAAAAGCTGCCCTAAAATTTTGAAAAATTTTTTCGAGTATGAAATGGCAGAAGCATATTTGGGATTCGTTTCACATGTAGGAAATCTACTTCATTCAGTTAACATTTAGTTGCAATCAGAATATTCTTTATTAAAAAAGATTCACAAAATCATGCTACAGCTCTGATCATCTCTACAGTTAATTAATAATAAATTTTATGGCGCTATTGCTAAAAATATTATATTAAAATGTTCAAATAATACTCTAATTAATACATTTTTAAATGAAGCAGATATTTTTATTAAGACAATTTTAGAATATTTAGAATCAAAATTTGATATTAATAACTCTATTTACAAATGTATAAATATTATGACCTTGGAACATAAACCATCAATTGATGGTTTTTATAATTTCATAAATATATTAAAAATACCGAAAGACATTGATGTCTTGTTTGAGGAGATTGTAATTCTCTCTATTTTATGATTCGCCAAAATACTAAAAGTTAGAAGGTCTAAAAGCAGAGGAGAAATGGGTAGAATTATTTGGTAATAACGATAAATCCCCATGCTTGTAAAAAATATGCCAGTATGTCTTCTCCTTACCTCGTTCTAATGCCTCATCCGAGCGCATTTTTAGCCTGATAAGGACTTCCTGGAAAAAGGAAATAAATCGGATTGCTTTAACAACATTAGAGGCCGAACTAATGGTTAAACAAATTTATAATATGTCATGCCAGGAATTTTATAAATATCTATAACGACGGTAAACATTTAGTTCTATTATTTAAATCTCAAATAAAATATAATTAAGTTTTGGCAATGGCGCCATAAAATTTATTGTCAATTTTTAACTGTAAAGATGAACACATCTGCAGCATAATTTTGTGAATCTTTTTTAAGATTCTTCTGATTGCAACTACACATTAACAGCATGTAGTAGATTTCCTACATGTGAAATCATTCCTAAAAATACCTCTGCCATTCATTATTGAAAAAAATTTTCAAAATGTCAGGACAGCTTTTATAATCTTTATTTAAGAAATATTTTTTTTAAGGCTTATAAAATTTGAAAATTCTATCGATGGCGTATCGCAACCAACATTGTGCTAACTCAATTCTGTAAATACAATCTGTTTTTACCAAATTCACTGATGAGGCATTTTCAGATCAGAAAGCTGACATGCAATTTATTGATAAACTAGAATCTCCTATATTTACCATTATATGGTTAGCTATGTCTTTGGATTTTTCACTATTTTAGTGGAAAAAATTTAATAGTTTTATTGAAACGACCATAATTTTGTTGAAATAGCAAATATTTTAATATTTCCCTTATTAGATGCATCTGTTAGAATTGCATATGTATGCCCATCTTTCAAATCGTTAAGAATAGACCTCCTGGATTTAGGCCCTAAAACATTGATGATAGTCTTGCTCATTTTTGTTCTACAAATATAGTTTTCATTTATATTAGAGTTGTTAAATATTATGTGAAAAAAATTCTACCAACATTGTGATGATAAGTATCCCTGTGAATGTTGTACTACAAGATATTTGATTACAATTGCCTCAACTATAGTTGCATCTGTATTATTTCTTATGAAGTACCTTATTATGTATTTAAACGTGATACGTGATAATTAAGCGCCTATCCCTATAATATTATATACACACAGGGTAGATTTCCAATTGCGGTCTTTTTGCGGGACATTCTAAAATATATTTTTAATTGTGAAATTAAAATCATTTTTTTAAATAAAATTTATCTTTGTTTACATTCTTTTATATTTAAAAAAGATCGTTGGTTTTTTTTATAAATTAATATATTTTTGATAAAAAATTTTTTTTAGCAATTTTTATATTTCTACCGCAATTTTCATATTTCTCCCACATAATACCAAATTTCTCCAGCAATTTAAAAATTTTGACCTGGCAAAACTGAGGATGACACGTGTTGAATGGGATGCACCCTCATATCCTCCAGGAACATTAAAACTAAGCTGGTTTGGTTGTAGTAGATTGGATAGGTTAGATTTTATACGGGATCAAATTATTTTGGAAATGATTCGCCGGAAGAGTGACCCTATTGCAATAGGCCTGATGTCCCCATTGGTTTTATTTAAGGATATTAAGCGGGCTCCAAAAATGATGGGCTGAATGAGATTCGGTATATTATTATGAAAGAAATGATTAAGCAATATGGTGAATTGTGTGAGTATGTTTTGATATAGGGATATAGTTGGTTTAATTATATCTTGGAGATAAATGGCTCTAAAGCCATCGATGCCTCCTCAAGAATCTTTTTTGAATGTCTTTATTGCTTCCAATATTTCCATCTCGGTTAGTGGAATGGGATTATAGATAGTGGAAGGATGATTTGTGAAAAATCTTGAGGATGTTTAGATTCCATGGCCATGAGATTTATATCATTGTTGGGGGCCATAGTATCACTTGAACAGGCTATGTTGATAGCTGAATTTACATTGCATAGGTTTATTTTATTTTCAATAAGCTTGGCCTTTTTTTTATCTGTCAAAAGCTTATTGAAAGGATGTGGAGTTGTTTGGGAATATCAAAATAACTATTATCATTTGAATTTAATGTTTTTGGATGCTTTGTGTTAAGTTTGATTTTGATGTTGGAAGATTTAGATTTAAATATATAAATGATAATAATTTAATCCAATCTAAGCCTTTAATATTTTTATTTAGGGTGGTTAAAATAGCTAAAAAAAATTGTGAAATTATAATTCTGGCATTTTGGTATACGAGCTATTGTGGGGGGGGGGGTTTCTTTCATAATTTTTCTAGCCATTCTTGTGCCTCAGCAATAAAGGTTGAATTAATGTTATTATCTGGGCATGAAGATATAGTTGAAGGGATTGTTTCTGTGTTGAAGATATTGTTGGAGTGAAGTTGTAGGTATTGGTTCCAAATTAATATTATTAATAAGAGCTAATTTTTCTTATATTAAAAATATGTATATAAAATTAAATACTGCCCTGAGCTGAAGGGTTAGTGTTGAGAAATTAATTAGTAAAACAAAACTTATACTTTTTGATCGTCGCTCTAGACTTTGGGATGATAGAAATGATTAACTTATTAAAATGCAATAATATTAGTGCTGTAAACTTTACCTCAAAAAAGAAACGCGTTACCGTTACTCGTTACATTGGAAAAAAGAACGCGTTACCCTTACTTGTTACCTTTTTAAAAAGGAACGCGCGTTACTGACTTTTCAAAAAAGTAACGTATTACTCGTTACTTAAAAAAATTAAATATTATATACAAAAATATATTTATTTTTTCTTATATTATATAATATAGACAAAACTATAAAAAATAATACATAAAATGATGAGATCTTATAAAATTTTTTTATATATAATATATAATCATAAGATAACATTTTTTTGTAATAATTTTTTATTTATTTTTAGCAATAATTGATTTTCAAAAATTTCATCAGACAAACAAGAGCGCTTAGTGCTCAACATAAAATCAGAGATGAATAAACAAAGAAGGCAAGATCTTATTTCCATTTTGAGAAAAGATCTTGATAGAGAAAGAGCAGACCTGCTTCCCTTATCCAAAACAAATACCAAAATATTTTCTGATAAAGATAAAAAATTTTTTGATGAGGAAATTAATGAAAATCCTTGTGAAGATGTTTTATTAAATTTTTTTCAAAATAAAGATACTTCTTTAAATATTTTTGATAAATTCCCGTTAAAATTTTTATTTATTAAATATAATACCACCCTTCCAACCTTTGATCCAATTGAACGTGTGTTTAGCACGGCATTTGAAGATTGCCCATGTTTATTCCACAATAGCTTACATTTAGAAAATGTAATTTTTGAAATGGCTTTAATGTGGACATCGTTATTTGCCTTTTCAATGTCAACACTTGCAATCAGATGTGTGACTGCTTGGGTAGGTATACAATACTATCATTATGATTTTCAAATAGATCACATAATGGCAGATGAACTATTTTATCATCCGGTTCTTCTTCTTGTTCATATACTCTAATAAATTTTTAGTAAATATATTATACTTTTTTTTAATTGAAAGCTTTTATATATTTTCTTGCATTATCTGTAATGCATTTGGTCACTTTATTTTGTATCTTATAAGTGGTAAAGATTTCAAAGATTATTTTTGCTAGGTAATCAAATGTGTGTTTTTGATTTAGCCTTTTACAAGCTAGGCGAGCTGAAACCCTCTCAAGTGTGTCTGGATGTAGCCAGTGTACAGTCATCCCTAAATAAGAATTTTTTAAAAGACAATATTATCAATCTACAAGAATATTTCCAAGAATCCACAGTTGTACAAACAATTTCTGGAATACGCAATAAATCCACTAATTATTTTGTCATGGTTTCACCAGCTTTGTTAATTTTTGTTACAAGGGTAGGCCTTGATATCACATTTTTGGATGGCTGCAATTTTTTGATAATATTAATAATTGCAGGGCTTTCTACAATTGAAAATGGTTGTAATTCTTCTACAAAATTAAAAACTAATTCATCAACAGTTGATTGAATTATATTGATCTTTGATGTAGATGGATTCTGCATATCAATGATTGTGAGTTGATTGGTTTCAATTTTTTTTCCTTTATTACTATTTAAGTTTTCATTTATTTCTTTCAAACATGAGGAATGTAAAGCCTATATTTTAAACAAAATATAATTATTTATTACTGAATTTTTTATTAAAATTAACTAAGTTTTTTTATAATTGTAGATTAAAAATTTAACTGCATTTTGATTCCCTCACTAAAAAATTAAAAATTGATATTCTGATGGCCAAAGGTTTTTCAATTTCTTATTTTTTTCATAATTCAGAATTATCATTTAAAAAGGAATCAGGAAAAATATATAGGTTCTGTTCTCTAAAACAATATTGCTTCAGTTTCATTATATATTTAAAAATACATAAAATAAAGTTTTTTAAATTCATATTAACTATTTGAAGTTATACCAATAGCAATACTAAAACAAGAAATAGAAGATATTGTTTAAACTCAATACTATATTGAACCAATACCAATATTTTATCAATCTTGAGTTTTTAATGTAGGTTCCCAGCACTATATACTATAGTATAATTTAATTGCTTATATTTTAATTTCATAATTAAGCTTTTCAAATATTATGATAGAAAATTTCTTTAATTAACATATGTTTAAAATAATAATATATTAAAATCACTATCTTATTCTTTAATTTATCAACAATTTGATATTAAACAAATAGCAAGACTAAAACAAGAAATAGAAGATATTGTTTAAACCCAATACATTAGATATTTTGTTAATCTTAAGTTTTTAATGTTGGTTCCCAGCCCTATATACTAAAGTATAATTCAATTGTTTTATATCTAAATTTCATGATTAAGCTTTTCAAAATATTATGAAAGTATACTTATTTTAATGATTATTTTATAATACACATATGTTTAAAATAATAGTATATTATATTATATTAATATCATTATTAAAATCTAAAAATAATAATATATTATTTCATCTTTTTACCTTCATATGTTTTTTTTAGGAACTGTTAGACATCGAGGTTCATATATTTGTGTTAGGACATAATCTACATTTACAAAGTGTAGATTTTGTACCCTTAATTTTCTTTATTGGAATAAAATATGTCTCAAATTGAGGCCATGGAAGGGTTAAATTTTCTTCATCAGAAGAATCAACTATTATAGAGTTTGGCATATATTCTTAAAATAAATTATAATATAGAATAATAATATTAATATATACTTTGAATTTTGATTGAATATTAGTTAGATTAAAATTTGATTGAAAATAACAAGCGAAAATTTAAATAAGAATGAAAGGAATGGTGGTTGATATAAATTAAAAACTCGATTTATTATTTATATTAAAAATAAATAAAAGTAATTTTATAGCACAATAAAGTATGTTTTTTTTATTAATATTTTTTTAAGAAAAAATTTAAAGCCAAAAAAAGAAACGCGTTACCTGTAACATTTTGAGAATTTAGAAGGATTGGATGATTAGAACCGTTGTCAAATAAAGAAAGGTTAGAACTAAAATGATACTAAATCAAACTAATATCCTCGATTATATATACTTTTCTATAATATTCGTCAAATAAAGAAAAGTTAGAACTA
This sequence comes from Gordionus sp. m RMFG-2023, assembly GCF_954871325.1. Taxonomy (NCBI): domain Eukaryota; kingdom Metazoa; phylum Nematomorpha; class Gordioida; order Chordodea; family Parachordodidae; genus Gordionus; species Gordionus sp. m RMFG-2023. The sequence goes on from NC_088777.1 coordinate 16,074,543, forward strand.
AAATGATACTAAATCTTTATTAAATAATAAGATAAAAACATAATCAAAATAAATTAATATAAATTAAAATTAAAAATTAAAGATTAAAAAAATTAAAATTAAAATTAAAAATTAAGTTCGAAATCATAATTTAATCATCATTTTTCGCATCATAATTTCTCCTTATATATCCTTTTTCTTTAATCAACATTTGCATAGTCTCAATTTGTACCGAGATTTAATTCTTGTAGATTTGAATATCTTTGGGCTTCTAATTTTGTTTAAAAGTAATTTGCCTGTCTGGCGTTTTTCTTAATCTAGTAAATTTGCATGTTACCACAATTACAACATTACCGTTACTCGTTACTTCTAGAAAAAGGTAACGTATGACTCCTTTTCTTCAAAAAAAGGTAACGACGTTAGTTACGTCGTTACTTTTTTGACGTTACTTTACAGCACTAAATAATATAAATAAAAAATGTATATTACCATAAATTGTTATTTTTATTAACTGAAATATAGTATTTTTACACAAATTTTGTTATAATCAAAACTAACTGTTTAAATATTTATAAACGATGATTATATGTATTATATACTATGCAATTACATTATAAGTAAACAATAAAATAAATTTATTTCTAAATTTATTATGTAGAGATTGGAGTAGCGGGTTGCATTTTTTGATAAATAGTGATCAGGGGGCGTCGCTAGCTTTTACAATCTCAGGGGGCTCAACTAAAAAAATTTTAAGGGGGGCGAAGCCCCCCCTTTATACCCCTAATTTGCTGGCCTTCGGCCGGGTTTTATATTAATATATCATACATTTTTAAAATTAACTAACTCTAAATAATTATTCTGAATGTCATTTATTATATTTTGCATCAAAATACACTAGCATTTAAATCATTAAAATAATACAAGACATTTCTAAAAATAATATTTTTTAATACAAAATCATTTTCGATCGTTGATATAAAAAAATTTTGCGCCTAAAGAATTATAAATGATAAGAAAGTTTAATTAATTCATATATATGTATATGCCTCAATTAATAATGGTTTTTGTAAACTACATAATATAATATAATATTAGCAACTTACATTGACAAAAGGTCATGAAACGAATATAACTCTATTACCATTTTAGACAATGTTTTTTAGAATAGACTAATAAAATTTTTTTTATAAACCTTACCAAATCAACAATTCTTGAAGAAGAGAATATAAACGACCAATCCAATTCATAAAACTATATGGTGGTTAGAGCTTCCTCTTAGATGACATGATGGAAGCTAGATAAGTAATCGAGAAAATTATTGTATGATATTAAATCTCTATAAGATTATCTTCCATTTTTAATGGTATATAAACGACTACACAGTTGACCATTATTGCTTATCTAAAATATGCAATCATATGCTCTCAGCGTAGTAATAATTTTAAATTACATAGCCACAAAAATAATAGATGCTGGTTAATTTGCAGTCATAGGCATGACACTCACAATGGTAACCCATATCAGAATTTTTTCTGTTAGATAAATTGATAAAACAAAAACACTAAAAACCTTTAGAAGAAATTATGCAAATATATTGAAGCTTGAGTTATTTACACGGCAAAATGCCATATTAGAAATGAAACATTTTGTAACTACAAAATAAGAACCAGAGTGATATCATGAAAGTAATTAAGATTTTATATATTATTGTCGCACCATCTCTAGTTGGTATATTATTTCTTAAAATAATAGTAGTTTGATATAATATTAAAAATATATTCGTATTAAAAATTTAACTCAAATCTATATTCCGAAGAAGAAAAAAATAGCTTCCTAAAAACACGTAAAAAAGAGAAGAAAAGATATCTAATTTATTACATCCATTGTAGGATGAATAATAATACGCTTAATTTTATTTTTATTGTAAATAAATAGATGGAGTTAAATATTTGTAAGCGAATTATTACTTATATTTATTATCAAAAGCATTTATTAGTAAAGTTTTAAAATATTAACTGTAATATATTATATAACTGTCAGATACGTCTGTAAAAGTGGCATTTTACTTAATATTTTATAAAAAAATATATATAATAGAGGATTATAAACTATATGTCTACTTACTTTTTTAAATAAATCTCATATACTTATTTGGATTTGGACCTTGAATATAATTTTAGGAAGAGACATGATAATTAAATTTAAAAATCAATAATATACTTGATTAGTGATTTTGAAATCGGCTAAAATATTAAATTATTAATTTTCAATTAATAAATGATTATATATATTTAAGTAGGGTTATATATTAATTTAAATAATAAAAGTCAATTAAGCTTCAACTGTTAATGCTAAATTAATATTTAGTGAGTGATATCGTTATATTTTTAACATAGAATTTGATTGCAACTGACATAGTAAATTTATATGTAATAATCTAATCTAATAATTAAAATAGTTTTCATTTAATAAAAATTAACATAGTCTTATTAATTTTTTAATAAAATTAAATCTATATATTACTCAATAGAATTATAAAAGAAATTATTCAGAGGGCAATTAAAAACATTTATTTTTAGCTCAAGGGGATATTAAGGAACCATAAAAAAATTTTTTTTTGCTTCAGGAGGCTATTCAACTTTTCAAGGTAGAGGTTCTATTTTTAAAAGTAGGGTTTAACAACTGCCATTTACACCATTTTGACTGACAAATTATATTTTTTTAAAATATTTTTATTTGTTATAAAATTACCTACCTATCTTTGTGTTTATCTAGAATATTTTCTATCTATGCTTTCATAATATCCTTAATTAAATTTAAGAAATTTTTAAATTAATATCCTTTATACATTAAAGATTTTTCGAGCTAATTTGGAATCATTACTTATTTTCATTTTCCTAATATTTATAAAAAAAATTTCGATTGGTATTATATAAAAAAATTTATTAAAATTAATGGCATTCAATATTTGCTGAAATGGCTACATCTGGTAGATATATATTTATAAATGCACTATTTTTTATTTTTAATTAAAAATTGTTATTTTTGTACACAGGAAAAAAGAAACCTAAGAAGATACCCATAGAACTTGGAACTTCTGTTTCATCATGGGCCCATGAAATGGAACATAATAAAATAGGTAAAATTATTCAAACAATGAATAGCAATTTATATAAAATTTTAAAAAACGTAATTTGCATTTAGATTCCACTCATATTACCTATGGATGTAATACAGCTAAAACTTTCCCATCTGCTCCCAGAGCTGCTTATGAAAATATTGAGGATTTTAGCCATATACCTGATAAGCCACCTTTTAGAATACAATTAAAAAATTTACCCTATCTAATCGAAAGCTCTCAAATTGAAAAATTTTTTGAAAAATTAAAGGTATCTGATAAATTTTGTGTAATAGATAAAATTTTTATAAGATTATATTATTTTATAATGTAACAAGAAAAATTTTACTGTAGATTTATGATCATATATATTACCTCTTGAAAAAAATATATTACATAACAAAAATATATTGCCTATCATATATTAAAAAATATCATATATAAAATAAAACCTATTCAGATAACAGAACTTAACTTAGGTACAAAGGGTATAGGACAGATTGAATTCAATTCCAGAAATGATATGATAGAAGCTATGAAAAAGAATCAAGATGTTATTACTTTTTTAAAAAAAATTTCTTTATATATTTTGTGTAAACTAAGTTTTATTAATATACCCTTGATATCCTAATTGCAATTTTTTTGAGGAATTGGCTTCCCTATTTATTCAAGGAACTTTTTAATCCACACATTTTATTATAAATAATAATATTATAGAAACCTTAATTCAATTATTTTATATTTTGATTAGACGTTGAGTGGAAGGACAATAAACATTGAAGTAGCCACCTACATGCCTTATGGTTAGCACCTTTATTATAATTTTAATTGATATGATATTATTTTTATGGCTGACATTTCTGTTAGAGGTTAATCAGCTTGAATGACCTAGAAAATGTTTAAATTGAGCTGGACAACTTGTGGTTATTATTTTTATGGGCCAAGCCAAGATCTAACATTTTTTAAAGCTTACAATTAGGTTAATTTATGACTTTCCCTCATAAAGGCAAAAAAATATATAGACTAAGCTGTAAAACTCCGAATAAAAGCCCCATTCTGGTTTAGGCTGCACTGACCTCTAATTTAATTCTTGAATGGTATACTAGATACCAACACCCTATAGATTTAAAATGTGGCACATTTACTACTAAAATTAGAGACCCGAACCATTATTTATGACGGTTTAGTTTGGTTACGATTCAGTATGTAAAAAATTATAATGATTACAGTTTGATTACTGTTCTTATGAAAAAAATCTATAAAGGTTCGGTTTGGTTCAGCTAATTATAAAGGTTCATTACGGTTTGAAATTTTTTTTATTGAAGTAACACCATCGTTTAATTTATTTTTATTATAAGCATCTATGAATTATATATATAAAAAAAATATAAGATTCAAAATAACTTATTTTTAAATAATTATTTGAATGTACAATAATATATTTTCTAATATAAATGGATTCTTTTTGTTCGTTATGACAACAACACAAATTTTACAGAAACTTGTGTTGCAGGAACCACCAGTACTATAAGAGCAAGTTTATATAATTCTGGATATTCAAATTATTTCCATTTCTAAAATATAAAAACTAAAAAAGTTTGAACAGGTTTAAGGTTCTTTTTACTCCTATAAAAAATAATTATATCGGTTTGGTAATTATGGTTCAGATATTTATAATGGTTTAATGGTTCGTTACGGTTCACTCTGGGTCCCTGATAAAAATATTAACTTAAAATAACAATTTTTTTAATTAATTTTTTTTATATTCCATTAAAAAAATATTTGTCTATAATATCAAATAATTTTAAAATAAATATTAGATTTTTGTTTTTAATTTTATTTAATTTTGTTACCATATTAAATAATTTTTGCCCAAAACATTAATTTTCTATAATTACACTACCCATTCTCAACAATTTACTCCTCAATCATACCCTAATATTTTAGGGCTACACTGACCCACAATTCTTTCTCTAATCCGATATTTATTTCAAATATAACTGATTTGATACAGATATTTACATTAATTTTTTTTTCAATATTTTATATAATATAAGACTAAGAATACTAAAAAGAATATTAATTTTTTTAAAAGCATTTTATTCAAAATATTTACTTATCCGGGTTCTTAAAAATTAAATGTGCTCAATGCTTTAAAATGCTATCTTTAAACTTGTGGAAACTTTTTATAATAAGTTATACATATAGTTCCATATTATTTTTTTAATAATCACCAGAATGTTTACTTATCTATTTTAGTCTTAATTTAAATAAGTGTAAATTTATATGCCAGAACTAGTGTTTTTAAATGGCACGTTTTGATCCTATTTTTAAAAACGGCTAACTTGATATTTTATCCAGAAAAATATTACTCAAACCTGAAGATTTTGCTCATAGAAAGAAAAAAAGTTTAGACATATTATCAAAATCTCAAGGCTTAAGCAATATTTTTCTGGCTAAAATATTGGTTTAGCCATTTGGAAAAATCAACTCAAAAAGAGGGGTTTAACAACATTAGCCATAACACTATATATTTATATTAAATTTTATGTATTACAAACTATCTTTATTAGAATTCAAAGTAAAAAAAAATTAAATATCAATATCAATTAATAAATTATATAAAAAAATTAAAATTATAACATTGGATATTTTTCTTATAAAAATAAGAACCTCAAGTTTATGTGATAATTAGTTTCTCCTATCAGCTAAATCTAGGGTTGTATAGCGACTTGATTTTAGCTGACTTTTAAAAATGACTAACCTCATATTTTATTTAGAAAAATATTATGCAGGCTTTAAGATTTTGGTCATATACATATATTAGCAAAATCTTAAAGCAATCAATATTTTTATTGGGAAAATATTGAATTTGCCTTTTTTTTAAAAGGGGCTCAAATTGAACCATTTAACAACACTATATATCACCAGCTATGCTAAAGACTGATTTTGATAGAACACTTGTTGCAGGAGACACCCAATATTTAGATGAATAGATTGCCAAAGTTGGAAACCTTTGAGCCTTAACCCTCCAATAATTAACAGGATTAATCTGAGATAAAATATTGATATCTTGATTAATTAATCAAATTTAAATTCACAATTTTTATTTACTATAAGTTTTTCTTAGACATATAATTTATACACAAAAATTTTGTATAATTTTCTTTTATAGTAGTATAAATTTGATTCTTCTATCAATTGGGAGTTATGAGGATTTATTACAAGAAAGGGAAATTACTTTAGAAATAAATAAAAAATTTGTATAAATTGGTATCTAAATTTTTAAAAAATATTGGCCAATATTTTTTCTAAAATTACAATGTCGATGCCGATCCAATACTTATATCAATATTTTACTTTCCTAAATTGAATTAAAACAAGATAAGCAGCATATTCCTATTATATTACTAGCATAAGTATGAAAACCAGAATATTTTGTAAAACGTGAAGAAAAAGTATTTTAATATATTTTTTGACACCCAGAACTAGGAATGAAAAAACCGATTTTTTATTTTCTTAAAATTTTTTTTATTGCTATTATATTAATATATTGCAAATTTTTTTATCTTCATAATCATTTATATTTATATTTAATTTTAAAATACAATAAATTTAACATTACATAATAAAAGACAATCAAGTATTCATTTACATTCCTTCATTGAAATATATGGTTATTGAATTTTGTAAACAAAATTATAGGGAGTTGGTGCATGCTCACTCATGATGTTGATGTTAGAAGTAAAATTCCATTTTCTGCTTGACCATTTATCATTCTTAAACTATTATGATCTTTTAGTCTGCTACTTGAAGAAAATAAATATACCTGAGCAAAATTTACATTCATAAAATTCCAATATTTCCCATTTTCTCCAGCAGTAAAAGTTATTGTATTGACCATGAAATTTGTATTATGGGATATTTTAATTTAAAGAATAAAAAAATTAAGAAATAAATAAATATCGAATTAACTGATATATTTCTTATTTAAAAAAATGGATAAAATATATATAATTATAAAAATAATTTACATTGTATAATATTGAAATCTTCACTCTTTAAAGGAGTCTTGGTTTGGTATAGTAAAAATATGAGGGTCCTAGATCTGGGCTAACATCCCTGGAAGGAGATACTTAAGAATAATAAATAATTTGTAATATTTTGAGATAATTTTGATATTTATAAATAATTTCAAATAATATGAATAATCGATCAAATAAGTGCCAAAAAATAGATAATATATTTTTATTTGATTTGAGTCTTGTGATTCATATTTGTAAAATACGAATATCAGATAACAAATAATTTGTTTTAAGTAAGTACTACAAAAATCATGAATTTTTTGGGGACAAATAGACCTCATTTTAATTTAAAAAATTTTAAAAATGCATAATCTGAAAACTATTAGATATAAATTATTTATAGAAATTTTACTTTATTTTTGAATCTCTTTATAATATCTTAGAATAAAGTATTGTAATATAAATATTTTAGTGAGATAACAGTTATAAAATGGGGATAGATTATGCGTAACCAAATTTAACACTAACTTTACCATTCAAGAATCAATGGCAGAGTTGTTAGCACTCATATTTAAAAGTAGTTAGCTACCACCCCCACTCCTCCCACTACTATATTTTTTAATGGAGATAGCTCTTTTTAAGTAGATTGCCAATCCATAGCCACTACTTTGATTTTCGTTTTTTTAGAAAGTACACAAAACAATCTTATTTTTTTATCCAAATTTTTTTATTTATATTAAATAATATATCAAAATATTTATAATCTTTTATTAGTTTTTAAAAGTAATAAATTTTCTAAATTTGAATCTAACAAACATCTACACCTCTCCCCTCTGTTTAGCAATGCTAAACAGACACTCAACAGGAGCACTAGAGGGAAGCAGAGTATTGTATTTTAAAAATATCAGGAAATTTATCAAAAATAGTATTGTTATCATTATTTGAAAAATATTTGTCCAATATATTATCTTTCTGATGATCAATTCATGGAATCCAAAAAATTTTCCAAATCATTGCAGGGTTCCTGTTAACTAGTAGCTATTTTTGCATCAGGAATTTTTTTTCTTAAAAAATTAATTAATTTGTATTTTAGTTCCATATTTTGTGCATTTTTTATCCATTCCCAATTTAATTTGAATGCATGATGGATAATAGCCACTATGATATTTATATTTTCATCAATATAAACATTTAAAAATCTGCAATATAGTTATTTAAATAGATAATTTATTTTTTATTTTGATTTCTTCTTCTATGATGTCTGGATACATAATATCAAAAACTATTTTTTATCATGGATCTATAAAATGAATATCGATATGACTTACAAGAAATTTTCAATATAAAAAGAAAGAAAAACTAATATTTTAACTGAAGATCCAGTATAAAACTCCCCTCAACATTTAATATTGCATAAATTTAAAAAAATAAATTTTTATTTTTATTGAATTTTAAATAACAAATAGATATATTAATATTTAAAAAATAATTTTATTTATACATTAAATTTAAAAGAGTGGTGGAGTGGCACTCCTCCACTCCAGCCCTAAAAGGAGCTAGCTTTTGCTCCAGCCCACACTCCTGGTTTTTAAAGGTCTTGGAGCGTCGCTTTTTAACAACTCTGGAATGGATTAGGTTTGTTAATGTTTTTGCATTACAATTATTGGTTTCACATATTTAAAAAATATTTTATAAAATTGGTATTACCATAAGTCAAATATTATATTATGCATTCATTAATTGTATTATTGAATCTCAAAAATATAATAAATTATATTTTTATTATGTGCAATGCACAATGAATATTATTAATATTCGTTTAAATCATTATTATCTCTTAAACGGCTCAGCATATTCTACAGTAAAACATACTTCCGAATTTTAGAGCTCTAAAATACCAATTACATATAACTAGACCCACGAGTTTCAACAATCCAATCTGTTCACTGTTATAATATTTTTTTAATTGCTAATAAATTTTTTTGAAAAATAAATTAAAATATACACTTCACTAGAAATTATCTTGGCATTGCAATTTTATACTTATCATGTATAAATATAATTTTATTAAATATAGTGGACATAATGGATCTTCATAAATTCAACGTCAACCTAGTCGTAGAAAAAACTTTTTTACTAAGTGTGCTAGTTGCTGGAATCCAATTTTTTTTTAGCTAGCATGGAAAAATTAGGAAACTCGATCCACCTTTTCTCTCCAGAAATTTGGAACATCCATATCTTGTGAATCGCGTTTTCCGAGAAAAATATGGCATTGACATTCTTATTCTAAATCACTTAAAGTTGAAATTATTTGTCTAAGTTGTTTAAGGTTCATTTGCTAATTTTGCTAAATATGTTTATTTGAATATTTCATGTTAATTTTTAATCACTATATTTACTTCCCTAATATCATCATGCTCTATACTTTTAAGATGTTTTATAATAAATTCTGATGCTAACATCTAGATTATTTTTGAAATAATAAATATTTTAAATAAATGAACATACCTATATATTATTACTTGCAGATCATAAACGGGAAATGTAACGCATACTTTTTTAAGCATATTTTTCTTTATTTCCGAGCTTTCATTATCATTTACTATTAAATTTGTTTCAATTTCACTTCTAAGAAGTGATATAATGTCTAGGTCTTCTTGTATAGATAGAAGTTCAACTATTTCTTTGAATTTTGAAAGAAAAGCTAATAGTTCTACTAGGTCTGATTCATAACCTATTTTTTTCAAAGCGTTATTAATTAAATTTTATTTGCTCCAGATACGCTTTCAAATAGGGCTATGCCGATCGGCATATTTTTCACCGATCCGATATTTACATTGATTTTTTCACCGATCCGATATTTATATTGATTTTTCACCATCCCCCTTTGAACCAATTGTAAATAAGAAATCAATATATTTTATCCAAAAATATTACCAAAATCAAAAGGACTAATTTTTTTTATATTAATATCGTTTCCATTAGATAACAGATCCAACAATTATGGCAAATATCAATATCAAACTGATGCACCTTGGAAATTTCAAGATACTAATAATCCATCCTTCAATTATGAAAACAGATCCAGGTTATATTTTAAAAAGTCGCTTAATTTAGGATCTAATTTCACTCTTAGTGAATTTAGTTAAGGCCTAATCTTCCTTACCTCTCATTTTTAAAAAAAACTCCAAAATAACTTTAAATTTTTTTTTTATATACCATAGTATAATTATATATTTCTTTTAAAATCGATCAAAGTGGAGTTGGAGGTCTATGTAATAAAGTGACTGTTTTAAATGATTAATTTTTTGAATGTTCTCTTCATTGTAGCTGCACAATACCCGTATTTGGCTGCTGATAACTGTTGTATAATTATCTTGGAATTATAATTTAAGCATTGAGTAAATTAAGAAAAAAAGGTGTCATAAAAGGATTAAGACTTATACATATATTAAGTAGAAATATTTGGATCGAAATGAAATGCACAAATCGGCAAATATCCTATTCCACTTTTCTTTCAGATCTCAAACTAATTTCTATTTAAATATTTGCCACTACCGATTTCTTTATTACAAACATTCCAAGGTGCTTATGTATTAGATAGTTGTCAGTTCCATATATCGTGCATCTCGAATTTTTTTGAATATATAATATAAGAATACCGTTAATATTGTTAAAAATAAAGTATAATTATCAGAGAAATCTCTTATACGGCCATACTAGAGCCTTTTAGCATCTTAATTGAACATTTAATATTATAAAAAAATTTGAACTAAACATATCTCATGGTTGGGCAAATTTTCAAAAAAATTTATTCCAATATAAATATATACAAATACATTTAAAAGAAAGTGTTTTAATGTAAATACTAAATACATCCGAAAAAATATAATACTTTGACGAAATCCAAAATTGTCAAATTACGTTTAGAAGCTCTTATAAAATATAATACTCATTTTAAAAATAAAATAGGATTTAAAATAGATGTTAGTTTTTTTGCTAACTTGGTTCCATAATTAATATTTGGTGAAATTATAATATAAACATATAATACTTTCTTTAAATATTTAAAAGATATAGTTATAATTTATAGGATAGGTTCTAATTCGCTGAAAATTGGGAATTCTAGAAAAATAAATTTGAAATTAATAGTATTAGATTCTCAGGGAATTCTCGATTTTTAAAAAAATTCAATTTAATCTATTAATATTAATTTAAAATTGACTTAAAAATTTTCTAGGAGATTAAGCCCAAATTTTTAGCGATTTAGATTTGGAACCAATACAATTAGTAAGCAGATGATAAAATTATAATCATGAACACTCGAAATATTCCAATTTTTAAAAACAATATTTGCAACGTTCGATTTTTGGCTTCTATCTTAAAAATATCGCTAAAACACTCTGGTATATAGCCTTATTTATCCTTAGAAATTTACAATATTTGTTAAAATTAAAACAAATGTATATATAGAGACAGCAATCGAAGGGGTAGTGATTATGCAAGCTCGAATCGCAATAGTCAAAGAAACTATGATACATCTTATGGTAAAATTTGCTTGATATTTGATATAGTCCTAGATCTCTACTCATTTTTGTGTTTATTCATTAGACAAAAAATTGTTCTGTTCTTTTCGGTTCCCAGAAAAAATATATAATTTTAATCTTTAATCAAGGCCAAGAGGGTATCAAAAAGAAAAATGCCCACATGGATAGTGGAAATGTTAATTTTTAAAAATAAAGTATAAAATAATTATTCTAATTTAGTTTGTTGAATAGAATAATACTCATACTTTTGGTAATAGAAGGCATCCAAAATTTTAATCTCCTAGTAGTTTTTGAGATATCAATTGTCAATCAAAAGTGTCAAAGAATACCTTTTTCGAAAAATACGATATTTCAAGAATTGAGATAGGTTAATATGGTAAAAATAAATTAGGGTGTTTTGTAACTGTATAAGCGCTTTGAAATATTAAAATATTTTTTAAACCTTATAAAGTTTGAAGACTAAAAACTCCAGGTGTTTCGCTTTCCTAATTTCTTTGAGTTTAATATTTTATTATACACTTATATTATAGCTATTTATAAGAAAATTTGAAGTTGAGATTTTTGTCAAAATAATAGATTCTTTATTATAAAATTGTTTCCTATCAATAGTCTTTTATAATTATGTCATTTAACTTCTACTAATATGCAATTACATTGACCTCCATAAGATAATATTAAATGTAAGAAAGTTATAATAATATATAATTCAAATAGTGTAACCTTTTAAAATATATATAAACATTCAAATATATATTTTAGTTATTGCGATTTAAAAAATATAGATTAATATTTTTTCCAAAATAGATGGCGCTCCTATATTAATGAATTCTTAAAATTATTACTTTTTAAATTTATTTTTATTCTTAAGCATGAATAATAAAATTTTTCAGCATTAATATCATGAAATACTTAGCTGCGGTTATAATCATCTTTTTCTAGGAAAAAAGTTAAATTTTTGTTTGTAAAAAACGTTTGCCACATTTATTAAAAATATAGTGTTCTATCTCTCGACTTATATAATATTATTTCATGATATTAATACTGGAAATATATATAGTAGCGCGATCTATTTTTGAAAAAATATTAACTTCACTAAAAAAATCAATAGCTGTTTTAAGTATAAATTTTTTACAAATAGATTGGATCCCTTAGATATAAAATTTATAACGTAAATAAAAACCACATTGTTTTAATTTTTTTAATATATACTAAAAGGCCTTTAACAGAGGTACAAAATGGCACCTAAATAAACCTTATTGTGTAACTTATCCAATTTTAAAAAATAATTTGGCACTTTTGATAATTGACATCAGGCTAAAATTTTGGATACATTCTAATGACATTCACTCAATATGCAAAATTTTATCAAAAAAGATCGGACCGAAAAGTTATTGATTGGGTATGGAATTCCCTTACATTTGTTATTATCATAAAAAATATTCCATGCGAAATTGTAAAGCCTTAGAGGGTATTATTAAAATGAAGGCTAAAAGTATATGTATTATATCTACTACTTTTTATAGTAGATAAATTATTCCGTCTCTGAAAAAGGTTTAAAAAGTAGCTTTCAAATATATATCTTCAAATAAGCTTAGAACAATATTTCCATATTCACTGTTCTAAAAGTTTTAATGACTATTAGGGCTGTGCGGATCTACATATTTTTCACCTATCCTATATTGGTTGTAAACCGATCCGAGATTTATATTGATTTTTCACCATCCCTTTGAACCAAATGTAATTAGAAATCAATACTTTTTATGCAAAAAAACGAATTATGCATTTAATTAAAAAAAATTTTTCTACAATAATTAAAAAAAATTATATAGATAAAATAAATATATTTGATAATATATACATTTTATGTTGAATATATAAAATTATAATATATTAGATTTTTTAAAATAAATTTGAGAGCCTCTAGATTTTCTGGCAATAAGCTTCTACTATGTGGACTATCTATATCCCCTGCCCTACTGAAGGCAGACTCAGATGGGACACTTTTTGCAGAAGGGGCAAAAAATTTACATGCAAGTTTAGACAAAGTTTAAAACTTTTCACCATTTCTCCAATATTCAAGTGGATCCACAGGGGATATAATATATTAATGTTATTCGATATATCTAAATAAGGAACACAAAATAAAATTAGCATTTATAAAATAGTGGGTTTCATACAAACCCAATCTTTTGTTGATTTTGAAAAATAATTAGATATCACCCAAACTAATGGGTCAATCATAACACAATTAAGCAATACTTGATTAAATATGAAAAATATGTTATACTTTCTAGATATAAAGATTCTTTTAAATATTCCTTGATTTCTATCAAGTATGACAGTTCATCATCTACATTAATATCGATTTCAACTATTTTATTTGCTACTAGTTTCTCTTTGATTTTCAATTTATAAGCATCCCTTAAATTAAATTTGCATTTTTTAATGTTATGTTATGTGGAACATTTTTCTCATTGTCATTACCTCAGTTAACAATAAAATAAATTTATTTAAAAAAATATAAAACCTGGCGAATCTTTATTAGGAGTTGGAAGTTGAACATTATCATCACCTTTAAAAAAAGACTCACATGCAGTCCTGAGCTTTTCAATATATGAAATGTTTTTTGGTAAAAAGAAATCCTTATAACAAGGATCAAGTAATGGTGCGATAAGATAATTATCATCATCATAAATATAAAAAAACCGAGTTGTTAATTGATTATTAATGATATCCTTCATGGTTTGCACACCTCTATCTCTGTCCCCATTAATCGTTAATTCACTTTTCAGAATTTCAACAAGAGGTATAACATTGCTAATTGAACATGATTCCATACTTATTTCTTTTGTTACTCTCTGAATTGGTTCCAGAACATCAATTACCTTTTCTGCTAATTCCCACTCATAATGAGAGATTTCCCAAATTAGAACGAATAGCTGTCTTGCCCTTTTTTGTTCTATAGAGCATATAATAGGTAGAATCCACTATTTTTTTGGAGAGTTATTTATATATATCCGGAATAACACCTTGCAAAAAATACTTTTTTTTGGGAATTTTATAATTTAGACATAAATTATGTAAATGCCTTTTAAAACCGACATCCGCTAAGATAGAAATCCTGGTGGTCACAGACTATCATGTCCCCTATAAATTTAGAAATAATTATGGATTTAGGATCAGAATTTTTCTAAATATTAGTTTTATTAAGAATGGCTGATATTGTTGGCTGACTTTCAAGGCTTTTTTTAAAAAAGATTTGATTTATTTTCTAATATTTCTCGTTTTTTTTGTATTAGCTTTTCGAATGTCGTTTTGAATCACTTTAAATGTTTACGGATATTGGTAGCATTAAATGAATTTTTCATTATTCCTCCATGTGAAATTAGAATTCCAGAGATAACTCATTTTGCAAAATTATCTTTGTATTTTGTAAAATATTTCCATAATTCAGATACCATATTTAAAAATTTTTTTTATTTAAAGTATAAATAATAAAATTGGCGTTATTGTTTAAAAAGATTAAAAATAAATATTATTTAAGGGGTGTTGTGCATTTGCATTGTTTAAAAAAATATTATTTAGAAAATAATAATGTAAATAAAATAAATATACATTAAATAACAAAAAAAAGAAAAGTAAAAATAATCGGATCGTTATTACAGTTATCGGCCTTATCCGATATTTTTGGAAAAGGCTAAATATCTGCCCATCCGATAATTAATATCAGCACAGCCCTACTATACATAGAACGTTGAGTGCAGCAGAGTAGGGGTGTACCGATACCACTTTTTGGAGGCCGATATTTCCAATATTAAATTAATAGTGGCCGATTACCTATCCGATATCATATCTAATTTTGTATTCTGTAAAGATATCAATGGTTTTAATTTTTAATATACTTTTTATTAGTATATAATTTAACTATACTATAATTTATGTCATTATATTATAATGATCAGTTATAGTTTATATTCAATTCATTTGCAATTCTAAAAGTATATAAAATATTTTTATTGTTAAATCACTTTTATATAATAAGTATAACATAAATCTATATTCATAATAAGTAATAAACAAATTTATATAAAATTTGAAATAAATATTTAAAATAATATTTTACATTAATATATCGAAGATTTCTTTTTAGAAATACCAAAATTTCCAATTTATCAGAGGTCAGCCTGCGGCGATGGTAATTGTCAATTACACCAGCTTAACTAAAAACTGATTCTGAAGAGATTATCGCACACTTTTATAAACAGAATGCGCAAAAAAATAGCAATATGGCAGAATGTTTATTAATTAATTATTATTATTAAAAAAATATACATAAAAATGGATTTCGAATTTATTTATAAAAATAAATGATTTAAAATATAACTTTAAAAAAAAATTTGATAACATTTTATTTTTGTTAAAGACGCCATTTTATATCGGATCGGAAAATTTTATAATATTGACCGATAACCGATATTTTAAAATGGATAAAATATTGGCCCGATCCAATCCGATAAAAATATCGGTACATCCCTAGTGCAGTAAGAAACTTCTCGAGGTTGAAGTTAATTAAAATGTGTTAGCATTCTACCATGACTTAAAATAGATTCTATAATTTAAAATTTAGAAATCAAATCAAAAAATATGAAATATTTATAACTTATTGGTTCATTAGATTATGCAGTAATAATTTTTTAAGTCAAAATAAAATTATTGTTGAATTTTATATCAGTTATATATGAATGGAGATAGGGTTGCCAGATTTCATGATTTGGCCTTTGATTGTAACACTTTTTTATTCATTTTTCTATTTTTCATTGATTATTTTATTTATAAATGGCTATAGTTGAGCGATGTTTAATAATAATAAAAAAATTTTAGTTTAGAAATAAAACTCTAAATTTATATTTTTTGTACAATTGATTTATATAATTTATATTTTAAACAATCTATAAATTGTTTTGGGTCCAATGTATTTATCTATATATAATGCTATAAGATATAAATTTTTGAATATAAACTCGGCCGAAGGCAAGGCAAAAGGGTCATAGACCCATCAAAAGTGTATGGGGACAATCCCAATGAATCATGTTTGTTTCACTAGAAAAAAAGCTATTGTAATGCTGAAAATCAATATTATATTAATTAATCTAAGAATTTAGATTTATGCCTAGTATAAAATTTGAATGTAGAAAAACATCCTTTCACATTAATTTGGTAACAAAATTGCCCAGTGTTGTACCTATTCTAGTTGTATGCATGTGTTATTACTTTTAAGGCCTAAGTTTCTATGTGTGTGAAATGGTAACTAGCTGAAATTTTTATCCTTGCAATTCATCTATCTGCTTAATTTTTTTGAGAACTTGGTAAGATGACCCTGCTTCTACAAATGTTTTTGTTAGTAAAATTCAATTAGAAATTGTTTTTGATATATATCTCTTTGCTTGGAAAGGCACTAACTACAATTCCACTTATTCACTTGTATTTTAAGGACGCAGGTACTAACCTCATAAATATGACCATTTTTGGTAAAATTTCTAGTTTTTTATGTTATTCTTTTATCTGAACATGTAATAAGTATTGTATGATCAAGTCAAAGTCTGTCGACCTTAGCGGACCTATTTTTCAAGTCTGGTCTGATCATAAAATAATTTTAACAATTTGTATCTGACTGATATTTTCCTTCAAGGATTTCATTCTGGTCCGATTAAAAATTTTATTTCAATCTGATTTTATTTTTTATTGGATTTTGAAAAATCATAAGCGCTGAAAGAAAATAAAGGTTTTTCGTTATTCTTGGGAAAAATATTTATAAAAATATTAGGAAAACAAAATATAAAGGATTAAAATTTTAGTATTACCCCAATCTGACAAGTCTGAGGGAATCTTTGTTCGAGTTCCCATGCAGAACCCATTAATACACTTATGAACTATATTTATTTGTTAATCAGATTTTTATTTTTTAAGGTTCGAGAAATAACCTTTCTAACCCCAACAATTCTTTGCACCAGCAACAGACCCACGTCAATAGAGCTCCATATACCGGTTCCATGTCTGATTATGGGAAATCGACTGGATTTCCACCAAATTCACGATTTAACGAATCTAATAGTTATACTGGAAGGGGTTAGACTTTTCATTATTCTTAAATAAATTGAATTAGCTTAAGCTTGAAATGTTTTAACTTTAATCTTAGAAAATGATATCTATTATATTAGTCATTAATTCATTTTGGTATCTATCAGATTCTGTTTGAAAATATAGAATTAAGTAATTTCATGTCAAATTACTTTTTTAAAATTTTGTAGGGTTAAAATATGAGAAAACTTAAATCCAAAATTTTAGTCTCCTTTTAGAATACCAAGGGTCAGGGCAACTTAACGTTATTTGTAATTATGTGATTTTTTTAAGAGTAATAATACTAAAAATTAAAATTTCGTGTCATTTAACCCTTCAATACTCTGGTGAAAAAATGACGTTAGTACTCGGGTGGGGTTTAATAGACTCCAATTTCAAATGTATATATCCCCATTCATTATTTTTATTTAATATTTGGATATAAGATTGAACTAACCTTAAACTTGATAAAATATTTATTTATTTTTATTTCTTAAGCTTAAATTAAAGATGATGAGGATAATTATAATTTGTGCCAAAATTTCAAATATTCAATTTAAAAAATTAACTTATCTATCATATTATCATGATAATTCATAATATGGATCTTTATTCTTCATTATAAAAAAGAATTACACTAATACATTCAAACATAAAAAAAATATAGAACATTGAAATATGTTTTGACATGCAAAACATTTATTACATAAAACATTAATGTGTTCTAAACATAAATTTGTTTTACATATTTGAAAAAAAGTTTTTTTTATTTTGATGGTTAGATTTAAAAATTCCAGCTAAATAAAGATTTCCCAATAATGTCTTGAATTGTGTTACATAATCTTCTTTAGTAGAACTTTCATATTGGTCAGTATAGTATTTACAAATAATTTTAATTTTTTCATTGGTATGACAAATAATCTCTTCAATCATTTTTGTGTTGTGAACAAGTCAAAACATTTTTCTGGAGTGTAGCTTCTTTCTCTTATTCTTTTACTCCTGGTAGATGAATAACTAAATTTTGTTGATGAGTTCTTATTCTTTGATTGGGAAGATCATTTTTCCATTTAGTAAAGTAATTTTTTTTAGCTAATTTAGAGAAATATACTATGATAAATGATTTCATATTTACCTAAATAATATTAAGTTTATTGTTTTCAACTAACATTTCTTCTTCATCTAATTCAGATTGTGTATCATGATTAGAGACCTTCATGGGCTAAGATTTTAGGACCAAGCCCGGCCCAGGCCCATCGTAAAAAAAAATTTTAAGCCCAGGCCCTGCCCGTTTTTAATATTTAAAAAAATTCCCAAGCCCGCTATAATATTTAAAAAATTTCCCAAGCCCATAAAATTATTTTGTGTATACTTAACTTATGCTGAAGTAATACTAATAGAAATATAATATTTTATTTAGTAATAATATATATATAATATTAATAAATGATATAAACAAAATTTTAATTTATATTTTCAAATTATCATTTAAAAATAATATATTATATACAATTTCGTTATTTAAATTTGTTCTTCTTTCTTCAATAACCCTTCCAATAGTACTGAAATTCCGTTCACTGGAAACATTAGATACTGGAATTGCATGAATTTTTTTGGCTAATCTTGCCAATTTTGGCAAGATTTTTTCATGCTTCTTCCACCAATCTAGGATGCAGTCATCATAGTTGATATCCTCTTCATTTAGCTGAATATCCATGTATAAATTAATCTCATCAGCATCCGTCTCATTATGAAGTATTGTATCATCCTCCCATGAAGGCATATCTAATAATGAGGATGAAGCTAAAAATATTATAAGCTAAAAAGATTTATAAAGAATAAATTACTAAGAAATTATGTCCTTTTTGAGTTTTATAATTAAAATTTTATTTTCAAATATTATAATAAGTTTACTTGAATATCTATTTGTCTACGTCTAACAATTGTTTTTAAATTTTCTGCTACTGTTGGGATTTTGCTTTGAATTTGACGCTAACTTGGGAAAATATATGTCATATCAATGTTGGTCATCTTTGGGAACATTTTTGGGAATATTCCCTCATTTTTGCTGTTTCGTGCCCAGGCCATTGTGTTAAATTAAGTAAAATTACACCAATTTCCTATTTAAAAAAATATATACTCTCCCAAGGTGTATAGGATATTTGATAAATAACACTTATAAAATCAGAATGATTTGTTATATTTGTCCTATTAAATATCCTTAAAATAAGCTAAATTTGAATTTAAAAATTTAGGCCCAAGCCCGGCCCAGGCGTGCTCTAAAATTTATAATTAGGCCCAAGCCTGGCCCATGAAGGTCTCTAATCATGATCACTATCATGTATAAAATCTTAATACTCACTATTAATTATATTGTCATAATCACCTCAAATAATATTATATTACATCTTAAATAATTATATATTTAGTTTCAGAATCTGCAAAAATTATTTTAAATGATAAAATAATTTGAGTCAGCTGGTGAAAAATAATAATAAAATAACTCCACCAGAGAAAATCTTTACGTTTTCTTTTTCATATATCTCATTCAAAATATAAGATATTTAAATTTTGTTTTGATAAATTTTATAATATAGTATATATTTATAATTTAAAAAAATTTTTTTTAAAAATTTCTTAAAAAATTAAAAAGTTGTGGGGTCTCACAAACTCCATTCAGTCACAAAATGCTTATATCTTAAAAACTAATCAACCAAAATATATGAAATTTAGAATATAGATTCTAAGATATATTTGATGAAGCTACTGAAGAATCCAGATCATAATATTTAAACGTTTTTATATCATTACTAGCATGCCTGGGGTTTCATATACCCCACCAGTGATTGAAGGGTTAAGGTAATTTTTTATTTTCGATACAAATTTTAGCATGTAAATTTAAATGCCTTTTGTTATCCTAATTTTTAAAAATTATTTATATATAACTAGAATTTCAAAATTATAAAAGGTAAATTTTTTGAATGTCAGTAGCACTAAATTGACTATCAAATAATAGCCAATTTACTATAAACTTTACCTCAAATTTATGAAATTAAAATATTCCCTATAGGCCAAAATCGAGCGCCTTCCTTCGAACGTCCACCTTCACTATTTCCTAAATATCCCAATTCTAATCAAAATCTCCCACCTTCTAGCCAACCTGCACCAGATGGCAAAAAATGTAAAAGATTTATGAAAATTTATAAAAAATTCGAATTGGGTTGCTCCTTTGATGCTAATCAATTAACCAGTCTTAGATATATATCAGAACGTTCCAGCAATATATTTAAAATAAAACTTGTTACATTATTACCTGAGAATTTAAAAACACTATTCTATACTTATTGGCCCAAAGGAGTGATCAATAGTTATATGATAGAGGGCCAATGGTCCAATATTTTATATTGCTCATCATTTTTTAAACAAATTTATCGATTTACGAGTTTTAGTCAAAGGTATTTAGGCTATGTCCTAAATGTTTTGAAAAAAACTTCAAAATTTATAAATTTTCGTAAATTAATAAAATTATAAAATGTCCAAAATCATCCATTATTTTTTTACAAAACGACAATAAAATACGAAAAATAACATACTTTTAATATTACTTACTTGTTTTTTCATAAAAATTACCCAAATAAATATCTTGAAAAAATTTTTTATTTTTTATTTTAAATTTATTAATTTTTATTATTTTTTTCAAAAAAATAAATTTTTGTAAATGAGAAAACTGATTTAAAACACTATTTTATTTATACATTAAAAATGTTATTTTATTTCTTAAAAATTAATAATATTTATTTATATTTTTTAGATTTTGGACACAGACTTAAATAGAAATACGAATTAAATAATAAAAATACAGCACAATTTAATATTTATTTGCACCGATAAATATATAAATACCCAGTTCGTTATTGAAAATCCTTCCTAAAAACGGCTTTTCCTTCCGTACTAAGGATGAGTCCATCTTAGAACCAAAAAGCCGATTTATTTTATTATGTATTTAATATATTATAATTTTTGGTAAATAAAATATTTCCTAAGTCTTTTTATCATCAGTGATATATTAGCTGGTGTTTTTGTAATTTCTTCAATACTGTAGAGGAAAAGTAATATGGATATTGTTAAATTAGAAGAACATGATAAATAAAACTAGGTAAAAATGATAAATTCGATTATAGTTGCTTAAACTCCTTTTTAAAAGAAGCTAGCTCTCGCTACTTAGTTTTAAAAGGAAACGTGCTCCTGCTCCAAATTCTTAGAAAAAGCGCTGCTCTGTTCCTTTAGTTTTTATAATATAAAGTACTGTATATTTCAAAGAAAATGATGTATCAAAAAATTTATAAAAAGTAGCAAATTTTATAAATTTGAATCTGACGAGAAGCTTCGTATAAAGCCTGTTTAGCATTAATAAATAAGCCTCAATGGAACACAAGATGAAAGAAGGGGTTTTGTATTTTGGAAAATTATTTTTTAAATATAGTCTAGTATATTATCTTCCTGAGAATTAATTTGAATTCTTTATTTGGTCTCTGCTTATCTGTTCCCAATTCAATTTAAATGCAGGATGAATAATAGCAGCGATGAATTTATCTCTATAAACTGTTGAAAAAATGCAATAAAGTTATAAAATATTATTTATAGCTATAAAATTATAACCCTTTTATCAATATCTAGATTGGCAAAATTCAAAATCCTCAAAATCATTTAATATCGAAGTGAGCTAGAATGTTAGAGTTAAACCCAATATTCACATTAAACTCACTTTCAAGGTTTTTTATAAAAGAATCCATAACCTGAAATTGATTCATTTCGATTGTATTAATATTTACTTGGCTTTATTTTTAAAAAATTTTGCATTAATGAGAGTTAAACGAATAAGTTCTATATTTATCACATCAATTATCAAGATTTGGCATTTTTTAATATTTTACCTAACAATGGTTTTTGGACACATCTTTAGTGGTTAAACTGCTCGATTTCGCCATTTAGATTAAGATTTTAGCCAAAATAATATTGCAGAAACCCCGAGATTTCGTTAATGCTCGACTATTTTGAATATTTTTTTGATAGTTATCTGGAGCTTAATAAAAAAATTCTGAAAATACTTTAAGAAAATATTTAAAATTCTTCAGTATTGATGTATTTTTTTTTGGTAAAACAGCAATATCTGCTCTATAAAAATCAGACAATTTTATCAAATTTTGAAGAGATTTTTATATGTAACTATCATACATAGTTTCGTTTATTTTTAAACATGGTGGTAGGAAATATTTTTTTTGGTCTATTTGTCAGAATGACTCAAATTATTTTAATTACAAGGGTCATTCCATGTCAAATCAATCACTTTACAACCCGACCATCTCAGATTTTGTTAAAATTTGGTATTTAAGTTAGTAAAGTATTGTAAGTGACGAATCCAAAATATTAGACTCTTAACTCTATTAGAACCGGAGATATAAGGCTTCAAAGTGGCTCAGCTTGGTCATTTTTTGAAAAAAATGAATTTTTAAAATTGGGATAACTTTTATACTAGATGCACCATGTATATCTATTATGGCTCATTTTATAGCTCTAAGTAAACTCTTGAACGTATGTTAAATAAAATTAATTTTTAGTTTATATATTTTTTTTAAATTGCGGTTAAAAATTTGTGATTATTTTTTTAAAATGTTAGACTAAAATTTTTTTTCCAAATTTCAGATATTTTGTAAAGATTACCAAGAACTGTTCATATAAAAAATTTCAGAGTGGACCCAAAAATATTAATTAGAGAAAATCACATTTTTGAAAAATCCGCTAGATGGCGTCGGTAATTTAAAATATCAATTTTAACAATATAAGTCAAATTTTTTTTATTCCTTAATAAAATATATATCGAATAATTAATAATAGTAAGCTTAAAATAATTTTAATTAAATTTCTTTAAATTTAATTTATATATTGCCAAGTTAGATTCATCATTAGTTAAAGTGTATGTACTTCCGGTGGCTGTCAAGGGGTTGACAATTGTGAGAATATCATATATCGGAATAATTAGAATATCTGGTATTGATGGATAATAAAAGGATTGAGAAGGTCCTTTTGGATGTAAAAAAATTACCTTTATTTCAGCATCGCTAATAATATCTTGAATGTATGCTACCCACCATTCATTATCATATAAACATGTAACATACCCTTTATATTCTTTAGTTGATATTTCTCTTATTATATTTTGTATTTTTTCTAATTTGGCTTCAATAGCACTGGAATATTTTTTTGTATTTATTTGTGATAAATTAACAGGATAGACTGCATGAATTTTTTGAGTACCAGGAATTGAAAGAGCTCTTGCAAATCGTTCCGCTAAAAATTCTTGCTCATCTTGGTATTCTTTATGGGTTGTATAGGAAAAATAAATATTTTTTATATTTTCCTCAGCAAATTTAAAGAATTCATAGGGAGATTTTATTTGATTATCATAAGGACGTTGTAAACTGGCCCGCGCAGCCAAGCGTTTAACGGTTCCCCCTATTCCATCGCAAACATTTTTCCCATGGGCAGTAGAAAAAAAATGCCATTCTGCTGGGATGGCGAAGTCTACTTGATGATAACACAAATTTATAAAAATTTTCCTATTTTTATATTGAGCCGCGGACCCATCGGAATAATAAAAAATGTATTTTGGATCGGATAAAAAGTAATTTTTTAGTAAATTTATCAATTTTTTTTGGAATAAATAAAATAAACAAGTGTTATGTTCCAGCGATTCAGATATGGCCACATAACTTATATGATTTAATACATTATTTACTTTATAATATATTCCAAATGGATGTAGAGTAACCTGGGAAGTGGCCCAGTGATAACTTTGGACTTCATCTTGAAGTATAAATGAGTAATTTTCAGAAAAATCACAGATAATCAAATAATGATTATGCTCTAAAATATTTTTAAGATTCTGATGGAATCTGTTTTGTTGTTCAGTAATAAAAGCATGGCGAATCAAAATAAATATTTTTTCAAATAAGTAATTAAGAAATTCGTCAGCTGTTTGCGTTAGGGTTTCTAGACTGGTTCTATCTACAGATATCCATATCCTGTATATATCATGTGCAATTAATAAATTTTCTAATTTAGCCCTTAATTCTTGGTACCCCGGACATTCATGACATTCGCCAAAATAACAGGCTGGTAGGGGAGGATTACAAATCATTTTTGGAATTATGTCTTTGTAAGTCTTTATCTCAAAATCCCTATTTTTTGTTAAAGTTGCTAAATTGCTACCTATTATTAGCAACTTAACATTCTGATGGATTAGGCAGACACAAACCGAGTGAGTGACACTTGAACCTGGCATTATGCAATTTTTAGGGCGCAATGGAGAAGGGTAGATAGTTTTGAAATTTATATAGATTTCTTTTAAATTATTAAGAATTAACCTTTTTTGAACGTTAATCCTTTCATCATTTTCAATTATAGAAACGCAATCTTTTTTTCCGGGTAATAATCTACTATATTCGTCATTTAAATAGAAACTTTTTACAGTGTCAACTGCGCCCTGATTTATGGTTTTACCTGCTCTCGGATTGGGAGTTGAAAGAATCCCCTTTTGACCAAGAATAAATTTTGAATTACGGATCATATAAAACGAAGCGTTAAATTGTTTTTTAATTTTTTGAATGCTCCAATTTTAGGGTAATGTCGTTAATAAAAGATATTTTTGTGTTTTCGACAATAATGGATAATTATTTTTCATATGAGTTATTAAATCTTCGCTACCATTTGTATTCGTTTTGGGTTGAAGAATTTTGGCAATCGCGGTTGAAATTCTGCCAAGTTTTTTCTTGGGATATCCTTTCTCTCTTAGTCTCTTTTTTTTTATTGGTGAATGCCCCATTTGATCTAAAGTAGAATTTAAAGATTCTAAAAAAATTGTAGGGATTTGCGCATTATCGTTATTATTTGGATAATTATTTTCTATATGGATGGAGTTTAGGAAATTATTTGAGGTTGTAGCTATGTTACTATCCTCTAAAATTGAAACATCTTTCTTCTTTTTATATAAAGATTTGCGACATTTAGGACAAATATAATCTCCTTTGTTAATTTTATAATACATTGTCATCCAAATACTGACTTTACGAAGTCCTTTTTTGGAATAATGATTTGGCAGATTTAATGGATTTGTACAAAACATTTTAATAAAATATTAATAAATTAATTAATTTTAAAAATTATAAATTTTAGGAAAAATAACAGACGATAAATTATTGGAAAAATTTTTTCGAAAAATCGATAATTTAATTAAAATTATTTTAAGCTTACTATTATTAATTATTCGATATATATTTTATTATGGAATAAAAAAAATTTGACTTATATTGTTAAAATTGATATTTTAAATTACCGACGCCATCTATCGGATTTTTCAAAAATGAAATTTTTTCTAATTAATATTTTTGGGCCCACTCTGAAATTTTTTATATGAACAGTTCTTGGTAATCTTTACAGAATATCTGAAATTTGGAAAAAAATTTTTAGTCTAACATTTTAAAAATTTAATCACAAATTTTTAACCGCAATTTAAGAAAAATATATAAACTAAAAATTAATTTTATTTAACATACGTTCAAGAGTTTACTTAGGGCTATAAAATGAGCCATAATAGATATACATAGTGCATCTAGTATAAAAGTTATCCCAATTTTAAAAATTCATTTTTTTCAAAAAATGACCAAGCTGAGCCACTTTGAAGCCCTATATCTCCGGTTCTAATAGAGTTAAGAGTCTAATATTTTGGATTCGTCACTTACAATACTTTACTAACTTAAATACCAAATTTTAACAAAATCTGAGATGGTCGGGTTGTAAAGTGATTGATTTGACATGGAATGACCCACAAGTAAAATATAAAATTGAATTAAATCTTAATTTTTATTAAAAGAAATCATTAAATTTACAAGATTTAAATTAATTTGATATAATTATACTATCCCTATTAGGTCTCTGATATTAATACTTCGATTTAGATATGCTAATTTAAATATAACATGATTAAAAGAGCAAACTAAATAATTTCTATATTTATTTCACCATTAAATTTATTTAATATGTATTCATCTTTTTAGATAATATTTCTGCCGACGGTGAAAAGAAACCTGCTTTCAACCTATCAAAATTGCTGGCAGAAAACCCCGACGATCGTATGATGATTTTTATAAATTTTAAAATTCTCAATACTTGTTAAACGTTATATATATATTTTTTTTTGATTCTTGCTTTCTAGAGGAGATGGTAAAAATTAAGGATTAAGCAAAAAGAGGAATGAATTTGGTTGATCATAATTTCTCATGTAGTATCAGAGACCTTCATGGGCCTTAATTTTTTGACCAAGCCTGGCCGGGCTTATATCTAATGTTAAAAAAATTCCCAAGCCCATGATAAGTTTCAAACAATTTTCTCAAGCCCATTAAATTATTTTATGAATACTCATGCTGAAGTAATACTAATGGAAATACAATATTTTATTATATATATATATATAATATTAATAAATGATATAAACAAAATTTTAATATATATTTTCAAAATATCATTTAAAAATAATATATTATCAACAATTTCATTGTTTAAATTTGTCTTTCTCTCTTCGATAACTCTTCCAATAGTGCTGAAATTTCGTTCACTTGAAGCATTTGATGCTGGAATTGCATGATTTTTTTTGGCGAATCTTGCCAATTTTGGCAAAATTTTTTCATGTTTCTTCTACCAATCTATGATATGATTATCATAATTGATATCCTCCTCCTGCTTAATATCCAAATATAAATTAACCTTATCAGCCTCATTATTAAGCATTGTATCATCCTCCCATGAAGACATATCCATTAATGAGGATGAAGCTAAACATATTATATTGCTAAAAATATTCATAAAGAATAAATTACTGGATTACTCTTCGAAGTAGGGGCCTGCACTTCATGCAGATCTGAAGATGTACCTAAAAATATTATATAGATAAAAACATTTATAAAAAATATGCTACTTGTAACTTTGGTAGCATTACTTAAAGTAGGGTCAAGTACTTCATCCAGGTCATATATAGGAATAGGTTGATACTCCGAATAATCTTTCATTATCGCTCTAAGAGAATTTTTTACATCTAATGCTTCTTCCAAAGTAAGCATTCTTAATTGGCGGAATTTTGGGCTTAAAAATGTTGCGATTTTGTGGAGAATATCTAATTGAAATTTAGATATTAAAAATTCTTTAGCTCTTAATTTCAATTTTATAATTTCATTGTTATTTTGATGTGCATCATATAAAATAATACACACTGTTAAATTTGCCAATTTTTTATAGATTAATAAAACAATATTGTAGGCTTTGTATCTCCCTCAAGCTCTCTTGTTGCCTATCAACATTTCTATTAATGATTTCAATGCACTTTTATCAATCGCATTTAGCTTGTATTATATATTTATTTTCTGTAAAGATTCTAAAATATGCTTTTGAACATTTTTAATTTTGAATTCCATCTTGTTTCAACATCTTGGCAAAGTGACTTTGATAGATTCTTGTTATATCCACTTTGTTTAAAATATCTAGTTAGTCATTTGCATTCTAGAATGAGGTTATATAATAAAGGTGTTGATATTCATATATTTTAGAGAAAAGGTATTTCTTAGAATAGTGTTAATGAGATGAGCAGAACAGTTTAATCATTTATATGGTTCTAAAGCCTTTATCAAGTTGCTACCTTGATTAGTGATGAATGATGAATGTGATTTTATAAAATGCATCAGAAGCATATCCAAGTTTTGTAAAATTAGAAACAAGTTCTTTGTGAATGTTTTCACTTGTTTTTTTATCTTCTAAAAATAGAGAAGTATACAAAACACGTTTTATTAATTTCCATATAATTATGTAGTGAAGATTTATTGTTATATATGTGTACTTTTTAAAGTCATCTGTGTATAAATCAGTTGTTGCACTACAAGAATTTATTTAAGCATTTTGTACTTCTGGGAATATATTTTTGTGCAAATTTTTAGACATCATTCATATGCCTTGATATAGTTATGGGAATGAGACTTGGCAAAATATTTTTAACGTCAATCAAACCCCTCTTTGAATCAACTTCAATAAAATATTGTGCTAAATGTTTAAAGCCTTTACCAGCTATACATTGAAATGGGCGAATATCTACAGCACCAAATTTTACACATCTATTGATAACTTCCTTTTTTTCACTTGTATATGATGCTTTACCATTTTTAATTGGATAAAAAGAAGATAATTTAATTTTAGGATTTGGTTTACATTTATGCCTTGATAAATGGGATGATCCTACTTTTTGTGAATATGAAAGTATGAGGCATGTTTTACATTGAACATATCCAATTTTATTATTATGATTGTCTTATATTATACTAAAAGAATCCCAGACTTTGCTTTTCAATGAGTTGTTTTCAAATAATTTATATTCTTGAGAATGTAATTTTTTAATTATTTCATTTTTATTCATTATATCTAAAAAAAATTGAAAATACTACAATTTGTTACAGAAGAGAAAGTCATAAATGTTGTAGTGAAATAATAAAAGAAGCCAGAATTATCAAAAAAATTGCACAGGTGCAAATTTATTGACCTGAAAAAATTCATAATGAATTTTAGAAATATGATGATGATAAAAAATCAAATTTGTATATTCTAAATATAAATTGTACTATTATATTAAAGGTCAAATCTGTTGGTCAATCAAAATAAATCTATTCATTCATTATCATTACATAATACCCACATATAAAAGAAAACACAAAAAATCAATTAGTTCAGAGAAAAGAGTGTTATGTTACATGTTAACAGCTTTCTTAGCCTTCAATCTCATTAGTGTAATACACAAAGGAAATATATAGAAAGCCAACTAAATTTATAAATGATATAAAATTTTTATTTCAATTATTTTAAAGATCATTACCTTAATCATTTTAAATATCATCTTTATAGCCATATATTTAATTACTAATTAATATTGGATTTGTCACACTAAAGAAGTAACAGTGTGATCCAGTTTTATAAGAATGAAAAAAAAGTGATTTTTAAATAAAAATATCATGGTATTTTATATAATTAAGAGTAGGAATTACCTATAATAGTTTTACACTTATCAGTTATGTCAGGAATAAGTATACAAATTTCCGATTTAAAGAAAAAACAAAATTAAAACTCTCCCAAGGTGTCTTGGAAATGGAATAAATGATATGTTATATTTGTCCAAATAAATATCCTTAAAATAATCTAAATTTGAAAAAAAAAATTAATCCTATACCCGACCCATATACTACAGTGAAAGGGGTGATATTTTTTACCAGATGTTAAAACAAAATAATATTATTCTATTTTTATTTTAATCATGCTTAAACATTAATCTATGTTAAAAAAATATTAAACAACTTTTTAAATGTCACACTTAAAAAAATTTTTTTATAAAAAAATATAAAAAGTTTTGTCATCATATTTTCTTTTGCTTAGTTAAAGATATTTTATGTGGAATAATTTTAAAAATAATAATTAAATATTCATCTTAGTTATTAAATCATAGTCATAGTTTTTTTTCTCTCACTCTATTTTATCATGTTTGAGATAAATTATTAAATATTTTATTCAATTCATATATTATATTACATATAAACAATATTTAATAAGAAATATATTAGTAATTACACTAATACATGAATATTGATTATAGAAATATTTAAATGGTAGTTCATATTCATCCCAAATTTCTTGCTAAGTAGTACCTATTTAATTAAAATATTAAAAGTTAATCGTAATTTATTATATAATTAGATTACTTTAGTCAATTGGTAGCTTAAGATAGCCCAGCTCCAAATAGTAATTTGTCTTTCAATATTTGATGTGTCCTTTATTTTTCTCCCTCTTTGTTTAAGAGTGAATTCTTTTAAGGGATCACCAATAATTTATGGGAATGTATCCCGTTTTATTTTATGAATCGAGGCCTTCGACATTTTAACAAATTTCGCTACATCCTTAATCTTCCTCTGTTCCTTCTCTGGCATAGCTAAAAAATTTACCATGTCAATCTTTTCTTTGATCCAACAATGGTATGTTCTTTTGGGTTTAGGAATAATGGGGGAGAGGATGATTTGTATTTTATTAATGGTAGCTAAAGAATTATTATTCGTGGAAATGTTAGAATATGATTGATAATTTTCCATCTCATTCTCATCTGAGATGGGCAAGGAATAATTTACAGAAGTAATTGGGAATAGAGGAGAATTATTAGTTATGAGTTATTAAACATCGAAAAGTAATTAATTAAATTAAATATGAAAATATTTAAAAAATATTGTAAATACGCTTTTATGTAAAATTAATTTTTTTAAAATTGTACAAACTTCAAGTGCCGCATTTTTTAAAAAGGTTGTTTAATATTTTTTTATCATAGATTAATATTTAAGTATGATTAAAATAAAAATATAATACAGTATTAATATGATTTGTTGTAACACATGTCAACAATGTGAATAAACATTCTTATATGATTAAAAAAGCTATATTCGTTCCTGTTCAAATTTTGAAAAATTGTCTTCATTAAGTTTTCAAACTTTTATAATTAATAAAAAAAAATTTAATTTTCTCAACAAGTTTTTTCAATAATTATGGAAAGTTTGAACACCATATAAGAATGTTTATTCACATTGTTGACATGTGTTACAACAAATATTAATACTGTAATATCATTTTATTTTGTTTTAACATCTGGTAAAAAATATTCCCCCTTTCACTGTAATGCCATCGAGTTTTGAAACCTTTCTTTAGTGAAATAATTATACGGTGTTATATTTTAAGGATTTTGTATATCTTTTGCCAGTTGTCACTTTAATCTTTTTATTTGGTCCCTTTAACATGAACATAGCTACCCCTATCGAATCGAAAAAGTATGCCTCCATATTTGGGGAGGCTAAACCCGTTGACACTGCTTCTGTCGAAGCCAGGATTGAGGCTAAGCTTATACAACAGGAAAGGGATAAGAGCCTCAGCAAAACAAGTACTACCAACGAACCACCTATTATCAGGTAGATTTGCCCTAACGATAATTAGAATTAGAGGGGTAAATTGGATAATAGAATTAAAGAAAGGGGGGATTTCACTGTTTAAGTGTCTAACATGATAGATTCAGTCTGGATTCCAATGATGAATTCTTAAAAAATTGTTTTCTTAGCCCATTAATGGTCAACGTACTATATTTGCAACAGTTGTGATTTATTGATTTTTCACATATAAATCTTTTTAATTGAAATAATTTAACATGACATAAAAAAAACATTTTTTAGAAAATATTTATTTTTGAGTCTACTAAATACCATTAAAGTTTGGCAACTTTCGACTATTAAACTATATTTCTAGTAAGGGTGTACTGATACCACTTTTTGAAGGCCGATCCGATATTTTCGATAGTCAATTGATATCGACCGATTACCAATCCGATATCATATTAATTTTGTATTCTGTAAAGATACCAATGGTTTTAATTTTTAATATACTTTTTATTAGTATAACATCTATAATTTAACTCTACCATAACTTATGTCATTTGAATATATTATAATGATCAGTTTATATTCAATTTAATTGCAATTCTAAAAGTATATAAAATATTTTTATTGTTAAATCACTTTTATATAACATTAATCTGTATACATAATAAGTAATAAACGAATATATTATGAAATTTGAAATAAATAATTAATTCATCTTCTGACAATGACTTCCAGATACTCCTATAATAAGAAATCTTTCAGACTTAAGAATCGTTCTAGCATAATAAAAATTGAGGACCAACGTGTTGTGCATTATCATTTAAATTAAAATATTATTACACAATTCACTTTAAAATTAATCATCGTATTTCTATAACATAGCATATTAATTAGATAATAAAATATTATTACCTACACTAATGATATTAATCTCTAAATAAAATGGAAGTCCAGGAAGAAAATTGAAAGAAAAACGCGAAGATAAAATAAATTATTCTATAAAAATAGTTAATATTTTAAAATTTTTTTATGACACCTAGAACCCTTGGACCCTCCACTTTTAAAAAGGGTCCGAGTTCGGGTTCAGCCAAAATACGAGGGTTCGGGTTCACATCCCTGATTATAATGTTCAGATGGGTATTTATTTGCATAATATATATATATCAGAGAGGTATAATTTGCCCGGTCTGGCCCGGATTTTTTTTTTTAAAAAACTTTTAAAATATATTTTATTTATTTTTATATTAAATTTTGGCGATTTCAATTATACGGCCTGGGCCAGGAGATTTCTGATGGCCTAAAAAAATTTTTTTAATAGCCAGGCTGGGCTGAATATTTTAAATCGCCATTATTAACTATAAAAATAAGAATAATTATAATATATTTAAAAAAAATATGGTTAGATATGAAAATAAAAATACGGGCTGGGCCATGCTAATGGTACCTCTGCAGGCCTCTGATATATATCAAAGTAAAAATAAAAGCCTAACAGCTTTGAATCTTGTATTAAAAAGTACAACTGTTACCAATACTCAAAGTTGCCTAAATACCTCTGCATTCTATTTACTTTGTATTTTTTTATCACATAAAAACATTGAATTTTCGCAACTGAGACTATAAAAGAAAACAGACCTACAAATTATTTTCCTCTGGAAACAATTAAAGTTATGGCAAAAATGGAAAGTATTACGATTGCCAATTTGAAAAGACATATGAAATATTTGTGGCTCGATGGAATGATAGTTCAGTGATGACAATTGCATCAACATGAAAAACCCTTTAGAAATTTTATTCGTGTAGCAACTAAATTCATGTAGGTTATGGAACCGAGTTAATACTGTTGATAATAAATAATAACTTAAATTTCAATGATAAATAATTCATCAAAACTCCCTTAGTAAATGAAAAGAATTGTACAAATATGGTTGTTAAAACCCGATTTAATTCGATTTTTAATAACGACCTGGATTGGGCTGTTAACAAACATAGGTACAAGTTGAAGCCTCATAAGTCAATTTTCCTTACTAAGTGAAACAACTGTTTTATGTATTTAACAACAATTATTGTTAACAAAAGACGACGCTGTAAATTTGGAAGGTATATATATATAACACATGTCTTAAACCAATCTGTATTGTTTTAAAAAATTTCATAAGATATAAAAAGTTATAATATTGTATGTAAAATAAATCAACAAATTTTGAAATTCTATATCATATTTCCGTTTTTTCCAATGATATAATATTATCTTATTTTTATACCCCTAATTGTCGTTGCAGATATGCAACAGTTCAAATTTTCTATTCGGGTTGCTTTTTTGCGCTAATTTTTTATAATGATCTTAGACTAAAATAAATAAAATTTGAAAAAATCAAGAATTTTTATCACCTGTAAAAAGTCTGACCATTAATGATAATGGTTAATTTATATAGATGGAGTTATAATAAATGGAAGGAAAATACCAGATAAGCTTGCAATTTGAGACCAAGCTTAGAGGTAACACTGCACTATTACAAAATTCGAGTGTTAAGTTAGATATATAATTTATTTTTATTTTCCCTAAAAACTAGAGGAAGGAATAGACTGGACTCTGGTAGCGAAAAATTAATGGGCAGGAGTGCCAGCATTGGCTCTTTCGAACACAATCATGAAGGTTTAAAGCATTATATTTTATATCATTATAAATGGTTTACCTGAAGATTATTTATATCTCGTAATTTATTGTGGGGATTTATATTTCATCAGTGTAGCCTCAAAATATGATTTTTGAACGAAGAACCTTTATAGTCAGGTTAAGGAGGCGGTCATATTTATTTCCATAATTATTTTAAAAAATTAACAAGAAAATATCTATTTTTTAAATATGTGTGACTAAAAAAACGCCACATTTTTAAATCCTTGTAACTCTAAAATGAATGCGTCATTTGTTCTTTTTATATTTTATTAATGAAGATATGGAACCATCCTCAAAATTATTTAGAATTTGATTGAGTCGCCTTTTAGAAATTTGATATCAAATATGGTCGTAGTCTATTTTTTGCAAATTAGAGTCTATTTCCACACTTCCACATGATTATCCAATCGATTTAGATTAGGGGAGTTTAAACTAACTTTAGAAGATATACAGGCCATGTGTAATGTAACCATTCACTTACTAGACATTTAATACGAGCTTTTTTATTACATATATTTAATTCTAGAGAATGGCTAGCAGCGTTGTTAAAATATCTAGATACATTTTAAACGGCATATATTTATAGTTAATTTTAGATATCTAATTTATTATTATATTAAAAATGTATAATGAAATTTTTTAAGTTTAAATGTAGTGTTGTTAAATGGCTCGATTTTAGCTTATTTATTATTATTAACATATCTAACTCAATATTTTTACCAGAAAAGTATTCCACTAGCTTTCGTTAATAGATTTATTTGACTTAGTTTTAAATGCAAGAAATTTCAATAATGAAAAAAATTGACACGTTGATAAATTTTTTCGGTTTCTAAATGTTGCTAAAGAGAATATCGCAAAATAATCGAATCCAAAATAAATTATTCCAATAGTGCCATTCATAGAACAACAGAAATGTTGACCCTTGAGAATTGCATTCTTGAATAGAAAATTAGATTAGACTTCGATTTTTATAAATAATAAAAATAATTTCTTGTTTCTGAAAATGGGTTTGAATACCATTTCCATCTTTAAATACAAGGAATTTTATTTGTAGTATCGGTAATTTTTTCAAATATGCTTTTAGAGAGTCGTCACAATCTTGAAAGAGTTGCATGACATCTCATCCATTTATATGGTTTGAATTAAGGTAACCTAATATCCCCTATTTAGAATTTGATAGGGTCAAATTTTAGAAAATTAAAGGTGCTTTTGGCAAAAAATAAAATACTCTTGGACTACGAACATTTGTCTTTTTAAAAATATTTTTCTAATCTTAAATTATAATGTAAAACGTTATTTATTAAACACAATAATACAATTATCAAAATGTATAAAATAATTAAAAAGATCTATGTTGGAACAGTCCTCCTATATTCTTATAAAGTAACAATATCTTCTTCCACTTATCGAACACAAACTTGTTTTTGTCACAAAATTTTTTCCTCCCAGACTCGCTTAAAAATTGACAAGCATGTGCTGGGGAAAATCCATTAACATTAAGGCATTTTAATTTATGTTATTCCTTTCAAATTTGAGCTGCTATATTTTTAAGATAACCTCCTAGGCCAAATCGATAGTTTTCGGCAAAAATATAGTAATTACCCAACACTGAATTATTTGGCCAAATTTCATCATTTTTCATTTCAATTTAAAAAAAACGACTTGATCAAATTCTAAAAAAAATTGAGAATGATTTATTTTTTTTAGCCGCTTTGTATCTGAATGTCAATATATTAACCATTGTTTTTTAATATGATCTTTTATTGTAGTTAATTTTTTCAATTATTAAATCTAGAGGACAATTTTATACCGGCTAATCATAGAGGCAATAATTACAGACAACAATATCATAACGACCCTTTTCTGCCACCCTATGGGTAAATTTTATATAGCATTCTTTTCATTTTTTAATTTAAAAAACTATTTTAATTTAAAAATTTCATGGTAATTAGATGAGCGCTGATATTGACCTTTTTTCTGATCCGATGATCTAAACTTAAATTTGAAGCAATTCCTAAGGCTAAATAAAAACAAAAAATCTATAAAAAAACTACTAAAAATTAAATCGAACTACCTAAACCTCTCATAATTTTTTTTCTGTATTTTTCAGGTTATTTAATTTCTTCATCTCTCAATTTTACCTCTTGATTTTGTCTTTCACCTTTTCTGTGAATTACTTACTTCACTGACTTCAGCTTTTATTTATCTTATTTTCTGAAAAAACTGCATGGTTAACATTATCAATAGCTCTGTTATAATTCACAAATGTAAAGCAGAAGGGGGTTTTGTACTTAGTTTTTCTGCATGATTATTTTTCTAAATTAATTTTTGGATCCAGTATTTTATTTTCTTGGCCTGTATATACTTATGTATTTTTGGTGTGGGTGATATGCTTTTTTCCATGCTATAGGATGTGATGGCTATAGCTCAATAAGCCTTTTCTGTGGTCTTAGTTTTTGGGTAGTTACTTAGGTAGGATTTTGATCCATCCCACTGCAGTAGTTCCGCTCTCCCATATTTTATTTAAATGAGGGCAAATAGGTAGCGATATTGTTATAGATGCTATTTATTTTTTTTGGTTTTTCTGCTGTGATATTATCTGACCCTGGAGCTTTGCTTTTTCTTAGTGTTTTTTCTTAGTCTTTGTTCTTGTTATTTCATTTATGGAGAAACCAGTCGACAGGGGGGTGGCGAGGTTTGTAAATATGTTTTGTTGGTAGAGTCTTTCCGTGAATGATAGACTATCATATAACAATCAAGCCAAAATGCCTTTTGTTAATCCTGGCCAACAATTACTTTTCCATTTCCTAAAACTTACGGAGCTGGTTCCTATTTCTGCGTCATAGTTTCCTTTCTCTCATATCCTTATCATTATCAAAGACCTTTTTCGCTATATAATCTATCTATCACTCCATAGAGTATTTTGTTTCTCTGGAAAAAAGAAAAAATAACCGTTTGTTATGTGGTGTTCGTTGCTGGATAGTCATAAACCGATTACTGACTAGTTTTTGCCTATTCACTGAAATTTTCACCTTTTAAATAATTTGTGGTAAACCCATTTTAGCTTTTCCTTATTTTCATGAATAATTTCTAATCTCAATTGATATGAACACATTCTCAATTATTTGTTAGTAACTATCAAGGCTTACATAAGAAGGCTTACATTAGATGCTTGCCCACAAACGTGTGAAGGGCTCCTCATTTTTTTTTCTCCCCTAAATTAACTATCCAGTTTGATGGATTTTTGAGGAAAACCTAGCGTAGCTCTGTTGTATCCACAACCAGAGGGCGAAAACGCTTTTATCACGTATCACGTATTCTTAATTTTGTTAAACATTTTATTTATATCATGTGAATCTATATAAATTTTAATGTTAAAATGAATGAATAATATATAAAAATAAATCATGTTTTTTGTAATTAATTTTTATTTTGGATAAGGTTGGAAAAAAAATTAAGGTGGGCAAGGTTGAGTCTGCTTTAGAAATCCTTTAAGGAATAAATAAATGAAGGCTTAATTTGATTGTATATATTTTTACATTTTCATTTTAATATTATTTCTTAAAATTATAGTTGGGTAATTACTATATTTTTAGCCGTGGGGCTTTTCTTAAAAATATAGCAGCTCAAATTTGAAAGAAACTAGTTTAAAAAAACGTCTGTTAATGAATTTTCTCCGACAGGCGCCTGAAAATTGGGCCGACATTTATCTATTACCCAACTATACATGTAATATTTTAAAAACAAATATTTGTAAAAAATTTGATTTTCGTGTCGAAAATATTGAATTAGTTTTATGTTGGGGTTAAAAAAAGTATTATTTTCGTCTATTCAAATTCACCTCCTACTCCATCTTGTTTTGAACAGATGTTCCCTCTTCTAATGTTTTTGTATATTACCAATATACATGATAATATTGCTATTACGGAATTTTATAATTTTTTTTCACTCTTAATTCAAAAATAATTAAATAAACATTGCCTTAGGCATTATTTTAATAAATTCTAACATGTTTTATATGAAACATTTTTTCGAAAATTAAAATTGTATCCTTGTTTTAAATTTCAGGAAACTGAACAATAATCCTTACATATCACGCAATGGGCCTTCTTACAATTCTCACACTTCTAGTCGTGGTTCGGAAACATCCGATAGGAAAGACAGTCTCACCAATGATAGCGCTAAATATGGGGTATATGCTGATGTTATAATATTTCCGCTTAATGTGATTCTCTTTTATCCAACTTGGAAATATTCTATTATTTTATTCAAAATTAGTAAATAAGTTAAATAATTTCCCCAAAATGTATTCTTGGCATAACATACGTTATGTCACTGCTGCCCAATTTAAAAAGGCGGGTAATTTCCACAATCATTTTGTCAGTTGATAAAAATTAAAATATATTTTACATCTTTCTAATACTTTATACAATCCCAAACAAAATAATGTGATATATTTCTTTCAAGTTTATACATCTATAATTTTCACGTTATATTAGCTGATGAGCCCTCCTCAATCCAGACATCCACCTCATTACGATAACAATCAACGGTAATTATGTGCATTTAACATTTAAACTTAATTTGATTTTTAAGGACTTATGGATTTCTTTGATTTAAATCAAATTTTGATAAATTACCCTGAAAGAAAATAACTCCTAATACTTGTAAAATTTGCTATATAGAATTGATTAAAAAATATTTTATAATGTTTTTAATATTTATGATATTTTAATACATTTTTGAATATATTTTTTAATTTAATTACCAATTATTAAAATCAAGAATTGAAGATAACAAATTAATTTATTAAAATATTTACTTAATCAAAATTATTCTAAAATAACGTAAAAATATAAAGTAAAAATTATAAAATTTTCTCTTTTCCTTTTATTGAATTATTACATTTTCGATCTCACTATTTATATACTAAAATTTACATACCATCAATAATTATTTCATATAATTGTCATTTAATTTGCTTACAATTTATGCATTTCATTTTCCTTACAAATTTTATACTCAAATTAACTATTTATCTTTAAAATTATAAATAACTTTTCTTTTTCAATACACGCATTTGACATATATATGATTTATAATTAACAAATTTAAAATATAACAATCTTAGATTATTTATTTTAATTAAATAATATTTTAACATCAACTAGAATTAATATTTATATATCAACAAAATTTGGAATATTATTTATTAAACGGGGCAGAATAGAGATTTTTTCACTTTTCATTTTAAAAATATAAATGAATTTTTATAGGAGTTTACTGTATCAAAAAAACTAATTTCATGAATATCACAAATAATTAAACTTATGCAAAATTATGTTTAATAAAATGTTTTTTTCTTAAAAAAATTATAATTATTTAAAAATAAACAAAAAAGAGGATTAATTTAATCACGTCAATGCAAACTAGTGACCCACCAAGCCCGACCATAACCCCCCACTGGGGTCCAAATTTACTCTGGTCTTGAGCCCAATTCTTGGAAATAATTTTGGTTCAGGCTATGACAAAAAAATTCGGGCTGGTCTAATGAGATTTAAGCCCGATGCAGATCTCTAATGCAAACTTTAATAAATAGAAATGAAAGATCTAAAATAAAGCATAGTATCACAAGGGAATAATATATTTTAATGAAAGTTCACGAGAATCCTCGATTTTATATTAATGTATTTTGTAAATCATTATTTGTGTCATATAATTTCTGTTTAACAAACATTCAGCTACGAACCAGCTAAATATCAGGGGGCAAGATCCATGGATTGTAGTGATCCCAAGTACCTCATTAGAATTCCTCCTTCCAATACTTATGGTCCGCTATCTAACCAGAGGCGACAAAGCGCAGGTTCGAAACTTATCTTTTGAACTATTTAAAAAATATTTGCGTTTTTATTATTCATTCTCATCCATCCAATGGTTGGAATTACATCTGACTATGGACCGTTGGTTAGTTTAAATTTAGTGGGATGTAATATTGCATAGAATTGCAATTGTTTTATGAACCTTCGTGATCAATAGTCAGGATAAAATTCATTATGATTTTTTATATAGATCCACGTGGCGCCTCACGTAACTTTTATCCTTCTGAGAGGCATTATGAAAACGAGGAAGATCAAAATTATCCAACAAATGGTAGTGGTGGAATGAATAGGTTATTAAATTTAATAATTATTTTCTGTGCATGCAAATGACCAACTTAATTTTTTGAGTATGTTGTTATAAATTGGCGCATAACTTTTCACTAGTTTCAAATTTGTAGCATTTTTATAGTAGATGATTCTTGTTAAAATGATAAAAGAAAATACAAATCATATAATGCATAACTTAGACAAAGGCTTCCTAACAACAGCTCTAATAAAAAAAGAGGCGGAGGTAATTACTCTAATCAAGCATTTAACTCTAAGGATTTTGTGTTTCGTCGAAATGATGATGAGGTGAATGGCAGGTCGGTATCTCAACAACACACACAGCAGCAGACCCAACAAAGGAGAGAAGAAGAAAGGAGCGATGTAATATTTTTATACAAATTCATTTTTATATTTTTACTCTCTTGATAACATCTTTTATTCCTAAAATTATTATTTTAGGCTCCTTTTTACAAAAATCAATTTCAAACATTGGACACATTGGATGATGAATGAAAAAGTCTTCTTATTGCGAGAACAGAACGAAATATGATTATTTTATGAATTTTATTTGAAGAAATTTGACATAATTGTTTTTTTAAAAATATTTTAATTTTTGTTAAAATCTGCCCCTATTTCTATCCCGCGCATTTTTTTTTCTACCTTTGGAAATATTTTATTATGCAACTTCTATTTAATTTTCTTTGACTTATGTTCATTAATTTAAACAACTTATTATTTGGTTACGATGAATTTTGAGATCTAAATTTCATTTTCTATATTAATCTATATTTACATAAGGTTTCTAAATGGTATTATTATTATACCTTATTACTAAAAATAATTAATTAAGCACGAGCCTAAAAACATTGTCTTTTTTATTTAAGTTTTTACCCTCACCCTTCCCCCGCCACATCTTTATAAAAAAAACTATCTTGTTATGACGCAATTAATTTGCTTTTATGGTATAAAAGCATTTATTTTGCTTCTAAGCTTCCTAATTATAATTAATAAAAATTCAAAATACGAATTTTAAGATATTATATCCCATTTAAACAAAATTAAAATATGTATTGTATACATCGTTGGAAAATTGTCTTTTTGAAATTGATATTCTACCTATCATATTTATATATAAAATTTAACCCCTCAACTAACTTATTATTTGATCTACACAATTATATAAATATCATTGAGAAATATTTAATTTTTATATTGATAATTATTTTATCTCTCTCATCTAAAAAATTTATAGAAGTTAAGTCGGTCAATATTATCTTTATAAATTATTATTTCAAAATATTACGATTTTTTCAGGCTTTTAAATGTAATTTTATTTCAGAGTAAAATTATTATTTTGATATAAAATATGGAATACATATTTTTAAATAATATTATTTAATAAAATTATTATATCATTTTTTTTTATTAAAATGAAATATATAAAGTAATGAATATATAGAATAACTTATATAACAAATCATTTTTGTTTGAAAATAAATAAAAATTATATTTGAACAATATAAAATTTATTACCCTCCCCTCCTCCCAATTCATTGAAGGGATTGAAATTATACATTGGTTTAAATGAAAAATAATAAATTATTATAGGTTTTGAAATATCCTTAAACATGTATAAAAAGTTTTAAAATAATTTTTTCATTTCCACCAAAACTAGCTGAGGAAAAAATATTTATTACAAATAAATTCACAATTTTATTACAATATTTTCGAGACTACTTATTTTCAGGGAGCCGAACCTTTATTTATAATGGTTCAGTTTGTTTAGGGTTCAGTGTTGAAAAAATTATAATGGCTACGGTTTGATTATGGTTCTTAAGAAAGATTTTATAAAGTTTTGATTCGGTTCTGCTAATTGTAATGGTTCATTACGATTAGAAATTATTTTTATTGAAGTGACACCATCATATAATCATTTTAATTATAAATATTATTTAATAAAATTTTTGCCATCACGTAAGTTAATAATATTGTTTATTTATAAAATAGATGAAATTAATTTATTTTTATTATAACTGAATAATATAAATATATTATTTGAACGTATAAGTAATACATTTTCTTAGTGTTATAGTAACTAGTTAAATTTTTTCTAGAAAAATAACTAACTATTAAAATTATAATACTTTATCTATATTCTATGTAAAAAAATAAAAGAATGTATTTAGGATTGGTCGGTGGGGCTTAATGACCCATGTATTTTTTGGATCGACAAATTTTGATTGATATTGTTTGTCGTAGGTAGGAGCCTTTTTTGGATCACCTGTGATTATACGTAAGCTTTGTCTTATTGTTTTGAATAATTTTAGCGCTTGGTGTCCAAATGATCCACAGGTATCTGAAACTACCGGAACAAACAAAAGATTATTAAGGTGGGTCTATTTATTTGTTTTTGTATTTTCAGCTTTCGTGATAGAGCTGAAATAAAAAGATCTGGCAAAACTATTTACACATGTATAATTCCAAGCGAGGGGTATACCTTGTTCCAAGAGACTAGCGTCATTCCATCAGGTCAGAAGCCAGAGGGTTCCAGTGTAGAAGGAATATTTGCGGATTTCAAAATTCTATTGATGATCGAATTGATGGCAAAGTGCCTGGATAATTTGCCTTTTGAAAAATGACAGTATGGGGGGATGTCTAAGGCTATCGATATGAGTTTCACAAGCAGGATTGCCATGTCTCCTACCATCAGCGGGGAGACTAGCAATTTTTTAATTTACACGCAGACATCCTACTTTCGGAAAACTACCGCAATATTTTAATTTCTCCTCCACAATTTTGTTTAGCATTTTAACGTTTTTTTAATATATAAATAATTGAGACAAATTGATTATTTTTAAATAAAACATGTCTAGTTTATTAATTTTTCTATACTGTTTTATTTATTTATTTTTTTAGCTTTCACCTTTTCTGGTGATAAGCTCCTTCACTTATCTATTATATTATTAATATTGCTATCTATTTTTATCTTGGTATTCCTGATCAATTTCATTTGTATCCATCACCGTGTATCACAAGGCCAAAGTATCTTGATCTCCCCCACCGGTGCATCAAATTAATATCGACCAGATATCCCACCTGAGTATTCCTCACACTGAATTATCAAATCTACAGATATCCCAATCCTGATCTCCCACTGGTATCAATACCGTTGGATCTCCCACCGGAGTATCGTTATCAAGTCCATTGTAACTTGGTAGACAGACATTGAGCTTGAGGTCCCCGAGGTCACCATCATCCTAGCTCTGGCCAAGAAATCGTTATCATCTGACCCACGAGTTCAGCTGGCCGTCTTTTTTGGTTTATTGGACAAGTATCCTAGCACCCGGCTGTCCAAGCCTGTCGGTGACCGGGGTGACATTTCTCAGCTCAGAAATTTATCATATGTCTAAAGCCCGACACTATCGAAGAAAAACCCGAAAATTTTTTAGATCCTTCCCAGTATTGAACCTGGGACCTTTGGTTTACAAGCCTTCATATTTTTATCCAATAATAAATCAACATCATTCATTTCATTCATATTTTATCATTTGCAATGTGTTTGTGTATAACATTATAGGGCTTGGCGCTTAATTATCACGTTCAGGTTAAATTAAATAAATAATATACTTATTTCAAACTGTTAATTATTTTATTTATTATAGTTCAATCATATTATTAATAATACAGATACAACTATATGTCCGGAAATTATATACACCTATCATGTAGTTCAACATTCAAAGAGCTATCTATCGTCACAATGTAGGTCTAATCTTTTTCCCTTAATATTTAACGACTCCGATATAAGTGCAAACTTTACTTGTCGTAGAACAAAAATAAGCAAGGGTATCACAAATGTTTCAGGACCTGAATCCAAGAGGTCAATTATTGA
This sequence comes from Gordionus sp. m RMFG-2023, assembly GCF_954871325.1. NCBI lineage: Eukaryota > Metazoa > Nematomorpha > Gordioida > Chordodea > Parachordodidae > Gordionus > Gordionus sp. m RMFG-2023. Next base: position 16,119,089 of record NC_088777.1, read on the forward strand.
CGATTTAAAAGGTCGACATCCATATGCAATTTTAACAGATGCATCTAATAAGGGAAATATTAAACCATTTCCTTTGATCCTTCTTTATTTAAACAAGAATAAGGGCATTTCAATAAAACTGTTAAAAAAAATTTCCTCGGATAAAATCCAACGATATAGCCAGTGGCGTCACTAGGGGGGGCGCAGGGGCTCAAGCCCCTTGAAAAATTTGAATAGCCCCCTGAAGCAAAGAAAATTTTTTTTTAATAGTTCCTTAATATCCCCTTAAACTAAAAAGAACTTTTTTTGATTGTCCCATGTTTATTATATTTCTATTAAGTAATATATAGATTTAATTTTATTATTTAAAAATTAATAAGACTATCTAAATTTTATTAGATTAGATTAATACATATAAATTATATTTTCACTATGTCAGCTTGCAATCAAATTCTTTGTTAAAAATAAAATATCAATACCATGCATAATGTTTAAATATCAATTTAGCATTAACAGTTGAAGTTTAATTGATTTTTATTAATTAAATTATTATATAACCCTAATTAAATAAATATAAAGATTTATTAATTGAAAATTAACAAATTTAATATTGTAAGCCGAGTTTAAAATCACTATTTAAATAAAATGACTTTGCGATTTAAAAATTTAAGCATTAAAGACTTTATGAAAAAAATTAAAGATAAAACTAGCAATAATCTTGAGGACCAAAGAAGAGGATTCAATAATAAAGCTGGTGATGAACAAAGTATATTTTATACAGTTTTTAAAATTCAAACTTTGATTTAGTTGAAAGACGATTAATTGTAGTTTTAAAAGATATAAATATTGAAAACAAAAATGTTAAAAGAAAGAAAATAGGTAAATAAATTTATATATAAGTCTGTGTCCAAAATGTTTTGAAAAATCCTTAAAATTTTCACAAATTAATAACAAAACACTCTTGACATTTAAGTTTTAAAAAATAAAAATTTATTAGTTAATTATCTATTTTAATGGAAGGTTTCTTTTTCACTTGATCATAATTGAAGTTATATGTTTTTCCTATTTCCTCCCAAATTTGCCTAATTTCTATAGAATTTCTATTTAAGTCATTTTTCACCAGAGCATTAAACAATATTGATTTCTTTAGTTTTCAAGTTAAGCAAAAATTGCTTTACAATATATTTTCACCTTTCAGGAGCAGGACACTAGAAATGAAAATTTTTTTAAAAATTTTTCTATTATAATCACATAAGGTGATGTCAAAATATTAGTTAAATAAAACATAGTAAATATTTTCTATATAAATAGTCAATATCTTAAAAATTCATGCACTATTATTCTTTTTACATTCATAAAGATAATATTGGCTAAATTGTTTACTTAATCATTCTTTCATAATTTGATAATTATAGATTTATTTGTTTATCCTAACTTAATAATAAACTATATTTTAATAAAAATGCTAAATAAATTTTAATAGTTTGCTTATTTATATATATAATATTTCTATTTTTTTGCAAAAATCAGATTCGGACATTTCAACAACATTGGCTCTTATTGAGTCTCTTATCAGTTCTTTGTCAAATTTAAGAAATAATTCGTATTTTTCTTCATTATTTACCGAAGTAAATAAATTTTGCAATTTATATAATATAAAAATAAGAAATAAAAGAGCAAATATACCTTCTACCATTTTGAATAATTATATTCAAATAGATGTTATTGTTTCTTCAACTTTTTATAAGTGTCATGTCTTTTATCCAATTTTGGATATTATGATAAATGAATTAAAAAAGAGATTTTGCCAAGAAAACATAGATATTTTAATAGCTATAAATGCTTTACATCCCTCCTCCCCCCTTTTTTTAAATAATGATATCATTAAACCATTTATCTTACATTATAATCTTCCTGATCCAATGGAAGAATACATAATATTAAAGGCTTATATTTTAACCTATAATAAAAAACACGAATCTACGTGTAAATCAATAATAGATTTGATAAAAATCTTACCCATATATATATTCCCTCCTATATTTAATTGCCTTAAAATTGCGTTAACTATACCTTTTAATTCCTGCTCATGTGAAAGATCGTTTTCAGCATTAAAACGGGTGAAAACATATCTTCGATCGACAATGGGTCAGGAACGATTAAATTCGTTGGCTCTATTGAGCATAGAAAAAAATATTTTTAATATCATTCCTATAGATCACATTATAGATGAATATGCAATAATGACTAGCCGGCGTAGAGAACTTATTTTATAAATAAATTAACCTTATAATTTTTGAAACGCAATTTTAGGCGTTAGTATCTGCGAGTAAATATATCGTTTAATATTTATTTTATAAATTTTTTTTCATATCCAAAATTAGCTAAAAGACATGGTGCTCATAAAAAATTCTTTTTGAGATAGGAAAAAATCAGAAAAAAACAGTAAATGCTTTCTTTTGATATGACCAAAGTTTCTGAAAAATAATTAAAAATATTTGAATACATTGACAATACAATAATATATACGATCTTAATTGCTTTCATCATATCACTACTTATTTTCTAGCTCCCAAATTATTTATTTCTAATTTGGCACACTTAAATTGTAAATAACTCAAGGCTTCAATATATTTGCATAATTTCTTACAAACATAATTTCTTCCAAGATTTTAGGTGTTTTTGCTTTATCAATATATCTAACATACTAGATTTTGATATTAGTTAACATCGTGTATGTCATGGCTATGACTGCAAATTAACCAGCATCTATTATTTGTGTGGCTATGTAATTTAAGATTATTACTACAGCTGCTGAGAGCATATGATTGCATAATTAAGATGAGCAACAATGATCAACTGTCCAGTAGTTTATATAGGATTAAAAATGGAAGATAATCTTAGAAATTTAATATCTCACAATAATTTTCTCGATTACTTATCTAGCTTCCATCATGTCATCTAAGAGGAAGCTCTAACCACCATATAGTTTTATGATTTGGATTGGTCGTTTATATTCTCTTCTTCAAGAATTGTTGATTTGGTTAGGCCTATAAATTTTTCCTTATAAGTCCATTCTATAAAACTTTGTCTAAAATGGTAAGAGAGAGTTATATTAGTTTCATGACCTTTTGTTAATGTTAGTTGCTTAGAATTATATTGCCTTATGATGTTTTTAAAAACATTAACAATTGAGGCATATGTATGAATTAATTAATCGGTTTTATCACTTGTAATTCTTTAGACGCGAAATTTTTTATATCAGCAATTTAAAATACTTTATACTGTAGTAAATCGATTTTGTATTGAAAAATTTGTAGAAATATATTGTTTTAATTATTTATATTCTAGTTTTAATTATTTATATTCTAGTCTTAATGATATTTATATTCTAGTCTTAATGATATTTATATTCTAGTCTTAATGATCAATATTCTAGTCTTAATTATTTATATTCTAGTTTATTTTGTACGTATAATATAATAAAAAACAAAATATGAAAATAAGAATAATCCTTCAAGAGTTTAGTAATTTTTAAAAATATATTAATATATAACCCGGCCCGCCCTCCAAAAAATTTTTTTAGTTGAGCCCCCTGAGATTGTAAAGGCTAGCGACGCCCCTGGTTATGACCTTGGAACAGAAATCATTTGATGGTTTTTGTAATTTAATAAATATATTAAAAATACCTATAAAGATTGATGTCTTGAAGGATTTTGTAATTCTCTATTTTTTATGATTCGCCAGAATACGTATAGTTAGATGGTCTAAAAGCAGAGGAGAATTGGGTGAAATTTTTCGTAATAACTATAAATCCCCATGCTTGGAAAAAATATGTAGGTATGTTTACTCCTTATCTCATTTTAATACCTCATCGGAGCGCATTTTTAGCCTGATGAGGACTGCCCGGAGAAAGAAATCGGATTGCTCTAACAACATTAGAAGCCGAGCTAATGGTTAAATAAAATTATAATAGGTCATGCCAGCAATTTTATGAATATCTCAATAACGATGGTATACGTTTGGTTCCATTATTTAAATCTCAAATAAATATAATTAATATTATAACAATTTATTTTTCCATTTTTTTTTATATTATATAAAATCTTATTTATACATTCGCATAAAATAAATATAATTTTTACATTGTAAAATTAAAATCGTTTGTTTTTATAAAAATTTATCTTGTTTGGATCGTTGGTTTATATTAATATATTTTTATATATCAAGATGTTACAAAAATAGATAACGATTTTATTTTAAAAAATAGTTACTTATTTTATTTTAAAAAATAGTTACTTATTATATTTTAAAAAATAGTTATCAAATTTGTATATAAAGTAATTATAAAAAATAACAGGCGGAAAACTAAGTCAATTAAAAATCCCGGCCGAAGGCCCGTAAAAATTTTTTTTTAGTAATTTTTATTTCTACCGCAATTTTAATATTTCTCCCGCAAAATACCAAATTTCTCCCGCATAATATTATTTATTTAATTTAACCTGAACTTGATAATTGAGCGCCAAGCCCTATAATGCAAACACATTAAAAATGATAAAATATGAATGAAATTAATGATGTTGATTTATTATTGGATAAAAATAAAAAAGGATAGAAAGAAATTTACAAACTAGACATGTTTTATTTAAAATTTATTTAAAAATAATCAATTTGTCTCAATTTTTATATTAATTTTAACCTTGAAGAGGCTCTTCTAATAGAAACTTGTGTTGGGGGAACCACAAGTACTATAAGAGTAGTTAATATTATTTTGGATATTCAATTTCCTTAAATCCCAATATATAAAAACAGATGATTTTTTAGATTAATTAAATCAACTAAATCAAAATTGGTTGTTTAGATATTTTGCATACTAAAATATAGGAACCCTAATACTATATGAAGCAATTTGTGGATCAATTTAAGTCGCGAAAAATTAATATATACTTATGATATTAAACATATTTTGATCATTTAATAATTATATTATAGATATTGATGTAGATGTGGTAAAATATGCACACCACAAGGAAAAGAATGTAATTAAAATTATTTATTTTATTTTGGCTGAAACAGGATTAACTTTTTCTTATTTACAGTTCAGATATTTATAACGGTTTAGTGGTTCATTCTGGATCCCTGCTTATTTCAAAATATAAAATCTGATAAAAAGTTTGGGTCAGACAAAAATTTATTTTATCTTGATATTGATATTTCAAGGTTTGCATCCAGGGTTGCCAGGTCAAAATTTTCAAATTGTGGGAGAAATTCGGTATTTTGTGGGAGTAATATAAAAATTGTGGGAGAAATATGAAATTGCTAAAAAAAAAAATTTTGCAGGCGCGGCCTGCGGCCGGGATTTAGAATTGACTTAGTTATCCGCTTATTATTTTTTATAAATATAAAATCGAATCTATTTTTCAAAATAAAATAGCCAACTATTTAAAATAAAATAGCCAACTATTTTTCAAAATAAAATATCCAACTCTTTTTCAAAATAAAATAGGTAACTATTTTCCAAAATAAAATACGCAACTATTTTTCAAAATAGGTAATATAGTACGACACAAAATTTCTTAAAAACTATCTTTATTATTAAAATAACATATTGATTTATTATAATATATTAATTTTGTTTAAAAATAATAACCAACGATCTTTTTTAAATACAAAAGAATGTAAAAAAGATAAAATTTTATAAAAAAAATTGTAATTTTACAATGTAAAAAAATATATTTTATGCTAATGTATAAATAAGATTTTATAAAAAAACAAACAATTTTAAATTTACAATGTAAAAAATAATTATAATCAGTGCGGGGAAGTTGTTCTACAGTATTTAGTTAATACAATGGGGGAAGGGAATATGATATTTTGAGGCATCAAAAATCTTGAAAGTATAAATCAGTACAGGGCAGTCTATCAACATCTATTGCAAAACAAAAATATTCTTTAAAAATAAGAAATAATACAGATGCAACTACAGTTGCGGAAATGGTAAATACCTATCATGCCGTACAACATTCAGAGAGCTACTTGACATCACAATGTTGGTAGAATCTTTCCCCATAATATTTAACGACTAATATAAATGAAAAGTATACTTTGTAGAACACAAAGGAGCAAGGCTATCATCAATGTTTTAGGATATAAATCCAGAAGGTCAATTCTTAACGATTTGAAAGATGTGCAAACATATGCAATTCTAACAGATGCATCTAATAAGGAGATATCAAAACATTTCCCTTGATCCTCCCCTATTTCAGCAAAATTAATGTCATTTCAATAAAACTATTAAAAAAATTTTCTCCAGAGAAATATCCAAAGACATAGCTAACCATATATAATGGTAAATATGGCAGATTTGGCATTAGCTATATCTTTTCCCCATAATATTTAACGACTCCAAAATAAGTGCTAACTTTACTTGTGGTAGGACAAAAATGAGCAAGGCTATCACAAATGTGTTAGGACCTGAATCCAAGAGGTCAATTCTAGACGATTTGAAAGAAGGACATCCATATGCTATTTTAACAGATGCATCAAATAAGGGAAATATTAAAACATTTCCCCTGATCCTTCGCTATTTCAACAAGAATAAGGGCATTTCTATAAAACTATTGAAATTTTTTTCATCCGATAGTGAAAAATCCAACGATATAGCTAACCACATAATGGTAAATATAGCTGATTCAGGGTTATCAATGAGTTGCATGTCAGCTTTCTGATCTGATAATTCCTCAGTGAATTTAGCAAAAACCAGAGTGTATTTACAGATTGAGTCAGCATAATGTTGGTTGACAGGTTCCTCTTAATACACGCCATCGTAGAATTTTAAAATTTTACAAACCTTTAAAAAATAAATAGATTATAAACGCTGTCCTAATATTTTGAAAAAAATTTTCAAAAATAAATGACAGAAGTATGTTTAGGAATTTTACATATAGGAAATCTACTATTTGCTGTTAATATGCAGTTGCAATCAGAAGAATATAATTTAATAAAGGTTCACTAAATTATGCTGCAGAAATAGCTAAGTAAGAATATTATTACTAATATCGGATAATTATTAATAAGATTTAATATGATGTCTTGTTTGAGGAGATTGTAATGCTTCTTTATTTTTATGATTTGCCAAAATATTCAAAATATTAATTTTACAATGTAAAAAATAAATTTATTTGATTTTATGCAAATGTATAAATAAGATTTTATAAAATATAAAAAGTCAAATAGTTATAGTTAATTATATTTTATTAGATTTAAATAATGGGAACTAAACGTTTACCGTCGTTATTACGATATTTATAAAATTCCTGGCATGATATAATTTTGTTTAACCATTAACTCGGCCTCTAATTTTGTTAAAGCAATTCGATTTCTCTCCTTTCTCCAGGCAGTCCTCATCAGGCTAAAAATGCGTGCGCTCCGATGAGGCATTAGAATGAGGTAAGGAGAAAACATACACGCAAATTTTTTCCAAGCATGGGGATTTATCGTTATTACGAAAAAAATTCCACCCATTTCTTCTTTGCTTTTAGACCATCTAACTTTAAGTATTCTGGCGAATCATAAAAAATGGAAAAAATTACAATCTCTTCAAACAAGGCTTCAATGTCTATCGGTAATTTTAATATATTTATTAAATTACAAAAACCATCAAATGATGGTTTCTGTTCCAAGGTCATAATATTTATACACTTGTAAATAGAGTTATTAAAATCAAATCTTGATTGTAAATATTCCAAAATTGTCTTAATAAAAATATTTGCTTCATTTAAAAATACGTTAATTATAGTAATATTTGAACATTTTAATATGATATTTTTAGCAATAGCGCCATAAAATTTATTATCTATTTTTAACTGTAGAGATGAACAGAGCTGTAGCATGATTTTGTGAATCTTTATCAATAAAGAATCTTTTGATTGCAACTGAATATTAACTACATGAAGTAGATTTCCTACATGTGAAACTAATCCCAAATATGCTTCTGACATTTCATCCTTGAAAAAATTTTTTCAAAATTTTAGGACAGCTTTTAAAATCTTTATTTAAGAAGTATTTCTTTAAGGGTTCGTAAAATTTTAAAATTCTCTCGATGGCAGGTATTAATGATAACCACCTGATAGGTACATATCGCAACAACTCACACCATTCCAAATCAGACCACTCCACCAATTCTTTTAATTCAGTGACTCTTTTAGTTGATGAACTATTCGTTAAAACATTTCATCACAATTACTTCGACATCTACAGATAATACATTCATTGCCTTCTTGCAAGAATTATGCAGTATATGGCATATACAGCCAATTGGTATTAATTCATTATTGTGCTGCCTCAATTCGGTAAATACACCTTGATTTTTGCCAAAATTGACAGAGGCATTATCAGCGCAGAAAGCTGACATGCAACTCATTGATAACCCTGAATCAGCTATATTTACCATTATGTGGTTAGGTATATCGTTGGATTTTTCACTATCGGATGAAAAAAATTTCAATAGTTTTATAGAAATGCCCTTATTCTTGTTGAAATAGCGAAGGATCAGGGGAAATGTTTTAATATTTCCCTTATTTGATGCATCTGTTAAAATAGCATATGGATGTCCTTCTTTCAAATCGTCTAGAATTGACCTCTTGGATTCAGGTCCTAACACATTTGTGATAGCCTTGATCATTTTTGTCCTACCACAAGTAAAGTTAGCACTTATTTTGGAGTCGTTAAATATTATGGGGAAAAGATATAGCTCTGTGAATGTTGAACTACATGATAATTTTGAAAATGTCGAGCGGAAAAATAAAATAAAAGAACTAGACATATTTTTCGAATAAATTTTTAAAATTTATTTTAAAAATATAAAAATAATCAAATACTGTCTCTCAAAATTATTATATATATATTAAAAACATTAAAATGCTAAAAAAAAAAATTGTGGGAGAAATTAAAAAATTGTGGGAGCTTTTTGTGGGAGATTTCTAATTGTGGGAGTTTTGAGGGAGTGAGATGTATGTGGGTAAACTAAAAAAATTGTGGGAGACTCCCACTGATGGGGGGAGACATGGCAACCCTGTATGCATCCCATTTTTTTAATTTACAAATTTGAAAATTTTAATATTAAAAAATAAATAACAGGTAAAACTGTAAATGAATATCTAAAATTAATAAAATTTTAAAAAATAGGTAAAATTAAATGAATATCTAAAATAAATTAATAGCAATACACATATATTCCCTTTTTTATGTATTAGGATAATTTTAGATTATAAGATTTGGAAAGTAATATAGAATCAAATTTTTTTAATGAAAGAGGTTTGAAATCATAATTAACTAATTTTCTTTTCTAATAACCATAATTTTTTAATCTTGAAATCATTAAAAAGAAATATGTTAATTGATATAAATAATAATTAAAAAATGCAAATTGCATGTGCATAATTAGTTGAAACTTTCTCATATACAAAAGGTAAACACTTTGACTTGAAGGATATTTTTCTTATGTAAAGGAATATATAAATCCTTGTTTAGCCATGACACATTAATAATTTAAATAACTAAAAAAATTTCATATGTATTAAATATTCATTCATTATTTAGCTTATTGAATAAATTATGTTAAGTAAAAAGACTATTTTTTTTTATAAATGTTTGTTTTGAATAATGATTTTGAAAAAAACCATAAAAATAGGAGTATTAAAATTTTTTTATAATATTAAAAGAAGTTGTTTACATATTTTGTGCTTTCATAATAAGTTTCTGTTTGAAAACGACAAACCCTGGAAAATAAAATTATTAGATTACAAGATTATGCTAGATAAAAATATGTACATTTAAAAAACACCATTTAAAAAAAGTGATTATATAGGAAAGTTCTCAACCATAAAATTAATTTTTTCTATATATAGATATATTTGCTTGAAAATAATAAAGCAGCTCAATATTTATTTTTATACAGTTTTTATTTGTTTTACAATATATAAATTTAGTATTATATAATGTGTAATGCAATAAATAAAGTCAAAGTTAAGGTTTTATACTGATTTTTAAGTATTAATTTCAAAAATACACATCTATATATATAATTCGAATTAATTTTTGACTGTTCGATTCAGTTTTTAAAGGTTGAAATCAAACCGATATAATATCTATTTATGAACTTGAACTGTTATTTTTGCCTAAGATATTTGTTAAGGTTTCTGATCCCTGTTTATAAAAAACCATTTTTTTTAAAATATATGCAGTAAATCATTTGATAAAGATTATCTCTTCGGCACAAATTTTTATAAAAGTAATATTGAGTGTTATGAGTAGAAAAAAGATATACTACTTTGGTATTTAAAAATAAAAAATTACGCCCAACGTGGGGCTCGAACCCACGACCCTGAGGTTAAGAGCCTCATGCTCTACCGACTGAGCTAGCCGGGCTTAGCGAAACTCTTCATAAATTATATATATATTATGCTTTTGCTATTGAATCTATTATTCTATTTAGTATTTAATTATGCCTAGAATGTATCTAAAGTTGGTATATATAAGTTGACCACCTAATGTATATATCTTTAAAATTATGTCAAAAATATCATGTAGAAACATAATACCTATTATATTTAAAATATAATTAATAAACCATAATTTTTCATTTTTATAATAATAAATCGAGAACATTAAACTTGTAAATTAAATGTATATATCTATTAAGTTATGTTTTAAAAATAAAATATAAAATTTATAAATATACTCTCTAAAAATGGAGGAAAAAACTATTATGAAAAAGGGCCTTAACCACAGTAGGGGGGTAGCCCTCAAAAAATGTTTTGGCCCCCAAATTAAAAAAAATAATTTCTTTATTAAATTTTAATTCACCATTAACAATTAAATCTACATGAAATAAAACAAAATTTTTAGAAAAAATTATTTATAACCTCTAACAAATGAAATTATATAGCAATCAAATCTTTATTAAATATTACTAAGCCCCATCCTTCTCATACAGATTTTCTTGAAAGATTTTTGAATGGAAAAAGTGACCCACCTTGATACATCTACCCAATAAAACTAGAAGCTAATTTCGAATTTCAAAACTTATCTAAAAGGTTAACAAAAACTTAAATTGTTTAAAATCATGGAAAGACTTATTGTCTTGTAAAGATCTCATTCCATGAACAAATGAATAGATAATTTTGCTCTCCAAATGATTAACTAAACCCATATCAATAAAAAGCAAGTAGAGGGTATAACACAGATGTAAAATGATATCAAATAAAATAGATGAAGGTGATATAGGTGGTGCAATTAAACATATATCTTCAAAAAACCATCTTTCTCCTAATAATGGAAGCTTTGCAACTATTTAAACAACTATATCCCGAGACTTCCACAGATAATCTATCCATCCCTCCAATCCACCAGATTATGATTTTTTCCAGTGAAGAAATAGTTTCAGCATTATCAATTATTTCAGCAAAAATTCAGCAGGTGGTCTCAATAATTTTATTCCCTCTATTTTAAATACATAATTAATTCATAAAATTATTCCCATAGTTCTGACATCAAGGTTTTAACTACTTTTTTAAAATATGGTCTCCCTAATTTCATTCCCTCCTATTTTCAATACTTAATTGATTCAAAAAATCCTTCCCATAGTTTTGACATCAAGTTTTTAATTGCTTTTTTGAAATATCATAAAGGATATTCCATTACACACTCAACAAATTTTTTTAAAAGCACATCTAATCGCTTTATACAAGTCAGATGGTGGTAGCTAGTGTTGTTAATAAGTCGAGTTCATCCGACTCAGAGTCTCGAGTCGTTAGTCGATTAACTCGAGTCGTGATCAAGTTCGAAAATATTCGTCCTCTAGTCGACTAGAGGACGAATATTTTATGAACTTTAGTCAACTAGAGGACGAATATTTCTATGAACTTGATTTGACTAGAGGACGAACAGTTTTATAAAATTGAGTCGACGAGGACGAATATTTCAAATTAATTATTATTAGTTAAGATATTTGTTTTTTTTACATTTTTTTACTTTAGACTTTTAACTTGAGTCGTGATCGTGAATAAGTATTATATACTTGAGTCGACTAGAGGACGAATATTTCAGATTTATTATTTTTAAATAAGATATTTGTTCTGTTTTTTATATTTTTTACTTTAGACTTCTAATTTGAGTCGTGAATAAGAATTATATAATTGAGTCGACTAGAGGACGAATAGTTCTACAAACTTGAGTCGATTAGAGGACGAATATTTCAAATTAGTTATTTTCCATTTTTTACAATTTTTTACCGTAGACTTTCAACTTGAGTCGTGATCGTGAATACCAATTATATACTTCATTATCTTATTCCTCAATCCTCATTTTATTTAATCAAATAAATTCTTATTTACATTTTTTGATAGAATACTATATTCTCAAATAATTAAATATTTTGCAGGTAGCTGAATATATTAAAATTATCTCAACCATTATTTGAATTTTATATAGGAAAGGTAGACTTGTAATAATAATGAAAACTATGAGATGGCAAGTTAATTTTCTTTATCACTCCTCCTCAGGCGCGTACGCAGGAATTTGGACTGAGGAGGGGGGTGGGGTAATAAAATTTTTTAAGAAATATTGAGCATAATTTATTAGGACTAATAACTTTTCTAATACACAATTTTGAATGAATGTGAATTATAAAAAAATTATATATACCTCTGCAGGGCTCTGTTATTCTTCTTAAAAAGATAATGTTCTCTCATTAGTTTACTAATGGGAAGAGTTGCTAATAATTATTTTAATACATTGGGAATATAATCTAAAATGTGTTTGAAATAATGCAAAGCATCCATAGAATTTTTTGGGACTATATCAACCGTAGTTAATCTTTTAATCATAGTTATTCAGCTAATAAGGCATCATAAGATACTTTAACATCTTCATGATAAAAATTTAATAAATATTTATTTTTTTTCTATCATCATCTGAAAAATGTTGAAGGCTTTTGTGGAAGTTCTGCAGATTGGTAAGTGCTGCATGATGAATTAAAAACCATTCATTTATTTGGGTTATAAATGTATCTAAGAGTAGGGATATTTGTTTTATAATTCTTCAACTGATCCTATATTTTGTGGAAGTTGTGCAGATTGGTAAGTGTTGCATGATGAATTAAAAACCATTCATTTATTTGGGTTATTCTAAGAGTAGGGATATTTGTTTTATAATTCTTCAACTGATCCTATATTAATGTTTTGACGATGAGCTTGCTTGCTGCAAGTCAAGGGGGACAAATATTAAACACGTATAGCTCTGCCTTTGACTCAACAATTATATATAAAATATGAAATTCTTCATCAACATTAGCTCTGATTTCCTTGAGTTCTAATAAAATGCTCTCCGCTATTCTCATCTTCTTAATCAAGTCAATGTCATGTTTTTGAAAAGTATTACATAAAATAATTGTATAATTAAATAATATATTCTAATGAGAAAAAAAATTTGGAATAAGTATTGAATCCAATAATTTTCTTGCTTCAGGAAATATTTAAATCAAACCATTATGATATTTCAGTAATAGCATTAATAATCGGCTCTTCTAACTCCATAAAAGCTGTTACTGCTTGATGTCGGCGACGTTGGACTAGCTTGCAATTTCTTTTTCTCTGTTGGACAAAGAGTTTCAGGGATAATTATTATTTGACTAGAAATTTAGATAAATATTACGCCACTAATATTTGAAAGGTAAATATTACGCTAAGGAAAACTTGAAATCGAAATTAATTGATAAAATAACTTAGTAGACTAATGTGATAAATAAATGTAATTAAATATATATGAGATAAGAATAAATATTACAAATTTAAATTAATATTAACAATAATATTTTTGAAAAATATATTCCGGAACCTGCATTTTTTGGCTTTGGGGGTGGAATGGGATTTGTCCCCCCTGCCTCCCCCCGCTGCGTACGCGCCTGCTCCTCCTCATCTATATATAAATTTAGTATTTTTATAGGGTTTATTTAATAGAAACATATTTATATTTTTAAAATAAAATTGATCGGCTATAAAATAAAAATAAATTTTACCTGTCAATTCTCAGTTTTCCTCTATTCTCAGTTTACCTGTCAATTCTCAATTTAGTTATATCGTTAATACAGAAAACAGCTGTAGGATAGATGATTTCGATAAAATAATTAATACATAAAAACAAAATTAAAATTTATCAAATCATTTTATTGTTCTTCGAATTGGATGAAGGTGCCTTTAGAAATTAAAAGAATTAATACAAATCAATTATAAGGATTAACTAATTGATCAGTTTTCCACGATAGCCCAACTCAAAATAGCTTTGCATGTGATTGTAAAAGTTACTATAATCATAAGGAATAAATCCTTGTAAGAGCTGAATAATATTCACAACAATTTCATCTCCTGAATTAGGACAGGTATTGATTGCTCGATATTTATTTTTCAAGATTCTAAAAAAATTTTCGATGGGATTTAGCTGAGGTGAATATGGTGATAGGTATTCAATCCTACTTTATAAGCATCGATAAGATGGCTTCTATGTATAGATGTATTATCCATTACAAAGATTACATCTGGTGTTAAAATAGAATCACGGAATAATAACCCATTCTCCTTCGATTATTTTATAAAGGATCCAATTCCTATTATACAAAGTATGCTTACATTTTTGTCCTTAGAGGATGAGAATTTTATTATTGACAGACATTGTATGGCGCCCTGGCATAGATTGGTGAACATGCAAGTTTATTTCAGTTTCATCTAAGAAATATAATTAATCTCTTGGGATATTTAAAATCTTTGCACAGTAGATTTGGCCATTGATAAAATTTTCGTAACTATATCTATTTTTTCTTTATTCCAATATTTGTGTATTGTTTTTGGTCTTTAAATTCTCGACTAAGATTGGGAATTTTCATTTAAATTGGAAAAATTAATACTACTATTGGATAATATAGATTCTATTCCATATTAAGCATTTTTTTTATTACAAGAAAAATTAAAAAATATTTTTACACATTTTTTTAAATTAAATTACCAACACATTTCTTTTTATATTTAAACCTGATGTTTATTCTTAATTAATTGCTTGTCCATATTTAATTTCAATATGTATTAAATTAAAATAAAATCTTATTTTGAATAAAAGGGGGCAAACATTAAACGTCATGTAAGAAATTATGTTGTAAATATATAATTAGTGATGAAAAATGAAATTTTTTTTCCCATCTTCTATGAGAATGCTTAAGTAAGATTTTTGATTAAATTTCATCTAAAATTCTAAATTTTAATATTTAATTTTTTTTTAGAACTTCTTAATTGTATCCATTCATGTCGATAAAAATATGATAAAAAATTTACTTTATTGAAAATAAGCCTATTACCCAAAACCGGAAATGGCTATAAAATAAATTGTTTTTTTATAGATACACTTTATATTTCCTATTGTACAAATTCCTAGAGTGGGCCAAGAATCATAACACTTTAAATATAAGTAGTATGGTCATATACTATACAAAATATATAGTAATTTATTTTAAAAAAAACTGGGGAATATACTTGAATAAGAGCTTTAAAACTAAAATCTGATTATTTTGCGTTTTTATTTACCAGAATTTTAAAATCAATTTATATGTAAAAATATATTTAAAAATTTATACCTGACACGAAACTTTTTAAAAAATATAAGACTCAGCCTGAACCAAAATTATATAAAATAAACCCGAGCCGGGCTGTGTTTTACAGACTTAATAGGAATACAATTTTTTGCTACCTATCCTTGTTGATTAGCAGAATTGTTAAAAGATACTTTAGATAGTTCCAGATACATCGTCTAAAAATGGATTTAAATATAGATATAACAAGTGATGCAAAATATCCCCATTTGAGCTGATTATTAAAAATGGTTAAATATTTTCGCTAGATAAAATATTACTTAAATCTCGAGATTTGGCGAATATATGTCAAAACTTTATTTTCCATCTATGAGCAATATCTTCAGGTTGCGTATTATTTTTCTGGATAAAATACTGAGTTAGCCATATTTAAAATTATTAAAAACATTGTCTAAAAACGTATCTAGATACAGACTCATATTGAAGACTCAAGTTCATAAGAACTATCTCTAGTCGACTCAAGTATATAATTCCTATTCACGACTCAAGTTGGAAGTCTAAAGTAAAAAAATGTAAAAAACATAACAAATATCTTAATTAATAATAACTAATTTGAAATATTCGTCCTCTAGTCTACTCAAGTTGACGACTTCGATTTATAAGAATTATTCTATCTTTAGTCGACTCAAGTATATTATTCCTATTCACGACTCATTGGAAGTCCAAAGTAAAAAAATGTAAAAAACATAACAAATATTTTAATTAATAATAACTAATTTGAAATATTCGTCCTCTAGTCGATTCAAGTTGACGACTCGAGTTCATAAGAACTATTCGTTTTCTAGACGACTCAAGTATATAATTCGTACATGATGGAAGTCTAAAATAAAAAAATGTAAAAATAGAACAAATATCTTAATTAATAATAACTAATTTAAGATATTCGTCCTTTAGTCGACACAAGTTGACGACTCGAGTTCATAAAAATTATTCGTCCTCTAGTCGACTAAATTATATAATACGTATTCACGATCACGACCAAATTGAAAGTCTAAAGTAAAAAATAATTGTTTTGTTAATTAATAATAAAAACGAATTTGAACATGAATCAACTTTCACGACTTGAATTAGTCGACTAATTCGACTACATACTCTGAGTCGAAGTCGGGTGAACTCGACTTATAAGTCAGGCGCGTAACCAATGGGAGGGAAAGGGGGAAATTTCCCCCTCCCCCATCTCAAATTTGGCTGTTTTCATAAATAATTTTAAGCTAATAAAAATGTTACCCCCCCTATAGGGAAATCCTGGATACGTTACTGTGATAAGTGAATTGTTGTAATCCAAATATTAGGTAAGATTTTAACAATCTATGTTCCTTGAGCTTAGTTAGTAGTAATAAAATAACAAATTAACAATCAATTAATTAATATTTAAAAAAAACATTAGAAAATCAAATTGATCAAAAATTTATTTTATTAAAATTATTATGCTTAAGTTTTATTTAATTTCAATGAATTAAGAACAAGAAATACAATCACAAAAGTTGGCTATAATATTTCTACAATAAATCAATGTATAATGAAAAGCACGTGGTAATGATGTATAGCGACAAGCAACGTTATTGATATTTTGTGCATTAAAATATAGTAAACGACATGATAATTCTCAAGGAATGTTATATATAAATAAAAGAGATATCATTAAAAATAAATAAATGCAGCCTCAAAAATCGACATTTTCTTGAGGCCCCGTGGGCAAAATGCCTACCTGGTCTTATGGCCAGTTCGCCCCTTGTCATAGACTATCAAATATTATATTTTTGTATTCACATGTATTACCCATTAGATGTCAATCATAGATTGTGCTTTGATTTGACATAATAATATTATTATTATTGTTATTAATAATAGATATATAATTTTATATATTGTATTAAAATTTTATTTTTTCTTGTTAAACTTTAAATAAAATAATAAATAATCTTGCTTCAAATAGTATATAAATTATTTCATAGAATGTACATATTTGATATAATATATTACGTTAATTTTTGGGAGATAAAACAAACTTAAACATGATACTTGTTAAGAATTTGCGAGATCTTTTAAGACCGTAGTTTAAATAGTTAAAAGGCCTCAGGATTTAGTATTATAAGGTTCTTTACATTTGAGTGCTCAACCGTAAATAGGCACCCATTTAGATTCCTCTCAGGTAGTCTTTCATTTAGGGCAAAAATAATTGTTATATATTTTTTTTAATGTGTAACGAACTTACTTTTTAAAAGTTAAAATTTTTGCGTATCATTTACCATCATTATCTGATAATTTTTATGTTTAAATTACTGTTTATTAGTTATAATATCTCATATATATTAAGCATTCTTGTAGAAAGTTGGTTTAGTCTAGGAAGGGTATAATTGAAAAAATAATAGCACATTTTTTTAACCAAGTTAATTTGTTAATAAATTCAAATATAAATTTATTAGCCCCAGATTTTTACTAAAAATAAATATTATTATTTGTTATTTATTTATTCCAGGTAAAAAAATTTAATTGCAACTATTTCTTTATTTAAATTTTATTTGATTTAAAGTCTTAATTAAAATTTGTATTAAATAAAATAATTTTGTTCTAATAAAAAGATTATATTAAAAAAACTGGTTTAAATTTGTAAATTAACTTTCATGGTAACTAGTTAGTTTTGAAATGGAACTGTAATTAGTTACAATTGACTGTTTTAAAAATTTTAACTAATAACTGTAATTAATTATCAAAGTTTTCACTATCATTACTTTTAAAAAATAACTTTTAGTAAAACTAATTCTAATGCTGATGCTTTTTCGTCAATTTGAGGTTTTTTGCTTTTGCTAAAATGTCAGCAAATGCTTTTTCTTTTCTTAAAATAGCCTCGATATAATTATTATAATATTAAATGCATAAAATTAATGAAAAGCCTATATAATACATCTATCTATTAAAAGCAGCAGCAGAATGATTCTTTTTGAGCAATGAATTCCGTTTAGATGTAACATACCTTGTACAAGAATGCCTATTTTCAATCAATAAATTTAAATTTTCCAACTCAAATCTCGTCAGGTTGTAATACTTATCCTAAAACTTATTTGTTGAGAACTTTTTTAAATTTGTATACAATTTTCTAAAATTCAAATATCTTTAATAACTTTTGACAATTTGCTGATTTTGCCATTAATATATAGAACATGTTAATCTCTAATTTATAAACAAGAACTATATCACATTATTCTCTTCTCATTATATGAATTTTTATATTGAAATATACAAGCTCTCCTACACACCCCATAAAACAATAACTACCTAAACCCCTCCCACCTCCATACCCCCTAAATAATCCAAATAATATAAATAATGTTGACCCCCCCCATCAAGAACGACTTTTATATACAATTTGTGAGAGATTAGGGTTAATCCCCATCCCCGTCATTTTGGAGGGGCTTCAGACTTTTGTTCCGCCTTTGACAATGTTTATATCGATAAATTCATATACTACTGGAATTAATTATAATATACATGTATTCTCTAATCAAAATATAATATAGAACATAAAATGCAATCTATGATTTATATCATTGATCGTTTCACTTATAACTTTACTTCGAGTGAACGATAAATCTTCTATTAAATTGATCTTTACTTCTCTAATTTCATTTTCAAATTTTCTTTTTAACTTCATTAATTTTTTCTCTCTCTAACCCCAAACGGGACAGCGCGTCGGCGCATCTGTTTTGATTACCCGGCCTATGAATTATCTCATAGTCGTAATTTAAAATCGTGGCCCATCGTATTAAACGGTTATTTGTTATTTTATTTAGGTCTCTTTTATCACCTAAGATATATTTTAAAGGTTTATGATCTGTAACCAAAATAAAATGACTTCCATAAGTATATTGATGAAACATCTCGATAGCGAACATGATCGCCGAAACCTCTCGATCAATAGTGGCGTAATTCTTTTCAGCCGCCGAAAGTGTCCTCGATGCGTAAGCAATCGGTTTCTCCTGGCCAGTAAGAAATCGGTGTGCAATAACAGCTCCTAAACCATCTTCGGCGTCACAAGAAATCACGACAGGAATATCGGCTAAATAAGGAATTATTGTATCTTCTTTTGATAATATTTTTTTAACTATTAAATATTTCATCTTCTTTAGCTGACCAAAACCAACTCACATTTTTACTCGTTAGTCGGTGTAAAGGTGCACAAATAGAATGTAAATATTTAATAAACGATTCATGATAATTTATTATTCCCAAAAACGAACGTGATTCTTTAACATTAGACGGTGTTTTACAATTTTTTTATAGCATTAATCTTATCTTCGGTCGGGTGAATTCCGAATTCATCAATAACATGACCTAAATAAGTAACTGACTTTTCTCCAATTTTAATTTTATTGGTCGTCGTTGTCAGTCCAGCCCTATCAAATCTTCTTAATACTTCTTCTAGATTAAGTATATGATCAAAATTATTCTCGCCTGTAATAATTACATCGTCTAAAAATACACTACCATAGGAATTCCATTTAATAAGTTTTAAATAAAACGTTGAAATATTATCGGAGCGCTAGTCAACTCAAAAGGAATTCTTTGATATCGGTAATAACCGACATGAGTCGAAATTACTAAAGGGTTTCTACATTTTGGACTAACTTCGAATTGTAAAATGCATCTCTTAAATCTATCGTTGAAAATATTTTACCACCCGCGATCCTATTTGTCAGGTCGACGAAAGTTGGTAATAAATTGTTATCTATCGCTAAATATTTGTTGATTTTTACGAAAATCTCCGCATATCCTCACGGTATCGGATTTCTTTAAAATATTAACCGTTGGCGTAGCCCAAGTAATCGGAGCTATTGTTGGATCCACCTTCTCGATAACGCCTTTTTCCAAAAGTCTGCCCTACTCAGCTTCAACGGTTTGACGCAACGGAAATGGAATTCTTCTATACGGTAGCGCAATTGGTACTGTGTTTGGTTGGATCTTGATGACGGCTTCCTGTAATTATATTTGTTTCAATTTTTTTTATTAACTAGCGGAAGATTTGAAACAATAGTATTTAAACTGAAATCTTTTATATTTATTATTAATTCGAACTTCTTCAGGTAGTTTTATATCAAATTCTCTAAGAAAGGGCATTCCAAAAATAAGGGAATTCTCACCCTTAACTACCCAAATAGGTAAAATTTTTAAAATTTTCTTTACATCGACTTCCACTAAACATTTACCCAATACTTCGATCTTGATATGGTTATATCCTACAAGTTTATAAGCAGGTGATAATGGTGGTTTGCCTATGCGACTCCAGGTAACCTCATCTATCACACTTCGCGCCGCGCCAGTATCAAATTCCATAGTAAGCTGCAGCACATTGATCTTCGCATCGATTGTAGCTTTATTAGCAAAAGACAGGCGAGGTGTCCGTGGTAAAATCATTTGTATAGCATGCGTCTACACTCTTTCGCTATGTGGTTTGCTTTTCCGCACCTAATACATATTACTTTTTTTTGACTGAAATTAGGTTTAAAACTTGGTTTATAAAAATTATGGTTGAATGTGTTAGCATTATAATAATTATTATTATTGAATTTGTTTACGTTGTTATAATTGTTCCTAAAATAAGTATTTTTGGAACCTTGCATAGGCTTATGTTTAATTATTTTATTAACTTCTGTCAGGGTTTCCTTCTCCAATGAAGACAGCGCGATAGCTAGACGCACAGTATCTTCAAAAGTAATATTCCCTTCGGAATATTTTGACCGAAGTTCTTTGTCCAGCTCAGGTAACCCTACTCCTAAGATGAAAATATCTCTTAAGAGTTCATCAACCGGCGATTTAAAACTACATAAAGTGCAAATGCTTTTTAATTTAATTGAAAAATCAATTATAGTTTCGTTATTTCTTTTTAAGATATAAAAATTGTTTCTAGGAAGAAAAATACTCGAGACATCCTTAAAATTTTTTTCTAAATTCTCGAGTAAAGTTAAATAATTTTGTTGTATTAGGATGATAAAAATTCATTATATTTTAAAGGATTATATTTATATATATATTTACGAACCTGTTGTTAGCCATGTATTTTGTTTATTTTTATGGAAAAAGAAAAATTCAGTGGCAACAAAGGAAAAAGATGTTTATTTTTGTTTTAAAAAAGGAGAAATTTATGTATATACTAGCACTTATTATTTTTATGGAAATTTATGAATAAAGAAATATTTGAGAAGAAAAGATTCAATAATTAAGAAAGAAGAAAGTAAGGAAAGATCTATAATTAATACTTAAAAAGTGAAGAGGTAAAAGATCTATAATTAATACTTAAAAAAGGTAAAAGGTAAAAGATATATAGATTTTTGATATTTCGTTATTTCCTAATAGAATTTTTGTATTTCGTTACTTTCATTTTAATGGTGCCGTGTAGTTAATTTTTACATAGGGGTTTATGTGGACACAAGTATTTTTAAAATCTTATTCAATTAGAATTAATTTTTAGATTTTAGAAGTAATAAATTAAATAAAGGGTTAAAGTGAAAAATGTTGAAAATTTAAAGAAAAAATTATAGGTTTCTTTTAAAGGAAATAAGGCTTAAAATTTGAATTATTTAAATGAGGATATGTTATTTTTCTAGGCTCATAATAATAGGCATTCTTATATTAATAGCGTATCGGATGTTAAGAGTATACTTATTGAAATATTTAATAAATTTATTAATAGGTATGATTTAATTAATAACGTTGTATTTATTGTTTTAATAATTTTAATAATAATATATTTTATTATATTAATAATTAAGGAAGAAAGGAATTAAATAGCATTTTTCAGAGGTAAAAACAAAGAAAGGAAAATCAGATATATCAGATAAAATAAATAATTCTTTAAGTATTAAAACACAAGATAATGAATCTTTTACATTTAGTATTACAAGAGATACAAAATAATAATAGAAATAATATAATTGAGGAAACTGATAAAATAATTAATCCGGTATTAACAGAAAGTAATTTAACATTTAAGGAAGTAGAAATATCGGGTCAAAATATTTTACATTCAATTCTTAAGGAATTGCAAGGTGATAAATCACATATAGGACAAACATTTTCGGACAATGGGAAATATAATCATATAGATAAATCTTTAGAGAAGAAGATAAGGTCAGGGAAGATTATAGATCGAGATAACACAACAAATATTTTACAATTAATTTTAAGTGAGTTACGTAATAATAAGACAATTATGCAGGAGAAAAGTATAAAGGAGGTAAATAATAAGACACTCGGTACAGGAGATAGCATACAAGATATTAATTTTACATCAAATACTTTAAATATGATTGTAAAAGAATTAAAGACACAAAGGGACTTAATAAGGGATATGTCGCGTGATTTAAATAAGTTAATAAATATTGTAGAATATGGGATCGTAGGGGTCATAAGGAACAGGATTGTTTTTATAATAAGAATAAAGTATTGGAGGGTATGAGATGTAATAAGTGTGGTTATAAGGGACATACTGAGGATAAATGTTATATTAAGGAAAAAATATTTGTGAGGGTTTCCCAATTAGAAATTCTAAAAATTTTAAATCTGCAACTTGTAATATAAGGGAAATAGACAATACATTAAATAAGAATTTAAACAAGATTAATGAGTTTAAGGAACGTCGTTGTTTTAAGTGCAGAGAAGAAGGACATTTAGCTCTTAATTGCTTTAATTGACTATATGAATCTAGGAGGTATAAAGTGGTCGAGAGACCAAATAATCATATTAATAATAATAAATTATGTCATAGTTTTAATAATAAATTTAATAATATGTTTTATAATGAATTGAATATTTATAATAGTAGAGGGTATTATATTTATGATAAATGTAAAGCATTTAGGGAATATGGGAAGGATCAAGCGAGAGACACGAGGGTAAATTACAAACACAATACGTACAGAGGTAGCATGGCAAAAAGAAGTTATGTTTTTCAAATGTTTTATTTTTTATAAGTTTATTTATTATCTACATCACAAAAATTTCTTTGAGTTTATATATATTTTTTATAATAACTAATATAAATATGTACAAAGTTAAAAAATAAAAAAAATATATAAATGATATTAAGGTAAAAGAAACCTTTAAACAAAGGATTTTAAAGTAAAAGAAACTAACATTTTTTACAATTTAAGTTAACAGAAAAATTTATATATTGAATAAACCTTCAAAAAATTTTATAAGTAAAATATTATTTGCATCTTTAACAAATAGAATCCAAATTGAGGAAATATGGTCGTCGGGGTAGTGAATACATTATTATATAATTTAGTTTGTATTCTTTTCATAATCATGGAAAATTACCATGGTTCATTATTTATATCAGAAACCTTCAGTACCATTTGCACGGCCCGGGTTTTTATTTTTAGGACCGGATTTTTTTAAAAAAAAAATTTTTAGACCCGGCCTTAACTTTTTAAAATTATATTATATTTATTTTTAATTTTTATAGCTAATAATGGTGATTCAAAATATTTGGTTTTAAAATATACGGCCCGATCCGGGTATTTTCTAAAAAAATTTCAGGCCTGGCCCGAGTATTTAAAAAATTTTTAGGCCCGGCCGATGTACCCGGGCTGGGGTTAGCGCAAGACCTGCAGGTCTCTGATTTATATCATTAAAACAAATCTCAAATTGCAAGTGAAAGGAAAAAAAAATCTTTTCCTACCATTTAATATAGAAATATGAGTACATAAAAACATACATGGCAATTCTCTCCATTGAAAGAATTATATAAATTTTTTTTTACTATTATTGTGAGTGATATTTATATATCTTAGATATTCAAACAACAATTAACAATACGCCTACTTGAGAACATAATTGTCAAAAGCCTTCATAGACTTGGCCATAGGCGTGCTCAGAATTTTTCTAGGAAGGTTGGCAGTGGCGCCACTAGGGTGGGGGACGCGCAGGGGCTCGAGCCCCCTAAAAAATTTGAATAGTACCCTGAATCAAAATTTTTTTTTAAAAAATGGCTCTTTAATATCCCTTTGAACTAAAAATAAATTTTTTGATTGCTGTTAAAATTGTATTAATATCCACATTTATTATTTGATTATCATTTTATTTTTAATCATAATTTAAATTTTATTATATGATAAATTACATTTTTATTTTTCTCAAAAAAAGATCAATAATAATTTTTTTATCTCTTTATATATCTTTTTTTAAACAATAATAAAAAAAAACTAACAAATTGATGTATCAAAAAAAATGTTAATATAAAATTTTCACCGATTAAATTTAAATACAAAGTGAATAAAAAAATGTCACATTAAAATGAATAAAATTTTGACCGAAAGGTATAACATAATCACTATTATTTAACATTTGCCCACTGAACGATTTCTTTTATAATTCTATTAAGTAATTTACAGATTTAATTTATTATTTAAAAATTAATAAGACTATCTAAATTTTTATTTGAATATTATTTTAATTAATAGATAGATTAATACATATAAATTATATTTTGTCAGCTTGCAATCAAATTCTATGTTAAAAATGGAATATCAATACCATGCATAATGTTTAGATATCAATTTAGCATTAACAGTTGAAGTTTAATTTATTTTTATTATTTAAATTATTTTATTAAATAAATATAATCATTTATTAATTGATAATTAACAAATTAACATTGTAATTAGCCGAGTTCAAAATCACTATTTAAACTTTATTATGCATCTCAAAAAAATATCTATAATAAATTTTTTTTAAAAAGAACTGAAGAAAAAAGTAGCAATGATTTTGAGATGACTGCTCTAAATATTGCCAACAATGACAATTTTTCTTAGACCAAAGAAGGGCAAGCTGGTGGTGAACAAAGTATATTTAAATACAGTTTTCAATTTTAAACTATGCTTTAGATATTGAAAGACGATTAATTGTAGTTTTAAGTGATATAAATATTACAAAAAAGTTAAAAGAAAAAAAATAGGTCAATTAATTTATATAAAATAATAGAATCTATACGTGTGCCATAATCTGAAGATATATGTGAGATCCAGTCTAGAGTTTTCTCGGTAGTATTAATTTTATAAATATAAAGATAAGATTTGATATAGGCATGGAATCTGAAGAGAATGCTAGAACAAACTAGATTGTTGGTTGTAATAATCCATATAAAGGTATATTGGTAAAAAAAGTTGTATTAGAACAAATTACATTTGATGAAATACATTTTAAAATTAATCTTATTTAGATTTTTGGTTAATGAAAAAATAGGCTCATTGCGAATGAGAGGGTTGTAAATAATGTATGGACAGAAGGAATGAAAATAGGTAAATTAATTTATATATATGATATTTTATTTATATATAATAGAAGCTATACGTGTAGTTCGATCTGAAGATATATGTGAGGCCCAATGCATAGTATGTGAGACCCAATGCATAGATATCTCAGAATGTATAAATTGTTTATAATAATTAAATATAAAATTTGATATAGGCATGGAATCTGACAAGGATGCTACAACAAGCTAGATTCTTGGTAGCAATAATCCATATAAAGGTATACTAGACAAGGAAGTTGTATTAGAACAAATTACATTTGATGAAATACATTTTAAAATTAATCTTATTTAGATTTTTTGAATAATGAAAAAAGTAGGCTCATTGTGAATGAGAGGATTGTAAATAATGTAGGAATAAAAGCTAAGAAAATAGGTAAATTAATTTATATATAAGATATTTTATTTATAAAATAATAGTAGCTATAAAAAATTACAACTATACATGTATTTTTTTCATTTTAACAATTTTTTTTTTTCAAATATATAATATTTTTCATAATTTTCATAAAAGTAATAATATTTTAATTTATATATTAATATTTGTCACTTTTTTAGAAGAGCTTATAAGTATTGTTTTTATTTTAACAATACTTTTCTTTAAATATATAATATTTGTCAAAATTTTTATGAAAGCAAGAATATTTTAATTCATATATTAATATTTGTCACTTTTTCAGAAGAGCTCGATCTGGGGACTAAAACAACTAGACCTATGTAACATATTAGGTACATATCCATATACTGGATTGGTGATAGAAGATGCTTCCAATCTCAGTGGTACAAATTCTTTCCTTGGTTGAATATAGCATTAAAGAAACTTTATTAGTGTTTTCCCTGTCATAATTTTTCTATACAACCTCAAAAAGGTTACCTCTTTGATCAAGGTTATCAAAAATTTCGTAAGGTAAAAGAAAACTTAACAACTCACGGAGCAACAAATGGTCATGCAACGAATGTAATTCTCTGGAATCATTTTAAACAATCTTTGATATAAGGGACCATTAAAGAAAAATTTATAGCACTAACTAAATCAACAACACTTGAAAGAAGAGAATATTTGAAACGATTATTAAAAATTATAATACTATGTGGTAAGTTAGAACTTCCGCTTAGAGGACATCGTGAAAGTAAGACAAACAATAATCAAAGAAATATTTTGAAATATTGAACTGTTTGAAAGAGTGTCATACATTTTTAATGGTATATAAGCCACCAGGTAATGCTCATTATTGCTAACCTCAGTCACAATGTTATCTGCAGCTGGAAACATAATCTTAAAGTACATAGCTTCACAAATAAGGGAGGCAGGCTATTTTGCTGTCATGGCTGTTGACACTCGTGATGTTAGCTCAAATGAACAATTTAGTATATGTGTTAGATATGTTGATAAAACACCAAAGGAATATTTTATATCTTTTCAAAAATGACTTAGATGAGGAGTCATTATCTAAAACACTAATAACAACCTTAAACAACAATTCCATAAATGCAATTTGCGTTGCTCAAGCATATCAGGAGTCCAGAAAAGATATCGCAAAAATCACAAAATGGATGTATATGTGCATTATGCGCATAAACTCAACCTTGTATTGATCCCTGCCTGCAAATCAATATCTTAATTTAGGAAGTTTTTTAACGTATTAGAAGGTATGCATGCTTTTTTCTCAATATCTGTTATCCATCATAATAAATTTATTGATTTGCAATTAAGATTAGGATTAAAATTCAAAAATATTGATGCCTCTACTCGTTGGGGATTCCATATTAGAACGATAGAGGCAGTAAAAAAATACTTTCCATGCTATTATTTTTTGTCTAGAAAATATAGAGCAGCATAGTTATGTGGTGAAAGTAAAGGGAATTTTATATATTCTTATACATATGATACAATTATTTGTATGTTTATATTCCAAAAATTATTATCTATGTGTTCCAATATTTCTATTTTTTTGCAAAAATTAGATTCGGACATATCAACAGCATTGGCTCTTATTGAGTCTCTTATCATTTCTTTGTCAAATTTAAGAAATAATTCTTATTTTTTTTCATTATTTACCGAAGCAAATAAATTTTGCAATTTATATAATCTAAAAATAACAAATAGAAGAATAAATATACCTTCAGCCATTTAGAATGATTCTATTCAAATATATGATATTGTTTCTCCTAATTATTCTGATCAAACAGAAATTTTTATAAGTATCATGTCTTTTATCCAATTTTGGATATTATGATAAATGAATTAAAAAAGAGATTTTGTCAAGAAAACATAGATATATTAATAGCTATAAGTGCTTTACATCCTTCCTTCCCCTTTTTTTAAATAGTGTTATCATTAAACCATTTATCTTACATTATAACTTCCTGATGCAATAGAAGATACGCGATATTAAAGGTTTATATTTTTACTTATAATTAAAAAACACGAACCTATATGTAAATCAATAATAGATTTGATAAAAATCGTACCCATCGATATATTCCCTGGTGTATATAATTGCCTTAAAATTGCGCGAACTCCTGCTCATGTTAAAGATCGTTTTTAGTATTAAAACGGGGGAAAACATATATTCGATCGACAATGGGTCAAGAACGATTAAATTCGTTGGCTCTATTGAGCATAGGAAAAAATATTATTAACATTCCTATGGATCACATTAAAAATGAATATGCAACAATGACTAAGGCGTAGATCAGATAATTTAACCTTATAATTTATATTTTAAAATGCAATTTTAGGTATTAGTATCTGCGATTAAATATATCGTTTAATATTTTTTTTATACATTTTTTTATCATTATCCAAAATTAGCTAAAAAACATGGTACTTACTAAAATTTCTTTTTGAGATAGGAAAAAATCAGAAACCATCTGTAAATGCTCAAGTTGATATGGCCGAATCTGTTTCTACAAAACATTAATTATAAATATTTGAATACATTGACAATACAATAATATATAAGATCTTAATTGCTTTCATCATATCACTCTCCTTATTTTCTAGCCACTAAATATTCATTTCTAATATGGCATCCTTACCGTGTAAATAACTTAAGGCTTCATATATTTGCATAATTTATTCTAAAGATTTTTAGTGTTTTTGTTTTATCAATCTATCTAACATAACAATTCTGATATGAGTTAACACCGTGAGTGTCATGGCTATGACTGCAAATTAACCATCATCTTTATGTGACTATGTAATTTAAGATTATTACCACAGCTGCTGAGAATTTAATATCTCACAATAATTTTCTCGATTACTTATCTAGCTACCATCATGTCATCTAAAAGGAAGCTCTAACCACTTAATAGGTTTATGATTTGGATTGGTCTTTTATAATATCTACTTCAAGAATTGTTGATTTGATTTAGGCCTATAAATTTTTCCTTATTAGTCCATTCTATAAATGTGTAAAATGGTAACTGAGAGTTATATTAGTTTGATAACCTTTTGTCAATGTAAGTTGCTAAGAATTATATTATTGCCTTATGTGGTTTTTAAAAACCATTATTAATTGAAGCATATATATAAATTAATTAACCTTTTTTATAACTTGTAATTCTTTGATGCAAAATTATTTTATATCCGCAATCGAAAATATTTTATACTGTAATAAATAGATTTTGTATTAAAAATATTATTTTTAGAAATGTCTTGTATTGTTTTAATTATTTATATGCTAGTTTATTTTGTATGCATAATATAATAAATGACAAAATATAAAATTCAGAATAATTGTTCAGAGTTAACAAATTTTAAAAAGTATAATATATTAATATTAAACCCTGCCGAAGGCTGGGCAAAAGCTGACCGAAGACCCGCAAATTAGGGGGTGAAGCCCCCCATAATTTTTTTTAGTAGAGCCCCCAGAGATGGTAAATGTTAACGACGCCCATGAGGGTGGATGTTAGATGGGGTTTCTCCATTTTTAGAAATATGTAGGTCTATCGATTGGCTTTAATGCATATGACCTTTCTCTACCTCTCGGATTAAATCAACTTGGCATCTTGATTGGCCAGAACCAGTATTTCAGGTGCATTTTATCACGCAATATAATCTGAATAGAAACTGAGACTAATGTCATTGAAAATTTGATTATTTACTACTCTAACCTCGAGTTGGAGTAATAAAATACAACTTCAAATTGAGCGGTACAATGAGCCTCATGACTTGATGAGTCAGTTTCAGAATGGGCTTAAAGTTATTTTAAATTAATCTTCTAATAATTCATGAGGATAAAATTTAAAATATATTGGACACCGACTCATCTAGCCCACTCCGAAGCTGATTTATCTAGCAGACTCTGGAGCCAATTTCTCAAGCCAACTAATATGACTCATTGCGCTCAATTAGAAGTGTTTTAAAACTAATAACTTGAATAGAATTTAGGCTAAGTCCGGCTTCACCGATTAACAAGACTTATTCCATATTCCCACCTAAAGGAATATATAATATCTATGTGGCTACCACACTTAAATTGAGTAAGTAATAGACATCGCTATTATCATTTTTTGGTGCACGTTGTGTACGAAAATCACTCGAAGATTTATCCAATAAATTAATTCTTCTCATTTGTTAGGAGGTAATCATAATTGGTTGATCATTATTATATATACCTTAAGTTTTGAACATCATCGTTTGACTTTATTTCAGATATATTCTTAGATGCTCACTCACCACCAGGGTTGCCATGTCTCCCCCATCAGCGGGAGACTCCCGCAATTTTTTAGTTTACACGCAGACATCTCTCTCCCGCAAAACTACCGCAATTGGAAATCTCCCGCAAAAATCTACCGCAATTTTTTTTAAAAGTATTTTAACGTTTTTTAATATATTTTTAAAATAAATTTTAAATATTTATTTGAAAAACATGTCTAATTTGTAAATTTCCTTCTATCCTGTTTTATTTTTATCCAATAATAAATCAATACCATTTCATTCATATAAGTCATTACAGGGGAGTATATCAACATCGATTGCAATATAAAAATATTCTCAAAAATATTAAATAATACAGATGCAACTACATTTGCGGAAATCGTATACATCTATCATGTAGTTCAACATTCACAGAGCTATATCATCACAATGTGGGTCGAATCTTTTTCTCATATGGCAGAACAAAAATGAGCAAGGCTATCACAAGTGTTTTAGTACCTGAATCCTAGAGGTCAATTCTAAACGATTTGAAAGATGGGCATCCATATTCAATTCTAACAGATGCATCTAATAAGGGAAATATTAAAACATTTCCCTTGATCCTTCGCTATTTCAAAAAGAATAAGAACATTTCCATAAAACTGTTAAAATTTTTTCCTCGGATAGTGAAAAATCCAACGATGTAGCTAGCCACATAATGGTAAATATAGCTGATTCAGGGTTATCAATGATTTGCATGTCAGCTTTTTGCGCTGATAATGTCTCTGTAAATTTTGGCTAAAACCAAAGTTACTGAATTGAGGCAGCACAAGAATGAATTACAGTCAAAACCGTTTAATTGCGAAAGCTTGGGACCGAAATATTTAAAAATTTCGCAATTATCCGATTTTTCGCAATTATACGATTAAAATTCAACAATTTATTTATTAAAAATCAGTTTGTGTTTTTTATAAAGATATTTATCATCTATATATATTTTAATCATATAAGCCATCAAACTTTGCAATAAATACAATTTTTAATTAATGTAACCAACTATATATTTTAATTTGAATAAGTTATGTAACGAATAAAAAACTAAATTTTAAAAATTTATCTTATTTGTTGAAACATATGATCATAGCTTTTTTTCTTCCCACCAATAATCCTATATTTTTATCGTCAATTCATCAAGTTATTATTTTATAAAAAGTATTCAATTAATTTCGATCAATCAAATAATATTAAAATATCTGAACCACTTGAAAGTAATGTGATATATTTTGATATATATATTTATATTTTCTCTAGATCTAGACATGATTATAGACAGAAAGGAACAAAGAAAATAAGACTTTTAATTATAAAAAGATTGTAATTATTTATGTATTAGCATTATAGTTGTTAATAAATTATTTTTTATTGAATAAAATTATAATTAAATTTGTTTACTTGATTTTATCTCATTTTTTATTTAAGATATGTTAGAATTAAAGCAAAAAAAAGCTTTTGTGAAAGGTAATAACATTTTTTCCTTTACAATACCCTAATATTTATTTCCATTAATTTTAACTACTTTTGTCATTTTACCTTCATTAAATTTACTGAAATATAATTTTACACAAATATATTATCACTTTTTAAATTCTAATTTATTATTAAAGCCAAATTTTAAAATATTTTGCCTAAAAAATTGGAAACAATAAGATTAATATAAAAGAATTTAAGTTTATTAAGTGTTTTGTTTTCATTCACATGATATTTGATTTAAAATCCTGTGCCTATTCAAATCTTATGAATTCTAATATTATAAATGTAAATGTATTAACAGACCATGCTGGAATGAAAGTTTATTAATGCTTTATAACATAAGATTTTATTTGAACTAATTTTATTATACATGCATCACAATTATTATAAAGTAATGTAAGATTTAATAAAAATATTTTGTGATAAGAGTTTGGCTAGACTCTGGAGTAAATAATTCTTTTTCCACTATATTCTCTAGCTTTCTTAGTGAATCTTGATCCCTTAGATGTTTATGAGCATATTCAAGAAAAGTATAATAACCATTAAGAGCCTGTTTTTGTAATTAAATGATCAGATATCTCTAGGTTCCCTTCGTCATTCTCGGAGCTTTCATAACCTTCTATAAAAAATAATATTAATTAAAATTTTAAGTAATTAAACCTTCCAACTCTAATCTTATCTGATTACAAATATCCTGATCATCTAAAATTCCTTGGCAGCTAGCATCATCATCGTGTAACCCATATTCTTCAAATATGGGATCAAATTCATCTTCGTTGTCAGTTAATGCTATATCATCCTCCGATTCCCAATCAAATGCCATAGACTTATCAAAAAATTTAGCTTCAATAAAACACTTTATGATTGTGGTACTTGTCACCCCACCCCATGCAAGTTTTATAAGATAGAGGCTATCATAAAGTGTAAATCTTTTATAAAAAGAGGTGGTGTCATTTCCTTCCATCAATGTTATCTTTCTCATGATACCCTTTCTATAATGACATTTAAAGGATCTAATTGCACCCATGTCCAAAGGTTGAATTAATGATGTTGTATTTGCTGGTAAAAAAATTAATTTTATATTGTTAAATGTTAATTTTGTTTTGTGACAAGATGCATTGTCACAAAACAATAAAATTTTCTTCTTTAATGAGGAATCCCATTCTTTAAGAATATCTTCAAAAGTTGAGGTTGTCATCCAGCTGCTTTTATTGGAGTTTTTTTATTTTTAAAGCACCTAGGGTTTTTAAATTTCCCTACAACATATAACTTTTTATCAGATCCATCCCCATTTATGATAAATAGAACTGTGACCTTTTCCTTGTCTGGTTTGAAGCCCAGTGGTTGAGTTCTACTAAATTCCATTGTGCCCTTTTGTAATGCTCGGTAGTATAGTCCTGTCTAATCACAATTGTAAATATTACTCCTTTGATAATCTTTAATCGGAGATGGGAGTGTATTTCTGCTCCATTCATTTGCATTAATAATATCTGCACTCCCCTTTTCATTGCAAACATTATGAAAATTTATATTCTGTCTTTTCCTAAATCTCTGCAACAAGCTTCTAGTAGGAATGCCTATAATTTATATATATATATTATAAAAACTTATAATTACCTTCATTGAATGTTTGGCTAAAAAACATAGCCTTTTCTAACATCACTGGCCCATTTAGACTGCAATTTTTACTTCGCATTTGGGTAAACCAAACCAATAAAGCTGCTTCTGTCTTTGGGTAACAACTCATTCTAACTCTTTTAGTTGTAGGAGGTTTATTCCTTAGAAATTGTGAGCATAAATTTTATTTATTCGCTATTAAACGGTAGATTGTCGAGACGTGGCAATTGTAATTTGATGCTAATTGTGTTTTTGATGTAGTGTTTAATTTATCAATTATTTCTTTTTTATGCTTCAGGGTTAATGTTTGGAATGATTTTTTTACCATTTTTATATTAATTTCTGGCGTGGAAATGAATGAATGAATGGAAAAAGGTTAAATATAAAAATGATGAATAATTTTTTTCGATAAATTTTTTTTATTTTTTCACTTATCCGATTAAATTAACGTTATTGTTATATAAATGGGACCTGAAAAATTTTGCAATTATCCGATATTTCGCAATTAACCGATTCGCAATTATAAATGTAATTTAACATTATACCATAGAAATTATTATCAAAATCGCGGGGTTTTTTCGCATTTAAAAGATTTTGCACTTAAGCGATATGCAATTAAACGGTTTTGACTGTAATACCAATTGGCTGTATATGCCATATACTACATAATTCTTGCAAGAAGGCAATGAATGTACTATCTGTGGATGTCGAAATGTGATGAAATGTTTTAACGAATTTAGTTAATCAACTAAAAGAGTTAATGAATTAAAAGAGTTGGTGAAATGGTCAGACTTGGAATGGTGTGAGTTGTTGCGAAATATACCTATGAGGTGGTTGTCATTAAAACCTACCATCGATAGAATTTTAAAATTTTACAAACCCTTAAAAAATACTTTTTAAATAAAGATTTTAAAAGCTGTCCTAAAATTTTGAAAAATTTTTTCGAGTATGAAATGGCAGAAGCATATTTGGGATTCGTTTCACATGTAGGAAATCTACTTCATGCAGTTTATATTCAGTTGCAATCAGAATATTCTTTATTAAAAAAGATTCACAAATCATGCTACAGCTCTGTTCATCTCTACAGTTAAAAATTGATAATAAATTTTATACCACTATTGCTAAAA
The DNA here is from genome assembly GCF_954871325.1 of Gordionus sp. m RMFG-2023. Taxonomy (NCBI): domain Eukaryota; kingdom Metazoa; phylum Nematomorpha; class Gordioida; order Chordodea; family Parachordodidae; genus Gordionus; species Gordionus sp. m RMFG-2023. Next base: position 16,153,990 of record NC_088777.1, read on the forward strand.
ATATTATATTAAAATGTTCAAATAATACTCTAATTAATACATTTTTAAATGAAGCAGATATTTTTATTAAGACAATTTTAGAATATTTACAATCAAAATTTGATTATAACTCTATTCAGAAACCATCAATTGATGGTTTTTATAATTTAATAAATATATTAAAAATACCGAAAGACATTTATGCCTTGTTTAAGGAGATTGTAATTCTCTTTATTTTTTATGTTCGCCAAAATACTTAAAGTTAGATGGTCTAAAAGCAGAGGAGAAATGGGTAGAATTTTTTCTTAATAACGATAAATCCCCATGCTTGGGAAAAATATGCGAGTATGTCTCCCCTCATTCTAATGCCTCATCCGAGCGCATTTTTAGCCTGATTAGGACTGCCTGAAAAAATAAGAGAATTCGAATTGCTTTAATAACATTAGAGGCCGATCTAATGGTTAAACAAATATATAATATGTCATGCCAGGAATTTTATAAATATCTCAACGACGGTAAACATTTAGTTCTATTATTTAAATCTCAAATAAAATATAATTAAGTTTTAGCAATGGCCATAAAATTTATTGTCAATTTTTAACTGTAAAGATGAACACATCTGCAGCACATTCTAATGCCTCATCCGAGCGCATTTTTAGCCTGATTAGGACTGCCTGGAAAAAGAAGAGAAATCGAATTGCTTTAACAACATTAGAGGCCGAGCTAATGGTTAAACAAATATATAATATGTCATGCCAGGAATTTTATAAATATCTCAATAACGACGGTAAACATTTAGTTCTATTATTTAAATCTCTAATAAAATATAATTAAGTTTTAGCAATGGCGTCATAAAATTTATTGTCAATTTTTAACTGTAAAGATGAACACATCTGCAGCATAATTTTGTGAATCTTTGTTAAGATTCTTCTGATTGCAATAACACATTAACAGCATGTAGTAGATTTCCTACATGTGAAATCATAAATATACCTCTGCCATTCATTATTGAAAAAAATTTTCAAAATGTTAAGACAGCTTTTGTAATCTTTATTTAAGAAATTTTTTTTTTATAAAATTTTAAAATTCTATCGATGGCGGGTATTAGGAACATATCGCAACCAACATTGTGCTAACTCAATTCTGTAAATACACTCTGTTTTTAACAAATTCACTGAGGCATTATCAGATCAGAAAGCTGACATGCAATTTATTGATAAACTAGAATCTCCTATATTTACCATTATATGGTTAGCTATGTCTTTGGATTTTTCACTATATGAGTGGAAAAAATTTAATAGTTTTATTGAAACGACCATAATTTTGTTGAAATAGCAAATATTTTAATATTTCCCTTATTAGATGCATCTGTTTGCATATGTATGCCCATCTTTCAAATCGTCAAGAATTGACTTCCTGGATTTAGGTCCTAAAACATTGATGATAGCCTTGCTCATTTTTGTTCTACAAGTATAGTTATCATTTATATTAGAGTCGTTAAATATTATAGGAAAAAGATTCTACCAACATTGTGATGATAATCTCTGTGAATGTTGTACTACAAGATAAGTGTTTAAAATTCCCGCAACTGTTTGCATCTGTATTATTTCTTATTTTTGGAGTACCTAATTATGTATTTAAACGTGATAATTATGCGCCTATCCCTATAATGTTATACACACACGGCAGATTTCCAAACGGTCGTTTTGTGGGACATTCATAAAATATATTTTTAATTGTAAAATTAAAATCGTTTTTTTTTATTAAATTTTATCTTGTTTACATTCTTATCTATTTAAAAAAGTTCGTTGGTTTTTTTTATAAATTAATATATTTTAATAAATCAAGATGTTATTTTATTTTGAAAAATAGTTACTGACTTTGTATTTATATAAACGGAGGATAATTAAGTCAATTCAAAATCCCGGAAGGCCGGAGGCCCGTAAATTTTTTTTTTTTAGTACTTTTCATATTTCTCCCGCATAATACCAAATTTCTCTCGCATAATACCCGCAATTTAAAAATTTTGACCTAGCAACCCTGCTCACCACTGCTAATGGAAACATTCCAATAACATTTGTCCTTTTTTTTATCAATGAAAGTTTCATAAGATCTACTGGAACATTTTTTATTAATTTTTGATACAGCGCGAATCTTTCGGTTCGATTTATGTGAATTGTTTTTGTACAACATAAATCTTTTCTATGTTTATGTAAGTAAAAAAAAATATATATGAATAGTGCATAATCCTGAAAGCTAGAAAACACCTGTTAATCTTCTCAGGACTCTTTAGGAATAGTTTTATCGTTACCAGTATAAATGGTAAAACAATATACACAAGATGATGGTAAAACCCAAATTTTTACACCAAATCTTACTGACATTGATCGTATATAGATCCTTATGGCTTATTTGTTCATCCTGACTTAAACTTTTTTTTAAATATCCCATTTCGACAAATAATATCTAAAATAGTCTAACTTCGCTAATTAATTAATTTTATCGATATCTAAAATTTTCGCCAATTGTGTATAGTTTATTTCTTTGAAAACAATTTTTAGACAATTTTTTGGAGATAAAATATGAACATACATCTTGACTAATAATGTGTCTAAAATTTTTTAAAATGAGTGAATTTTATTGCTTGCTAAGAAACTAAGCAATAATTAAAACAAAAAATTGAAACTTGGATATCGCGTTGCCTGAGAATTATATTATTCTATCTCCACCTTTTCCAACTTTACAGGAGAGCAATAATTCATTATCTGTAATTTGAATATTAAATATGCTTTCCTAATTTTTTTTTAAATTTAACGATGCGTATATTTAATAATTCCTCAATACTTAATTAAAAATACAAGGCAAAAACTGGAGATAGAATAAATACCAAATTTTATTTTTATTATTATAAGAAATATTATTCTATCTCCAAACAACTTTTTTTAAATTCAAAAAATATTATTGAATAATAATAATTACAAAATTTATTTTACAAATTTAAATATAATATTTAAATGGAATTTACCAAAACATAAAAATATTTTATTATATTATAGTTTAGCATATGACTTATTAAAATATATTATTTTTTTGGAATTAAAATTATATCTAAGCTATATTTTTTAAGGCTTTTCATGAGGAAAAAACTAAGAAATTTGCAAAATTTAAAAGCTTATAAATTTTACAAAACAAGTTCAATTTTTTTTTTAGCATATTTAAAAATAAAAAGATATGGCGAGACATGCCGTTTTCTTTTTAATTTATAAACCTTATAAAAGAATTACAACAAATTTATATTGCAAACTGACAATTAATGTGTTGAGCATAGGTGTAGGGGGGGGGGGCAAGGAGAAATCTCCCGTTTTGGAAATTCGCCTAAATAACATTTTAGCGAATAAATATCCATCCCTTCCTCTCTATTCCAAAAATGTATACAATATATTACCAAAAGAAGAATTTAAAGAAAAATTAGTTAAGTTAATTAACTTTGAAAATAACGACTATAATTCAAAATTTTTAGAAAAAAACAATTGTACAAAAAAGTGAAAACCCAAAATTAATAAATATTTTATAGCGAAAGTCCTTATAAGTAGTGTTGTTAAACGCTACTTTTAAAAGTAGCGCGTTATCGCTACCGCTATTTTATAAATGAGTAGCGCGCTATTAGCTACTTTAAAAAAAAAGTAGTTAAATCTACTTTTTACGCTATTTTAATTTTTTTTTTGTTGCATGTTCGCTTAAATTGTTATATTATCTTTTTATTTAATGAAATTAACATGTATATAAATACATCTCAAGGCGATAAAACATATATATATTGATATATATTTCCATTTAGTATACCACTTGTTTTCTTTTGTATAACTATATTATTAAATAAAAAGACCAAATCTTGTTCAATATTCCTCCTTAATTATGCAATACAATCACACACAATTTATTCTATAGTATTTATTCTTGTTCAATATTCCTCCTTAATTATGCAATACAATCTCACACAATTTATTCTATAGTATTTATTCTTGTTCAATATGGTGGAGGATAGGAATCATATCAAAATCAAAGTTCTATTGAAAACATTGGATCTGAAATTTTTAGCCGAAAATATTGTTGATGAGGCAACTAAGAAATACAAACTGTTCGAAATAATTGACAAAGATATGGCTGTTAGTATTATGGACAACATAGATAACTTATCGTATCAACAGATGAAAGATTTAATACAAAAAAAAGTTGAAAAAAACAAGATTACGCGCATATTTGAATTATTCAATACAAAACCGGACAGACTTGAGTCTTCCAGAGAGTATATCGATAGACTAAAAGGGTATGGTTCGGGGCTCAATCCTGAATTTTTGTCGGTGCAATTTATGTTGAATTGTCGTAATGAAAAGCTAAAAACAAGGTTGATAGAAGAAAATACTATAGAGCTTAATATTATAGAGGACATTGTTGTCAAATTTCAATCGTTGGAGATTAATAATAATAAAACATATGTAGAGAAAGATTCTCGGAGAAGAGAGGATAGAGCCGATTGGCAAGGCTATTCGTCTTGGAAAGAGAACAAGCAGGATTTTAAGGCCAACACCAACAACAACTACAACAATAACAACAACAACAACAATTTCAAAAAACAAGAAATGATACAAACGCCATATAATTTGAGGCCAAGGAATAAGATAAATTTTATTAATGATTTTATGATTAATATGCAACTTAATAATCTAAATTTTTTTTTTGATAGATACGGGTTCTCCTGTGACATCCTTGCCCATTAAAGATCTTGAAAAATTGGAGAATTATGAAGAATTTGAGTTGGAAAATTGTTCTAAAAAATTATTCTCTTATGAGAGTTCTCCTATCACAGTCGTTGGTCAGGTCTCGAATATTAAGGTTAAATATTTGAATACAATTAATTATTTAAATTTGTATGTATTGGATGGGGAGGGACCACCGCGATGTGGTCAAGACTGGATTAAAGAATTTGACATAATCAAATTCAACGTTGATGTAAACACTATTAATAAGAATGAGATAGGAGATAGGGTAAATTTTTTAACTTTTAACAATTCTTTCAAAGATACTGATAAATTTTATAAAAAAAATTATGTCATTCAATCGTTATTCACTAAAAAAAGGGTATTGTGAGATCAACAAACTAATTAAGAAATTTGATTGTGTTTTTAATGATAGAATTGGAAAAGTCAAAAATTTGGAAATGGACATTTTATTAAAAAATGACTTTAAGCCAAAATTTGTGAAGGCCAGGAGAGTGCCCTTCGAGTTAGAAGAAGAATTAGAAAACACTAGAGCAATGGCGCCAGCAGGGAGTAATTAAGCCTGTCAGATTTTCACAATGGGCCACTCCATTAGTGTAAGTTAAAAAAAAGATAATACGTTGAGAGTTTGTGCTGACTTTAGAGTTACTGTAAACCCACAATTAGAAAGGTTCGAATATCCGCTTCCAAGGATTAATGACATAATTGCTTAAGTAGGTAATGGAAAGTTTTTTTCAAAAATAGATTTCTCATCGGCGTATCTGCAGATTCCTTGTATCTAAAAAAACATCTAAATTTCTGACCGTCTCCACCCACAAGGGTCTTTTTCAATTTAATAGACTACCTTTTGGGCTTACAGTATCAACTGCTTATTTCCAGAAGACTATGGACGAAATATTTGCTGATATTAAGGGGGTCATTTATTATTTAGATGATTTGTTAATTTTTGGTAAGGATAAGTTAGACCATTTTTATAAATTGAAAAGAGTGTTTGAAAGAATGTTGGAATTTGGGCTGATTGGAAATATAAAAAAAAGTGAGTTTTACAAAGAGAGTATAAAATATTTAGGTTATTTAATAAGTGACAAAGGCATACTGCCAATCAAAGAAAAAAATGATCCTATAAGTACAATGACCGAACCTAAGAATAAGGATGAATTACATTCTTGGTTGGGTCTTATGAATTATTATTCTAGATTTATAAGAGATTTTTCTAAATTAGCAGCTAATTTATATGATTTACATAGAAGGGGTAATAAAATTTGTTGGGGAATCAATGAAAGAACTGGTTTTTACGAAATTAGAGAAAAATTGTGTAATGCACCAATTCTTGCACATTATGATAGAAATAAGGAATTGTTTATTTCAACGGATGCGTCCAATAAAGGCATGGGTGCAGTCTTATTTCAGGTAGAAGAAGATGGTTTAGAAAGGCCAATTGAGTTTATGTCTAAGGCATGGACTGGAGCTGAAAAAAGATATTCAATTATTGAAAAAGAAGGATTGTCTGTTGTTTTGGCAGTAAAAAAATGGAAAGAATATGTAGTAGGTAGGAGATTTAAAATTTTTTCGGACCATAAACCACTGGTGAGTTTGTTTGGAGTAGATCCTGTTAAGCTTTACAATATGTTTCCAAGATTACAGAAATGGGCTTTTTGTTTAGCCGGTTTTGATTTTGACATTAATTATAGAGGGGTAAGGATCAAATCATTCCTGATGGATTATCAAGGTTAATTAAGGAAGATATCATTTGTTTTGCTAATGTTAATAATGATATGAAGGATGTAAGAATAATTAACAATTTAGAATTGAATAAAGGAGAAACCTTTTTAGATTCAGAATTAATCCAAGTTAAAAAAATTGTGTTGGAAAAAGGTGAAAATGGTACGCTGATTAAAGGTTACAACTTACAAGGCATTCGGTAAGTTGTTGAATATTAAGAATGATTGTATTTTTAAGGGCGAACAAGTTATTATTCCTCAAAGTCAAAGGTTAAGAAAAAAGTTTCTTAGTGTGTTGCATGAGGGACATATTGGGTTGTATAGATTGGTATCAGATAATGGATCAGCTTTTAGGTCTGTTGATTTTAATAACTTTTTAAAAGAAAAGGGAATTCTACATATATATATATATATGGTCAAATAATATGGCTGAAAGAGCTGTACGATCAGCAAAAAATATGATATATAAATTAGGAGGCTGGGATGACATTTTAGAAGATGTGTTGTTAAATTATCGCAACACGAAACATGCGGTTACTAAGTCATCACCTCTTTTAGATTATTCAGAAGGGAGTTAAGATGGAAATGGAGTTTGAACATTTTTTATTAATTTTTGATACAGCGCGAATCTTTCGGTTCGATTTATGTGAATTGTTTTTGTACAACATAAATCTTTTCTATGTTTATGTAAGTAAAAAAAAATATATATGAATAGTGCATAATCCTGAAAGCTAGAAAACACCTGTTAATCTTCTCAGGACTCTTTAGGAATAGTTTTATCGTTACCAGTATAAATGGTAAAACAATATACACAAGATGATGGTAAAACCCAAATTTTTACACCAAATCTTACTGACATTGATCGTATATAGATCCTTATGGCTTATTTGTTCATCCTGACTTAAACTTTTTTTTAAATATCCCATTTCGACAAATAATATCTAAAATAGTCTAACTTCGCTAATTAATTAATTTTATCGATATCTAAAATTTTCGCCAATTGTGTATAGTTTATTTCTTTGAAAACAATTTTTAGACAATTTTTTGGAGATAAAATATGAACATACATCTTGACTAATAATGTGTCTAAAATTTTTTAAAATGAGTGAATTTTATTGCTTGCTAAGAAACTAAGCAATAATTAAAACAAAAAATTGAAACTTGGATATCGCGTTGCCTGAGAATTATATTATTCTATCTCCACCTTTTCCAACTTTACAGGAGAGCAATAATTCATTATCTGTAATTTGAATATTAAATATGCTTTCCTAATTTTTTTTTAAATTTAACGATGCGTATATTTAATAATTCCTCAATACTTAATTAAAAATACAAGGCAAAAACTGGAGATAGAATAAATACCAAATTTTATTTTTATTATTATAAGAAATATTATTCTATCTCCAAACAACTTTTTTTAAATTCAAAAAATATTATTGAATAATAATAATTACAAAATTTATTTTACAAATTTAAATATAATATTTAAATGGAATTTACCAAAACATAAAAATATTTTATTATATTATAGTTTAGCATATGACTTATTAAAATATATTATTTTTTTGGAATTAAAATTATATCTAAGCTATATTTTTTAAGGCTTTTCATGAGGAAAAAACTAAGAAATTTGCAAAATTTAAAAGCTTATAAATTTTACAAAACAAGTTCAATTTTTTTTTTAGCATATTTAAAAATAAAAAGATATGGCGAGACATGCCGTTTTCTTTTTAATTTATAAACCTTATAAAAGAATTACAACAAATTTATATTGCAAACTGACAATTAATGTGTTGAGCATAGGTGTAGGGGGGGGGGGCAAGGAGAAATCTCCCGTTTTGGAAATTCGCCTAAATAACATTTTAGCGAATAAATATCCATCCCTTCCTCTCTATTCCAAAAATGTATACAATATATTACCAAAAGAAGAATTTAAAGAAAAATTAGTTAAGTTAATTAACTTTGAAAATAACGACTATAATTCAAAATTTTTAGAAAAAAACAATTGTACAAAAAAGTGAAAACCCAAAATTAATAAATATTTTATAGCGAAAGTCCTTATAAGTAGTGTTGTTAAACGCTACTTTTAAAAGTAGCGCGTTATCGCTACCGCTATTTTATAAATGAGTAGCGCGCTATTAGCTACTTTAAAAAAAAAGTAGTTAAATCTACTTTTTACGCTATTTTAATTTTTTTTTTGTTGCATGTTCGCTTAAATTGTTATATTATCTTTTTATTTAATGAAATTAACATGTATATAAATACATCTCAAGGCGATAAAACATATATATATTGATATATATTTCCATTTAGTATACCACTTGTTTTCTTTTGTATAACTATATTATTAAATAAAAAGACCAAATCTTGTTCAATATTCCTCCTTAATTATGCAATACAATCACACACAATTTATTCTATAGTATTTATTCTTGTTCAATATTCCTCCTTAATTATGCAATACAATCTCACACAATTTATTCTATAGTATTTATTCTTGTTCAATATGGTGGAGGATAGGAATCATATCAAAATCAAAGTTCTATTGAAAACATTGGATCTGAAATTTTTAGCCGAAAATATTGTTGATGAGGCAACTAAGAAATACAAACTGTTCGAAATAATTGACAAAGATATGGCTGTTAGTATTATGGACAACATAGATAACTTATCGTATCAACAGATGAAAGATTTAATACAAAAAAAAGTTGAAAAAAACAAGATTACGCGCATATTTGAATTATTCAATACAAAACCGGACAGACTTGAGTCTTCCAGAGAGTATATCGATAGACTAAAAGGGTATGGTTCGGGGCTCAATCCTGAATTTTTGTCGGTGCAATTTATGTTGAATTGTCGTAATGAAAAGCTAAAAACAAGGTTGATAGAAGAAAATACTATAGAGCTTAATATTATAGAGGACATTGTTGTCAAATTTCAATCGTTGGAGATTAATAATAATAAAACATATGTAGAGAAAGATTCTCGGAGAAGAGAGGATAGAGCCGATTGGCAAGGCTATTCGTCTTGGAAAGAGAACAAGCAGGATTTTAAGGCCAACACCAACAACAACTACAACAATAACAACAACAACAACAATTTCAAAAAACAAGAAATGATACAAACGCCATATAATTTGAGGCCAAGGAATAAGATAAATTTTATTAATGATTTTATGATTAATATGCAACTTAATAATCTAAATTTTTTTTTTGATAGATACGGGTTCTCCTGTGACATCCTTGCCCATTAAAGATCTTGAAAAATTGGAGAATTATGAAGAATTTGAGTTGGAAAATTGTTCTAAAAAATTATTCTCTTATGAGAGTTCTCCTATCACAGTCGTTGGTCAGGTCTCGAATATTAAGGTTAAATATTTGAATACAATTAATTATTTAAATTTGTATGTATTGGATGGGGAGGGACCACCGCGATGTGGTCAAGACTGGATTAAAGAATTTGACATAATCAAATTCAACGTTGATGTAAACACTATTAATAAGAATGAGATAGGAGATAGGGTAAATTTTTTAACTTTTAACAATTCTTTCAAAGATACTGATAAATTTTATAAAAAAAATTATGTCATTCAATCGTTATTCACTAAAAAAAGGGTATTGTGAGATCAACAAACTAATTAAGAAATTTGATTGTGTTTTTAATGATAGAATTGGAAAAGTCAAAAATTTGGAAATGGACATTTTATTAAAAAATGACTTTAAGCCAAAATTTGTGAAGGCCAGGAGAGTGCCCTTCGAGTTAGAAGAAGAATTAGAAAACACTAGAGCAATGGCGCCAGCAGGGAGTAATTAAGCCTGTCAGATTTTCACAATGGGCCACTCCATTAGTGTAAGTTAAAAAAAAGATAATACGTTGAGAGTTTGTGCTGACTTTAGAGTTACTGTAAACCCACAATTAGAAAGGTTCGAATATCCGCTTCCAAGGATTAATGACATAATTGCTTAAGTAGGTAATGGAAAGTTTTTTTCAAAAATAGATTTCTCATCGGCGTATCTGCAGATTCCTTGTATCTAAAAAAACATCTAAATTTCTGACCGTCTCCACCCACAAGGGTCTTTTTCAATTTAATAGACTACCTTTTGGGCTTACAGTATCAACTGCTTATTTCCAGAAGACTATGGACGAAATATTTGCTGATATTAAGGGGGTCATTTATTATTTAGATGATTTGTTAATTTTTGGTAAGGATAAGTTAGACCATTTTTATAAATTGAAAAGAGTGTTTGAAAGAATGTTGGAATTTGGGCTGATTGGAAATATAAAAAAAAGTGAGTTTTACAAAGAGAGTATAAAATATTTAGGTTATTTAATAAGTGACAAAGGCATACTGCCAATCAAAGAAAAAAATGATCCTATAAGTACAATGACCGAACCTAAGAATAAGGATGAATTACATTCTTGGTTGGGTCTTATGAATTATTATTCTAGATTTATAAGAGATTTTTCTAAATTAGCAGCTAATTTATATGATTTACATAGAAGGGGTAATAAAATTTGTTGGGGAATCAATGAAAGAACTGGTTTTTACGAAATTAGAGAAAAATTGTGTAATGCACCAATTCTTGCACATTATGATAGAAATAAGGAATTGTTTATTTCAACGGATGCGTCCAATAAAGGCATGGGTGCAGTCTTATTTCAGGTAGAAGAAGATGGTTTAGAAAGGCCAATTGAGTTTATGTCTAAGGCATGGACTGGAGCTGAAAAAAGATATTCAATTATTGAAAAAGAAGGATTGTCTGTTGTTTTGGCAGTAAAAAAATGGAAAGAATATGTAGTAGGTAGGAGATTTAAAATTTTTTCGGACCATAAACCACTGGTGAGTTTGTTTGGAGTAGATCCTGTTAAGCTTTACAATATGTTTCCAAGATTACAGAAATGGGCTTTTTGTTTAGCCGGTTTTGATTTTGACATTAATTATAGAGGGGTAAGGATCAAATCATTCCTGATGGATTATCAAGGTTAATTAAGGAAGATATCATTTGTTTTGCTAATGTTAATAATGATATGAAGGATGTAAGAATAATTAACAATTTAGAATTGAATAAAGGAGAAACCTTTTTAGATTCAGAATTAATCCAAGTTAAAAAAATTGTGTTGGAAAAAGGTGAAAATGGTACGCTGATTAAAGGTTACAACTTACAAGGCATTCGGTAAGTTGTTGAATATTAAGAATGATTGTATTTTTAAGGGCGAACAAGTTATTATTCCTCAAAGTCAAAGGTTAAGAAAAAAGTTTCTTAGTGTGTTGCATGAGGGACATATTGGGTTGTATAGGATGTTAGTTACTATGGAAAGGTATTTTTGGTGGCCAGGAGTCAATAAAGATATTAAAGAAATGATTTTTAGATGTAATATGTGCATGATCAATGAGCCTAAACTCCCAAAAGTTAAACAAATTATTGGGTACAACCTAAAAAACCCTGGTACCGAGTCTATATTGATTTTTTTGGACCTATTAAAATTTTTTATGGATTAGCAATTATTGATAGGTACTCTCGCTGGTTAGAGATTATTAAGGTGAAAAACATTAATGTGACTACCACCATTATGGTATTAAATAATCTTTTTTCCATTGGGTACCCAGTAGAATTGGTATCAGATAATGGATCAGCTTTTAGGTCTGTTGATTTTAATAACTTTTTAAAAGAAAAGGGAATTCTACATATATATATATATATGGTCAAATAATATGGCTGAAAGAGCTGTACGATCAGCAAAAAATATGATATATAAATTAGGAGGCTGGGATGACATTTTAGAAGATGTGTTGTTAAATTATCGCAACACGAAACATGCGGTTACTAAGTCATCACCTCTTTTAGATTATTCAGAAGGGAGTTAAGATGGAAATGGAGTTTTTTAAAAGACGATGACTGTGATAATAGACCCAATGTAAAAAGAATAAATTTCAGAGAATTAACATTAGGCCACTCTGTCTTTATTAAAGCGGGCTCCAATCAAGAATGGCGTGTGGGGATTGTCGTTGGGAGAATTAGTAACGTCATTTGGGAAATTCAGGTAGATGATAAGTTTCTTTTTGTTCATATTGATCACATTAAAAATTATAGGAATATATTGCATTATATTTTCTTTACTTTTATATTGTTGGTTACAAATATTAAAGCATCATACATATTCCATTTTTCCTAGTTATTATAATTATGATTAATAAGTTACATTGTTAATAATGACAATAATTCCCCCCTTCCCAATTGTGATTGTTTATTATATTCCAAAATAAGGAAATAATGACAATAATTCCCCCTTCCCAATAGTAATTGTTTATTATATTCCAAAATAAGGAAATAATGACAATAATTCCCCTCCCAAATGTAATTGTATATTCCAAAGTAAGGAAATAATGACAATAATTCTCCTCCCAAATGAAATTGTTTATTATATTCCAAAAAAAAGAAAATAATGACAATAATTCCCCTTTCCAATTGTAATTGTTTATTATATTCCAATATTAGGAAATAATGACAATAATTCCCCCTTCCCAATTTTAGTTCCTACTATCCCCATATATATTATTTTTTATATAATTCCTTGTTAATCTTTATGTAAGTATTGGGTATTATTTTAATAATGAAACCATTATTGTAACATTAAATATTAACCCTATCACTCATTTAACATTATAAGAATTACTTCCCGCATGCCAAACGAGTTCTTTCCTTCCTCATTTTTTGTACCATGTTGTGTTTTCAAGACTTAATTTTTTTTATATATTTTTTTTGGAGGTGGTGCATGTTGCATGTTCGCTTAAATTGTTATATTATCTTTTTATTTAATGAAATTAACATGTATATAAATACATCTCAAGGGGATAAAACATATATATATTGATATATATTTTCATTTAGAATACCACTTGTTATCTTTTGTATAACTATATTATTAAATAAAAAGACCACTTGTTTTCTTTTGTATAACTATATTATTAAATAAAAAGACCACATCTTGTTCAATATTCCTCCTTAATTATGCAATACAATCACACACAATTTATTCTATAGTATTTATTCTTGTTCAATATTCCTCCTTAATTATGTAATACAATCACACAATTTATTCTATAGTATTTATTCTTGTTCAATATTCTTCCTTAATTATGCAATAAATCTCACACAATTTATTCTATAGTATTTATTCTTGTTCAATATTTTTAAAATATTTTTTACATAACTTTATTTCCACAAATAAAATATTGGTATAAAAACATGACTATAATTTGTTACATATATATATATATAATTTATTCAATATTGCACTTTAATAATAATAAAATTTCGGTACTGTCATCCCCAAGTCTAGAGCGACGATCAGAAAGTATAAGCTTTGCTATACTAAATAATATTTCAGCACTAGCACTTGAGGGTAACGCAGTATTAAATTTAATAAACACACTTTTTATATGAAAAAAATCATCAAAGATATTTAAATGAGTATTTTTAGATTTAAAAAAAGCATATAGAGGTTCAATAATATATTATTATTATTTCAAAAAAATCATCTATGGAAGGCCGCGGTTTTGATCTAGCTATAGTATTAGTATCATGGTTAGGCATGGCATTTTTTAACGTTACCATCAGCCTATCAAGTTGCCCTTTAGATTCATCAAATTAATGTATGGCCAATTTAACTTGAAACTAGGATGAACGATGCCAGCTATTACATTATCATCATCATACAGATCTAGAAATCTAATTTATATAAAGCGATTGTATTAATTATAAAATTAGAAGAATACCTTTTTAATTTTCAAAATTTAAATTTATCTGAGATTTAAATTCATTTATAAAAAAATATTAAAATAGCATTAAATTATGGTAAATAAAGATTTAAAAAATATAATTATTATATACAAGGTAATTAATAATATATTAATTTTGAATTTTATATTAATATTATAGATTGTGTTGTAAATTAAGCCAATTTAAATTATGGCTAATCAAGCAATAAATCATTCATTTTATATAATTGTATAATAGAAAATAAAAATAGTTTTGTCCTGTTCTCAATGCCTTTTAGCCTAGACTCTACCAGTGGTTGGCAAAATTTTCTTGCATTGAAACCGATATCCAGTAGTAATTTTTTCTTCAAGATTAAAGTATTTTTTGAATTTTGGGAAGGGATAATCTATATTTTTCTCATTTTCCAAAGAAATTTCGCTATCTTCAACAATCTCACACATTTTTAATAACTAGATTTATAATGCTAACTAGATTTATAATGTATATTTTTAAATATAAATGTAAATTTCAAAATTAAATTAAATAAAAGGATTATAATTTTAGATTTAATAAAAAATATATTTTAATAATTTTTAGATGTATTTATTATATAAAATTGAATAAATTTGTAGCGAGCTACCGCTATCGCTATTTTTAAAAAGTAGTCAACTAAAGCTACCGCTACTGAAAAAAGTAGCGCGCTATTTTAACAACACTGCTTATAAGTGAGCCTAAAAACCTGCAAGCAACAAAATTTTTTGGGAAACTCCCATCTAATAGTACCCCACCCCTCTCAATCTTAGCTACCACTATGTCGTTAAAGATCTTCAAATTATCAATAATTGCTACTTCAAGACCGGTTGTCCTGAGTATTACGTGATAGGTGATAATTGTTAAAAAGTCAGATTCGGGTCGATTTTAAAAAGCGGCCCGATTAAGATTATAATCAAAATAACATTATGTAAGTCTATAGATTTTTCACATAGCTGGCAGAAATGCTTGGACATCTATTTGCCAAATCTTGATACTTACATATTATTTTAGCTAAAATCTTACTCAGGTCGCTTTTTGAAAAATCAATTGGGCATTAGCAACACTATATAAAACAGAGAAATGAAAGGTTCCATCAAAAAAAAATCACACCAGATCGGGTAACAAGAATTTAAGGGTTTGACAATGAGAAAGGCCATCTGCATTTTTATGTTGGCCGCAATTACCTGTATGCATAACAAGACGAACCTTACTGGAAGAAGAAAAGGTAGAGTAAAGCCCGCACCTAATTAAATAAAGAGTATGTTAGGAGGGGGTTTGGGTATGTTAAGTTATTTATATTTATACAAAGAACCTATAGAGTATTTATAATTAAATATTTTTTTTAAGATTCATTTGTCTAAAAATCAGATGTTAATTATAATATAAATCATTGATACAGTTTTTAAATTTTACCTGCCGTAATTTAGAGAAGTTAATTCAAAAATTTAATTTTCTTTATATTTTATCTGTCACGTATTTTATGTAAAAACATAGTCTTAAAATATCATTCTTTGTAGCATTTTTATTGATAATTATGTCAAAGAATTCTGAAAACAGCTCACTAACTGGTATACTTATGTTTATTATTTATTATAATTACAAGCAACTATTACCCCTAGTATTTTATAATCTTAATTGAACATTGATTTGATAAAATTTAATTAATAAAAGTTAAATCTGATAATGTTAAAGATTTAAAATATGACTAAATATTTAATATGAAGGTTAAATAACCTAATTATATTTTTAATTTATGTAGTTTCTATTATTTTAATTTTTATATCCTTGAATTTAAAAAAATATGTTGAAAGACTCTGTATGTCTTTAAATCCAATTATATCCTTTAAATTAATTTCTCTAACCTTTCATTTAAATTAATATCACAATGAATATTTTAATTCTATTCTGGTTCTTAGTTTAAATTATTAAAAGCTTTTTTTTCATATTCTTTTTTGTATTAAATATATAATGTTCATTCTGGATTAGAAATTCATATCAGTTTTTTTTGTTTCACTCTGGCTATTTTTGTTTTATTTTGATTTTTATGTTTTGGATTTTTTATATTGAAAACTTTATGAATAAAATCAAACAAAGATTTAAAAAAAATAATAAACATGAATAATAAATAAAAAAGTTAACATATTAGAACAAGTTAATGAAATATATTATCTAATAAATATTTTAAATTATGCTAATCATTTAAAATAAATAAATTTTATTTTAAATCATTTTGAATCAGTAAGTATTTGGTTTGTATATCTTCTTTTAAAATTTTCTTATAATGATTTGGTTATTGTTACTATTCAAAAAATTATAACCATTTATATTTTTGTTACATAGTTTGCTTCAATAAGGGTTGAAACTTTGTTTAAAATGTTAAATGATTGTTTTATGTTAATTATAGTATATATACTTTACAAATTTATTTAAGAAAATTAGTTGTATCTATTTTATTTTATAACTAAAGAAAAATTAACCTGCATTTTTTAAAAATGAAACTATATCCATTCTTATTCTACATTGTATAATTATTTAAATTTTATGCATATGAAGATTTAACTAAAATTAATATAAAGCAAATCTAAAAAGTAGAAAATTATAAAAAAAAAATTGGAAAATCAAAATATTGATTAGGGCTGTGCTGAATTTTCACTGGTCTTTTTAGCTCTAATAAATGGTATGTAATTACAAACATTTTCAGCCATTCAATGCAAAATAATAACTAACTGTAAATATAAACTGGACAAAACAAGAAATACTGAAATTTTTCATTTCTCATAGCCAAGGTGATACAGGGCCTATTCAAAAAAGAAAATTTACTGATCAAAAAAATAAATGCCCCATCAAAAAAGAAAAAGTGTTAATCAATAGAGAAAAAAGTCCAGAAGAAGAAATAGCCCCAAAGACTTATCAAAAGTACTGATCAAAGAAGGAAAAGGTCTGTAATAAAAAGAGAAAAAGTGTCAGTTAAAAAAGGAAAAATTCCATACAAAAAAAGGAAAGTCCCCAAGAAATGGAAAAGGCTTAATCAAAAAGGAAATCTCCTTTTCAAAAAAGGAAAACCTTTATTTATATAATTATTTTTTGTTTATTTAAAAATTTTAAATGTCATTAATTTTGATTTTTTCTTTTATTTTTGTTATTTTCCTTTATTTTTCTTTTATTTTTGTTATTTTTCTTTTATTTTTCTAACTTTTTGCTTTTTATGATCTCTATTTAATTTTTGGTCATTCCTAATCTATTTGTACCTTTCTTCAATTCTCTGTTTTTATAGTCATTCTTTTTCCTTTTTTTCACCTTCTTAATCTTACTACCAGGAATATCTTCCAATATAAAATTAATCGCCATCTTTTCCAATTAAAAACAAAATGAATCCTTTTGTTGCCACTTAATTTATTTCTTTTCTTTTCCATAAAGTAAATAAAATATATGGCCAACAACAGATTCATGCATATATGTATTTTTAAATAAAATATATGGCCAACAACAGATTCATGCATATATGTATTTTATAAAATTAGATCACAACATGTCCCCCTAAATAGGTCCAGTATCTGTATATTCCAAAAAAAATGTTATTCTAAAATATAAATGTATTGGTAATAAATACATGATAATTTATATTTAAAAACAATTTTGTTCATATGGCATAATTATAGGTCATTTTATCTGTTTCCTAAAGTATTGTTGAATGTCAGAGTCAGCCTTGTTGTCCTCGATCTTTCTAATACATATGCCTTGTTAGAGTTGACCATCATAGACCAAATATATGATCCGTTGCTTGGTTGACATCCACACCTATGAACCTTAGCTTGATAGAACATATATGATCCTCCTTTTTATTGACATCCACTTCTATGAACTATAGCTTGATTGAAAATCATCCTTCCCAAATATGCCATAAAAATCAAATAAACATAATTGTTCTGATTTTAATCTTAATGTTGTTATTTTTAAAGAACTAAATACACTAGTAAGGTCCTTTATTTGGCACCAATCATCTTCCAAAATGACTTCACATGCTCCTATAATAAAATCATTACAGGAATCTTTCAAACTTAATCGTTCTAGCTTTATACAAATTGAGGACTAACGTGTTGTGCAATCTAATAATGTCTTTGACCTTTTCATTGATTTAATATTCTTACAATTGTGTGAGTTCTTAAATATTTAGCAACATCCCTTGCTTTATCAATGATAGTTTTAAAGTGATTATTTTTTAGGCAATCATTAATAGCCAATTATAGTGTATGGGCTGCACATCTGATGTAATATATATTTGTGGGAAATCTAAGAATAAATATATAATAAAATATTATTACTTACATTAGAAAATAATTTATGATATCAATCTATAAATAAAATGGAAGCCCAGGAAGAAAAATGCGAAGATAAAATAAATGATTCCACGAAAAAAGTTAATAAAATTAAAAAAAATTATATGATATTTCTATTTTTAAAATTTTTTTATTACACCTAGAACCCTTGGACCCTCTACTTTTAAAAAGGGTCCGGGTTCGGGTATAGCCTCAATACGAGGGTTCAGGGTCCGGTTTCGGGTTCACTTCCCTGAAATAAACGACAAATTTATTTAATCAAAGTAAGATATGTGTGTGAAATATATATGATTAACATTCTTTTAAATGCCCGAATAATATGGAATTATAATGACGGACAAACCTTGGAAATATATGGACATCAGAATTTAAATGAAAAATTTATAAATTATTGTATATTATTTTTTAATATAAAGACGCTTGACCGGATAAAGGTGGGCATGTTGTATTCTCATAATGTAAATAATTTCTCTTAACAGATATATTAACTTCGAAAGAGCTATTTTGATTATTATTATTACATTGAAAAAGAAATTTAAAAAAAAGAATCATTCATTGATATTGTAAAAATTGATGTTTAATTTATGTTATATGAATAAAAATAAATAAAAGAAACAGTTAAAATTTAATTAGAGTATCGACATCAGAGGCGATACTCTTTAATTCAAATAAAATATATGATAATTTAATTAAGTAAAATTTCCATAATTCTTTCTGGAGAATTCACATTACAATAGAATGTTGTTTATCCTTTTTATTCGACTTATGAAAGAAATATTAATCGAAAAGTTGAGAAATATTTTTATAACAAAATACCACTTTAGTGTTGTTATACGGTTCGATTTAGGTAGATTATAAACGACATCAAGATTTTAGCCAAAATAATATTATGTAAACCTCGAGATTTAGCACATAAAAGTCAAAACCTTTTTGCCATCTATGAGCAAAATCTCGAGATTTGCATAATATTATTGTGGCTAAAATCTTAATTGGGCCCTTTTTAAAAATCGACCCATTTCACATACTACATCAATTTGCCCAAATAGGGATAGAAAAAGAACAGCGATGTAATGATGAAAAAAGAATACTTTAAGAACTAATTATTTAAATATTTTGATTTATTTGTATTTAGGTGAATTGAATAATTTACTATTCATATTTGCCCCTATTCGAATTGAAAATTCGAGAATACAACACCAACATGTCAAAAGTTTGTTGGATAAAAAGTAGAAATAAATTCACGGAAAACAAAATAATTAATAAAGCAATAAAATAAATGAGGAAGGATGAATAAGGAGAAAAATATTATAAAATACAATGGAGTTACAAATCTTTTTGTTTTTACTCTTATGATTTACTGCTTGTTCAATCAGCCAGTTAATTCAGAAGGGGGTGGGGGACGGATGAAAATAGCCATATTGTATTTTCACATTGTATGATTAAAGAAGAAAAGATAAAGGATGAAATAAGAAAGGCAATAACGGTTCAATAAATATTTAGGAGGCATTGAGAGTTCCCTAAACATGTTATATTTGTCCATGCCAGAAAATTATCGAAATTTAGAATATATGCTCTTCCCTTTATTATACTATAACATATTTAGATATATTAAGAAAAATCGAATTAATTAGATGATATTCAATGAAAAATTATTTTTTAAAATTTGCTGATAAAAACTGAGAAATTAAGTCCACTATTAAGTACAGGATTTGAGAAGTAAAAGATAATCAACGAATTCCGGTAAAATAGTTTGTTACTTTCAATAAACAACCCTGAAAATTATCAATGAAAAAAATATCACATATTATTTTATATTAATTTCAATCATACTGCGGAAACAAATTTTTTTGTAAAAAAATTATACAAATATTTTACATAATTTACGCTTAAAAATATAAATATCACCTGATATTTTAAATTACTTACTCCTGCATAAATATAAAATTCGATTGAAACAGAAAAAAATCAATAATATCTAATTAAAGTCATATGATGTAATTTATTTTTTTATGCCTGCATTTTTTTTTACCACTGAGGAAATAATATTTTTGGATATACTAATAATGCATTTATTATTTCTGGGTCTTACTATCATCAAGGCGACTTATCGCCTTCACAACTTATTTAAGTCACGTGGGGTTGGTTCTTTCTTGACCTGAACGATCTTTTTCTTATAAATGAAATGATAATCTCAAATCGCTGTTTTTTCTAACATTTGTATAAAAAATTTTCGAAAAAAGCTTAAATTATGTTTTATATAAATAAAATATGTTTTGTATTTTTTTTAAGCCCTTGACTAAATTTGTGATTTTGGCTTAAAATGATATGAGAATAAAAAAATCATTGTTTCATGTTTTTTTTTACCTAACACTACAGCATTACAAGGACCTATTCGAACTCGGATTGGTTAAACTCGGAGAGACATTTTCTTCTTACTTGATTGAGTCGAATAGGGTCTAGACTAAAATCTCTGACCTTATCATAAATATATGGAAAAAATGTATCATAAATGTTATTTCATAGAAAAAATATCGAATTTCTTATTTTCCTCAACCTCGTGTAATTTTTCTTCATTCCCTGCAAAATAAATTTTTAAAATTCTTTTTATTTTGGATCACCAGTCCGATCTATTTTGCAATAATTGGACTAGGACCTTAAAAAATGTCGGCTTGGTCGGACCAAAAAATTAAATTTTTATATGATCGGGCCGAACCTGAAATACAAATCCGGCATAGGGCTCATCGGATATTGAAAGGGAAAAATATTAAAGATTGATTCCTAGTTCATCTTTTTTGAATATTAATGAATGGAATGTGTTTTTTAGACCAAAAAATAAGAAATAAATCTTTAGAGTGTAATTTAAAAAGCGAAATAGAAATTTTAAATAAAGAGTGTCTCCAAATGCCTTAATCCTCTATTCAGACTTTAGAACAAAAATCAGAGACCTGCAGTGGTACCATTTGCACGGCCCGGTTCGGATTTTTTTCAAAAAAATTTTTGGTTCAGTTCGGGTTTTATATTTCCAGGCCCGCCAGGATTTTTTTAGAATATATATTTATTTAAAATTTTTATACTAATAATTTTGATTTAAAATATTTGGTTTTAAAATAAACGTCCTGGCCCGGGTATTTAAAATTTTTTTTTTAGGCCCGAGTATATTTAAAAAATTTAATTAAGGCTCGTCCCATGTACCCGGGCCGAGCTTAGGGCCGCGCCTGCAGGTCTCTAACAAAAATAGCAAGGATGTAACCTAAAAGTTTGAAAAGGCTAGTTGATCGATAAACTAATTTTGTTAAAATTAACTGAAAAATAGGAAAGTAATAATATTTAAAAGTTTTCAATATTATATTCCATATCGAGATTTTGACGTTTATAATTCAAATAAAATGGTCAGTCATTAATGTATTTTGGTTAAAATTAAGAAAACTTAGAACCATAAAACATACTCCTTTTATTTGCATAATAATTTTCAAATGATGAAAAATATTTTTTTAATTAAAAATTTTTTTTATTTGGGGTACGTCAATTCTAAAAGCTACGAAATTTTCTCATATTTTGAAGAGTTTTTTAAAAAAAAACATGAATCCTGGTAACGCCAACCGCACGCCTCACTTGAATTCATTTTTGTTTAATCTGTGACGTGACCTATTTTTTTTATATTTGCCTGTTTATTTTAATAATTGATTTTATAATCGATAACATTAAAATGAAATTAGAATTAGATGTAATACTATCCGCCGAAAAAACGGAGGTGGCAAATTCCGAGTTATCACCCTCTCCCTAATCTCTTTAGTCAAAGATATATGGAGGCAAGCAGATCCTACCTTGAGTTTTTAAAAAGCCAGATTCGGGTCGATTTTTAAAAATGACTCGATTAACATTTTAGCCAAAATAATATTATGTAAGCCCTCGAGATTTAGAAAATAGAGGCCCAAGCCTTTCTGACATTTATGAGGAAAATTTTCGGGCTTACATAATATTTTTTGGCTATAATCTTTACCGGAAAGTTTTTAAAAATCGGTCCGAGTCTGGCTTTTTAACAAACCTACTCCTACCCCACCCCTTTCATATAAATACTGGCTATCTTCCTTTTTTGGAAGCCATTTATTATTTTTATATCAACCATACTTTAAAAAATGTTATTTAAAAAAAAGAGTAGAATTTTTTTGAATAAATTAATTGGATTTAATATACTAAATATTCATAATCCTTATTTTAGAAAATTACGGTTTTATTATAGTTCATGAGAGTTTTATTTTTTCTACTCTCTCTTTGTAAAATTGCCGGCGAGTTTTTAAAGTATTTTAGCCAGATGCGAATTGCGGTAAAAAAAATATTGGCAAAAAATATTTTTTAAATTTAGGCAACAGTTCCTACAAATTGAAGTGGTTAGCGTTCTATTACAAATTATTTTTGCTTTAAAAAACTCTAAATAGTTTGTGTTTTTTACGTTTTTTAAAAATGTCACTAAGACGTTTTTTTTAGAAAAACTCAATGCTAAACCCTTCTGCTTAATTTGTAAGCACTGTGTTTTGTGAATGAAACTTGTTTCCTCACTTCTTTCTTTATTCCCCAATTTTTTAAATATTAATTCCTTATACATATTAAAACATTTGATATTTTATTAAGTTTAAAACGTATTAATGTCAAATTCGATAATTTAGAATTATAAAAAACGCTGCATAAATAATATGTAATTATTGGTTTTTACATTGTATATTTTATTTTATTTTGAATCCAGGACATAAATGTAAAGGCCTGAAAAATAGTATACCCGATAATACCCTGGGACAAAGAGACACCGAGCAAAAATACTCCAATTTTTAAATGTTTAAAAAGGGGATTTTTTTAGAAAAATTTATTAATTTATTTTACACAAGTTCAAAATTAAAAAAATCTAATATTTGAAGTGATAAATTAATGATAATCTGGTACAAATTTTAGTAATATGTTCATATTATAAATTTAGTAATCTACTAAACAATGACTATTGATTAAACCATTTTTTTAATATATATTAAACCTACCTCCATAGCCATGTTGAATTCAATAAACATTTATTAAACCCGTTTATAATATATATTAACTCTACCACCATATCTGCTGGATTGCTGTGTTGTTGGCTTGCTTCAGAAAAAGAGGTCCTAATAATGAGTCCCAAGTATAAATTTGGGATATTTCTGAATCATTAATCTAGCATTTAATCCATTACATCACTAGGATGCTTTACAATATATATTGAATTAATCCATTACATCACTAGGATGCTTTACAATATATATTGAAAATTGAGTTTGTTTTGAAAATTTAACTACTTAATTTTAACCCTTTAAAAAATATATATTAACCTTACCCTGTGTCCTTGTCTGCTTGCTGCCATCTCTCTAACCCTCCTCTAACTGCTCAAAAGGATTCCTGAGTGTCCCGCCTGAAATGGAATGCATAAACATTGAGATAATTAAGATGCATTAACCTAGGATGCTTCAAAATATTATTTAAAATTTTAATGACCAATTTAAAAAAAAATAAATAATATTATTAATCCTATCACAGTATCCCTGCTGGCCTGGCTGGCTATCATTTTTCTAACCATTTTCTAACTACTCGTGCTGACTAGCTTCAGAAAAAGGGGCCCTTTGTTATTCATTTAATATAACAATCACTCGAGTGCTCCGGTAGAAGGTGTTTATTGATGTGGCTAAAAATGCCTAAATTTTGTTTTATTATTAAAATTTAACAATCATTGTTTTAATCACTATTTGTATATGTATGTGATATCAGCTCAATAATTTTTAGCTCACTTTACAATTTAAATTGCATTATGAACATTTTATATAAGTATAAAAAATAGTTTGATACATTTATAGATCAAGTATCTGTATTTAGAACTAATTTTTAGACCATGAATTTGTATTAGACGATGTATCGGTGTCTAAATTTATTTGAACAGTATCTTTTAACAGCTTTGTTAAATAAAATTCTACAACTTTATTTTGGCAGAGGAGAATAAAAAGGCAAACGTTTGGAAATGATTCAATTTTTTCTAGAATCGATAAAAATAAACTCCTTTGTTTGGTAGTAATTTCAAAAGCAAATATTTATATAAAATGTTCTAAAAATTAGGTTAAGTTATTATTGTATTATATATTTATCAAATCAAAATCGAAAATATTCCAAAACATGACTTTTTTTTTGTTTTTCGCAAAATCGTGACATGACTAAGTGAAGTGCCAAAAATTATTTTTTTGCGAAATTCAAATTTCGTGAAAATAATGGATTTTTCGAGGTAGATACTAAAGATCTGTAAAGTAAATTCAAAAAAAGATAATTATACAATTTATGATATGATTCCATTAACAAATACACAATACAGTAGAGATACAAACACAAGATTATTACAGCCTTAATTGACATTGGGGAATGATAAGATATAGATATTAAAAATGTGATGGACAGAAAATTCATACAAAAAGTTTAACCAGCCCTGCCTAATTTTTCGTAAAATTTTTACGGGTCGGGCGGCAATTTAAAAAATTACATTGGGTCGGTCCGGGCAAGTTTTTTAAAAGACTATAACGGGTCGGGCGGACAATTTGTGTAAAAATTTTAGCGCGCCGAGATTTGCTCAAAATATTTCTCTTGATTGAAAACAATTAAAAAATGAATTTATAATCAGGCAATGGAGCCCAAATGGCAAGTAGTCAAGAAATTATTTGCTATATCGGCTTGGAATTTTTTTTAATTGCCGCGGCGTTTAAAAAACTCCTACGGGTAATAGGTTCTTTATTATTTTATCATAACTGGAAATTGGCATGAATCATATTTTGTGTTAAATATACATAAAATTATCCCAGTGATTTTACTGAATATTTAAATTTATTGCTTAAATTAGAGGAAAAAATAAATATTTTCAGTTTGAAAATATTTTTATTTTCATTCCAAAGTTATTTTACCGCCATGCCAAAGGCTGAGCATGGCACAAAACAATACCTTATAAAATTGACAGCGAATTTAAATCCAATAAATGTGTATTTTTTTTCTTCTTTATTTGTGGATATAAATTATATCCATTTTAAACGTATTATATTTTTTCTCTCCGAAAGGTTCATGGGTAACCCTCAATCATATCGGTTCCGTGGGTCTCAATATATGCTATTCCCCTACGGCACCTTTCCAGTCTCCTCTAAAGAATCGGAAAATTCGCCAGCCCATCAAACCTTCGGCCAAAATTTTGCTCCTCAATCTAACTAAGCCCAGGGAACAAGCTCAAGATTCAAAATCTCTTCAAAATTCTAGCCATTCCTTAAATGTCAATTCCTTATCATCGTCGACTTCGTTATTACTAACCGCGAAAGGTGATGAAACGGCATTGTCTCCCATAAAACAAAGCCCGTTATCGGAATGCGCGGATTTATTACAAGATTCTTCCCACATACTTGCACAATCTTTCATGTTTCCTAATGATGGGATTTTAGGTTTATAAAGGGGAGGGAGAGGGGGGCTGAAAGAAGAATTTTTTTTAACAATTAGAAAATTTGTACGAATATCGCTATAGTCGTCCTTATTTATAATCCTTTATTTATATCAGCGATGCACCGATATAATATTAGCATCTATATCTATACTTTTTAGTTTTGCCGATATAAAATAATTCAACCCTCTAAAGATTGATGATTAACTTTTCGATGCAAAAAAAATATTCTTGGCAAAATATATTAAATATTTATATAATTTATTGTAAAAATTGTTCGTTTTTAGGTCGTTTTTATTTTATTGCCCCTTCTCGTGCTTCCTTATTTTTCCAGACTTATTTTTAATTTTTTAAAATGCTTTTAATATGTTTTCGTTCCTCTTTTAGGAAATGGAAATTTGATATTTTTCATCTGAATATCTTTCTAAAAAAAGGGAATTAATCACAATCCGATAAGAAAAGAAAGAAAAACATCACAAATCCTTACAAAAATCCATCATTTTTAATTCAAATAGGGGAAAATCAAGCTATATTTTTACAAAGCTTACTTTGTAAAATATTTTTAGCATTGGAGGTAAAAATAGAGTAGCATCATTAATATTACATTTTTTAAAAATTGATGAATTTAAATAAAATATGTATGGGTTTTCATTCTTTTTTTATACATAAGTATCTATGACATGCATCGATTGTATCGATCTGATAACTGGCGTATCGGTAATGACAAAAGAATTGGATCGGTGTCGATTCATATTCTTTAGTCTGTTATTGTCAAATATGATCAAGTTTTTAATATGAGGAATTTACACCATATTCTATCAAAGTGACTTTAAATTAAAAAAGACTTTAAAATTATACACCAGATATTGATAAAATTTTTTAATTTTTATGTATTTGGTGATAAAAAAAAATGGTATCTTCCCGCCTGTTAGAACTTTTATATCTTTTTTCTCAAGGATAATTTCGTAATTGGTGTCAAGTTAAATATGTACCGACTATTATTTTAGCTTTATTTTTATTTACACTTATTGGAACTACGGTTCCAAAACTAAATATATTCTTTTTTTAAACATATAAGATAATCAACATTCCTATTCCTCTTGCGAACATTTAAATATACCAATCTGCCCCGCGTTTTCTACTTCCACTCAGCAGATTGTCAAAGTAAATAATTGGCATTTTATTTCTTTTATAAATCATTCTTATTGACATTTTATCATATTTTAAATGATATTTTTATCAAAAAAAAGACAAAATTCTCGAACGGCCCCCGCATAAACTCCCATGCCCTCATACAAAGCTTTAACAGTAATTTAAAAGGACTCCGAGCGCGGAAAAAGTTTCCCCATACTCCGCCTAATACACCGACGGTTAAAAGTGAACCCTGTTTTCTAAAACCCGAAGAAACAAGCGTTAAAAAATTTCCAGAGTTCCAAAAGGAAAGCGGGAATTCTGATTTGCAAAATAAGGTTTACCAGCACCAACATAAGGAAGTTGTTTCTGCGGGTGATTCATCGTGGGAAAGCGTGGAAAGGATGCTGAAAGAGGCCGCGAGAGAAAGGATACCTTACGTGGATGGCACGAGATCCCCTTCTGACTGGAGCAGGTTTTTTTATAATCATATTGTATATTTATATATATAGTATTAAATTATGATCATATGATGAATATATTATAATTTAGATCATAGAATTTAAACTTAAATAATAATATTTTTTAAAATTATTTTAACAAAAACTCTTCTTCGAAGAACAGTTTAAATTGAATTTTGTAAAAAAAATCTTCATTTTTTGAAAATATTTAAATCTTAAATGTTAATGTTTTTAAGGCTAATATAACATAAAATCATAAATTCAATATTTTTATTTTGTTGAGCCTCGAATTCGCGCAAACTGTGAGCAGGGTTAAGAAGAAAGACATTTTTTTTTCTTGTGATCAATTCAATTACTAAAATTACAAAAAGAGTAATCTGGTAAATTTATAGAGAGATGGAAAAAAATAAACAAAAATGGAATATTCCCCAAAAGGAATAATTTACTGAATTAACTATTTATAACTTAGCTGCCAAAATTTTTTTAAATTTTAATTGTTTATTTAAAAATAAGAAAAAAAGAGTCCTTGCTTAAAAAATATGAAATAATTTTCATAACATTTTATCTTTTTTGCTCGCTTCTATCTAATTTTTAATACTCTATTGCTTTAGCATATGAAATTCTTATATTTTCTCTAAAAAAATTTCACATCATTTGCAATTACTTTTAATCGTAAATTTAAAATTATGTTAAAATCAACTGTTATGACGAGTATCGTTCACACTTTATTTATTCGAAACTATGCACCGGATATATTTTTTAAAATATTTTAAAAAAATGTAAGTAGACTAGAGCTCAAATATTTATTTTTAGGAAGTACGATCAATATGACACTTAATTTTTTCAAAATAAAAACCTGTTTATTTTTTTAGTCCGATGTACCCCACTAGCCCTTACCCGGAACTGAGGGATTTGAAGGTTTATTTATTAATAAGTTTTTTATGAATATTTGTTTTTAATCAACTATTGCACAAACCTAGTGTAGCATTTCCAAAAAAATCGAACGCGTTAACGTTCACCTTCAAAAAAGTTTTTTTAAAAATTTAATTTAATATTAATAAATACCATATATGTTTTAATACAATATATTAACCATGTTTAGATTTAAAATTTTTTTTATTTTCAAATGATTAAAGATAATAAAATTTCCTAAATTTGAACGAATGTATAAAACGAATGCTTTCGTCAAGATAAAAGGAACGTCGTTCATCATTTTTTTCAAAAATTGAACTTCGCTTTGAACGCATTAATTTACAACATTACACAAATCTTATATTTTCTTACACATTTTACTTGCCTAAAAGATGATATTATTTTATCTTAACCAACAAAAAATTTGATATCGGCTTGTGAATTTTAAGACATGAAACAAGCAATTATTGTAAAATAAATGACCATTTTTATATTTTTGTAGAAATAAGTATAAATTAATTACACTTATTCTTGAAAAGAATAGGATTTATTTTTAAAAAAATAGGATTTTAAAAGGTGCATGCATTAATATATACAACCTTATTCACATTTATAAGAATATATATATTCATACTTTAAAATATCGCAAATTATATAGTTTTTTTAAAAATGGTAGTATAATCAAATTTTTAAGATACTTTATAAAAATGTATAGTTTATTAACATGCTATATTATTTATATTATAGGAAGAATTCAAAGATACTGATTGGATATGGGATTGGTCAAATGGAATATTACCTTTCAGGTTTGATTCGATTCTAATCTTCTTTTTTTAAAATAAATTTCAAAAGATTTTTCAGCCCGGACTTTGAAAAAATATCTTTTACTGCCTGGCCCATCCCTTAATAATTTTTTGTAAAAAAAAGAAAAAAATCATAATTTCCATTATTCAAAGTTATAAAAAAAAATTGAGCATGAATACGCACGAGGTTTTATTTTCCTAAAAACTATATAAAAAAGAATGGAAATTCAAATTATACCATTTTTTTTGTAGAAGTAATTTTATCTTTATAATGAAAAAAAATTTTAACACATAATTTATTATTTTTATATAGGGAAGATTCGATTTACAACCCATATTACAATGAAATAAAAACAAGCTTTAGGAACAGCAAGACCATGAAGACTTTACTCTTTTCTCCTACCCTCTTATCCTGGCTCTTAATTACTAACGCATTTTCTTTGGCAATTGGAACTGGAATAGGGTTATATTTTATATTCTTTAAAAAAAATAAGGAATAAAAGAAAATTTTGTATCATTTTTGTCTTCATTTTTAGGTCATATGTATTTTTATAATATTGAATTTTCTAAAAATATATATATATATAGGTTAGGGGACTTGCAATAAAAATTTAAAATTTTGCGAAATAATATTATTTTCCAAAATTTGTACTATACATTTACCCATATTACATTTTTTTTAAAATAGAATTTACTTAGGTATACAATGGTACAACAGCCATGCTAGCCTCAATTAAAATACAAAAGGAACAAAAGAAACTTCTTCCTAAAATAGACTTAATAAAAATGATTCTTTATAATATTTAAACCTCTTTTTCCTTGGTTAAAAATTTTTTTAAATATATGTACAAAGGAATTATAAATAATCCTACACCATTTATCTAATTCAATGATAACATATTTTTAATTTTTTTCCCCCGATTATATACGAATATGGGTTCGCGTTATTTTCATTATTTAAACTGGTATTTTTTTTCTCTAAAAATATTGGTAATCTAATTATCAATCACACTACATTCTTGGAGTTTAAACTTTGGTTTAAATAGATAGTAAAATATGAACCATTTAAGCAATTTTTACAAAAACAAACCCGAGTCATAACATTAGTTGATATTTATGCTATTTATCTTAATTTATTCATTGAAATTATATTTATTCCCTTCTATTTTTTCATTAATTTTTGGATGATTTGCAGAATGTAATATTTAAAAAATTTATATTATAGTAATTTATACCAATTTATCGTAATATATTTTTATTGTTATGCTTGAATTGATATTTAAAGAATTATTTAAATTTATATAAATATTATAATATTCTATTAAGTTAGTGTTTGCATTGGTCCAGTCGGATCGACTATTCGGGCCAGTCTGGTCTTATCGCGATCCGGTCTGACAACAAGGTCCGGTTTCGGCCCGACCAAAAAGATAAAATTTTACTATGAATTGCTTTTTAATTAATGTCACGTAAAACATGATTATTTATTTCCTATAACACTATAATATCTCATACTCATTCATCGTTTACTTTTTATATTCTTCCGTTTCATTCATTCGTCAAGTAATTTAATTTAGGTGTGATTGTATATATGGGTATTATATTTTTAGAAGTGGAAAATGAAATCATAGTGGATGAGAATATTATTGAATCACCCTCTTCTGGGGGTGAAAGAATAACTATTGATTTAGAAAATTTGGTGGGAAGGAAATCAATATCCAATTCTGGCAAAAATAGCAATGAACTATCTCTCACATCAGGCTACATCAGTAGCATTTGAACGGATCTTTTCTAAAGTTAGTGATAAAATAAAAAAAACAAAATAGAATGAATCCAAAGATGGTTCATATGACACTTGAATCATAAAAAATAGAATAATTTTTAATTTTTTAGAAGATAATTATAATATTTTTAGTTTTATTCTATGACCAAATATCTATAACATTATATATATCAAAAACTAATTAAATATGCAAATTGATTTATATTACATTCAATTTTGGCATTGGTTTAATATTATTTTGAAATATTAGACAGCAATAAATATGATTTGATGATATAATTTAAATATTGCTAATTTAACACATTTTCATTTATAATAAAATTTAATGCAAAATTAAAATTTTATAACTATCAAAAAAAAATATTATATAGATGGGATCGGACCGACTTAACATCGGTCTAGTCTCTTTTAGAAAAAAGGACCGGACGGGACCGTTGCAAACACTATATTAGGTTTACGATGTTTGATGAATAAATGGAAATTTTTATTTCGATTAATTATAGTTTAATAAAACTGTAAGGAACGAAAGATTTATTTATATCTCTTATCACATTCTTCTTAACCACAATCGAATATATACTATTATTACATATATATAAATAAAAGAAATATAAATGTCAAAATTCATATAAAAAAATGTACAAATTGTTTATAAAATTTAAATAGGCAAAAACTTTTTTTTAAAAAAAAATTTTAAATGTATATTACAAAAAAAATCGTTGGCATTTAAAATAATCAACTAAAACTATAAGCCATGTAAGGTAATTTAAATTATAAAATATATATATGGTAGCTTATAAATTAGCTGGAATCTTGAAATATAAAATTCATGCTAAAAACTATAAGCCATGTAAGGTAATTTAAATTATAAACATATATATGGTAGCTTATAAATTAGGAAATCTTGAAATATAAAATTCATGCTAAAAGCGTTGGAATTTTTAACAATATTGCTATATAATATGCTTAAAAAGTCATATTGTGTGATAAAAGATGATAAAATTATTGTTTTATGGTATTTAAGAATGATAAATATTTGAAAGGTCAATAGCTATGAAAACGATCACCTATCTTAGTAACATTAATTGGGGGAAGGGGGGGGGGGTGAATATAAATTTCGAGCAAATGAAAAAAAAAGAAATCTGGTGTCGAAACAGAGTAGTGAGCGATTTTTGTTTGTTTATAGAAAGGGGGGGATTGGGAAATATTAAGATTTCTTCTGCATGTAATGGGGGAAGGGACACGTTCATTTTCCTTTTAAATAAAATTTTTTGTTTTTACACATAGCACTCGTGGAATAATTTGGCTATACATCTGTAGATCGAAGATTTGAAATGATGGCATTATAATATAGGGGCAGGGAATTATAGTTGATAGCGGAAACGGGATTTCTATTTAGGTTCGGGGATATTTTGTGGTAGTTTCCATTATTACCATTGAATGTGAAATGTTTCTCGGTGGATGAACATATGGACGGTGTGTCCAGAGACACTCCAAGATCTAAATATTCCTGATTTGGTTATAAGTTTTATATTAAACATGATTAGTATATACGTGTTGCTAAATAAGTATAATAATAATGAGTTTAAATTAAGAAGGTTACTTTTATCATTTGACTTAAAAAAGTAAGATTAAATGAGAATAAAGAATTACCACATTTAACGTATTTAGCAAGATTTTTTCTAATTTTTCGCTAATCTTATCAAATAGTGGTCTTTTTTCTGGTTGAGAGTGCCAACAGTGTAGCATCAGAGCGTATCTTTTTAATACACCATTTTTATATAAATTCTTTGATTATATTTATAATTAAATGACTAACTTATATTTTCCCCTATCCCTTTTCCCTGTGCTTTAATTTTATTTTATAAAAAAAAGTATTTTTCTAAAATATTTATATAGTATTTGAGTCTATATTTCAATATCAGAATATTTTAAAAAACAATAAGATTAAGATTAACTTAAATTGTGCTATCCTTTTTAATTATTATCCACGTATTTAATTTTATCTAATATAATAAAATATATTTAAAATATTAAATTTTACATTTCTTTCCCACAATTTTGGGGGCATTTAAGCCTTTGTCCCGATTTTAAAAAGTCGAAGAGCTTTTCAACAGGTATCGATGGATAAGGGGTTCCTCCAAGAGTCATTATTTCCCATAATACTATACCGAATGACCAACTAAGACAAAAATTATGTTATATATAAGAATCTATATATATCATTCCTAGAGACTACTTTCGTTGATTAATGTAATTTTAAGTTAAATGCAATGTTGTAATTTTTTTTCCCAGAATAGTGCTGAAAAGTTAAATTTTATTTATTTATAGACATCATTGGGTTATCTTAGGAAACGACAAATTCTTAAGCATAGTGCAAACAAATTGACAGTTTAAATAATGCATTTCAACGGGTATCTTTCACATATTAAGAAAGTATAATTTCTCAATTATTGCGTTTTTTTAAATTATAGATTTTATTTTGTGTAAATCGAAATTCAAATGCAACACAAAACGGTTAAATGCGTAACCACCATTTTTATATATAATTATTTTAAATTTTTTTACTAAAGCATTCTTTTAAAAAATTTTTCTTACACATCGCTTTTAACGGTATATTTGCGGTAAAATAGGGATTCTGGTGCCATCCATTTGACTGGCAATCTACCGTCCGTATTTTTTTTGTAATAATCTTGGGTAGCTAGATCCCTGGCCAAACCAAAATCGGCTATTTTTATCACATAATCTTGGGTCAGCAAAATGTTTCTGGCCGCCAGATCTCTGTGTATGCACTTAAAAATTTTGTTTTATATATATCTTGATAAACACGCGTCACACGTTTTTATTAAAATGATTATTATTTTGAGCTAATTTTTATGATAGATCTCTTTTCTTAAATTTCAAAATTTAAATGGTAAAAAAATAAATTACTTTTCGAGAGCTCAAATACTCCATCCCCTGGGATATTTGCAGTGAGAAATTGATCAAATCCTTTGCCATCAAGGTATTGGAAGATATCAAATTTCGAAACAAATTTGTTTCTGGTTGATTATTTAACGATGTATCAGATACGTTTTTTGGGGAACTACCATTTAAGTTTTCACGATTAGGTTTGTTTTCATTTGCGAATATTTGCCGATTATGTTGCAGTTGCTTATTGTTTGGAATTTCGTAACCCGAGGCAGGCCTATTCTTTCTTAAAAAATCTCTCAAATTGCCAAAAGATGCCATCTCGACTATCACGTATAAAGGCCCTAACAATAAAAATATTAAATAAAACATGATAAATAAAATACTACATTTTTATCCGCTCTCTTGAAAAAAATATTTCTTGCTTGAGTTTTATTATACTATAAACATTATATAAATATGGCTCGTTTGCATAGTTTGTGAGTAAAATTAATATCGAGTAAAAGCTATAAAGACTTTAAAATAAAATTTATTAATATAATTTTTTTATTACCTTCGGGACTTGAACAACAACCTAGCAGGTTAATGATGTTTTTGTGGTGACCGATTACTTTCATAACTTCTAGTTCTGATATCAGATCAGCTAATTCCGTGTCAGTAGCATTTTCTGAAATTGTATATTTGTATTTATTATTTAGATATTTCGGAAATTTATCTACCTAACATTAAAAAGAAAATAATTTCATTAGCGATTTCAACGAGGGATTCTATTTGTGCCATAAGATTTCCCTCGAAATATGTTCTATCACTTCTATTAGAGTGACTTTAAACATGTATTTTTTTTTCCTTTTTAGATTATTTTCTTTAATTAAATATTCCATTTATGTTAATATATTTAAAATAATATTATTATGAATTGAGTAGTATACCTTTAAGCATCTTTACAGCCACAGTCTTCTGCATTGATAAATTTGATTCATTCGATTGGAAATATCCAATCTTATCGTAATTTGTTTTTTGAACGTCATTCTCGGTCAGCAAAGGATTTTCGTAATATAAAAGTTCAGCTTCTGACACTGATCCAAAGGCACCTTCTCCTACTTTCTTACCTAGCTTTATACTTGAACAAAAAAAATTAATAAAATTGTGCATAGTTTCATTTAAATAAAAATTTTTTATTTTATTATATATTATGTTTTTAAATTTTATAAGTAATTTAAGCTGAATATTTAATTCAGATCAACCACCAAAGTTCTTTATTTTAATTTTATTTGTGACATTTTTGTTGTTGAATTTTATACAATCAAGATTTTTAATCTAATTAATATCGATCAATCAAGGTAGGCTAATTTATATTTTCTAATATTATAATTTATTTTATAAAGAATATATGCCAATAGTAATATTTATTGAATAAATCAAGGTATGTTAATTTATATTATCTAATAATTAATTTTATAAAGTATATATGTAAGTACTTATTTGTATTTTTTCAGATGAAGAGGATATAACTCCGCCCTGGACTCAGTATGAAATATTTTTTATACAAATAAAGAAAATTAAGGGCACTTAGTCTATATTTTGTAAGTGAAAATTGTGCCTTAATTTAATTATTTCAACCTTGATGTCCAGATGAATTCAGATTGAATTCTAAAGATTTTTAAAAAATTTAATGAGGATCGGAAGAAGATTCTTGTGAAGATAATACGTTTTTTGAAAATAGAGATTATTCTTTAAATATTTTAAATAAATTCCTTCAATTAAATTTTTTATTTATTAAATAAAATACAACCCACCCATCCTCTGTTCCAGTTGAACATATATTTAGCCCAACGAAAGCTAAGAGCACCTAGCGATCTTGATTATCTGATCAAAATTTTGTAAATCAATTATTGTTAAAATAAATAAATAAATTATACGCATTCACACTACCTCAAAATATAACCCACTTTTCGGGGTAACTTTTTATATGTACAAAATCGAACCTAAAAGCTTATTTTTAATATTTTTTTATTAAGCTTCAAAATGATTTTTGCAGGGATTCGAACCGAACTCGGAGAAGAAACCCCGGGTTTTTGAAAAAATCAAAATCTGAACCCGAACTGAACCCCGTTTATAAAATTTTTAAAACCCTGAACCGAATCCGGGAATTTTATTTGAACCCGAGTTCAACGGGTTGAGTGTATTGCTTAAAATCATATATTAAGATACTTGTATAATTGTAATTACAAATACAAATATTAATAATTTAATTGAGATTTTATAATATTTTCAAATTTCTAATTAAATGAAGTGTTAATAAATTAAAAAAAAAATTCATTTACGCCATTTTTAATTTTTTAAAATATATTTTAGAAGATTCCTATTGGAGTGTTAATAATTTTAAACAATTAAATTCATTTACGCCATTTATTTTAAATATTTCTAATTCTCAAAGATTATTAATTAGAAGAAAATAAAAGTGAACAAGCCAAAGTAAAAAATTTTATTTGGATATTATTAATTTAAAGAAATATGTCTATATAAAATTTTTTAAAATTGATACATGACTGCTTTGTATTTTAAATATATTTTGCCTATAAATAAAATTAAAAATTTATGTCTAGTTTTTTAATTATGATTTAAATATAGATTTTTTTTGATCAATTCAAAAATTCTCAAACCCGAGCTGAACCCGGAACCAAACCCGGGTTCAAAAATATTTCTCTGAATCGAGCCCACCTATTTTTTTAAACTAAAACCGAGCCCGAACCGAACCCGGGCTAAAATTTTGCCGGGTTCGCATCCCTGGATTTTTGATAAGAAATAAACAATTGGTTATTATATTCCATCCTTAAAAAAATCTTGAAAAAATAAGTCATAACAAATAAATATGTCCCTTTTTTCTGTACATTGAAGGGTTAATATCTAGTATATATTTTGGTACAACAAGAAGAACTTATATTATAATGTATTATTTTGTATATTTTTATTTTTATTATCTAGGAGAAAAAATAAATAAAAAGAATTTATATATAATAATTTGTATTTTTGAAGTAACGAATAACACGTTACCTTTGCGGAACGCGTTCATATTTTGACATGGTGATGACCAGTTAGCGGTTTCTTATTATGTTTATAACACTAGTATTTTATTTTTATATATTTCTCAAAGTTGTGTCTAAAATATAAAAAATTTAATTCACAAATAAATAAGCTATTTTAATTATAAAAATAAAAACATGTCCAAGACATAATTCTAGAAAATCTTATAAATTTCAAAAATTTAACATACTATTTCATTAAAATTTTAAAATTTGCGAAAGTTTTGAAACTTTTTGAATTTTTTAAAAAATATTACAAAGATGTTAATTTATATCTCCTCGCTTACCATGCACGCCTTTCAATTTTATTTTCATTAAAAAAAATTTATAATTTAATATTTATTCACTTCTTTTAAAAACTCTCGTCAGTCGTCAGAATTTTTATTTTTATGGGTGGCATTTAGAAGAGTGGGTAATTTTCAAAAACATAGGATAAAAAATTGAAAACAGTGGGTGGATTGATATTTTTTCAAAAAACTATGGGCGGACTGGCGGGTTAAAAAATTTTGAAACAATGGGCTGTCGGGCGGGCTTGTGAGTTAAAAACCCGCCCTAAACTTATACCTCCGACTGAGTCCTAGATGTTGGTCTGAGTTCCCGACCAAGTGTTTTTTCCATATAATATTTTTTTCCCATTTATTATATTTTTATAGTATATCTGTACCGATTTCTGGATATCTCCCAAAGTGGGTCATATATTGTTTCGTAATCCGTCCATATCTGGTCCTGCCTATGTTTAGATGGTTTATCGTACAGGCTACCACTCCCTTCTGGCGAGATGTCAACCTTATAATTGAGTTTTTCTGGCGATATCAGTTTATCATCAACTCTTGGCTCATCCCCAGAACTCCTTTTATATTTTAAAATTGGTGTTTCGAAATTTATTATTTATTTTAAAGTTATTTAAAAATTTTTTTAAATATATCTAGGGAAGCAAATTATTTTTCTTAATATGTATAATCAAAAAAATCGTTTTCCAATTAATTCTAATTCTTCACCAACACATAATCCATAATAATATTTTATAAAACCTTATAAAGTCATCGATTATAAACCCTTTTGGTCTAACAGCCTATCCTTATTACAAATATGTCCAATATAAAAAAACTTTATTATTCTCATAATGAAAGGATTTGTGAAGGAAAAGAAAGATAAATTACCCCAGAATATTGTTATTAGCATCAGTTCTCAGTTTTTTCTTTAACTTTCTCTCTTTGATATGAGACTTAGGGCTCGTTGAATTTAACAATACATTATGTTTTCTTCCAGAGGAACAAGTGTTACGAACATAGCGAATCCTAATTATCGGGGCTCTGATACCTCCTTCGGTTTCGTTATTTTTATCATCCTGTATGCATCATATATATATAATATATAGCATATAACGCTAGTCGCTTTAAATATCTCAACTATACACAATAGACGGTTCTATATGCATTGTTTTATAGATTCAAAAATTTATTTATTCTTATGATAAATTTAAGTACTAAAATTATACAATTTGCTCTATTTTTGAGGTAAATAGCCTCTATCGAGCTTTAAATATTGTAATGATTTTTCTAGAAAAAAAAATATTTTAAATATATTTTATCGATCTTTCTTTTAATGTAGCAAATTAACTCAAAATGGCATACATAGTAGCGTATATTATAATTCTAAGACTCTATTAAAAGAAATAGTTGGGAAAACTCGAACAAATTATTATTCGATGTGCGATATCTAAGAAAATGTGAGCTGTATTTTTAAAACAATAAATAAACCTGCATTTCAAGCGTGATTTTGCGATGATAATAAAAGGGGTTATCGGAAACCGTGGCTGAACTACTGAAGGGTAGGAACTTATTGAAATGTTTGAATTTCTTTAAGGCCCTAGCCTTTCTGCAAAAGAAGGCTAAAAAAATGATCAATAACACCAATAAAACGACCATAGAGCCTGCTACAATTTTAAAAATCCTGACTTTGAATATCATTTTTGGGCTTTTCATATAAGAGTCATGACTATTTTTGTACAATTCCATGTTAATTTGAGCTAATTGTTGTTGAGATATGGTTCCGTTTATCATCGTTAAGTTGTTGGGAGATAACGCTTTTAAAAAAAATTTCTATTAAACTAATTAATTTCTTATTTCTAATCTTGAATATATCATATAAATTTAATTAGTATAAAAACTTTATTACAAGAAAAATCCCTGGAATTATGAATTTTTCAAAAAGATGGGGAAAAAATAGGGGGAGGGAAAGGATATTCCAAAACCCTTAAATAAATCTTTTTAGTTTCCCTCTTTCCTAAATATCCTAATATCTCATTCTGATCTAAATTTAATTTCTTACAATCTAAAACTTTTAGCCAAGCCGAAGCCTCGCTTGTTCCTATTGAATTAGAAGCGCTACAAAAATATTGGCCGGCATCGTTTCTCGTTACATTAGCTATGATAAGAGTTGTTGGGTCTTTTTGATCCTGAGATGTCTGATTAAATTATATATAATGATTTTAAAAATCATCCCTTAAGAACATCATAATTGAAATGTCCATTTTTAAAGTCGTTATTAATAAATATTTTATCACAGCGTAAGAAAAGGAAATAGGACGCAACAATAGTTATATAAAAAAATAGACAGGCATAACGTAAGGTTCTGCTAATTTATCTGATATAGTGGAAGGGTCCTGAAAGATTAAAGGGCTCCAAAAACTGCTATATATATAATACTTATAGGGGATAGAAGAACGTTAAATTTAGGTTAAATGTGAATTAGTTTTAAAAAATTAAATTTTTGAAGATATACACGTTTAAAAAAAACAGAAGCCTTTAGCTGTAATCTTGATATCTCCCCTCCTGTTTCCTCTGTTGAAGGTTGATGAGGGATTATAAAATCATCGTCAAAATTTAATTTTTTAAAAAAAATCGAATATAAGGATGTTTAAGTTACTTGGACTACGTGGGAATATAGGATTCCTTCATCGTTTGTATCGGACCCATTAACGTGGTAAACTTTCATCCAATGAATGGTTACTTCCATGTCCACAAACAATGGACAATTGAAAATTGCTGTTTGTCCCAAGAAGACGGTCAAATTTTGAGGGTTCCCAGGAATGATCAGGGGTCTATGAGGAAATATTTCTGGGGAAGAAGAGAATTTTAAAATTATTTATGTTTTTGGAGGGGTTAGTATAGTGTGGAATATAAGCTCTAACGATTCTATTCTTTCTTCCTTTTTAAACAGGTTTCAAAGAACTTAAAAATTTTTTAAACATATTAAAGATTAGGTTTATTAAATTAATATAATTTAAGTAACTCAGTTAAATTGGCCATGATATCTATATTTTAATTATTGACCTATGACTTCCAATATG
Organism: Gordionus sp. m RMFG-2023; assembly: GCF_954871325.1. Classification (NCBI taxonomy): domain Eukaryota; kingdom Metazoa; phylum Nematomorpha; class Gordioida; order Chordodea; family Parachordodidae; genus Gordionus; species Gordionus sp. m RMFG-2023. The sequence continues at coordinate 16,194,501 of NC_088777.1, forward strand.
AAAGAGGAACTAATAGATCCGTATTGATTAGATACAACGCACGTATAGTTACCCCTGTCGGACAACATCAAATAATCCAGGATCAAGATAAACTTCTTTTTCTTAAATATATTATTTTTTTCCAATATGGAGAGTAGAGAATTACTATATTGAGTCAAAATTCTACTTTTAAAAAAATTATGAGATATATATCATTCCTTTTTTTATTCGTCATATTTATATTATATATTGGAATTATTATTTTAAAGATTTTAGATATAACTTTAATCCTAGTAGCATCCCAATTAAGTGACTGTCCATCTTTAAGCCACGTTATATTTGGCTTGGGGTTACCTTAAGAAAAATTAGTTGGGTTATAAATAATAAAGTAATTTGTATAATACAATTATTTTAATCAACCTATATTTATTTTAAAATAAATATCCCTTTAAATTATACGGATTTGTAATAAAAGCTAGTTATAATTTTCATAACAATCAGCAATTAACAATTTTGCTAATAACGCTTGAAGCCCTTAAGTTAAGTATCTGATATTTTATTATTTCGAATATTGAACTATGTCCAATTTGTCAAACTTAAGCACAAGGGAGGGGAGGGTTCTTATAGTTAGCAAGGCTAATATCAATATAAAAATTATTACGAACTATATAATAAAATATTTGAATTTAATTGAACAGATAGATTTAAATGATAAAGTGGTTTTTTTCATCTAAAAATAATAAAACACATATTAATTTGATATACATTTTACCTATAGAAGGGCATCTTATAACGGCCCTAGTACCGGCCGCGTTAACTACTTCTTTATGCTTCCATGATTCTCCTTCCATAAACTTTGGTGGACCTTTATATTTAACAAACAAAGAAGAAAAATTATATGTATAGTAAGATTTCATATGGTTGCATAATATATAATTAATGTTTATACATGTTGTTGATTACAACAACATAATATGATTGATAAATATATAATAAATTATTAATTTGGTAGAAATCTGTCTAAGAATCTATTTAAAATAAGAATAAGAAACAATATTTACTAAATATTAGTTAACCTATGCTTTGCATATATGGAAAAGCGATTATCAGAATAAAATATGAATATTATATTGAGTAAAAATTACAAATTCCATTAAATTGGACAGATTCTGAACATGTAAGTGATTTTTTTAGTAAATTCATGTCAGGATGCTGTGTTAGTATTAAATATATTAGTTCATTCGTTGTTGGATCTATGCTGATAACCTATTCTATATCTAGATTTATTGGAATAGGAAATATTTTTTAATATTTTTCCCATAGAATATTAACTGAAACAATTATGCTCTGGCTGGTGATGCGAAATAAATTCTTGACTCAATCATTGATATTTCTCTTTTTAAAAAAATCCAAATTAGGGGATTAATTTATATAATATATTAGGAACTGATTTTTTAAAATTTAAGTAAAACGATATTAGTTCCAAATATAGGAATTTTTGAAATTTATATGTGAAATTTCTATTATATTAGATTTGATAATATAAGAAATATGAAATTCTTAACACAGGAAACAAATTATTTAATATTTCTTAACTTTATTGTAAAAAACCTTACTAAGTTCTTTTATATTCTAATATGTAATTCTTTAATATTATATTTGTAGCATGCTCTGGAATAAATAAATATATTGTTTAAAAAAATAATTACGTGAAATTTGATTAAATCTTTAATCAAATTTCTAATAAAATATATTTTCATGCAAAATCATGCTTCTTGAATGTTTGAATAACGAGAAATCGATAAAAAAAAATGTAATAACAAATGTCATTTGGCATGCGTTCAAATAGCCTAAATTTAATACCTATAAAATTTTCTGCGTTAAAATTATGAATATCTTTAGCAGAAATGAAGAAATTTGGCGTTGTTTGGGTAGCCTCTTCTTCAAAATCACCTTTTTCGAGACATCGAAAATTTACATTTACATTTAAATTTGTAAAAAATATTTAATTTTTGTCAATTCAAATATTCATTTTTACTTTTTTAAATTTATAAACAATATTTAGGCGCTATTATTTGAAGAAGAAAAACATGAACTGCCTTAAACATTATAAAAACTTGCATAAAAATTTAGTTTCCAGGAAATTTTTTTTATGCCTGAAATAATTACTTAAAGGTAGGACGTCTAATGTAAAGTTTCTTTCTATCATGTCCGGTACCCATACTTTTTCTAGACTTTGCGTGGTGCTATGAGCATCGGCTAGAAGCATTTTAACGTAATCGAATTCGGGATCTTTCCTCTTATCCACCCCAATTACTAAGCATCTGTAAACGCCTTCGTCTTTAAGTTTGACCCTCCTTATGACTAATTGATCGTTGAGGGCTGTGAAGGATTTAAACTGAACTCTTGCTGGTCTTTTGCCCCCATTTTGGTTGTCGTTAGAAGATGGACCTTCATTATCTTGAGAAACGGCTGAATGGGCAGAGTTCTGGGTTTCTTCCCTGGGATCGAAAATGAATCCGTCCTTGTACCATATGACAAATATTTCCATGTTACTGATTTTTTCTGATACATCGGTTGATGATATTGAGGCAGATGAAAGATTAGAAATTTTTGCGTCAGATGGAAGACTAAGTTTCTTTAAAGGGTTTACACCGCAGCCGAATTTAACGTAGTCGTCTTCCGGGGATTCGTAATATGTTGCAGGGTCTTCGTTTTCGAATTTAAGCAGATTTTCTAAAAATAGTAATGTTTTTTTTAAAAAAGATTAACATTATTCCTTTTTTAAAAAAGTATTAAGATATTTTATCTTAATTATGGTTGTTTTGTTGAAGACTCGTATGCCTTATCCTATCTAACTTTACTAGTTCAGTTCAGTTCCAATTTTCCAAACTACATTAATTTTGTTTTCTTTCTTTTTAAAATTGATTAAAAAAATACTTTTTGTAAAAACATTAATTAAAACAAATCAATCGCTTTCGAATTCAATTTATATTTCATTTAAGAAAGGAAGACTAAATTTTAAAACTTTATAATGAATTTTTATTGTCAAAAAGATAATTCTAGAGTTTTATAACTTCTTTACTTTTCTCTCGATATTAATTTATAAACTATATTAATATTGTCTATTACGCAAAAATAGAGTTGTTTATGATTGTTAAATTAAAGTTTAAAAAAAAATCCCCTCGTTTATTTGCTTAGTTCTAAAAAATAAATGAAATAATAAAAATAATTCACAATTTTTCTCTAAATTTGATGAAGAAAATAATAAGTAATTCTATATTGCAAAGATTTTATTAATAATATTTTTTATTTTTACCTGCTATTGAGAGAGTAAGAATGGCATGGTGTTCCTTCATTATAGGTAAAGGTAGAATAGGAAAAATTATGATTCCAAAAATCCATATTTGAGATAGAAAATTTAAGTTTGATATCATTTTTTTCTGAAAGTTAGAATAAAACCAGTTTGTATAGAAACTTTTATTTATTGTAAGTAAAGTTGTTGTAATAAAATAATTTTGTTTCAATCTTGGGTTCCTCTTACCTGAATATATATTTTTTTTAAAGTATAATAATCTAATTTATATTTTAATCAAAGAAAAAAAATATCTTTTAAAAAAGGTAAAATTTTAATTTTTTGAAATTAAAAAAAAAATTAATAAATGTTCTTATAAAAATATATCTGAAGCTTTTTTATACAAAGTAAAAATTTATATGGTTTTAAACATATTTCCGGAAATACGTAAACAGGAAATTAAATCTTCACTTATTTTATATATTAATAAATGAAATATTTATAAAGATTGTTTAAGATTTAGTTATTAATAAAATATGGTTAATTTTTTCCTTTGGTTGGTCTTTGTAAAATGGGTGACCAATAAATTTATTTAAATTACATTCCATATTTTATTTGAAAAAAAAGAAAGAAAAGAATATATTACTTAACATGTGTGTATTTTAGAATTATAAATGTAATTAATAGCCAATAAGATTTTATTGGATTTGAAAAATCTAATTTTTATCTATAAATTTATAATAATCAATAAAAGCAGAAACTCTTCTGATAATTCAGAGATAATATTCTTTTATAAAACCATCAAGGCCAGTTAGTTCATTTAAGACCATTTTTATAAGTATAGAGATGAGTCGGTATATCATAATAATTATATGCATATGAAAGAAACTACAATTATTAATTTTTTAAAATATAATTTAACATAGTTATTAACTAACGAGGGCCATATGCATGATACTTTAATTAAAAGTGCTTTCCTTAAACATAATTTCTTCGATTATACATAGATAAATTTGCTTTCTTTCTTATTTTATTTTGTTAAAATTATATAAATGCATGATATTTGGCACTAGGCCGGATATGGGAAATTAAGGTATTTTTGATGGGGGGAGGGTGCAAACATTGTTTAGTCTCAAATATTAATCAGACATATATTTTATTTACAATTATAAAGAAACTCTGAAAATTCATGCCTTTGCTTAATAATTGATATGTTAAATATCTCGTTATTCTTTAAAATTCGCACTGAAAAATCTTTTTAATGATTCCAAATATTTATTTTATTTTCCTATTTCCTTCTTTTTTTAATCCTTCCTTCCGTTCTTTTATAAATGCACTGAATTAGTATATTGAGAATTTTTTTTTAAGTTGCAATACAATACAAAGCTCGAATCTACTTTAAATTTTATTTTTGTTTCTCTAACTCACGTGTAATTTGAAGTGGTCTATTTATTTTTATATTTAAATACTCATAAATTTAAAAACAACTTATTTTTATTTAAAGGCAAGTTTTTTTAAATCAAATTATTCAAAAAAAATATTGTTCCTTTTTTAAAAGAAATCAATAATCTTATTTATAAAAATTTGTCTTTTGAGAACAATATTTTCTCCAAAAAAAGAAGAGAAATATTTTATAAACTTCATATTTCTCTTAAATCCAGAGATTTTTAAAAAAATATTTATCCTAGGGTGGTGGGGAGGGGCGACGTGGAGACCTAGCCTTTTTATTTCTAAAATACTAGCTAAGTTGTTTGAAGTTTTCTTTAAATACCGATGCCAATTTCAATCATGCATTAAATATAGGGCTTAAAAAATAATTTGAAAGTAGTCCAGCTAAAATTTATGTAATACATATAATTTTTTTTAAAGAATAATCATAAATGATAGTATATACAAAAAATTCGGCATTTTTTAAAAAAAATTTTTTAATATAAAAAATTGAATAAGAAAAAGAGTTTAAAATATAGGGCTTAGTTAATCCCCAGCCAAAAGCTCATCCTTTCCCGGGTAGGAATTCTATTACCCCGATATTTATCATTTATAAGTCCACCTTTAATATAAGTATAAGGTCAAAATGATTTGATAAAATAAGGTTTAATTTTATTAATGAACTTTTTGGTATCATCCAACGTATATCCCCTCTATTATAAATTATTTTTAAATTTATTTGTATTTTTTTTTTCAATTATATATTATAGGTAATTTTGGTAAGTTAATATCCTCTCGATTCGAACATATGATGATATTTTTCAAAAACATAGGGTCCTCTTTAATCTTATTATTATTGAAAAAAGAAACTATGATACTGGACCTGACTCAATCAGACCTCGGGAAATTTTTTATTTTGTTTTCCTAATGCTTTTTTTAAATAAAAATATTTAAAAAAAATTTAAAAAAGATTTTTCCCTATTGTGGCGCCTATAATTTTTCCTACTTCCTTGAAAAATTTTACCTTTTCCTCAGTTCAATATTTTTTAATTTATCTTAGGATTGAACTAATTTCTAAAATAAGAGTTTGAATCTTTTTAGAAAATAGTTGAAATCGGACTTAAATGAATAGGTTTAATGTGGGCTTTAAAAAAATAACATGTTATTCAAAAAATTTATTTTGATATTTAAAAAAGATTTGAAATTGATGAAGGAAAAGTGAGCCTTTTTATTCCAAAACTAATATAAAGTTTAAAAAAATTTCCATTTATATTTCAAGCGATAGATGATTGACGTGGGCACATAAAATATTTTTTTTTAAATAGCTTAAAATCAAAATCTCAAATTTAAGGCTATGGCTATGTGCTATTGAAATTGATGGACGCGAGTGCAATTGTTTTAATTATTATTATAATTTACTAAAATATCATAATTAAAATAATAGACACTTTGACGGCAAGTTTGTATAAAGATGTTATGACAGACAATTTCTTTAACTTTATCTATTTCTTTCATTTTTTTTATTCATATTCGTGATTACTTATCTCTCAAGGAAATCAATTTTATATTGAACGGCATTTAACATCTTTTACTAAATCCATTCCTAATTTTAGTTCATAAAAAATTATAATTTGAATTGTTAGTCATATAAAATGATTATAATCAAATTATTATTTAAAATATCGTATATATCATAGGCATAGCGAATGGGAAATGCGGAAACGTCTTCTACCGATCTCGTAAATGTTAAAATAAACGTAATACCCCCCCCCCCCTTCCAATATATACAATATGTCACTATAAACAATAGCTTTTCTAAAAAAAGATATAATGTGCGGGATAAACCAAACAAAAAGACATCCGGACAAAATGATACTCAAAATATACTCGAAATGATATTTTTAATTGTCGTTCCGGCAAAATTATCTTAGATATTAAAAAAATGCTATTTTTTTGCCAGGGCATTTATTTTACATATGATCCAAAGTTCTTAGATAGCATTACAAATTTATTTTAGCGGGTAAATAGCTACATTATTATATTTATTGTATATACTATTTTTATCTTTTAATCACTTTAAATTGGAACTAGATCTTAAAAATATCATCCCCATTAATAATAATAAAAAAAAATGTAGGTCAAAAATGGTCAAATTTAACCCATTACCTGAGTTTATTATAAAATTTAAACCGCGTTGATAAAAAGAATTAAATTTATATGCCCAGACTTCCTCTTACCTAAACAATTCCTAATTATATTTTTTTAAGTTTTTTTTTCCATATATTTTTTCTTAAGTTTACATTAAATGTAAATCCCAGATTTTTTTCCAAAAAATTGCTTCTAGATGGAAGAAAGATATTTTAAGAATTCAAATTATAAACCTGGTAAAATTTTAAAGCCAAAATAATATTAGTAAGCCTCGAGATTTCGGTATTGAATGTCTAAATTTTTCTGCTATCTATGAGCAAAATTTATAGCCTCGCGTTATATTTTCTGGATAAAATATTGTGTTAGCCGTTTTTAAAAATTGAGCCGTTTAACAACACTACTTCGGTAGAAGAAATTTTACACGATTCAGGAAGCACTTACGATATCTATTAAAAGAGGTCTAAAATATATTATGCAATTATTTATTTTAAAATTGTGGTTAAATGTCAAATATCTCATGTATTTGACATTTAAACTAAGAAAATAAAATATAGGAGGGGGTGGGAGTTTTATTATTTAAATGATTTTTAAAAAAATAATGAAAAATGCATTTTCAATAAAATATTTTGTCACGCTTCCGACAAAATTTAAAAGAAAAACAGTCTTTCATTTGCAAAAACAAATTAAATATCTATATAAACTTTTTAAAAATTGGTTTTTTTTATAGATATACTCATGATTAATGAGTTAGAATAAAGTTTGAGCTTAGCATTTGCACGTCTGATAATCATAATTGGATAAAAAAGATACACACCATTTTAAAAATATGTTGTTTAAATTGTCCAGTAAGTTTAGTTTGTTTTTGAAAAATAAATTGTGATATTTTTTAGAAGGCCCGGCCCGTACCCAGCCCAATAACGGCCTATTTTTTTTAAAAAAAAATCGGGTTCGGGCCGGTTTGGGTCTAATATTTTTAAATAAAATTTGGGCCGGGTTGGGTCGGGCCTTGGAATTTTTTAAAATATATTAAAATTTATCAATTTTATATCGAATAATATTTTATTTTATAGAACTAGACGCCTTACAACATATGTCTTTTATTTTGAGTAATTATAAAAATTAATTTCTAAATTTAAATAAGTTCGAGCAGGGCCGGCCGGTAAATTTTCTTAAAAAAAAATTTAGGGTTCGGGCCGGGGCAAAACTTTTTAGAAAAAGTTTCGGGTTCGGGCCGGCAAAACTTTTTTTAAAAAAAAATCGGGCCGGGGGCTTGAAAAATTAGACCCGATGCAGATCACTAGTATTTTTGTCCGGTATATTTTTTATATCGGGAGTATTTTTTGTCCCATGTCAAAGTATGTTTGTCTAAATCGTTTTATTTAGGATTGCCTGACTTTCCCCAGTTTATATGATAACGGTATATACATATGATTAAATATAATATATTATTTAAGTTGTTTGCCTATTCAAAAATTTTGTAGATGAGGATTGGTGGGAGTGGTTAGGTTACGTAATTGCATGCACCTTCTTACATTATCATGAGTCTTTTATTGATAAAAAATTTAAGGGCAAGGCAGCAAAATTTTATAACTAGCTAGGCATTTCGAAAAATTTCAAACATGATAGCCAAATTATGTGACGGTTATAGATGGGTGACTTGCATAACCAATTGGCGTAGCTAAAATTAAATGTAGCTGAATAGAAATATAAACTAAAAAAATGTAGCTCAGCTATAGCTATAAAAATTAAAATAAAAAGCAAGCCTACAGGATTATTTTAGAGAATTTGGATTAGCTTTAAATTATATCACTATATAGTGAGAAGTGGTCTCGGTTCGATGGCTTAAATTTTTTTAAATTTTTTTAAATTTTGTAACACCCCATCATTCACCAAACCAAAAATTAGCAAACTCTTATAAGGTTATAAAAATCTTTTGTGCATATCGTCACATAATTTTTATAGGTTAAATTTATTTTTCTTAGAAGTAAAATTATCAGAGTTGTTAAAGGATCTAGATACAAGTATCTAGATATAAAAATGTGGTATCTGTATATGTATCTAGATAGATTTTTGATTAAAATATCGGTATCTAGATATTATTTTAGACGATGTATCTGTGTCTAGATCCATTTAAAAAGTATCTTTTAACAACTCTGAAAATTATATAATCTTTCCACAAGGGTTCATACTGAAGAACAAATTAAAAAAACACATGGATAATTGTTTAGCTTGTTTAATATAGGGATTTTTCGAGTTTAATTTTACTTACTTTTATTAGAATTTATTCTAAAAGTAAAAATTTTTCTAACCAAAAATGAGATCATTTATAGTTGCAGGACTATATCAGTATTTTATGTAGTCACACTTCATTCACTAATAATGACTTTGGATGATAGTGTGTTATACCAAACAACTGGTTTCATACCATCTATAATAATGATAGAACCCTATGCTTAAAAATGAGGATTGCATTCAGGCATTATGTATATATCTTTTATAGACATTAATATACTTTATTATATAAAAAATGTAGGGGCCCGTGGATAAATTTTCCATGAAAAGTATTTGACTACTTGTTGTAAAGCATACTTAAATAATATATGTAGCTAAACTATGGTGACTTTTAGAAAAAATTGGAATTATATTATAGATATATCGACTGAAAAAAGTAGAGATAGCGGTATCCTATGTAATCGGTTACTTCCCAACTATGTGATGGAATTTTAATTAATAGGCCGGATAACTACTTTAAAAAAAATTAAAAGCCAAGATTATTCTAAGTCGGATAACTAAAAAAATTATTAATAGATTGACCTGTGCAAATCTCTTTCTTTACTCAAATACCTACTATACTAAATATGACGGAATCGATTTATCATAGATTCAGTTAATTTTATATATTATCAACAAATGATTCATGTATAAACAATGGTCAAAATAAAAACTTAACGATGAGCAATATATATAACCTAACAAATAATAAATTTGATAGAATTTATTTGTGTAAAGAGTAATGGAGAGAAACCGCATATTAACTATTATATATATAAAAAATAATATTCGATTTCCAAACATTACTATGGCACTCCTTTCATTGTGTCCTTCCAGCTCTAATTTAGGTCTACGTTAAAAAATAAAATGCTAAATGTCATAAAGGAAAAAATATATTTTGGATATAATAATGCATTATTATAATATTAGACAATTTCTAAACTGGCTTAATAGCTAAAAAGATTTATTGTAAAGGAAATTATAAATCCTTTAATATAGGGGAGATCAGGGTAAAGCGATTGAATGGGTAACAATGTTAACGCGAATACTTTTTACCTTGGGCATAAGGACCTAAAGTTGGTGTTAAGATATATTTATATATCTAATTGGCTCGTCTTTTGAAATACTTTCTTGGGTTAGATATTTTCCAAAAAACCATGTTTTACCCCAAAATTACAAAAACACTCTCTAGTGTATTTTAGTATTAGCAAGGCCAATAATTTTAATATTTGTACACTTGTTCCTTAAACTTATAGCTATAAAATAAAATTTATCGAAAGTTTGTAATAACTAGAAAGCACACAATAACGATTTGTTTAATATATATCATCTTGGGGCAAAGTTGTTTAAGGTAAAACCCTTAAAATTTTCCTTTTGATTAAAACTGTAAAAATATAATTTTTAAATATTAACGTCTACACTATATAAAAAAGCAAAAGAGAACATAATAAATAGTTTTTTCGAATAAGATTTTAAAAATAATCGCAGGGGAAGAGTAATTTAATGTAATGTGCCTAAAATAGGCGCATTTAAAGGTGCTATTTTAGATAGATTCTTTACATTCCCCAATTGTATTGATTAGTTTATATTTAAAAATAATGGTAAGATATCAAAATTGCAATATTTTGTTCAATAAAACAAATTATGTTTAAATTAAATATCACTTACCCTGTTGCTTAGCCATTTTACCCTGGGTATGGGGTAAAATGGTAAAAATGGCACACTTCACATAATTAATCATAGCTCCAAAGTAGATTATTTGGAATATAAGTGTAAAAATCAATCACAGATTTTGTTGTTTTTATTTTTTTTAAATAAACCAATCATAAATTAACATGAATTACATTACATAATCTATTTTTTTTATAAAATATAATAATATATCTATCTTTTTTTGTTATAAAAGCTTTTTAGTATACATATAATATAATATTTATAATCCCTCACTTTGATTAGGAAATTCGTGTCAACCTCAGCATAATAATTATAAACACAATATATATTATTATAATATTTATTTTATTATTTAATTCGTTTTTAAAATATACATTTACTATTGAAACAAACTCAAATATAAGACATTATTACGCCCCTAATGAAAACTCCTAAAACAATTGAAGAAAGTTTATTTATTACATTTTTCTCTATCTAATAATCAATTTAATTTTTTTAAAATTTTACAATATTATGGGACGCACATAAGATAGTGATGTAAAATGGCTCCATTTTAGCTGATTTTAAAAAACTGCGAACTTATGTATTTTATCCAGAAAAATAGTACTCAAGCTAAGGATTTGATTATATATGTCATAAATGGATATCTATTAGTGAACTTTTTCTGGCTTAGGAGTTAGCCGTTTTTAAAAATTGGCTTAAATGGAGCTATTTTACATCCCTATTAGTGTTGTTAAACGGCTCGTTTTGAGCCGATTTAAATACGGCTAACTCAATATTTCATCTAGAATTTTAATAAGCAAGCCTGAAGATTTTGTTTGTAGAAGGAACAAAGGTTTGGACATCTATTAACGAAATCTCAAGGCTTATGCAATATTTTTCTAGCTGAAATATTGAGTTAGCCGTTTTTAAAAATCGGCTCAAAACGAGCCGTTTAACAACACTAATCCCTATATGAGAACTTCCAAAAAGGCACTATGCAATAAATAAAATACTCGATTATAGTTTCTGAAAAAATATCTCATTTTGTTTCCCTTATACTTACTTTTATATCATATAAAAAATGTTTCATACTTTTTCGACAATATTAATCTCGAAATACTCGGGAATGGTTATATCAAATGTAAGGGGTCTAAAAAATTATAATTTTTGCCTAAAAAATTTATATATTTATAAAACAGTTATTATAAAAAAAAATTCAACAACATTAAAATTTATGGTCATATAAATTTGAAAATTGCTGTATAAATAACTTGAATGAACCTCAACGAGCTCCAGACCTTCGTTATCTTTAAAATTTAATTCTATAGTAATAGATATTTTTTATTAAAATAAAATATAATTTTATATAGAATAGGGTCAATCTTTTATAAATGATAGTTATTCGACAAATAAAATCTATATTATTTATATTTTTGAAAAATTGCAAAAAAATAAGGTTAAATTCATATATTGTGACATAAAAAGTCTTTTTATAGCCGCATTAAGCATAATATAATATAGTTATTATATTATTTTTTAGAAAAAAATTAACCATTAGATTTTAGTAAAGAAGAAAATCCAAACAATAACCCCTTGCTCATAAGATCTTCGGTCTCCCTTATACTTCAATATTATAACATTGATAAAGATTGAAGATCAAGCCAGGCTTTACAAAATATAGAAGAAATAAAAATGGGTATGTAAAATGGTTCAAACTTAAAATATTTGGCATAAATGCTAAAAGTAAATAAATATTCTTATAAATCCTTAGGTCATCATGCAACTCTTGTGGATATCTGAATTTATAAAGACTCGAACTTAAAGCCTTGCAAGTCAGAAGCTAAGCTTTAGCCTAATTTAAAAAAACGGATCTGGCTAAGATTTATTTGTTTTCTCCTCTTTTATAAAAATAAAATAATACTTTGTATAAAACAATTAGTGATTTTACTTTATAAATAAGCATGCATTAATCTTTAAACCCCGAGCTAGGCTCAGGCTTAAAATAAAATCCATGTTTGACCAGATTCAGTCTTAAAAATAAACAAATTTTTGTGTGGGACTCAGGCGAAATGCTAATATAAATTTCTCGTCCACAGATCATAAAAGATTAATTTGACGGGCTCTACTTGCATTGGAGCTAATTTTAAGATACTCATCAAAATATACGTTTAAAATAGTCATAGTTGATGGAAAGCTTGAAAAAGAAAGAAATAATAAAATGAAAAAAGATAAAACAAAGACGCCATATATAGTTAATTTTTTTATTCAAAAAAATTTTTACCTTTGAAGTTTTAGCAATAAATGAAAGTTACACCTTTCTTTGAAAAAATTTAGAAGAAAATTGTATTATAGACAAATCTTAAATCAATAACACCTGTAATATCCATTACTGATGTGGTGATACAATAATAATGAGTTCTTAAAATTTTATAATTAATTTTACTTTAAACAAAATTGAAAAAATTGAAATATAAAATTTCAATCAATTTGTGAATGTTAAATAAATTTGATAATACAGAATTTTTGAAAGGTTCTGATAACTGGGAAAAAAATATTTTGATTGACATAAATAATGTTAAAAAAATTGTATAATTTAGGTAAAGGTGCAAGTGTCTAAAAACATCTTTCTTGTATTTCTCTGAAAAAAGTTTAAACTCCTTTTGCTTCCTTTTTTCTATTTCGTCCTTGCATCTTTCTTTTCCTCTTCTTTTTTTCTCTTTTAATCTTCTTTACTCTCTTCTTTCTTTTATTTTCTTACTTTTTAAATCTTATTTGGTATATGAATATTTTGACAAAATTTTTTTAATGTTAACAAAAATTATTCTCCTCTTTTTTTTTTACCTCACATCCACCGATTTGTAAGAATGATAATTGACAGTCTGAGATAAATATTTCATTCCCATAATTAAGACATTTTTCAAAGAAAATTTAAAAATTCGTTATTTTTGCTAACATAATATTAAAATATACAAATTATAAAAGGTAAAAATTTGAAAGAGAAAAGGTAAAAATTGATTTAATAAATAAATTTTATAAACAATAATATTTGCTTAAATAAAAAAAATAAGTTAAATATTATATTTGCTTTTTATTTTGAGAAAGAGATATAGGATCGTTTTCTTATTTTTTATTTATTTAAAGTAACATCTTTAAAAAAGAAAGTAATCTTTCTGATTAAAACTTAAAATTTTTTAATAATTTGAAATAAATACGATTGTCTTGTCTCGTCGATGAGGAAAAAAATCCTGATAAAAAAACACCGGGCAAAAATATGCCAATTTATTCATTTTATTTCCAAATCAAAAGTAAAAAAATAATCATTTACACTTCATGTTAAACATATTTTTTTAAATTTTAGGGCATTCTCTGATGTCATATTGTCAATTGATATCCGGAATAATTTTGTCCAATTCTAGGACAAGATGTAAAAAAAAGTTAAAAAAAGGTTAAATAAACATAAAGCTATTGCACATGAATTACTAATCTTTATGTATTATTTAAAACTTGATTAAATTATAACCCACTTCTAACTTTACATTTTTTTTCTTCTCCCAATAAATATGACTGATTTGAGTACCAATGAGTCCATTAATTATTCCACCTCCTTTCGGAATAGACAATAGACAAGCGGGGCGCTTATATTAACATGGTACATATATAGATGTATTTGAAACCTAGGCTAATGTCTCATACCAAAGAGTTCAAAAGCATCTTTCCAAAAAATTGAGCTTTGACAGAAGATTTCAAAGATTTAGATATTTCGCGCGTTTGCACATTAAAAAGATTATCATTTGCTTGTGAGTTATATTAATTCCAAAATTATTTCCACATTTTAAAAGTAATACGTGAATATATTTTATATTTTTTAAAAATTAAATGTCTAATATCTCAAACGTTATAACGCCCTGGTATATTCTTAGCCTTTAAAAATTGAATGCAGATATAAAGGTTATCTGTCATTTTCTTGATTCTTATCAGCTTGTACCAACATTTTACAATGCACACCACTAAAAGTAAGTCAGTAATTTAATCCTAACAAGCTTGGATCAGTTGAAACCCTCTCAGAAATTTGACTCAGCCGGACCTTAATTTAATTCTCACTAGGATCGAGCTAAACTCGGAACTAAGCAACATTTTAATTTATTAAATATTTTCCTGATGCATTTATAAATATATTCTTTTCAATTCAAGTAAAACACCAAATTTTTTATTATCCTGTGAGACTTTTAATTTTTCTGATTTCCTTAAAACAAAATCTTACTTTTTTCGATTGGAATCTATTTTTAAAATAAGAGTTCAAACCGGATCTGTCTCGAATCTTTAAAAAAATTAGTCGAATTTGATTGGTTGGGCAAATTTTGAAAAAATTTCCCTGAATTCGAGAAAAGTAAGTCGAATACAAGGCTCTAATCCACCACCATTCAGTTTGATTCCTATCGTGTGCAAAATCGATTCCATCTTTTTTTAAAGATGTTTAACTATAAGGTAAAACCTTTTCTATTTTCCTGACCAGATAATTTATAAATTAATTAAAAAATATAGGCCATTTATTTAATAATCATTTATTATTTTAAAGTCACGAAAGTGTTAAGTAAATATAAATAATTTTAATCGAGAATAGATAAATATTATCTATAAATTACTGTTGATTTAAGGAACTATCATTGTCATACTCATGTTATAAAAATTATAGATAAAAAATAATTCTTATACCAAATAAATTTGTCAATAGACCCTTTAATTGTGGTGTCCTTTGGAATTTCAATATCGCACAATTCTCTGTTAAAAGTGTTTTAATGTGACTTTTTTAATTTTATTGTTTATTCTTTGATTAATATAAAAATGCTTTATTCATGTGCCAAAAAATCTTAGACTATATATTTTATATGACTCCAAATAGTGTGTAAGTAAAAAATTATAGATTTTTTAAAGAAATATAATTTTTTTCTTAGAAATTATGAAATATATAAAACTAAAGGTATTTCAGACTTATAGCTGATTCATGATGCATTGATACTTTATTCTTTAAACATGGCATAAGAACAACAACTCAAAAATATTCTTTTAAACTTTTTTAAACGAATTAATATTCATTATTTAATGATGCCATTAGAAAGATTAGCTATTATATAGAAATTTTTTATAATTTTTCTAAAACAATAAAGAAATTTTTTTGGATGAACCATTCCCCCTATGATAGGCTCGTTTTGATAATTTCCTGCCGTCAATAGAAACTTTCACTCTTTTCATCCATAAAAAGGTGTGGGAAATTATATAAATATGACGATATTAAGCAATTTCCAAAGAGAACATTTTTCTAGAACGGTATAAGTGTTTCCAGCAATTTTCTTTATTTTCAAGTAAAGGTTAATAATTTGTCGAACATTTTCTTTAAAAATGAATCATTTTTTAAAATAATTTATTAACGATTAAATGGTATCTGAGATCTCCCTTTACCAAGTTTTTATATATTTTAAAGAGCTTTCGCTATCTCATTCACCTGTCATAAAATTTATATCTGGGGTTTTTTTGGTAATCAGTAGATGGATTGGATGCGCTTAATTGTCTTGACCTTGTAGTCCAATGCTTTGGAACCGGATCGCGAGCCCCGATCAAGCAATTAAAATTAATATTAATTAAATATACAAACATAATATTCACATTTATTTGAATAAAATTTAGTTTATTTCTTAGTTTATAAAGGAATAAAATTTATTTAGCATAGTAAAATTATAGCAGCCTAAAGGAAAAGTTTTATTTTCACAATTTTATGGCACAAATAGTGTTGTTAAACGGCTCGTTTTGAGCCGATTTCTAAAAACGACTAACTCAATATTTTAGCCAGAAAAATATTGCCTAAGCCTCAAGATTTTGTTAATATATGCTTAGACCTTTGTTCCTTCTATGAGCAAAATCTTCAGACTTGGATAATATTTTTCTGGATGAAGTAGTGAGTTAGCCGTTTTGAAAAATCGGCTCAAAACGAGCCGTATAACAACACTAGTCACAAATCAAAAATGTTCGAAATAGCTCCGGTCTCCAATTTGCCATCTATAAACAAAATCTCCAGGGTTACATAATATTATTTTGTCTAAAATCTTAATCGGGCTGTTTTTAAAAATCGACTATTAAAAAGTAACTAGCTACAAATTTAATCCTAACTTATATAAAAAGTTCAAAATTAACTAATTATACATGAATTTAAATGAAAATACAATTTATTTAATAAGGAAATTATTATAATGAAAAAAAAATACATGTCGTATTATATGAAATTCATAGGGATTCCATATCTCTGGAATTTAAATAATTTACTGAGGGCGATATTTAAATTTTAAATTGATTTGACTGGAAATGCATTTCAGCATGCATACATAGAGTACACAACCGTGAATTACATACAATTTTACTGTAAACTTTATAACTATTCATAATTTAAATTGATTTTTATATGGATTTTTCATATAACTTAAAAAAAATACAAAAGTTTATGGTAAAAACTAAATTCCTAAGGTAGACACTCTGTACATGTTACGATACATTTTCAGTGACCAAATTTAAAATTTTTATAAATCGCCCTCAGCAAATTATTTAAAATCGAAAAATTCCCAATCCCCATAGAGTCCATATCACATTACGACATATATACCATAATATAAATTTTTTTTAAATTTAGGCATAATACACGGTGTTCCAATGAAACTGATACCATTTTGTTTTAAAAAGATAATTTAATAAAATTATATAGATCGGGAGAGAAAAATAAATTATCATTTTCTCCAAATTTCGTTAAATTCTATCAACAGGGTCCAAAGTGGTATACATTCAAAGTTGGACAAACAAAATTCGAACTTTCCATCATGTAAAAATTTTTAAATATTAATTACATTTAAGAAGACGATAGTAAAAAAAAGTGGCTTTCAATAAAAATGACTTTAGTTTAATTAAATTTTAAGACCATAAAAATATTACGGAGAAAAATATTTTTAAAGGAATTTTCTAACAGACACTGGTCCACCACAGCCTTGAATCGTTGGTTGCAAAGATAGATGCTACCGGATCGGCAAAAACGGTACGGTGGTGATAGACCACACGCAGCTCGTACTATTAAAATTTTGATTCTGCTGAAGCACTCGTATTGAGCCAAGACCGACCTAACACCCACCGAACAATTCATTAGGTATCCCGAGAAACTGGTATTTCGCAAACTACAGTGCATCCGATAATCAACAAAGAGCTGCACAGAAATTTTTAAGAAAGAAACAAGCCAAAGACCTAATCGATACGAATAAGATTGCCCGTTCGGTACTCACCAAACAACTTTTATAAAAATACCCTCATTAGTTCATGTCATATGGTTTATGGATAAAAAGCTGTTTACAGTAACTCCACCAGTAAATCTGCAAATGGTAAGGTGGACGTTGCCGTTTCAATGAGAAAAAAAAACAAGTTGCATTGATTTCTTTGTACTCTTTCAAATTTCTCGAAATCGTCCACATCTTTATCGATCCAGGGGTCAGAATTAATAGTATATACTATCGTGACGTTTTCGTAAGTGGGCATTTATTGCCTGTTATTAAAGAATTGTAGAGCAGTAAATTTTTTATATTCCAGCAGGACATGCTCCAGCTCACCGAGCCAGAGAAACTGTGTCATCTTACAAGAGAAAATCCAGATTTTATTTCTCCCTATCTTTGATCCTTAATAGCCCTGATCTCAATCCGGCTGACTACAAGATATGGAGCGTCCTTTATGAACGTGTTTATCAAACCTTCAACGAGAAGTTGACCATCTCAAAAAGCAGCTTGTGAAAAAATGGAATCGTTTTGATCAACAAGTTGTGGATTGTGAATCAATGAATGGCGAAATCGCCCTAGAGCATGTATTCAAGACCGGCATTTTGCATCGACTTTGAAATACAACATTTGACTGAAAATTTTAAATGTTGATGTTTTCATGTTTTTGTCATACTAGTTTGAAAAAAATAACCTGTGATAGAATTTGATAAGATTTGCAGAAAACATTGATAATTTCTCTCAATCTATAAAAAATATCATTGATTTTTAGAATGGATAAATTTATTCCTAAAACAAAAAAGGTATCAGTTCAATTGGAACACAGTATAGATATTATTTGACCTTAACAATAAACCGTTTTCAAAATTAGTGTCTAAAAGGCTCCCTCGTTTTTCCCCAAAAATAAACCTTGCCCAGAATAAATAAACATTCTGAAAACATGACGTAAGTGAGGCATTGCATTTAATAACCAGTAATTTGAAAAATCATCATATAAAGATAATGAATGAGATATATAAACATTTAACATAGTATAAAAAGTAACCTGAAAAGTAACTAGTATGAGTTAATTTTGTTTAGCTACCGCCAACTATTTACTTGTTGTAGATAATTACGTTAGCAATATTGAACAAGAAATTAGAAGAGCGAATATTTCAAAAAAAACAACAAGATGTTTCAATAATATAAATACAGTTCATAGAAAACACTGGAGATGGCAAAAAAAAATGTTTTATTTTGAATAAAAAAATTGATGCAACCTTTTAATCCTTATTTATAATTCGATACCTTTTAAATAAAAGCAAGATTATTATTATTATTATATAACATTATAAATTATAATGAATATCAAATATATATATAATATATATATAATTTTTCTAATAAATCTTCTAAATTTAATTAGAGCTACCCAGATTTTTTATATTTTTGCATTTTTAAAGGAGATAAAATGTAAATAAAAATTTAAAGTTTTATATAATGAAAATTTAAGTGAATCTCTCTTTTTTAAAAAATATAATTCTCCCATATGGGATGGTGAGGGGGGGGGGGGTATTTTGATAAAAACAAATATTTCAAGAAAAGAAAAACCAAAATAAGTTCTTGCTCGAAATCAAAAAGTTACTGTGATTTGTAAAAATGCGCATAAACAAGCTATTTTTTTAATATTAAACATGAGGAAAGGGAGAGAGGGGGTTGGGGGTGGGGGTGGGGGTAGATATACAATTTAAAATATCTTAGAAAAAAAATTTCCTCTAATTTAAACCGATCTGTCCTATATGAATTCCTATTAGGGATTTATAATTTGAGATGAAGAGGCTAGTAAAAAAATCCAGCCCGAAAATGTGAAGATTTTTTTTAAAAAAAACTCCGGTTTGGTATATTATATAAAATTTGACATGTATATAGATAGAAATTTTACCAAATAAAATACAAACCTAATATATCAATATATTAACATTGATACAATCGGATTTTAAAATAAATAATATACTTCCGTAGGTCTCTGACAATAACTGAATCGACTAACAAAACAAAAGAGAAAATGGCGAGTTTTGAAAAAGAAAGAATAAATTTATACTAATTCTATTTTCCTCCTACCTCATTATCTTTTTTGATATAATTATGAAATTTTTTTTTACTCATTTTGAACAAAATTTTCTGTGCAGATAAATTTATCCCTTTTCCATTTCTTCCTATTTTTATAATTTCTTTGTTTTCTATTATTGATATACTTGTTTTTGGATTTGAATTAATAAAATAAATCGGCATAAGCATGCAGCCAATTCGAAGCGAAGTATACAATAAATTTTGTATACTTCATCGCGAATTCGCGTTTTGTATGTGAATACAGGGTAACGTTGCCTTTTTTAAAACAAATATAGATTGATTTTTAATTATATCTTATATACAAATTATTTCTATAAATTTTTTAGATTTATATAACATTTTAATTAGTCATATATATTTTTTTAATGTTATGAAAGCTAATTTAAAATAAAGAAAAAAGAAGCTCTTATTATATAGGGGTAATCTATTTAGAACGCGACAACTGTAATGACAAATTAAATGGGGAAAACAAAATGATATTTATCTTTGGCGATAAACTAGACCAGACATATACAAATATTAAATTCTTTTATTTTTTTATCTACGAATAATAGAGTTTTAAACTCTTATTATAATGCAATAGGGTGGATATATATTATACAAATTATGGAAAATAAAGTATGATTAAAAATCGTTCGATCTAAAAAATTTAAAATAAAATAAATCTCATTATTCTTCTTATTTTTTGTGAATTTATATTAAAATAAGAATATTTTTAAAGAATCAGACTTTAGAAAAGTTAAATGACTTAATTTATGTCCCATTTTTTTTATTTATTTTAATTTATGTATTTTATGATAATTGATAATCGTATATAAAATTTTTTTATATTTAATATAATTTTCAAAAAATTTCTAGCCTGGTCCTGCCAAAATTATTCTTAAGAGTTTAAAAAGAAAGTATTTAATTAATATAAAACTGAATTATGTAATTAAAAATAATAGTAATTATATGAAACATAACCTTAGCCATAGCCAGAATTTTTCCCAGTAGGGGAATCGTTAAATTTGATGAGCCTTAGATTGGCTTTTTACCGGCATTTGGCTGGGTTATAAACTATATAATTTTTATATGCTCCTTTCTGAAAAATTTAATTTATAGTAAAAAAATATTTATAACAATATTTAAAAAAATTAATGTTTATAATTGCTTATTTAGTTTTTTTTCTGGGAAAAATGGGTCAGAAGGGAAGTGGGTTATAGCGTAACAATTTTTATTCGATTGAAATGATATATTTAGGAAAATTTGTAAGGAGGATTCCGCTCTCTGGCTACATTATGAGCATAACAATACTCTTAGGACCCTTCTACCGCATGGAGTCAGAGGGGCGATTAGCTGTTTAAACCATTATTAGCTACCTAAAAAAATTAACTAAACCGATTTTTTGCCCGAAAATTATGATTTACCTATGGGGGTTTTCTTAAAATATAGCTGCTCATATTTGAAAGAAACTGCGCGCGCCTGTAAATTGAACAGAATTAACCGACATTTATCCAATACCCAACTATAATTATATGTAATTATACGTAAAAAGACTATCAAAATTTACTTAAGAAATTATATTTATTAATTTGCTTACCCATTGTCGATGATAGGGATGTAATTTAGCATGTCATATAGAACTTGTTTAGGACTTTTTTTGAAAGGAACGAATTAAAAATATTTTTAAATTTAGAATTCAGTTATAACAATATAGAATCCATTTTTAAGGGATCCTTTGCTTAGATCAAAAAAAATGTGTATTTGAGAAGAAAAAAAATATTTGTTTTAACACTTTAATTATAAAAATTTGGCAATGACATTCAGAAAAATGTTTTTTTTTCGAAAACAAAATAAAAGGCGACAAAAATTTACTCAAAATTGAAAAAAAACAACAAATCATTTACATGTTAACATTATAGTTTTTTTTAAAACTGTTGTATTTACACGTTAGCTATATCTGATGATCTTATATGTAATTTCTATAAAAGTATAAATAGAAAGATTACATTTATCATTTCCTTTCTCACTTTCCTCGTTGTTTATTATTTTTTTCTTGCTTTCCTCTTTCTTTTTTTCCTATCCTCCTTTCTTCCCTGCTCCTTTCTCTATTTTTTTTACTTCCTTCATTCCTTCCAGGGCTGAGCAGTATCTCGGATATTTGTATCTTAGATTATCTTGCATATTTTTAAGAATTTTTTAAAGTATCTAAGATACAAATTTTTGGAAAGTACTTTTATCTTTAACAATTTTTTAAAGATAGAAGATACTTTTTTAATTTTAATCTTTGATAATTTTACATATAATTATTTAAATTAAACATTACTTATTTTTCTCTCTATTTTATTTTAACTGAAAAAAAAACATATAAAAAACAAGATTTTTCTATTAAAGTCTTTTTTTTGACTTATCATATAAATAGATAATACACTTTAAATTAAATTTTTAACTTAATTGCAATACGCTGCATATAAACTTTTATCTTCCTTACGTTGTTGTTTGCAAACGATGATATAATATTTTTGCTAAAGAAGCTATATTATTTTCTATGGAAATTAGGGATAGGACAACTAGCCGATCCTGATATAAAATCTCAGGGGTTTTGATTAAATTAAGCTTTGAAATGCTAGGCTCAGCCGCTATTTTTTTTTATAAAACTGTGGCCTGGTCAATTTCAAAAAAATAAATTTAATTTATAATGCCCTCTGCAGGTAACTGATGAAAAAAATATAAATTAATTTTTAATATCTTAATATAATAGAATTTATAGTGCAAGGGCTTCGACTAGAAGATGATAAATTATTATTAGACAAAATTATTGGATTTTACTTTTATTATAATTTTTTTTAAAATTAAATAACGATGAAAACTTTTGTTTATTCCAGATCTCTGCTTAGCGGCTATATTTAATTATGCTTGCATATCTTTCTATTAGATATCTGTAATGCTCGATAAAAAAATTTATTTGGATCGGACCAAGCAAAAAAAATAGCGGGCAAGGGCGGAAAAAAAGTAAAGATACCAGGCCTGCTTCATAGAGAATAGAAAAAAAAATCATTCTAAAGCCTAATTTTATTAAAATAACATATTTCATTTTGCTTGTAATTTTAGTTTATGATCATTCATTCATAAATACGATTTTTTCCCTACATTTTGTGTTTATTGCTATAAGAAAATCATGCAACTTAAATCTTCACCATTATTGGCTATTTTTCCATAAGATAATTTTTGGATTCTAAAAAACCGGGTTGACCTTAGTAAAAAAATGAAAACCGAGCCGGATACATATTTGACGACCAGGCAAAAATTAAATCCCAGGGCTAGGCAGGAAAATTTTAGCATTTGCAGACCTCTAATAGCTTAAAATGTTTTATTATATTTCCTTTTTTAAATAATAGATAATTTTTTCCCCCTAATTTTTTATTCCCTGAGATGAAGTTATTTTATTCCTTAAATTTTTTTTCTCCATTTTTTTGTATAAAGTATATCTTGTATCCTTTTAAAATTAAATGTGCCCTGTATCTAATATATAATTTTTTTAATAACCTGTATAGGTATTGCTCAACCCTGATTCCTATAATATTTATATATTCGATAATTAAATAGTTATACAAATTCAAATTTTTTATCATTAAATTTAAATAGCTTTAATAGTTTATATTGTAAAGATATCAAAATAATTATATTATTTTTCAATAAAAAGTGAATTATAATTTTGAGTAATGTAAACAATAAACTTTCTAATGTTAAAACTCAAAATATGTTTTATAGGTATGGTACATAATATTCTTGACAATTATGTAATAAATTTTTTTTTAATAATTGTCAATATAATTTTTTTTTAAATATTAAAGCAAGTGACTACAGGATCTAACGTCTTTATTCAAAACAAAATAATCAAATGTTATTATAATTTAAATTTTATTGCGAATTTTTTTTCAATAAGTTTTTTAAAATGGTTAAAAAAATGATTATAATTTTCGAAAGAATTAGTTATTAAAATAAGGAATAAAAATAATATTTTTCATAACTTTATTGAAGATGGATATACACAATAAGTCCAGTCAACGTTGTGATCAGCTGATATTCAAGTTCCAATTAAATATTCACTGCAACTACGGCTGGCGATTCACCCATTTAAATATGTACCATTTACAAATAGGCGGGTGACTCAGAATATTTATTTCCACTATAAATAAATTTCCCTTTAAAATTTTATGAAAACTTTTTAAAAAATTCAGGGTTTCATTTATTTATAAAAATTTCTTATATGGAAAACCAAAAAGTCGTATCATGAACTGATTTATATTTAACACCTCTATATTTCACTGGTTTTAATTTATAAAGAAAATCGTCCAATAAAGTATCATTGTCTGGACATTCCGTTATCTCTCAAATACATTTTAATGTCCCTAAGTATACATTTTTAGTGGATAATTTTTAAAACGCAAGGCTACGCCCCATATTTTGCCTTTTAGAATTCTAAATAGCTATCTAAGAAATTTATTTTCATACTAAAAAATAGCTATACACCTCTTTGTTAAAATCTATATAATTTCTTTTTTAAATCTAAAAAAAGAGTGAATTATTATGGATTTCAAATTTTTCTTGGCGTTATATATATATACAATTTTTAAAATTTCCCACCAAATAACTTGACACTTGTTCACTGCAAAACTAAAGTAAAATATTTCAAAAAAATGACAACCATTTGATTGACATGAGAATAGTTAAGCATTATATTGGAACTTAAGGAAATTAGAGCAAATATAAATGATCAAAAGCAGAACTCAATTAATTTAATACAGGCGCTTAGCCAACGGGTAAAAGGGGGGGGGGGGAGAAGCGTAGCAAAATTTTTGAAAAAAATATAAAAGGGCTTAGGCACCTAGCCAGAGGGAGGGGGAGAAATCCCCCACCCAATAACAAGAATTTTTGTAAACTTATATAAAAGGGCCTCAAGAATTGTGATTTGCAAAGTATTCTATTTCAAATAGATTATATTTTATTCTAAATATTAGTAAAAATTTTGCTGAATAAAATTATTTCTGAGACTTCTTGTGCTACAGAAAAAAGAAACAGCAAAATGTCTGCACGACAAGATGGAGCGTTATGGCACTTATTGGATCTTGGCCCTTGGAGAAATATCAGAATCACCTGAAACACATATTTTATCTGAAGCGGATACATTATTAGATTTAATCTGCCTACTGATTTTTTTTCATTGGAATGTAATAAATTATTTATTACACAACAATTTTATAAAATATTTTTCAAAAAATAGATTTGGCTGAAGTTATGAGAATCTCGAATATTATTATTACAACTTAGAAGACCAAGATATAATATCGACCAGGAATTTCTCGAAATTTATGTGATTGTTGAGGTGAAAGCGAAATTATATGACTTTGAGATTCACAAGCCTCGACTTTACCAACAAACAAATCATTCGAAGATTAACGTGGATTCAATTGAGGGTCAATATAATAACCATTTTTATTCCACTTTTAGATATAATTTTGAATTAAATCAATGAACGATTTGTGATTTACCAATTGGCTTTATCCAATTTACAAATAAATAACTCCCTCTGGTCTGAGGATATATCCAATCTTGATATTGAAAAATTAAATATTTAGCTAAATTTTATTCAAATGATATAAATGCATCTGAAGGCCAATTAATTACAGAGTTTAAATATTGAATGAAAGATTTATTTTTGTAGATAATCCTCCAAGTAATACAGTGGAAGCATTGCATACTTTAAAATATATTTTATAAATGATTAAAATTATTATATGTTTTGGAAATGAAACCAATTAATACAAGCATAACTGAGAGGACCTTTTCTTCATTACAGAGAATAAAAACATATATCAAAAGTATGACAAATTGATTGAATAGACTAGTTTTACTCATCGAGATCTAATTACCCATACAAAACAAATCATTAAAAAATTGGCATAATCGCAAGATTAAATATTTATTTATAAACAATATGACTAACTTTTTAAATCAATAAAATGTTTAATTTTATATTTTATTGTGATTTACATACCGATTTATATAACCATAATATTTTCTAACCGTATTATATTCGCTCTTAATATTTTGTATTTTCCAATATTTTATAACTTGTATCTGAAATTATCATATTTTAAAATTTGGTTAGTTCTAATAATTTATTTTGCTCTAATAAATTTTTAATGCTCCAAAAAAAAATTATTTAAATATTAAAAAAAATTATGCCCCCTCCCCGTAGAAAATTTCTCACTACACGCTTGGTTTAATATTTTTCGCAGCAAGACAAGCCCATCGTTTTAATATCAATATAGGTTCAGTCAAAGACTACTATAAAATAAATCCCTTTATCTCCCTCTTGGATACTTTTATAACTCAAATAAATGAAAGGTTCTTGATTGATCAGGCAGCTCTTATAAATCTTCAAATATTATTACCACAGAATCCTTCCGAATCTATTTCAAATCTTTTTCCTACACACCCCTCCTCTCCACCTAGAATGTATACAATATACCATTATTAGGAAGGATTTGAAAGAAAAATTAGTAAAAGTTAATATCTATAACGGCTATAATTCATTTTTAGGAAAAAAGGGTTTTTATAAATTTTAGAAAATTCTAATATAGTCAAAGGTCTACAATAAGTGGACCTAAAGACCTTCAATAAACCATGTGGGAAAAACCCCAAGCTAATAGTACTCCCCCCCCCAGAAAAGTTCTGGACACGCCTATGGGGGAGGACTATTAGGTGGGGGTTTCTACCTTAAATTTTATTGGGAGTCTTTAGGCCCACTTATTTTAAGCCTTTGGCTTACTTTTATATATAAATATTTTTTTCTGAAAATTATGAATTAGTTGTTTTAAAAATTATTAATTTATTTTTCTATCAAATCATTGTTTATAATGTTATATTGTATACATTTTTGGGGGAGTGGGATATGTTTAAAGGGAAAATGTTAATTAGCCCTATGGAATACTACACATATTTATTACGAAGAGTATTTTGACAATATCCAAATTTGTATATTTAGACGTGCTTGCATTTAATAATTTTTTTTCCTATTATTTATTTTTATTAAAAAATATTTTCCAATAGAAAAATTATTTTTACTGTCATTATTTTCTGCATTATAACTTGCTAGTAACAATTACGAATGATAAGTCAAAAGGTAGTATTTTTTTATAGACTCCCTAAATAGCAGATATTCTAGAGAAACACCCATTAGAAGAAAGGGAAAATCTTTCCAAATCTATTCGTACTATTTGCAGGTTTTGCCTATCAAAATTGAGGCATATGACTACAACAAAGTGGACACAGCAAAAAAAGCATTTTAGGATACATCATGCTGCCATGAATGCGATTTTTATGATTAAATTTAATTTTACATGAACATATTTGTATTTAATACGTTTTATGATTATTTTACAATAAAAAAATTTCCCAAAGCTGAATTAATTTTAAAGTTATTTAAAATTTTATATCGTAGTAATTTTTAACATATATTAGTATTAAAGTAACTCGTTCATAAAATTAGTAGTGCAGGGTTAAAATGATATGTACAAGAACAGGCAGATTTCTAATCGGGTTGGAAATTTCTCACTTCTTGGTTAACGCACCTGAAATGGCGTAATATTTTATTAATAAATAATAATGATCATCTCTCCTTCCTTTGTAGATTCTTAACTTTTTAAGGTCGTTGGCTCTGCTATTTAAGCTTTCTAAAATGTATTATATTGACCACTACGCAGTAGAATCACTGAGGGGGGGGGCGCAGGGGCTCGAGTCTCCTGAAAAATATGAAGAGCCCCCTCAAAATTTTGAAATTTATTTTTTATACCAATAAAAAAAAGGTAATTTTGAAAATGTTAAATTTTTTTTTTGAGCCTTCTGAAATTGTAAAAGCTACCTAGCCTCCAAATCCATAATATGACACATAATAGTGCTGGGACTTGGTATAAAAAACAAAAAAAGACTTGCGCAGTTTAAAAAACCTAAGAAAAAAGTGAACTTTTTAAAAAAAATTAAGAGCAAGAAAAATATTATTTAAAAAAAACAGCAAAATATATAACAATTTTTTTGAATATTATGCATAGTTTTTTTAAAAAAAGTATACCTTTTAAAAATTTTGGAATGAATAATTAGCTACATTTCAATGATAGAGAAAGATAAAAAATTTTATTTGAAATTATCTGAATTGAATTATATGAGTCTAGGTAAAAAAAGTTTACTATAAGTTTATGTTTTTTTAAAATATCATAAATTTAGTATTTATTATTTATTATTACATAAAGCCAAGATTTAGATATATTTTTTTATAATTTCTTTACTTTGATATTATATTACTAAAACATATGTGTAAATAATATATCCTCAGAATTTAAAGTTATGGGATCTTCAAAATTTTTCTTTGTTTTCAAAAATATCTTTTTTTTCTATCTAAAATTTTATTTTATTATAGTATTATTAATATCTATTTATGGTTATAAAGTAAATATGTTTAATTTTGAAATGATGAACTTTTTATTTCTTATGTAAAAATAGTATATTAATCGAAACACATAATAAAACTTACAGACATACTCCAGGCCTATAGCTAGAGGGGGGGGCAACAAGGGCTAGGCATGAGAAAACGATTTTTTTTATTTTTTAGATTTAGTTATGTTTAGGCCCCATATTTTAAAAAACGAAGCTTATTTGGAAAAAACTCAAATTCAAAATATCTATTTTATTTTCTATTTTAACCAGAAATTCCAATAACCTTTCTATTAAATTTACCATTAAATTTAAAATCCCTCTTCCAAAAAGCAAAATATAAAGAATCAAAATTGCATACGAAAATTTTTATTTTAACAACTTAATAAAAAACCACATTTAAAATATCGTAAGTTTTTTAAATTATATTTATTTAGATTAAATAATAAAAGAGAAGTAGAATCTGACGCCGAGAATTAGAGATTTGAACAATGGAAGCACTAAAGGATGCAAATAATTGATCAACTAAATCACAAATCAATTGATATCAATAGCAGAGAAAATAATCTTAAACTACATAGTGACTATTGGAAGCCGGTTATTTTGTTATGGCTGATGACTCTAGAGATGTTAGTCTATATGAGCAATTTAGCGTATGTGCTAGATACGTTTATAAAATAAAAACACCAAAAGAATCTCTTATATCTCTGGAGAAAGTTGATGACCTATAGGCAGAGTCAATGACAAAAACCTATAAACACTCAAAATAACAAATCTATAAATACTATTTATATTGTCAAAGCATAATGCGACAAATTTTATGAAATGGCATCTTTCAGGAGTTTAGGAAAGATATAATAATATATCAAAATAGCTGTATATGTGCACTGCTATACAGATAAGCTCAACCATGTCTTGATCTCTGCCTATAAATCAGTACCTCAACAACCAAGTTTTAAATGTTTTAAAAGGCATTCATGTTGAAATTAAGTAAAATGTAAAAACATTGATGCCTTGAGTTCTAAGATAAGAAATATTGTATTATAACGATAGGTGTGGTAATAATATTCTAGAAAATATAGGCCATGGTGATATGATAAAAGTGGAAGGGATTTTATATATTATTTTACAGTTTGATACATTTATTTATATGTAAATATTTAAAAATTACCAACAATATGTTAAAAAATTCAGACACATTAACAGCAATGGTTATTTTTAGATCTCTTATTATTTCACTGTCAGAATTAGGAAATGAATCTAATTTTGACTTACATAAACGTGGCCAGGGTTTTGCTAAGGGAAGGGGGGGGGGTTACTACTAGGTGGGTATTTTCCATAAATTTTATTGGAGATTTTAAGATCATCTATTGTAGAAATTTAGCTATGTTACATTATTTAAAAAATAGTTTTGGTTTCACTTTTTTTATTAAACACTTTTTCCTAAAAATTCAAAATATAGTCATTATTTAAAAAAAATGATAAATTTTTTACCTATTTTTCTTTCAAATGATTATTTATAGTGATATATTATATACATAGGGGAAGAGGATTAAGGGGGGGGGGGGAGGGGGTTGTCTACTAGGGTAAAAACTTTTTTAGCTTAAAATTATATTTATGAGAACAGGCAAATTTTCGAAGGGGAGTGGGAATCCCACCAGCTACGCCTTTGAATTTATATAATATGAAAATCACAAATTAAAGATAATTACGTTCTACCATTTTTAATGATTTTATTTATCTGAATGTTGTTTCTGCTAATTTTTCTGATCAAACAAACAAGATTTATAAGTAAATTTGGTTATTATGATAAATAAAATTTTGCCAAGAATATATTAAAAGTACACTTTACATCCCTCTTATCCCCTTTTTTAAATATGATCTCATATCCCTATCTACTAACTTAAAAGGTCTTTTATAAATAAAAATCTATATTCGTTTTTTGGGGCCTACACTGTTTTACTATCCTCTTATACGCTTCTTTTTGCCTGGGTTTTTTATTTCTGTCTGCAAGCCTTAATTAAAAGGACAGGCTTCCATAACCCCTCTAATCTGAATAATTAGTTTTCTCTTAATCATCGAGTTATTCAAGCTAAAATAATATTAAATTACAGGGATACAAAATGATAATATATTTATGGGAAGAGTATAATATTGCTTGGTATATAAAATTAACAATAAAATCCTCCACTAATATCAACCGAAATGTTTGTAGTATAGTCTTAAGCCTATCGCTAACCCTGCCCACAACCTGTATAAGGCCTTAACTTCAGAGGTGGATTGGGAGAGAAAAGGCCCTATGTAACTACTATTACCCATCTGCCTTCAGACTTAGTTATCTAAAATTTAAATACTGTATTTATTAACAGGGCCGAACTTGGAGACTAAAGGTCCCATGGGACATTTCTAAAAGAAGTCTCATAATTGGGGGCTTCGCCTCAAAACTCCCATTTGCCGGCTTATGGCCCGCTTTTAGCCTGCCTGCGTCTGGGAATTATATGATTTTATTTGAAATCAACTCCATATATTAAAATTTAATAGAATTCCTATCTTTTTAATATTAAGTGTAATATTTAAAAGAATTACTCGTTCTTTGAGTTGGGATATATTATTCCTCGAGTTAATTTATAAACTTTTGTGTTCAAAATTACTATATATATTGTTTCATTCATTTAATGGCCATCAAGCCAATCTGCCTTTAATAAAGAAATGATTTTAAGTAATCTTCCCATATTTTTTTATAAATGAGGATTAATTTTATAATATAATTTTATTTTTTCATGTGATATATTAACTAAATCTTATCTGTTTTATATATATTTTCTTTATTTTATATTTATATGGTGCTGGGAGATTACCTGTAGTAAATAACGGGAAATAATAAATGGTGGGAAATCATTGATTGCAATATCTCTTAAGATGATTAGAAAAAAAAATAGGTTAACAAAAAAACGAAATATTTAAAAGAATTAAATAAAATATGTGTTATATTTTTATAATATTAAAATAAAAAACGTAATATAAATATACTATAATATCGAAAGAGAAGTAAAATAAGTATTTAGTTGTTAATAATATGTGCCGATAGTGAGCTTGATCTAATAATAGTATATTGAGCAGGACGCGAAACCGATATCATTTGATTAAATCTGGCATCTGCCGCAAAATGTTAGATCTTAAAAAATTGAAGCACAGGAGTGAGGCAAAACGAGAATAATCTTCTTTTTATATCGCTAAACTCTTTAACATCTAAAATTATCAATGTTGCTAATCGTATTAAAAATTTACTTCAGATTCTTTTAACATGTACTTGCATTCTGTAGTCGAACATATATGAATCGTAACAAAATAGGAAAATGAAACAGAATTAGAATGATTATGGTTTATCACTGTATGCATATCCTATTTCACTCAGTCATAGATACCAATATATTAAAACCTCTAAATGATATAAAATTAATACTATAAGAAACCATTAAACGTTTGCTTCTAAACCGCGTTTGAATTGAACACTTAGAAAGAGAGGAATTTGTTGAAGTTGTGCCTAAGATTAAGTTTCCTCCTGGCTTAACAATTTTCGTATTAATGGTGATTATTTGCATCAATAATCAAGAATCCCACATTAGATTTCTTCCAATAATTATCTTCTATTGGCATCATCATAAAGCCCTCTAGATAATCCTGCAATTTGCCAGGTTCTGCTGTGTAATCACTATGATGAATCAATTCGTCTGTATTCTTATTCAAGTCAATAAGTAGATTGTCATAAATTCAAGAAAATGAAATAGTTTATATCGCACCTCATCACTATCTACCTTAGCTAATGAAGAGATTCTTTTCAAAGCCTCTTTAATTTCATCAAAACTTCTAGGATGGATATTGATTTTCGAAAATCTTACTGAAAAACTAATTACTATCTGATCAATGATATCCCGAAATACTTCAATTCTGTAATTTTGAACGAAGTCATTTAAACGCTCATCTGAACATTTCTTAAATCACTTACTTTTACGACTAATTCTATGCTGCGGTATTTCAGTTTCCATGCATTTATCACCAGGTTTCATCAAATCAGCATATTTTTATTAATAGATAATGCCATATTTGTTGCTTTCATATGTATTAAGAGGATATTTATTGAATTTGAGGAAAATATAGAATCTTCAACTATTTCCAGACAGGTAAAATCTTTAAATTTCTTAAATATCTTGATAGAGGCCCAATTATTTCTAAATTTTTCAAAGAAATTTGTGGCGTTAGTTTATAATCTCCATACTGTAGCGCAGAAAAATCCTCAAACATTTACACTGGGTTCTGTTATATGAACTTAACAAATACGGTTAATTTTAGTTAGGGGAAAGGGGTTATAAATAAAAATAATCCAACCAACCAGTATTTTAAATCAGGGACATGGGAAAGTTTTCAGGGCTATTAGGTAATTTTTATCTTAACTCAAAATAAGTTTTGCAAATTCAAAAATATTTTATTTTTAGGCATTTTTATATATCAGAGACCTGCAGAGGTACTATTTGAACAACCCGGCCCGAACTTTTTTAGAAAAAATTTTCGGCCCGGCCCGAGTTTTATTTTCAGGCCCGGCCCTGATTTTTTAAAAATATATAATATTTATTTTTTATTTTTATGGCTAATAATGGCGTTTTAAAATATTTGGTTTTAAAATATACATCCCGGCCCGGTTATTTTTTAAAAAAAATTTTTTAGGCCCGGCTCGGGTATAAAAAATTAAAATATGGCGCAGCCCGTGCATCCGGGCCGGGCTTAGGGCCTGCAGGTCTCTGCTGTAAAACATACATATATATATTTAATATTAAAATAATCATATTTACAGAGTTTGGTTTTGTTTGTATTGTTTATTATTTCATTTCTCTCTATTCCCATTAAATATTTATATTTATATGCATATAATAATATTCTATTTCCTACAATTATACTTGTTTTTTAGGACATATTCATTATTAAATTAAGCTCTTTTTAGAGCCTTCGATACTTATAATATATATATATTTATTTTTATCTATTAATTTTATATACTTGTTTTAAGTGTTTTATCATTTTTTTAAAATAAATAAAAAGATTTTATTTGTAAATAAATAAAAAAATATGTATAAATTAATTAAACAGGGATGGTGAAGAAATTTTATTCATATAATTAATAGGTAACTAACGGTAACTCGGGGAAATTTTCGATATTATTATTTTTTTTATTGTTTAAATATTTTTTTTATTATTTTTTTTAATTTTTTTTATTTTTATTTTTTTTATTAATAAATAAAAAAATAGATAAAACTAGATATTCATAATATACTAGAGAATTAAGATTTTTTCTTGAAATTTTCAATTATTTAAGATTCTATTTAAGATTTATTCTTAAAATTTTCAATTATTTAAGATTCATTTAAAATTTTTCAAATACTAGATATTTAAGATTTTTTTCTTAAAATTTAAATTTTCTAAAACTATATAATCATAATATACTAGAGAATTAAAATTTTTTCTTGAAATTTTCAATTATTTAAGATTCATTCTATTTTTAATTTAATTTAAAATTTTGAATCAAATACTAAATATTTAAGATAAAAATATAATCATAATATACTAGAGAATTAAGATTTTTTCTTGAAATTTTCAATCAAATTCTAGATAATTAATCAATTTATTTCAATAAACAATGATAATATAGATATATATATAATTTTAAGGAAAAACAAAAATAGTTTTATACATATTTATATCATTTAAAAATTTAATTAATTTATTTAAATTGGACATATTTTTAATTTTGCGAAAATAACTGTATTGACATATATACAAATGAGTTGAAGATTTTTTTCCATTTCTGGGTATGCTTGCCTTAAGATCCCTCCATAAACGCTCAATGCGTTGAGTATGGGTTGATATATCATTAGGGTCTACAAAATTTTGACTGTGATTCACTGAGTAATGGTCATAGCCATTTTCATTTAGATTGTTATAACTTAACAAATATTAAATTTTAAGATTTATCAATATTTAAATTACCCCTTCCATTTGTCCGTCATTATAGTTGAATCAGTATGGACATGTTTGCTGATTATACCTGGAAGGGTATCTTTATCTCTTTTTTCTGTATGAGAAATAAAAAAATTCCCATCATTTCTTGAAATTCCTCCTACAACCCAAATGGCATTAGATTTTAGAATCCTCCCTGTGTTATTTTTCCTTTTAAAAATATGGGATTCATCTATTTCAATCACATGCCCAGGGCCCCCTATTTTGTCAAAATTAATTGCCTGTGTATGGCAGCAAATCTTTCTAAATATAGCTTACCTAAAAAATACTTATTGACAAATATTACAAATAAATATATACCATTTTCCAATGGTACATTGTGCTAACTCTATTAAAGGAAGGCTATCGGATATTGACGTCAAGGACACAAAAAGATATATTAGATGTATAAATTTGTTAACAGGGATATTAACATTTTCAAATATAGAGCCTAATTAATAAAATAAATTTAAAAAATAATATATTGTTAAACCCTTCCATATAGAATTGCTGCTTGTACATATTTTGCATCTTACTCTATAAGATGCTGCATTTCTCTCCATTATCATATTATTATTACAACACGTGTGATTATCTAGAAGTTCGTAGTCTTTTAAAAAAGCTATGGTTCTTGTATAACAATTTATGATATCGGTAAAAATAAGATATTCCATTATAATATTATAATTATGGTCTTTTAATAATTAAAAATAACAACAATAAATAAAAATAAATTAAAAATAAATTTATAAAAAAAGATGAAAAATTTCCCCGAGATACCGTTAATTACCAATTAATGTTTTAACAACAAATAAAAATAGGGAAATGGTTTTATTATTCGACTATTGAGTTTGAGGGTTCAACATTTAATTCTAATTTCCTTTTATTTCTTTATAGCGCTTACGCTTATAGTGCTTACGCTTATAGTGCTTACGCTTATAGTGCTTACGCTTATAGTGCTTATAATTATTCCATCTAAAATTTTTAATAATTAATTTAAAATTATTATATATAAAAATTATGTTTAAACACATATTTAGATTTTATATCAGCTTTTTTGAAAAAATATCTTTTTTCTTCCTAAGGCCTCAAAATTCTTTCCTAAAGGCCCCAATTTTTTAAAATCTTAAGGCCTCATGCGACATTTTCCCTAGGCTGGCCAGCCGGCCCCTGCTTATAAGTAATATATACGAGCCATATTTGAGTATTATATTCATTTAATTTTATTACGGTACCATTCAGAGCAAAAAAGCAATTTAATAAATATTATTTTTAAAAAAACATTCATCTCCTAGACAGATAGTAGACACTAAATATTAAAACTTGGCCATAGCTTCAACCTATTTTTAATCTGAATTAGTAAAAATAGTATTTATTAAATAATAATCTCCCTTCAAGCTTATCTAATATTTTAAAAATCTAGATATCAGCCCTCCATTTGGATAAACAAATTTATAACTAAGAGACCATAACCGAAATGTTATTGTATTGTATGTACATGAATCATGATAATATTTAAATTATCTTGGGCTAAAACATTATAAAATTGTAATTAATTTAAGTAAATAAGGATTATACCAATTGGATTTATTTTAATAAAAAAATTCATAAGTATTTGCACTAAATAAGATTGATATTTTAATTGCCAATAAATATTAACAGCATACTGCTTACCTTAGCAGAGGCTAATAAAATTAACAAACTTTGCAACTTTATCTCTAATTTCAACCACCATCAATAGACTTTGCTTGTACCTATCACTTTTAATTTTTTTCTGAAAAAAATACTTAAACCTATTGAATTCTTATTCCTTATGCAGAATCAATGATATATATCATTGTGCAGAATATAACATTACAAATTTTTAGATAGTTCCAGTGAGTATAATAATGTTTTTCCTAAAAATTTCAAATTATTAAATATTATTTGAGTTATTTATTATTGTGATACTTTATTATTTAGTTACAAATTTAATATTTTTGATAGATCCAACTAAAATTTATATCTTATCCATAAGTAACTTTCTCAACAAATATGATTTTTTTATAATAATAATATTTCTGTTGATATGACCGATTAATACTGACCTTTAAATTGTTTTTTTTTATGTTTATATAAATTGATTTTTTTTATAAATTGTGAAGATTGATTTTTATAAATTATTATATTAATATGTAAATTGTTATATAAGCATGATATTTTAGTTTTAAAATAGTAAAATTTTAATAAATTGAATAAAATTAAACTCGTAACTTTGATTCATTCTAAATTAAATGAAATTGAACTCGTAACATTCCTATTTTTAGAAAACTTTATGGTGGCAGTTCCGCTACATATTCGAGGAAATGGCAAATAAATAAATAAATATGAAACAGATTCCCAATAATAATGTTAATATAAATATTGAATTTCCAATATACTCCGGAAATGGCGATCTTTTTTTGAGTAGATTCGAAGACATCTTTAAGGACACTCAGATCTCGGACATCGAAAAAGCAGGTTCCTTTACAAGAAGACTACCAGGATGAGGTATATATCAAGCTCAAATCGAAATGTTCACCTACCGACTTCATCAATACATCGATATTGATTGAAAAATTTTGGGTATTACACCCGAGGTAATCTACAAGTTCCAACTTATTATTATTTAACGCAGCTGTACAAGGTAAGAACGAAAGTTACATCAATTGGGTAAGTAGATTATGCATTTTAAAAAATGAATGTTTGCTAAGTGATAGTAGAGTTATTGAAAAAGTAAAAATTTCATCAAAATATTAGGCAGAAAATTACGTTAAAAGAAAACATTACATTAGCAGAAGTTCTTACTTTAAAAGATGATTTTGAAAAGTTAGAATTGAAAGAAAATTTAATTGCTAAAGTTGAAAATATTTCTTTAAACGAAAGAAGAGAAGATGATACAACCGTGAAACATGTAGAAAGGCAAAGAGGCAGGAAAACAGAAGAAAATAAACAATTGGTGAGATATGGAGACCATGACGAACGACAAAATTTACAATCTAATTACGGTAACAGACAACGATGGACAACAAGAGGCCATGACTTTCAAAGAAATAATTATAAAGGAAATAATTATAAGCCCAGATATCAAGGAAATAATTACAACCCTAGATATCAGAATTATAACGCGAATTATTACAACATCGTCAGAGCAAACTATCCAGGATCGTACAATAATTCTTCGAGATTTGATAATAGAGCTAGTTATAATGACAATAACTATATTAATTATAGGTTTAATAATGATTATAATTACAGATATAACAGACATTACAACGTTCAAGATTTATTCAAAGATATAACGTTAATCATAATATTGGAAATCAAGGAAGAAATCAAGTATGCAATTGTAAATATCATAACAACGATAATAATCAATCACGATATACAAATAAAGTAAACACTGTAAATATAGAAGAGATAAAAGAAGATGATAATGACAAACTAGAAAGAAAAGAATATAATTTATACAATTTAGACATAAACAATATGGATACCGAAAATAATTATACAGCTAACGATGTATATAAGGTTTCAGTATATTTGAACGACATGCCTATTTTGATGCAGATCGACACCGGTTCAAGGTATAGTATCCTACCGATACATATCGCGAAAAAGATTGGAGTTAAAATCTTAAATAAATTAGATATTAAATTAACTGGATATGATGGAAACACAATAAATGTATTAGGAACTACCAAAGTCATCAAATCTTAACTGCTTATGTAGTCCAGAGTGATAAGATTGCACTGTTAAGAAGGACCTGGATAACAGTTTTTGGGAATCTAGATAAATTTGTGAATATGGTTGAGGATGATTATGGTAATACTATACAAGAATTAATTAAGCAATGCAATTTTAAACTTAACGAAAAACCAATGCTTCGCAGCTATGTCAAATTACGTTTAAAACTATGCCACACCGAAAATCATACCGCCAAGGCGTATACCATATTCTAGAATTGATTTGATAACAAAAGAACTTTAAAAGTGGATAAACGATAAAATTATTGAACCTGTTGAAGACGTTAGATGGGCTAGTCCTCTCACTCCCGTTTATAAGAGCGATGGCTCACTTAGGCTCTGTGCCGACTTCAAAAATACTATCAACCCTGCTTTACAAGATTTCAAGTACCCTATACCACGCATTAATGATTTAATCGCAAAATTATCTAAAGGTAAGAAATTTACCAAGATAGATTTTAAAAAACGCGTTTCTCCAAATACCTATACACAAAGAATCAAGAGATTTTCTTACAATATCGACACCTAAGGGTTATTATAGGTTTACGAGACTGCCGTTTGGTTTAAAAACTTCGTCGGCAATATTCCAACAAACTGGATAACATTTTGGGAGATTTAAAAGATGTTATATTTTACATTGACGACTAATTACAGATGATAACGATGAGATACATTAGAAGAACATTAAAAAAGTATTCGAAAAGATCATCAAGTATGGATTAACCCCTAATTTCGACAAAAGTTTATTCCTGCAAGCTTTTTGGGACATGATATAGACAAACATGGTATACATCCCAACGATGATAAGATAAAAGCTATTTCTAACATGCCGGAACCGAAGACAAAAGATGAATTGGCAACTTTTTTGGGGATGGCAAGCTGTTTTCGAAAATTTTTATGTAATTTTGCGGACATAGCTGATCCTTTATACAAAATGGTTAATAAAGACAAATGGTTATGGGATAGTGCACATCAAAAAGCTTCGACAACTTAAAAAAACTGGTAAGTACTCCGCCTACGTTAAATTTTTATAATCCGGATCTACCAATAGGCATTGCAACTGATGCTTCAAAGAAAGGTCTAGGCGCAGTCTTATTTCATATTGAAGGTGATGGCAAAGAGAAACCCATTGCTTTCGCGTCAAGAGCTTTATTAAAATCAGAGTTTAATTACACTAATATAGAGAGGGAAGCTTTATCTGTTATATACGTGGTAAAAAAGTTTCAAAAATATTTAATTGGAGATTTACAATAATCACAGATCACAAGCGACTCGTTTATATATTTAAGAAGGGACTTAAAGATAATTCATCCATATCAATGCGACTTCAAAAATGGAGTTTGGCTATGGGAGCCTATGACATTACGATAATACATAGACCCGGGAAACGAAATGTAGTACCGGACCCCAATTGAACGCAGAAGAAATGGTACAAGAGATAGATGATGAAATAATTGATGACAAATTTTGGGACTTACCAATAAATTTTAAAAGAATAGTTCAAGAGAGGTAATTAATAATATAAAGAATCATGAACAGATAAAGAATAAAGAATAAAATATATAAAAATATGGAAATGGAACTAGCTTAATTAAAGATTGTCTTTTTAAAGAGAATAGGATCATTATACCGAAGAATATAAGAAAGGAGATATTACAGGAATTACACAAAGGGCATCTTGGTGCTTGGAAAACGAAATTGTTGGCGAGAGATTATTTGTGGTGGCCTGGTCTAAACACTGAAATAGATTAGGAGGTGAAAAACTGTGATACATGTAATAAATATGTGGACAATCCTCATAATGTACAAAATCCATAGAAAACAGCTGTAAAAGTGTTTGAACGCGTGCACATCAACTTTGCACAGTTTGAAGGTAGCAATTTCTTGGTATGTGTTGACGCACTTAGCAAGTTACCTATCATTAGAAAAATGAGAGATATAATTACTAAGTCTACAATTAAAGAATTTTAAAAATAATCAGTTTGTTTGGTATACCCGATATGATAGTCGATAATGGTACAAATTTTACAAGTAGCGTGTTCAAAAAAATTTTGTAGTGATCATGGAATTGATCACATTCTCACCGCGCCTCACCACCAACAATCCAATGGTCAGTGTGAGCGAATGATAAGATCAATGAAAATATGCATGAAAAGGAATATGGAAAGTAATAATAAAATAGACTTAGATATGGCTTTAGTATTTTTTTTATTTAATTATCGCAAAAAACCAAATGCGACAACCAACAAGATACCAAGCGAAGTGATGTTCAACAGAACCATAAGAACCAGATGAGATTTAATCAAACCGCAAGAAGATAAAGTGAATGAATTTAATCGCAATTTATCGTCAAATAGAAATATCATGAATGGTGACAAAGTTTGGTATAAAACCTTCAAGGATAATATATGGGACAAAGGCACGGTAAAACGTAAAAATGGGAATTTAATATTTGAAGTGGATACAGGAGACAAAATTATTAAAAGACATTTAGACCAAATTAAAAAAAAGGTCTACGAGTAGCACACCTCTTGATGAAACGACACATTTGAAAACAAATACTGAAAATGCAATATTACTGTAAGTTTTAGAAGAAATAAAGATCAAAATTTAGGAATACAAGAACAGAGTCTTGTTAGTCAAAGACCAAGCAGGAATATAATTTTGCCCAAAAAATTAGATAATTTTATAATGAAATAAAGACTAAAAATATATATATATATATATATAATAAAATATTTTTCTTTTAAATAAACTTTCAATAGCAAAAGTTAATGAAATACAGCGTCTACATGAGCGGGAGGGGTAGGAACAGTTTGCATCCTATTTTTTTGAGGGGGTAGGGGGTAAACTGCTTTAATGGGGTTAGGATAGATTTTTTGACGGGTTATCTATTAAATTTTGAGATAAAATAGGACAAAATTTAATGCTGTAAAAATTAATACTTTTATTATAGTATTATTATAATACAATTCATCGACCAAATCTATATATTGAAAACAATCATACACATTGAACTATCCTTTTAAATGTAATTTAAAAGGTTTAGATATTTCAGCAAGCTCATAATGCCATAAAAATTAATTCATTGTAAATAATGGAGGTTTTAATTGAATTTATTATCTAAAAAATAAATTCTTCATATTCACAAAATATCAATAGTTGGTAGTAGAGATAGATTAATTTAAATTATAAATTCTTTGAAAAGAGTATCTATAAATAAATAGGTGAATAGAATTTTTTAGGGGGGTAGGCAAGGTTTTTGAAAGGGGTTTGCATCCAATAAAAATCTTGTCATGTAGACGCTAATGAAATATACTAATGATGACAATAAAACTATCAAGAAACGTTGACTGCACGATAAGATTCACATGCAAGAAAAACCTGAGTGGAGATCATTTTTTAAAGGGTGGAATGTTGATATGACCGATTAATATTAACCTTTAAATTGTTTTTTTTAATGTATATATAAATTAATTTTTTTTTATAAATTATGAAGATTGATTCTTTTTATATAAATTATTATATTAATATGTAAATTGTTATATAAGCATGATATTTTAGTTTTAAAATTAAAATAAATTAAATTAAACTCATAACTTTGATTCATTCTAAATTAAATAAAATTGAACTCGTAACATTCATATATTTTTAGAAAACTTTAATTTCAAATAAATATTAATCATTATTTGGTCCTAGATTATTCTAATCTCGTCAAAGTTTTATAACGTCGTAGTAAATGTGATTTATTTTTATGGTAGGATTAGTACGGCCAGTTCAATGACATATTTTGTCAATGGGCCAGTTTATCTCAAGCCTTTTAAAAAAATGATATAGGTTTAAATTATTCATTCATTCCTTTATGGAGATTATAAATACAGATTTTGCAAAAGTTAGTGACAATGATATTTCACTTTATTATATGACAATCATAGATTGAAGTAGATTTTGATATATTTGAACCGACGCCTACAGATTTTGATGGAATTTTAAACAATGTCAGACAAGTTATTAATTAAGATTAACAAATTATCGAGTAAGTTTAGGTATTGCCTCATAATCTGAGCTCAGATGATTTAGCAGATTTGATAACAAATTATGGCAAATTTACTTTGTTAATCAAGGTATTTTATTTATTTTTTATCTTAAATAATATTTAATAGCAAGCACAAGAAGTTGAAAAAGATAATGAAAATGATGATGCCTTTATTTTTGGCTTGGTTGCATTCTTAAATTTAAATCAGGTGCTAAAATTATGTTATTTACTAACCTCATTTTTCCTAGAATTATGTTACACTTGAGAATAAAGGTTCTATATTAGAGTCAATGAAGAAGTTTTTGATTGATTTTGAAAATCATCATAAAAATTCCATTAAAGGCAACAAGATATTATTTTCAGATATATTTTCCTCTGATAATATATCTGCACCCAAATATAACATAGGATTCTTGCTTGATGAAAGAATTTGTGATATACCACCTCAAATTTCACCCCAGATATTTGAAAATATTTTGTTAGGATTACATATATAATAATTAAATTTAAAATATTTATAGGTCTGAACTAAATGAAAATCCAAAAACCTATAGTATTGATGGGAGATTATGTGATTATGTATTGTGTCTTACCAGGGTAGTACAAATTTCTTCTGACTTGGGTGAAGTAGAAAATGATAATAATTATAACAATGACATTAAAACAACTAAGACTAAAAAACACAAAAAACTTAAAAGAATGGTACAAAGAATGAAAAAATCAACAGAAATTGCCTGGATGTGCCCTGAAATGGAAATTCTATTTGAAGTTAACAAAAAATAAAATATTTATATTAATGAATCATTTTATTATTTTTATTATAATCAAATGTGTTCAGATTTAACATCTATTGTTTGAATTTTTTTTAGTTAAATAAATCTATTAATTATTTTTTAAAATGTAGTATTACATTTTTTTAACACTATTGATGTTTATTTGAAGGAAAGCTTGATTCATTTGGACATACCTGTTACCATAAAGTCTGGCACCTTACCAACAGATAACTTAGTAGATGCTAAACTCCTACAAAATGACAATGACATAATGAATATTGCAAGATTTTTTGTTCTTCCATTTATTAAATTTGAAAAGTGTATTTCCCATATATCTGAAATATATGGAGGAAATATTAATCCATGATTAAATTAAAAAATATATATGCCTCATGTGACCCTGCCCTAAATTTATATCCATTTTCGGGGTCTCCTAAGAACCTGTTAACAAGAATTATTTATAAATCTATAAATATACAAAAGATATTTAAAAATAAAATAAAGAAATGCAGTTTGTTTTGTTAATTTTTGATCAATTATATAATTTTTTTTTTAAAGATTTTTGGTTATTTGATTAAAATTTAAATGACAATTGGCTTGGTCTATTTTTCAAAAAACTTGGATCAAAAATCATGTAAGAGCCATAAATCTAGGTATTATTTAATTAAAAATTTGGCTTTTCAGTTATTAAATTCTACCAATGAAATGAGATTTTTTTTAAAATTGTCAAATGAAAAACTAATAGAAATATTTTATATGGATAACTAAATTTTTAAAAATTGGCTTAGTTAAAGTTCTTCATATCTAAAACGAATGGTTTATATTCAATATTATATTCCAATTTAATGAATACCCAATCTGAAAACATAAAATTAGACCCAAATTCAAAAAATTTGCCCTTAAAATTTATTAACTAGATTTTGGAACTTGAACAAAAAAGTGTTCTGGTTCCTAAAATTTGAAAATGAGTGGGTGTGTTTTTAAATTTGGTTTCAAATTTTGTTAAAGGAATCTTAAAAAAATTTAATAGATAAATAAACCCACTAAAATGAATACACATTTTAAAATAACTTAACTTTTATTAGAACCAGTAGGTTCTGCTTATATTTAAATAATGAATAAAATAATATATCATGACCATGATTTATTTAATATAACTAGTGCTGTAAACGTTACTACAAAAAAGAAATGTGTTACCCATTACTGCTGAAAAAAGGAATGTGTTACTGTTACTCGTTAACTTTTTAAAAATGAACGCGCATTACTGACAATTCAAAAAAGTAAAGGGTTACTCATTATTTAAAAATTTATACAAAAAATATATATATTTTTTTCTATAATATAATATATTTGTATTCAATATAGTTTTCTCACATCAAATATAAAATAAAATAAAGCAATATTATATAAAAACGGAGGTGGGACTACAAGTTCCCAAAAAACATGCGTA
Organism: Gordionus sp. m RMFG-2023; assembly: GCF_954871325.1. NCBI lineage: Eukaryota > Metazoa > Nematomorpha > Gordioida > Chordodea > Parachordodidae > Gordionus > Gordionus sp. m RMFG-2023. The sequence goes on from NC_088777.1 coordinate 16,239,225, forward strand.
ATTATATTTTAAAATTGTGATTTGAAGGTTTTGTTTTAAAAAATAAAATTCTTTAGGTTCTGATGTAAGGGCTCTTGTCTTATCCCCTATATTTTTTAAAAACTTTTAAATAAAACTATACAAAAAGAATATATATAAGATCTTTTTATATAAAAAAATTCATATATAATTATATTATAAATAAAATTATACAGAAATAATATATTATATATAAGATAGCATCTTTTTGTAACAATTTTTAGCATTGATTTTAAAAATTTTAATCAGACAAATAGAATTTATTGAAAATATTTAAAGAATTATTTTTTTTTGAAAAATAGATCATCTTCACAAGGATTTCATTCATTTCCTCATCAAAAAATAATTTATCTTTATCATAAAATATTTTGATATGTGTGTTGAATAAAGAAATTAAGTCTACTCTTTCTTTATCAAGATCTATAACCGGTTTAATCAGATATCTTTCCATGTTCCTTAAAAATGGTGCACAGTTTGAAGATTGCCCATGTTTATTCCACAATATCTTATTTAGAAAATGTAATTTTTGAAATAATTTTAAAATGGACATCGTTATGTGCCTTTTAAGTGTCAACACTTGCAATGAGATTTAAAGTGTGTGATGAACAAATGATGCTTATAAGTATACAATACTATCATTATTATTTTGATTTTCAAATAGATCAAATAATGGCAGAGGAACTATTTTATCATCCGTTTTCTCTCCTTGTTCATATACACTAATAAATTTTTAATAAATATATTGTGATAAATTAGATTTAAATGTTTATATTTTTACTTCTGAGGCGATATTTTATATATAAAAACATACAATATACTTTTTGATACAATTATTTTTTGACTGTGATACTATAAAACTTATTTTTATTCGCTAATAATATTTATTTTGCATTCGTTATAAAAATTAAATTACTACCAGCCTTGTTAATTCTATTCTATCAAATCGAACCCAATTCCTACAATTCGAACCTTCCCCAATCCCTACATTTATTATAATTAGTTACTTAAGCCTTTATATAATTTCTATCATTGTCGGTAATGCATTTGGTCACTTTATTTTGTATCTTATATGTGTTAAAAATTTCAAAGATTATTTTTGCTAGCTAATAAAATGTGTTTTTGTTTAGCCTTATACAAGCTAAGCAGGCTGAAACCCTCTCAAGAGTGTCTGGGTATAGCCAGTGTACCGTCATCCATTTAAAAGACAATATTATCAATCTATAAAATATATATTTTATATACCGATAAGGTGACCAAGAATCCATAGTTGTACAGTTAATTTTGGGATACACAATAAATCCACTAATTTCTTTGTCATGCTTTGTTAATTTTTAATATGAAGGTAGGCCTAGACATCAATTTTTGGATAATATTAATAAATGTTGGTGTTTTCTACAATTGAAAAAGGTTGTAATTCTTCAATTACAAAATCAAAAACTAATTCATCAACAGCTGATTGTGTTATTTTTGATGTAAATGGATTCTGCATCTCAATGAGTGTGAGTAAATTGGCTTCAATTTATTTTTATTACTATTCAAATGTTCATTAATCTCTTTCATTTTTGAGGAATTTACAGTCTATAATTTTTTAATTAATATATTATTAATTCCTAAATTTTTTATTAAAAATATCTTAGCTTTTTCAATAATTGAAGATAAATCTTTTATAAATTTAATTGCATTTTTTTCCATCACTAAGCTTATTGTCAAGGAAAACATTAAAAATTGAAATTATGATTACCAAAGATAATTTTTCAATTTCTTATCTTTTTCAGAATTATCATTTAAAAAGGAATCAGGAAAAATATCTATATTCAGTTCTCTAAGACAATATTGCTTCATATATTTATTTAAACAGCTTTTTAAAGTCACTATTTTATTCTTTAAATTTATTATCAATTTGAAGTTAAACCAAATAGCAATACTAAAACATGAAACAGATGATATTGTTTAAACCCAATATAATATTTTGAACCAATACCAATATTTTGTTAATCTAGGGTTTTTAATGTTGGTTCCTATTCGTATATAGTATAATTTAATATCATGATTTAACTTTTCAAAATATTATGAAAGAACACGATACTGAAGTTGAAATATTTGCGTTAAGGACTAATTTACATTTACAAAGTGTAGACTTTGTACCCTTAAATTTCTTTATTGGTGTAAAATATGTTTCAAATTGGGTCCAGGGAAGGGTTAAATCATCTGGAGAAGTATGTACTGAGGACATAATATTCTTAAAATAAATTATAAAATAGAATAATATTAACAATTACTTCGAATTTTGATTGAATATTAATAACGCTCGACTGATTTAACGAGAATTTAAAATAAAAATGAAGCAATGGTGATTGATACGAATAAAAAACTAGACTAAAATTATTAATATCAAAAAATAAATAAAAGTAATTTTATAGTACAATAAAATATGTTATTCTTTTTTAAATATTTTTTAAGAAAAAATCTAAAGTAACGAGTAACGTTTTGGCTTACCTTTACTCAAAAAAAAGAAACGCGTTACCGTTATCTCTAGAAAAAGGTAACGAATGGCGTTCCTTTTCTTCAAAAAAAGGTAACGAAGTTACTTTACAGCATTAGATATAACTGATTAAATTCAAATTAATAGCAAAAATATTTTCAAACCAATTCCCAACGTAAAATAAAATTTAAAAAAATTTTTTGCTAGTTATTTCCCCTAGGCCAATTTTTAGAAAATCCGTCAGAACCCGTTGAAAGTTACTTTTGCAATGTTAATTAATAATGCTCCAACTTAAGTTCTCATTTATTTCCTAAATTAAATGATCTATTTAATTTATATCTTAAATACTATAATAATTATTTACAATTTTTAAATGTAAAAGATCGTAACGAAATCTATTATTTTAGCTATAACGAAATACATTTTGGTTAATTATAAAAATAAAATATTTTCAAAATTCTTTATTTAGACAATATTTATAAATTTACGAAAAAACTAAATAAAATAATGTAGTATATCGTAATTATAAATAATAATTTGTCTACAAAAAGTATAAACTAAAATATACAACTACAACCTTATTTCAAGTTGAAGGTCTAATTTTTAATAGTAATATTTAATTCTACTAAACATCTCAGAAAATTTCACAAGCATACATAAAACATTAATGGGAACGACCTTATAATATTTTGCAATCCAACAGAATTTATTCACGGAATTGTATTTATATAATGTAAAATTTTGATATAAAAAAGGTAGTTTTAAAATCCTTCTTGAAACTGTTTGGAATCGAGTTTACCTTTGATAATTTCGAGCTGCCTTTTAGCTTCGCAAGAAGGGAAATTATCTAAATCGTAATATGTCGTGGCGTATTTTAATAACCTTATTCGTAAAAATATAAATCAAAATTTTTAATAGAAAAAAAAATCGGAGATAATCAAATCCGTATCATCTAATCCAATTAATGTGGAAAACCTTTAAAGGTCATATAAAATTTAATATATTTATTTCTTGTTCTATTTTATTCTATAAAATGAGATATTTAAGGATTTAAAATAAAAGACTATATTTTTCAAATTGTAACTTTTATTCATATGATAATTAGTGATAAAATGAATTTTTTTCCAAAACAAGGAAACCTAAAAGTATGTAAAAATTACTTTTTTATTCAAATTTTATGGTTGTTAATTTTAAATTACATGTTAATATAAATTTTTTCAGAAAAAAACTAACCATTCGGGTCTAATATCGGTCACAGTTCTAATGTAATTTTTAGTGGTAAGCACGAATTCGTTGTAAAGAAGCCATTCTGGTTTGTGGTCCAAGCAAGTGGAAGGGTGTATTTGAACAACTTGATTATCCTTGACAGTTAAATAATGACCTGTCCTTTCCAGGTGGGCAACCTGTTATAAATTAAAGTGAATAAATAATACATCACAATAATGGCGTGATTAATAACTTTTTTTTTCTTATTTGTGATTTTAAAGGGTGAAAATTAATTAAATTTTTAAAAATAGGGTTATGCCTTCTACTAGAGATCTGCAAAAGTATAATTTTTAAGAAAATTCGGGCAGGGTAGGGCCTTAGAATTTTTTTAAATATATCTAAATTTATTAATTTTATGTTGAATTTTTTATGTAAAATAAAAATATGTGATTTTATTTATAGAAAGTAGACGCCAAATAACATATATCGTTTATTTTGAGTTATTATAAAAATTCATTTCTATATTTAAATAAATTCAGGCCAGACCGCCAAAATTTTTTTAAAAAAATTTCGGGTTCGGGCTGGGCCAGGCTTAAAAAATTAGACCCAATGCAGATCACTACCTTCTACTATAAACTTCAATATAATTAATGTATTAAATGGCAATAATTTAAATTTATATACGATACCATGAAATAGCAACAAAAAGTTGTAGGCAAAAATATGCAGGGTAAAAAAAAGTGAAAGAAGGCCTTATGCATACCTGCATGAAAAATCCCGATACCATGGCCTTTCGTATATTAGAATAGTATTCTCTTGAATTGAAGTCAGTACTAACCCTTCGAAGGTTGAATCGGTCCATAATGCGGGCGAGTTGTACTCGGACATTGTCGGCACTCTTCAGGGATCGATAATTTATAAAATGGTCGTAACACCATTGGACGTCTTCGTTATCTATATAGATTAATGAGATAAAAGAACAAAAATAATATATTCTTAAAAAAATAATATACCATAAATATTTTTTATCCACTATTATAAATATATTGTATGAGAAAATTTAAAGATTGAGCCAATTTGATAAAATCGGTATATTATAACAACTTAAAATGAAAGTCAGAATGGTAAGAAAAAAAGGTATAAAGCGAAAAACATAAATAAAATGGTATGAATGATAAAATGTAATTCTCCAGAAAAAACCCGACTTGATGTTAAATTATAAAATGCGCCTATAGCCTGATAAAATATTTATTTGTTATGAATGATGGAAAACTTTTACATTTTGTAAGATGGTTTTAACGTAAACATATATCGAATTTTCCCTATATAAAATAAAGACGAAACAGAAAATAGAAGCTACGTCATTTAAAATCTGTTGATCAAATAAAGAACCGTTTTTCCATATGTATTAAGTAAAAGAGGTATTGTTTTACCAGAGTATATAAAGAGAAAATAACGAAAAAACTAAAGGTATCAAAAATCAGATAAAAAGTCATGGAGAAAAGAAAAATGAACCTATATCATGGAAATAATAAATTAAATTGTTAATAAAGATGGAATGAGGTTTGGTCTAGATATTTAGAGACAAGAAAAGCTATTTTAAAAAAATAAGGATAATAATCAATAGAATATGAAAAAAAATTATTTTTCTATCTGGTAAAAAAAACTTTGTTTAAAGGCATGATAAACGTTGAGTAAGGATAGATGATCACCATCTATGTGCGCGAAATTCATTTTAGCTTCGTCGGCGGCTTTCCTCATATCAACAGGCCGGACAAAACATTGGGGTACTTTTTAAGGATTTAAATAAGGGATATAGAAGAAAATATTATAATATAGTTTGCAGGATTGTACAAATTTTTTAAAAAAATATAAATACCAAAGACCTGAAGAGGTGCTCGGCCCAGCCCGTATTATTCAATCCGGGTATATATAAAAAAATTAAGACCAGGTTTCAAAAAAAAATCAGCCAAGGAAAATATACCAATTAGACATTTTATGGTTCGGTTTTCCGCTAATATGAAATCATTTAATATCTAATATAAACTGGACCGTAGCCCACTGAGGGTAACCTTCCAAAAAATTTTTGTCTCCAAAACCAGGCCCCTCGATAAAAAATTTCAGGCCCCAAAATTAAAAAAAATATTAGTTGTTGAATTTTAATTCGCCATTATCAATCAAATCTAAATGAAAAAACAAAATTCTTAGAAAATTTTCAGTTATTTAATTGGGTAAACAAGAAAATACTTTTAAAAATATTAGCTGGAAAATATCCACTAACTCATTAGCCATTAAATGAAAAAACAGCAAACAATACCGCTTTTTATATTCTTCGATAAAAAGAAATAATTGAATTCGTCAGTTCCTGTGATAATTTTTCTCAACCTCTACTTGAGCATGGTGTGCCAGTATATGTTAGCGAGATTTAATTTATTAACCAATAAATATAAATGATAGATACAAACTACTTTCTGCTTATCACGATGATTCCTAAATGAATTAGCCCAATATATGTCAAGTATTAATACTATATTTAAAAATATTGAGAGGACGAATATTCTTTTAAAGTACCAATATTCCTAGGGAAGTTTAACTGAACTAGGCCGGGAAGTATTAAAACAGATACCTTACATCATAATTATTTATTTTCACTTATAATATTTGAGTAACGTAGGTTATTCGTCGTTATTTTTATTTTTGAGTATTTCCAATTATTTAGAAATTTAGAAGAAAACAACATTTGTTTTAATGACATATGAAAAAAATAGCCCAAAATTTATCATTTAATTCATTTATGTTAAAATTTAAAAATCTTATTATATTTTGGTATTATTTTATATATTTATATTTACAAATTTTCAAAAAAAATAGGAAAATGTTTTATTTCAAAAAAATATTGGCCCTCCCAAATGAACAGTTGGCTCCCCAACTGGGATTTGCTGGCTATGGGCCTGAATTTATAAAATTATCTTTAATATAAAATGAAGATTTTTTTTAAAAAAAGCTAAAAATGAAGAGAAAAAATCTAGGATTAAAGGAACAACTCTTTAAAAAATATATGAACCAATGAAAAATTGTAAATAATTATATTAGAAAATGATTCCAAGATAATGTAAAAACCTGAAAGCATGGCAGTAATGGACAAGACTTCGTTAGAACAATTGAGATCGCAGCTCGAAATGAGCATTTTAGCCAGTTGTGGGTCTAGCGGGAATTCGGCCATTATAGAACCAAGGTCAGTTAGGTCTCCTTCGTCGTTTAAGGCACCCAGATAATTGAGAAGTTCGAGAGCTCTCATAAGTGTTTCGGGAGCTAATAGATATAATATTATTAATCATTATAATAATAAATAGCTTAATTAATGATTTTTATGTTGTTTTAATTAACAATGTTAGGAAAGATATTTTTCAGGGTTTAACTGTTATATATTATTAAATCCCTTATCCCTTTTCCTAAATTCCATTTTTATATTTTTCACCTTTATTAATTTTATCTTAGAAAAAAATTATTATAATCCTGATAATATATTATATCAACTACTATTCAAATAAAGAAACCAATAACCGTTTATGATTAATGAATGAGTATTTTTGACCAAATAATTTTACTCATTTTTAAAATTTAACATAAATTCTCCTTTTAACTCTGTAAAGTCAGCACTTGTCTAACTAGCATATAAACCAGAGACCTGCAGAGGTACCATTTGCACGGCCCGGATTTTTAAAAAAAAAATTTTTTACTATTATATTCGACCTGGTATATAAAATTTTTTTACCTATTTGGTATTTTATTATATTTTTCGGCGAGTATTATCATTTAATAAGCAAGCATATTAGCTAATGTTGTTAAACGGCTTGTTTTGAACCGATTTTTAAAAACGGCTAACTCAATATTTTCGCCAGAAAAATATTGTCTAAGCCTCGAAATTTAGATACTATATGTCTAGACCTTTGCTCATTCTATGAGCAAAATTTTCAGGCTTGTATAATATTTTTGTTAGCCGTTTTAAAAAATCGGCTCAAAACGAGCCATTTAACAACACTAATATTTTTTTAAAATTCTAAACAGATATTTAGTATATTACAGATTGATACTCTAAAAAATTTGTGTAAATAATATTTTGAGAATATACTATATTAATTGTATTTATAAAAAATAAAACTGATATTTTAATTAATAAAAAATATAACATATATTATATAATAATGTATTTAATCCTTTGCGTATTTATTCCATGGCAGGAAAACTATAATTTTATGTAATAGATACTATGAGTGTTAACTTTCACCAAACATTATATTAATCATAAAATAATCATTATAACCATATCTAATTGACGAATATAATAATTCATGTTGCATAAATTTTTAAAAAAAATACGGCCCAGCCTGGGTATTTTTTTTTAAAAAAATTTTCAGGCTTGGCCCGGTCTGGGTATATTTTAAAATTTAAAATACGGCCCAGCCCTGGTACCCGGGCTGGGCTTGGCCGGGCCTGCAGGTCTCTGATATACACATATATTATGATTAGGGTTAACAAATTTTTTAGATTTAGATTGTACATCATAATTTTTTTTGCCTTAATATAATCTTTCTTTGCAAGTAAAAAAAATTAATGCTTCAGGAGCTACGGTCAGGAAATTATTCAAAATATATATTGATAAGTCATAAGCTAATTAAATGAAAAGCCGACCAATCAAAAATTCGATGACATGTGCAAACTGTTTTAAAAAAAGTTTACCTAGTTGATCAGTGAGCCGGAAAAAAATAATTCATTATTTTCTAAAACGAATACTATTATTAATATCTTCAAATAAAGGTGGGTTTTACTATTTTTAACTTTAGTTACTGTTATTTCCCAATTGGGTGCTCTGATCAGGGTTGCCAGATGTCACGATTTAGCCGTTCTCAAAATTAATATCACATTTATTTACTCAATCGCTTTTTTCAAGTTTTTTGAGAAAATTAAAATAATCAAACTTTTTCTCATGTTTTTAATTTTTTTTCAAAAAATTTTAAAAAACAAATAGAAAGTTTTAAATAATTTTATTTTCAAATATTTAAAAAATTATAGTATTTGTTCCAACCATTCATACTCATTGGTCAATGTTTAATTAAGAGGCATATTTAGGCCATGTCCTTAACGTTAGCACTTTAATAACATAAATTTACATACATGCTCTTATCAAAAAACTTAAGAATTCTTTAAATTTAGAAATTCAACAAAATTTTTAAAGGAGTAATTCCAAAAACATTATACAACGTAATGATAATGATTAAGAAAAGATTTTGAATTTCAAAGAATCAAAGATGTTTGTAAAAAATATATACATTGAAATACGCTATGATATTATAGGTAATGTAGGGAAATATCTTAGCCCTATGACAGAAAATACCCACAATTGATGTATCAAATTTGAGGAATATTCACATTTTTATTCCGATTACGAAGATATTTTCAAATATTAACTCTCGCTCTCCATGGAGAAAATAGGCAAAGACCTTTCAGCCTATCTCCATGGCACCCTTGCAAAATTTTTATTGCCTCTTTTAAAATCATCCATAAAATAAAATAATTAATATTTGCTCTATTTATTAACTTGGTAAAATAATCAAAATTAGCAAGTGAGTCAATTGGCCGAGACCTGGTCTGGTAAAATACTCTGAAATTTTTTTAAAATATGTTTATGTTTGAAAATATAAAAAACGATATAAATACGTGGGATCACATTGCTGCTTATTTATTCCCAAATATTAATGGGAACATCTTACTAGTAGTGAATTTAGAAGTATATGATATAATATAAGAATTGGGTATTTTACAAAGTGCTACTGAACAAAAGCGGTTGGTTTAATAGCAAATTATGCGAAAAACATCCACAAGATTTAATAGCAAATTATGTGAAAAACAGTAACTTCCACAAGAAACAATCAGATTCCGGCCTCAAATTAATGGAATGGTCTTTGCTCACCATGTCCATTAATAGAAAGGGCATTTTATTAACAATTCATTTCTATTTCTTCCTCAGAAAGAAATTGGTCGATTTGGGTTAATATTCTTACAAACAAAAATCGATTGAAGATCTCGAAAACAAAATTGATTTAAATATATTAAAAGAAAATGATAATATTGAATATGAATCAGAACAAGACTCTGTCATGAGGAGCGAAATATTACTTATTTAATGACAATGAATTTAAAAAATATTAGAAAATTAATATTAATGATTCATTTTCCTATTATATACAAAATAAAATTAATATTGTCTTAAAAAACATTTATTTGAATTTGACTAGTCAAATATCGGCCAATAAACTGAATCGTATTTGATCGGTCAAATATATAACCCTGAAAATAATACATCATAATAATTGTTAATAATATATCAATATTAAATTTAATACAGTCTAAAAAATTTTGTTGGTAAGTATGTGTATGCTATATCAATAAACCCGACCAAAGGCGGAGCAAAAGCTAGCCGAAAGCTCATAAATTAGAGGGTAAGGAGGGAAAGCCCCCCATGAATTATTATAAGAGAAAAACTCATGTTTTCGAATGAAAAATATCTGGCAACCTTGGCCCTGATGCATTAACTAAATTAAAATATACGTTAATCCCTTAATTTAAAATAATCATAACTATTAATTTTATGGCAATTATTTATAATGTCCCAAAAATTAACCCTTTTAAAACTCTCCCTTTCTGCCCCTTTAGCAATTAGTTTTTAAATTATATTATGACAAATATGGTTTGATTAACTTTCTTTCTGAGGATAAATCAATTGTTTCTAACATAATATTACACTAACCAAATAAACAATCTAAGCATTTTTAAAATGTTTGGTTATTTGATAAAATTTAAAATAAAATTAATTATATCTAAATTAGATTAGTTTATTATTTAATTATTATTATGTTGCTTTTATAACCTACCATTCTGAAAATCAACATTATAATACTTTCAATCATGGTAAAATTCCAAGCTACCCAATTAATAAAATTATGTTTTCCAATAAAATAAAAAAAATGAATGATGGTTAGCCGGACCATTTAATTCACAGTAAAACAATCAGCTTCAGTAGAGAGTATTATCATCATATGGAGTGTATTTCAAATTTAGGAATCGTTTAGAACAACTAAATTCAAATACCAATGTCGAGTACATGAAAAGTTACAATGCAGTCAAAGTTAGGCATTGGAAATCGATCTTTTAATTTTAACATCTAGATCTTGAAAAATATCATAATTCATAAAATTTTAAAAAACAAACAAAATATTATTTTGTAAATTGTATTATATTATTCTAACTATTATGATAAAATTATTTTTACGGTAAATGCTAAGAAGTATTTTGAATAAATTGAGTAAATTTTAAAATATTGATTTTATTGGCCAACCCTAATTATGAATGAGTATATTTGGACCAAATAATTTTGTTCATATTAATTTATTACAAATAGTCCTTTTAACTCTGTAAAGTTAGGTTTTTGTTTATCTCTATATTACTTTTCTATCACTTTAAACATAATTCCACTTTTTTCATTTGGTATTAGAGGATCAAACTATTTTAATCAGTTAGTTAGAAAATAGGTAATTTATTTGACTTTTCTTATTCACTCATTCTCATTAATTATCTTTTCTATATTTACCAGGAGGATCCATGAAGTCGAAATGCACCAAATCGTCAATACCCAGTTTCTTTAGTTGCAAAACGACCGAACCTAGATTCGATCTCAGAATTTCGGGGTAAGTATTATCTTGCATATCCTTCTTGAAGGCCACCTCAGTGTAGAGTCGGAAACATTTTCCAGGCATAGTACGTCCAGCCCTACCAGCCCTCTGCTGGCTTGAAGCTTTGCTTATGGGAGAAACTAACAATGACTCCACACGAATACGTGGGTTGTAAACCTAATTATTTTATTTATTGAGTAAATTTAGGCGAAAATAGAATATCAATTTTGAATTCGTCATTATATCTTCACAATCTTATCTTGAAAAGGTAAACTAGGAGTAGTTCATAACACTCCGCAATTCGAATAACCTTTTGTCTATTTGATCTTTTTTACTTTATTTTTTTTTAAATGTTTTCTCATTTTTTTATTTAACATAGTAATTTGACCAAATCCGCCTAGTGATGGTTGGGCTGAGGGTTTTAGTCGTATTGTATGAAAATAGAGAGATTTTTTAATTTCTAATTATTTTCAAAAAATTACCCATTTACTTCCTTCAGAAAAAAGAAAAAATAATCAGAGTTCCCTCAAAAATGTTTTTTTCTCTTTATTTTGTTATACTTATAAAGAATCAAAAAAGGCTCCATTTAGTATATTCTTAAAAATAATACTTTTTGCTTGCTAAACCCAGGGTCTATAACATATACTACCCCATCTATTGTGAGTGAAGTTTCGGCAATATTGGTCGACACAATTACTTTCCGGCCTATAGCCCCATTGCTGGCCCTAGGTGGGGGTGGGGCCTCGAAAATTCTTTGCTGTAGATTGGGAGGGAGGGTTGAGTAAAGGGGGATAGACTTAAGTTCTCCAATCTCTGGTCCAAGGTTATCGATCTCCTTTTTGAGGCGTTTACATGCGTCTTCTATTTCCTGAGAAAAAAATGTTTTAAAATATCAAGGTCAATATAAATTGCTAAGATATTAGGAATGGAAAAATTTAAAGATTTTTTCATGAAGTTTTTTAATTTTACAAAACGTGCATAATTTTTTTTAAATTTATATGAACGTTATTATTAGAAATATAATTATAATTAAGTAAAATTTTAATATTAAAATGTTTCAACTAATTTACATTGTTTTAATATATTTATAAGAGGTTTTTAAATTTCCCTTTAAAAATGATTTTGAAAAAAAAAGATTTAATAAATATATAAAACTTATTTTTCTATAATTTTATCCTATATATATAGTTTGGCAGAGCATATTTATTACGAGTGAAAATAATAAAATAAATATAAAAGGTCATTTAACTTCTTGGCCCGTGAGGAATAGCAAAATATCCCCAGACCCTTCCTCACAAACATGGATTTGTAAGACGGTCCTTATAGCGGCCTCAAGGTAATCGCGTTCTGGCTCTGGTGTGTAAAATATCTCCACCGGGTGGGTCCGACCAGGTACTGTCAATAGAGGTGCATTGTCAAAATACGACTAGGCATTGAATACATTTTTTTATAAAATATAATTCTCTGGTTTCTTTTTTTACAATGTTAATTTTTATCTACTTGTTTCCTACCTTGCTTTCTAATATTTATAAGTTTAAAAAAATCTTTTCTAATTCTCTTGCTTCTCTTTCACACTGACATATAATAATACATATGATAATGCATTCATAATAATGCATTTGTAAGCGTCGTTGAATGAAAATCAGCAGGACCCGCCATTTTGGTAACCCATATAGTAACTATTCTCATGTTAAAACCTACTATTAAATTGATAACTTGCTTTCTTATTATCTCGATGATCAGGCAATTCTTTAATAAAGTTTGCGTCAGACATAGGAATAAATTGGCCTCTCATTTAAAATTTATAATAATGATATGTGTAACCAAAATGGCGTCCCCAGCTGTTTTCATTGATGTACATTTTTAATAAATGTATAGTTAGTCTAACATAGACTGCTCAACGCCCAATTTTATAATGTTATAAAAACATCACTCATTTGACAGCCATTTTCAAAGGTACAACATTCATTTTAAGAACTATGTTTATAATGATTTTAAAGTTGAATATTTCATGTATTTATGAAATTTTGATGTATATTTTTTTTATTTCTTTATTAATTTATTGTTTTTACTAATAATTACATTCTTAAATTTTCTTAAACCTTCAACAATATTTATATAATGAAAATTAAGTAAAATCTGAATTATAATATATAATATCATGAGTAAAAATATAATTCTATAATTTTAATTAATATTATTTTTTACTATTTTTTTACAGACATAATTTAATATCTCTGACTTTTGTTTCTATTATTTTTATTCTTGATCACTTTATTATTAATGAAAATAGGATGAGGCTTTGAATCAAAATGATTAATATTTTTAAATTATTTAAGTTCCCAATTAACAAAAATGCTCTTTTAAGTAAATGGACTCGTGCAAATACTCATGTATCTGCATTGGACATTTTATGAATCTTTTTAACCAACATCTACAAATTATCGTATTTTAATTTATCAGTAGTAATGTGTTTTTTTCGACACTGTGTTATTTTTTCAACTTTAAATCATTTTATGAACGAATTTTTTAAATTTAAAAATCGGATTTTACTGGAAATGTTTTCCATGCTTAGAATACATATCTTATGAATACCAGACAATTTTGCCATTAACCGAGTCATTTTAATTCATACAAAAAATATATGGAAAAACGAATATAAATTATAATAATTCTTTACAAAATTATCTAATATTCATAAAGTAGGTATTCCAAACCAATAAATTTAGGATAAAATCATCAATTTAAATTCAAAAAAAGTAAAAAATGTTAGAAAAATAATACATTGCCTCTAATATATTTTTATATCATCATAAGTAAAAATTTAATTTTAATTAATATATTTTCTTTTAACATTATTTTTACTATTTTTTAATTTACAGATAAAATGTTAATATCTCCAATTGCCTTTTTTTCTATTATATTTATTCCTGATTACTTTATTATTATATAAAATAGGATATGGCTTTAAATCAAAATGATAATATTTTTTTTAAATTATCTAAGTTTCCAATTAACAATAAAAAGTAAGTGGACCCCACAGTTAAGATAATTTTTTAAACAATTCTAGATCAGGAATTAGGAACCCTTAGTAATTTGCAAATATTTATTGAACCCATTGTTCTTAGATATAAAAACATTTTATTTCATCATTTTGTGAGAAAGATATAAAAAAATTTTATTTCATTATTTTGAGAAAAAAAGAAAGCTTAAATTTAAAAATAAATTAAATAAAAATATAAGAGTTTTAGGCCAATAATTTTTTTTCATTATATAAAACATAGCTTCCTTTTTTATGAACTTTTTATTTTCATGAAATATGGGATTATTTTTAATTTTTCTTTCATTTTGTGATTTATTCTTCCAAAAAAATTAAAAAACTTTTACATGAATTTTAAATTTATATTATAAAATATATATTCATATTCTGTTGTAAATTAAACTGCTATTTTTGTTATAAAAAAATATACAAATTAAATAAATTCTCTATCTTGCGGATTTTTTTTGTTACTTTATTTTCTTATTATATATTATTATTATAAAAATTGTTTAATATTTATATTTAATTTTTTATATTCATTTATTTATGAATTTATAAACTATAAAAAATTATTTTTATATTATATCTTTTTGAAAAATTATATATCTTGCATATATTTACATGTGTATTAAATAAAATTTCATAAATAGGTGAAATATTTAACCTAAAAATTATTTTAGACTTATTACAGGGTAGAGTAGTATATTTGTAATATAAAGCATCTAAAAAATAAAACAATGTTTATTTATATATTTTCATGATACTTACAAACCAATATACATTATATAACAAAACAGATGTAAAAAATACATTATAATTTTAAAAAATTTGATATTTTGATTTTTCTTTATTCCGCTTTTCTACATATTCCCTTAAAATATATTTCAACATAAAATTTTTACAAATTTACCTTAATTCATTGTTTGTACTCAATAACCAATCTCCTTTGGCGTATATTGATAGCACCCAGTTCTCCTATCACGTTCTTTTCCAGTATGTTTTTTGGACTATCCTATTTTATAAAATATATTTTCTTATAGTTCCTTCGCTTTTAGGAAATCCCAGAGGTATTTTCTATATTAACTTTAATCATGAATATATTGTTGGCTATTAAAAGATCCATAATTTTTCTTTCTGTATTGAAGGTGTCTTTTTTCCTACCTCTCTTCCAATTACATAATCTTTCAGAGGGTCTCCAATGATTTCGGAAAATGTTTCACATCTTAATTTATTTATAGATGATAAAGACATATCTATATACTTTGCGATATCTTTCATTTTCATTCGCTCTCTCTAGAGTAAAGAAAATAATTTTTTTGCTATATCTTTCTTTTCCTTATTCCAGTTTTTATATTCCCTGAAATTGCCAAGATTCAATTTATTGGATCGATAATAGAATCATCACTTAAAGAGAGGGAATTTATCATATGGAAATTATTTGTAGATGATATATTAGGTATTGAATTAGATAAAAAAAGAATCAGGAATCGATGAAAATGAATTTGTATTATTTGGGTTACTAGATAAAATTTGTCATATATTAAACATTTGAAAAAAATATTATATTGTATTTTATGAAAAAATTTAAATTATATAAAAATTGCAAATGCAAAAAAATTACAATAAAATTTATACCATTATTTTTTTAGTGTTTGTTTTGTTATATATTAATGAAGCTTTTAAAATATATGCAAAAAATAAACACACATTATTTTACTTTTTTAATGTTTAATAACAAATATACCATTTTACCCTGCAAAATAAATTTCTTTGGCTCTTCTCTGATCAATTAATTTTTAACTTTTAACTATTCATAGTCATTTATTTTTCTTTTACTTTTTTAATTATTCATATAAAATCCCATTTTTCTGTATTAAATTTCCTCATTTTAACAATATAAAAAAATTAACTATCTAATCAAGTAAAACTTGAAATTTTCCAGCATCCAATGTGGCGCTCATAACAACGATCTTTAAATCCGAGGACCTTTGACTCGAAATTTCCTTCAAAAGACCCATGAGAATGTCGGTGGCGAGTGTTCTCTCGTGGGCTTCATCGAGTATTATAACGCCATAACTTTCTAACAAGGGGTCACTCATACCTTCTCTCAATAACATACCATCTGTCATGTACCTAGGAAGTGTTAAAAAGTATATTCAAATACTTCATTTCTTGGATTATATAGCATTTTTAAAAAAATTAACAAAAAATGAAAATATAATTTCTTTAAAACTTTACAATTTTTTAAAAAAATATTCAATCCAGTACATATTTTATTGTTAATGTGATGTCAAATGGCTCAGTTAAATTGTTTAAATAAATATTATCGTTAAAGATATTTTAAATTGTAGGATTAAATTAAATATGATTAATTTTATATTGGTGATAAGTGGGTAAAAAAATATATTAACAATCCAACCAATCCAATTACTTTTAACAAGTAAGTGGGCGATTTGTTAATCATGGATGGGCTGTAGGTTATATATATATAAATATTGGATGGGCTTGGGATCTAAAAAACTACTCACTGATGACTTCTATGAGAGATCTATATAATTTAGACCTAGAAAACAAAATATTAGCACTTTCAAATCTTTAAAAAATTTCACTCCCTTTCTTACGCCTCTTATGAGGTTGGAATGGATAATGCTAATTTAAAAAAAATATATATCGTAATTTTAAAGGGATTATGACTATCCGGGAATATTCTGACCCCCAGACCTAAACTCGTTCATTACGGCGGAGAGATTGACCTCAAATTGAATAGATCTTGGAATTAGCTCTCGATTGATACCCTATGTTGGACCTAACTTATTTTAAAGACCAATAAAACAATATTGAGGATTTCTGAATAATAATAAAATGAATAAGAAATAAAACGAGACGTGCATAAAACGCTTTTAAAATAAGATTCCTCTTTATCACGGTAAAACAAAATATTACCGCACTTATCAAATCTTTAACTTAAAATTCTCACTCCCTTTCGTTATCGCCTCTTATGACGCGTTGGAGATCCCGGATAGTCATGCTAACTTTAAAAATTACAATATATATAATTGATTTTATCCTAAAGAAAATGTTATTCAAATGACTAAATTTAATTGGAAAGGTATATATTTGGCAATATTTTAAAAAATCTATAGGATTTCTGAAAATTAAATGAATAAGATAAAAAGACTGATACTTTCTTAAAAATTAGAAATTAATAAGCAATTTAAGCAGGCTTGTCTAAATTGCCTTTTGGTCATTGAGCAAATTCTTAATTACAAAGATAATGTTATTAAAAAAATGTAAAAGAATTTTTTTAAAGTTAACTGATTGAAAAATTTTAATTATTTTTTATTTAAACAAATTTTATCATCCATCAAAGACTAGAGTAAATAAAACTCCAAAAAAATAAGAAAATGATATAAGGATTATACCTATCTTATAAGATTTTAAAACTACAAATTCTCTAAAATTATATTTAAAAAAAATATTACTTTAATTTTAAAAATAAATAATAGAGATGCTTATAACTAATACTCCATGTAATATTTGTTTTAATTATTTTACTTTTATGATAGTAAATTGCTTTTATTTGCTAATTTTATTTTTAGATAATAAATTCATTTTTGTGATAATTTTGTTTTTGTATAGTAAATTTCTTCTTTTTGGCTAATTATTTTGGTGTAAGATAATAAATTCCTTTTAGCTTTTTTGGTTTTAGAATGAATTTAAAAAATTTCTTAAATTTTTTTAAATATAAATGAGGATTACAATTTAAAAAGGCTATTCATTGTCTCCTTATTCTCCCAGTGTTAAAAGATTTTCAATAACTTTAATTTTACACACTTAATATATTTTTTTAAGATTTCGGAAAGATTACTTTAAAAGGGTACGAGCACAAGTGCAGTCTTCAAATCTTATAGTATAACCAACTTCTTGTCCTAGAACACAATCCATCTCCTCACTCACTCTTTGGGCCACACTCATTGCTGCCACTCTCCTGGGTTGGGTGCAAGCTACCCCCTTTTTACCTGGACCCATTTCTGTCAATCTTTTGCCACGGAGGTATTCAAGACACCATTGTGGGATCTGTTTTGTTTGTATAATATATCATAAAATGGATATATCAAATGCTGTGCTGATCCACAAATTTTTCGCTAATCTAATATTTTCAGATATTACCATAAAACTGATTAAAATAAACAATACTTAATAATAATAAAAAACCAACTAACTTTATAAAAAATCAAGAATATTTTGTTTTTTTATTTTCCAAAAGTTAATCAACTCAATTAAAATATGGGCAAAGTTTACGGCTGAATGTAGTGTTGTTAAATGCCTTGATTAAAAATGTTAGCCATAAAATAGTTACATAAGCCTTGAAATTTCACTGATAGATGTTTAAACCTTTCTGTCATCCATGAGCAAAAGGTCCAAACTTGGGTAATTTTCTTTTGGTTAAGATCAAATTAATCTTCTTCAAAAATTGGTAAAATAAAATCTTTTAACAACATTTGTGACTTGTTAGATGTTTAAATTAGAGATTTGCAAACTAATTATGAAAAATTACAATTGGCGGCAATTTGTTGGTAAAAAATTTTGGGCTTGGAGGGAAAATTTTTAAATAAAATATCAAAAATGGCCTCACAAATTTCTGATATTTGTAAAATCTTGATAGGCCAGCTCAAGCATTAAAATATTTATATATTTATTTTAAATCTCCGCTAATATTTTGATTTATATATTTGAAAATAAACATGCTTATTTCTTTGCATTTTAAGAGTGACTAAAACACTAAATCTATAAATAAATTTGTAATCTCAAAAAATTAAACAATTTATTTATCATATGTTCTTTCTACAAATGCGCAATATAGAATCAAAGCAGGTCAATTATTACAACCTCTAGTTTAAATGATTTTCTTGTTGATGATAATATAAAAAAAAATTTTTTTAAAAAAAACACAAATAAATTAAATTTTGATTCCTTTATGAAATTATAAACAAAATGTAAAATATTACATAAAATCGTAAATAGCCCAGATAAATAAAAATGCCTGTAAAAATATTGACCTAATATATTTTTAATAAGACTAAATATAAGCCTCAATCCAATCTAATAATTAATATCAGCACAGCTTAATTATATATTATATCTTGTGTATTAACAAATATTTTACAATTATAAAAAAAGCAAGGATTATCATATATATATTATTTAATCAATCAAAATGTTATTTAAAATATGAAATATACTTGTGTTGTTTTTCCACTTCCAGTTTCTCCAACCAAAACCAAAATTTTATTTTTGTCCAAAGTTTCTATAAACCTATCTTTATATTCCCAGACTGGCAAAGTTCTACGTTTCTTAAGTAAATCTTGGTAACGTTGAGAATAAGCACGGTTTGTGTATGGATTGATAATGTTCTAAAAATAAAAACAATAAACATATTTTAGAAATTATAACACCATATCAAGATAGTAATTTATAAAAAACATCTTTTCTTGGATCAGTAATCAACTGATTTATGTTAGCAGCAGCAAGTCTGGCCATCTCAGCAAAATCTTTAGAACCATTGGTCATATTTTCATCACTTCTATAAATGGATAAATGTATATCATTTATATTTATAAAATAAATTGTTTTTAATTTAAAACTTGATTTGATAAATAAGATTAACCTTTTTTTGGAAACACTACCACCTACAATATCTATCCTCCGTTTAGACATAGAAAAATATGTTGCAACTATTTTTATATTTTGAAAAAAAATGTGAGATACAAACTAGATCTATTTGCCAAATGAAAATATTTAATTTTATTTTTTAATTACAAAAATCAAAAATGTATGGATACTTAAATGACATATAAAATATGTCAGCAATCGCATATAATTTAATTAAAATAAAAAGTATATCTGATATAATATTGAATATTTTCTCACTAGTATTACATAAAATGAAATTTAAGATAGTGGTGTATTGTTCAAAAATTTTACAAGGGGACTGCAATTTTTATATATTCTCCACAAATTAGACACATATGAAATTGAATTTTTTTTTTATTACGAATATATCTAAATTGATTATTCATATGATATTTTATAAAATAATGTATCAAATTTAATACCACCATCTATACAGATTTAAAAATATATAGATAAGTATATAATTACTATTTTCATTTCTTAGTTTTCTTAAGTCTGTTATTTTGTAAGATTTTGCTCGTCCCACGATTTCCATAATTTAATATATAGATCTGAAATCCACTCCGAAATCGAAGGTCCATTAATATGGACATTATCGTTTCACATTTATTTAAATTGAATCTTTGGCAGATTTGTTTTTTGCATCTTGCCAAATTGAGTTTTCAAATTCTTAAACAAATTTTACTTTTGAATAAAGAATTTCTAAAATGAAAAAATAATTTTATTAGTTTCAAGTCATTTAACTTTCGTTTTCAATTCATTAAACGGTACTGCTTGATGCTTTCTAGAGGCATTATTTATAATTTATTTTCAATCTTACTAAATTTTTTTAAATAGTATAATAAAATTTAATGTATGGAAGCTAATGTTGTAAAATTGTTAGGTTAGATCGGCTTGGCCGAAAACCCAGCCAGGTTTAAGCCGAAAACAACGACCTTAAACTCGAGCCAACCCATTTAGCCATAGATCAGACCCGACCGAACCAAATGGGATGTCGGCCCGATGAGTTGAATTGCTGGGTAGGCCCAATGGGCCTTATAGATTGGCTTGCTGGGCCAGCCCGATGGGTCGGCTTGCTGTATCAACATTATAGAAAATTAAACTTTGTTTTTATCCAGGTTTATAGTTTATGATATTAGAAAGATGTTCTAAAATTAAGTAATAAATTAGGGGAGATGATAGACTTACGCCAAATGGCGTATTAGCAAGAAATAAAAGTTATATTTTTTCTTATTTATACGCATTTTCCGAATCGATAAAAAAGTTACGAAAATTTAACGAATCATTTAAAATTTGTATTTATAATAAGATGGATGTATAAATAATATCGTGGACGAAATTTAGTAAACTATAAAGCAATATAAAAATTTAAAATACATAAATCTTTATATATCAGATTTTAGAATGTCACCAAAAAGTACTCCTATAGTAATACCTTACTTATTTCCCAATATTTAGTAAACTATAAAGCAATATAAAAACTTAAAATACATAAATCTTTATATATCAGATTTTAGAATGTCACCAAAAAGTACTATAAAAAACATAAATCTTTATATATCAGATTTTAGAATGTCACCAAAAAGTACTACCATAGTAATATCATAAATATGAAAGAAGGAGATATATTTTTATCCTATAAAGATTTACAAGATGCTATAAAGCAATATGAAAATTTAAATTACATAAATCTTTATATATCAGATTCAAAAATTTTAAAATCGTCTCTTTTTGAAAAATTTAGATATAGAAGCATAAAATTTCTTTGTATATTTGGTGGAAAGTACAATACAAAATCCACAGGTCTACGCAATTATATGTCTATAAAACAAGGATGTCAATTTTATTTGCAAATTACATTCATGAAAAACAAATTATTTGTCAAGGATATGCATGAAAATCACAATCATCCCCATGGTAAAGGCACATAATCTTGAAATTATTAAGTTAAATATATAATTTAACTCAGTGATATGGATACTGGATAGGCTTATAGGGTTAATTTATTAAATTTTGATAGAATATATATAAGATAAAAGTATGAAATAATGTTTTTAAAACAAATGAAAAATGCATTTTTTGATTAATTTTAGATGAATACCAATCATTACCCAGACAAAGAAAGCTTAATGAAGCACAGTATAAATTTGTAGTTGAAGCTATAACTACAGGAGGAAATAAATCCAAAATAAAAAATAAACTATTTTCTGAAGGAAAGTTTATAACCCTAAGAGATTTGCATAATATAGACAAAAATACAAAAAAAACTTATGATAATGATTTAATTACAATGATAGATAAAGTTAAAGAAGATAATGATACTAATATGGAATTATATACTGTAGATGGGAATCTAATTGGTATATATTATCAAACTCATCAAATGCAGTATATTTTTTCAAAATATCCTGAAGTAATATGTGTGGATGCAACATATCGATTAAATAATAGGCATATGCCTGTGTATATTTTGGTATCAATTGATGGAAATAATAGATCACATATTATATGTGTATGGATTGTCAAATCGGAGTCATTTGATGTAGCATCACAAATGCTTCAAATTTTTAAAAAACTGAATTCAGCTTGGACAGATATAAAGGTCATTGTTAGTGATAAAGATTGTGCTGGGAGAAAAGCTTACATTGGGCATTCCCTCATGTTCAATTGGAATTATGTAGGAAACATGTAACCAGAGCTTGGGATAGGGAAGTTACCCACAAAAAAAGGAATATTCCTAATGATATGATTAATAATGTGAAGCATCTGTTGTATAGCATGCTAGATGCACAGTCTTCTGACATATATTTTGAAAATTATCACAAATTAACTAATTTAGAATCATTAAATAACAATTTTTCTGTCTGGCATCATATCAGATATGAATAGTCCGATGCTTGGAAAAGATATCATTTAAACTTTAAACAATATACAAATAACAGGGTAGAGAGCATTAACAAATATTTAAAAATTAACATAACCAAATACTCTACCCTTCCAAATATGTTTACTGATTTAATTATGTCAATTAAAATGTTAAGTGCTGAAAGGGAACATGATAATTTAATGAAAAAAATTAAAATCTCATTTATAAATGAGGAAGATCAAACATTGGCTAATTATAGAAAATTGTTAACAGAATATGCATACAAAGAGTTAAAATATGAATATAATGTTGGTGATATCTGCAATCTTGTTTGCCAATCAAATATGTTTTATTGTGATTGCCCCTTTTTTAAAATATCCAATTACCATGCAGACATGTATTTATGGAAAGGAAAAAAAATAATAGTGATCTTTACGATGAAAAATTATGTCATCAAAGGTGGCACAAAAATTATTTTAAAAATCCATCGACATTTATCAATAATAATATAGATATATTAAATAACAAAAAGGGGATTAAATACAAAATAAACCTTTTTAATGACCAAATTTCATCCTATAATTATTTTAAAAATCAAAATATGCTTTTTCACACCATATCATTATTACCACATAATTTGAAACATGGGTTTGCTCAGGATTTTGACAAACTACATGATTTTGCTATGAAAGGCATATTACCAATTATTTCCTCAAATAATTTCAATACAAGCTCAAATGAAAATAATGGTCAGATATTCTCCAATGATAGTATAGCAATTGTATTAAATGAGGATTTTGCACACTCAAACGTGGATCCTAATATACAGTAAAATAAAAATAATGTCCCAATTTTTTTAAAAAAAGATGTTTATAATAGTCAAGAAAATGAAGGTATAAATAATAACATAAAAGAAATTCAATTACCTAAGAAATTAAAAAAAAAGCTGGAGACCATTAGGATTTACAATATTGGATTCACAAAAAAGTACATTGACTTTATTTATTGTTAATAGTATATTATATAGAAAAGGCATACAAATCCAAAGAAAATCATATAGATAAAAAGTTAAAATTTCAACAAGACCTTAATTCCCAAAACTTTTTTGACCCAAAAATAGTTGATACCAAAGGTAAATTGTTGAAAAGACAAATTTTTTAACTTTTTTAGATTATAAAAAATCTTCTTTACACCTTTTGAAGGATCTTCAAGTGGACTTAGTAGACTTTGTATAATCAGACTCAAAGTTCAAAAATTGTAATTTTATAATTATATACAGTTAATTGTAATTCTTAAATATTATAATTAATTTAATTTTTTTAAATATTTAAAGCCATAGATGACCCACTCGTTAAAATCATTCAACATACATTTAAACATTTTTATAATCCAACTACCAATATTTGGAGGAAATATCATGCTAATCGCTTAAATTTAGCGTCAGCAAAAAAGAAAGTCTCTCAAAATATAGGAAGGGTGCTGCTAACTGCTCCATCACGATTGGAAACAATTGAGCTAGATGGGAATTGTTTTTACAGGTAATTTAAAAATAATTTTGTTTGTATTTTTTTTTATACATAGAATATGGTTTTGTTTCTTTCTTTACCTTGAATTTTAATGATTATATCCTATATTAATTCATAATATTATTTTTTTAAAACATTGATAGGTTTTTAGAAACAGTAACATAATTAAATTTTTTAAAAAATAATTAGATGTATAAGTATGGAGATAACAGGAAAACAAGACTCCTATGGTTTGATTAGATCACATATGGTCTTGCTGATGCTGCAAAAAAATAATGATAAAAAATATATTAGATTATACTCAAGGTCAAAATACGTGTGAAGATGATGTGCAACAGTATATAATAGAAAAGGCAAGTAAGAATGGTGAATGGGCAACGGATATAGAATTGCGAAGTGTTGCCACACTTCTCAATACCCCGATATTGGTGTATGCTAGGTATGGAGCTTCATTTTGCAAATGTATCCACCATTTAAATATGATGATGGAAATATAAAAAAATTTGACCAAAACATTTATATTAACAATTCTGAATCCCATTTTGTAAATGTTATTTATTTTAAAGATTAATTACAAATATATTTTATATTTTTTACCAAAAGTATTTTAGTTGATTGTATTTGTCTTGTTTTTATGCATATTTTTTTTTATTTATCCTATTTTAAAATATTATAAATAGATATATAGACTACAAAGATATCTTTTTTAATCATACCATTTTTATATACATTTCATTACAACACCAACACCATATAATCATCCCAATTATTATTTTACTTTGATTAATTTGTATTGCTAATACAATTTTTACATTCTAAAAATAAATTTGAAGATTTTTTTAAAATCTGAATTAATCCTCTTTTTTTAAATCATCAACTCAAAAATGACTATATAAAAAATTTAGTATATAACATGAATATCATTTTTTTAAATAAAAAAAATTGTCACCAAATAAGTTTTAATAAAGTGTTAACACTGTCGGGGGGGGGGGGGGTATAATACTTTTATGGTTTTTTTTAAAATTTTTTATTTTTGCCTATAAATTTTTAATGGTAAAATATAGGAATTATTAATTGCGCATATTTAAGTTATTTTTTGGAGAATTTTTCCTAGAAATTTAATTTTTTTGTGGTAAAATATAGGAATTATTAATTCCGCATATTTTAGGTGAATTTTGCCTACAAATTTAATTTTTTTTGTGGTAAAATATTTAAGTTATTTTTAGGAGATTTTGCATACAAATTTAATTATTTTTGTGGTATAATATTTAAGTTATTTTTAGGAGAATTTTGCCTACAAATTTAATTTTAATAGACCCCACCTTTGAAGTTTAAGTGATTTTTAACATTTCTAGTGAAGGGTTAAATCGAAATATAGTATTAAATGAGCAATTAAATATAGTATTATAATTTATACACGAAATATAGTATTAATTAAATTTTATTCATTAAATTGAAATATATTATTGAAGTTAATACAATCATTTATAAAATGATTAAAAATGTCCAATCATAAATTTTTAAAATTAAATTAATTTAGGTAAATTAATTAACAACATTATGGGAGCTCATTAAGAGAAATTTATTTTTTAAACCTATTTAAAAAAATAATATCAAAAGATATAATTTATAAATTTCAACAAATTAAATAAAAAAATTTATATAAAAAATGAGTAATTGTTTGTAAATTTGAAGCTTGCTAGGGATTGTTGTGTGTCAATTTTATAGAATAAGTCATCACAAGGTAAGATCTTTAATGTTTCCAAGTAACCTTTAAAATAAAACATACATTATAATTTATAAATTTCAACATAAATTCAATAAAAAAAATTATATAAAAAATGAGCAATTGTTTGTAGATTTGAAGCTTGTTAGGGATTGTTGTGTGTCAATTTTATAGAATAAGTCATCACAAGGTATGAACCTTAATGTTCCCAGGTAACCTTTAAAATAAGACATACAATATAATTTATAAATTTCAACATAGAACCTTAATGTTCCCAGGTAACCTTTAAAATAAGACATACAATATAATTTATAAATTTCAACATAAATTCAATAAAAAAATTTATATAAAAAATGAATGATTGTTTGTAAATTTGAAGCACAAGGTAAGATTTATTCTTTACTCAATCATTCTAAATTTCCTAATTCATAGCCATCTTAAGATTTATGTAATTTAAATTTTTAAATTGTTTTATAGTTTACTAAATATTGGGAAATAAGTAAGGTATTACTATGGTAGTACTTTTTGGTTACATTCTAAAATCTGATATATAAAGATTTATGTATTTTAAAAAGGTTATACTATGGTAGTACTTTTTGATGACATTCTAAAATCTGATATATAAAGATTTATGTATTTTAAATTTTATATTTTTATATTGCTTTATAGTTTACTAAATATTGGGAAATAAGTAAGGTATTACTATGGTAGTACTTTTTGGTGACATCCTAAAATCTGATATATAAAGATTTATGTATTTTAAAAAGGTATTACTATGGTAGTATTCTTTGGTGACATTCTAAAATCTGATATATAAAGATTTATGTATTTTAAAAAGGTATTACTATGGTAGTACTTTTGGTGACATTCTAAAATCTGATATATAAAGATTTATGTATTTTAAATTTTTATATTGCTTTATAGTTTACTAAATATTGGGAAATAAGTAAGGTATTACTATGGTAGTACTTTTTGGTGACATTCTAAAATCTGATATATAAAGATTTATGTATTTTAAAAAGGTATTACTATAGTAGTACTTTTTGGTGACATTCTAAAATCTGATATATAAAGATTTATGTATTTAAAAAAGGTATTACTATGGTAGTACTTTTTTGTGACATTCTAAATCTGATATATAGAGATTTGTGTATTTTAAAAAGGTATTACTATGGTAGTACTTTTTGGTGACATTCTAAAATCTGATATATAAAGATTTATGTATTTTAAAAAGGTATTACTATGGTAGTACTTTTTGGTGACATTCTAAAATCTGATATATAAAGATTTATGTATTTTATATTTTTATATTGCTTTATAGTTTACTAAATATTGGGAAATAAGTAAGGTATTACTATGGTAGTACTTTTTGCTGACATTCTAAAATCTGGTATATAAAGATTTATGTATTTTAAAAAGGTATTACTATGGTACTACTTTTTGGTGACATTCTAAAATCTGATATATAAAGATTTATGTATTTTAAAAAGGTATTACTATGGTAGTACTTTTTGGTAACATTCTAAAATCTGATATATAAAGATTTATGTATTTTAAATTTTTATATTGCTTTATAGTTTACTAAATATTGGGAAATAAGTAAGGTATTACTATGGTAGTACTTTTTGGTGACAATCTAAAATCTGATATATAAAGATTTATGTATTTTAAATTTTTATATTGCTTTATAGTTTACTAAATTTCGTCCACGATATTATTTATACATCCATTTTATTATAAATACAAATTTTAAATGATTCGTTAAATTTTCGTAACTTTTTTATCGATTCGGAAAATGCGTATAAATAAGAAAAAATATAACTTTTATTTCTTGCTATATCATCTCCCCTTTGTTTTAAGTCTAGTTAAATGTTTGATAGTAGAAAGTTCTTAAACCATTGGGCTTAGTAATAAATAGACACTACTATTCTATTTTACTCCAAGAGGGAAAAAAAAATTAAGATATTTTTTTTAAAATTTTGTTTAATCCTTGTTAAAAGTTTTTGATACTAAAAAGATAATTTTGTTTTAAGACTAGTATTAAGTTTATGAAACTAGAAATGTTCTAAAACCTTTGGGTCTAGTAATAAATTTGCACGGCAATTATAGTTTGCTCGACGAGGAAAAAATCAATGTGAAATTTTTTTTAAAATTTACTTTGAGCCAAGTTAAAAGTTTTGATACTAGAAAGATGTTCTAAAACCTTTGGGTATAGTAATAAATTGGTATGCCTCTATATTTTATTCCACGATGAAAAAAATTATGAAAAATTTTAAAAAATTTGTTTTAAAAGTCTAGTTAAAAGATTTTATTACTAAAAATGTTGTAAAACCTTTGTGTATAGTAATAAATTGGCACTACCCTTATATTTTTCTACGAGAAAAAAAAATTATGCTTTTTTAAAAAAAATTTGTTTTAAGTCTAGTTAAAAGTTTTTTAATAAAAAGATGTTTTAAAATCTTTGTGTTTAGATAAATTTGCACTGCCCTTATATTTTATTTCACGAGGAAAAAAAATTATGAAATCATCTTTAATAAAACTTTATTTTAAACATAATAAAAAATTTTGATTCTAGAAAGATGTTCTAAAACTTTATTTTAAGCCTAGTTATAAGTTTTTGATATTAGAAAGATGTTCTAAAACCTTTAGGTCTACTAATAAATTGGCACAGCTGGCACTGCTATTATATTTTATCCCATGAGGAAAAAATAAAGTAAATTTTTAAAAAAAAATTTATTTTAAGCTTAGTTAAAAGTTTTTGAGTTCTAAAACCTTTGGGTCTAGTAATAAATTGGCATTGTCATTATATTTTACTCCACGAGAAAAAATAATTATGAGAATTTCTTAAACCTTTGTTTTAAGCCTAGTTATAAAATTTTAATACTAGAAATATATTCTAAAACTTTGGATCTAATATTAAATTAGCACTGCCATTATATTTTACTCGACAAGGAAAAAATAAATACGAAAATTAAAAAAAAATTATTTCATGCCTAGTTAAAATATTAATAAGATGTTCTAAAACCTCTGGGTTTTGTATTAAGTTGGCACAGGCATTATATTTTATTCCAAGAGGATAAATAATTATGAAATTTTTTTTACTTTTTTTCAAGCCTAGTTAAAAGTTACAATTGGGTTCAGAAAGAAATTTCTAGTGCCTTTATTTTTTAACCCATGAGGAAAATGTAGAAATATCAAAAAAAATGTATATTTATGTTTTGAGCTAAGTAAAAGTTTCTTGATATTTGAAAGAAGTTCTAAACCCATTGGGACTAGTATTAAATTCGCACAGCTATTCTATCTCATTCAACGACGAAATAAACATGAAAATTTTTGAAAACCTTGTTATGAGGCTTGTTAAAAGTTATTGATATTAGAAAGATTTTCTAAAACTTTTTGTTTCATATAGAGATTTCTATTGCATTATTTTTTATAATTCTTTGTGTTAAATGTAGATATTTAAAAAAAATATATTTATGTTTGTGGCCAGTAGAGAGTTTGGGTCTTAAGTTGTCACTGTCATTCTAGTTCAATCCTCGAGGTTAATAAAAATTTGAAAAAATTTAACAAACTTTGTTTTAAGCCTAGTAAAAAGTTTTTGATATTAGAAAAATAGTTCCAAAACCCTAGTGTCTAGTATAAATTAATACGGCTATCTATTATTTATTATTCATTATCTTTAACTTGAGTTTAGTTTAAATTTTTTGGTATTTGAAATGAGTGGTAAACCATTTGAAACCTCTTTGGTGATTGGTAGTGAAAGAGAAAAGACTGGGTAAATTGATAAGTGGATACCATTTTTGAATTTAAGACACTAGGATATATAAATTTACCCTAAAATAGATCTTAAATTGTCATATGCTAAAAATATTTTGAAATAATTAACTATTATCAAATTTTTATATCAAATGAAAATATTAGTAAGACATATAATTTTTAGCAAATTTTGAACCATCTTAATTTGTGACTTTACAAACATTCTTGAGTTTTACAAACATTAATGATGTCTAGATATTATTTAAATAATAGTAAAGCGAGTGTTAGTGGAGTTTGCTAAACCCCAAGATACTTCATACCACTAATTTAATTATAATTTATATTTTATCTTTGGTAATTATGTGGATAACTTATCCTAAATTACTTGAGATATAATAAAAAATTATAAGAATCAATCATATTTTGTCCTAAATGTTTATAAAATTTAGAAATTTTATTTTGATTTATGTATATATATTATGTTATAATTTTATTGTAATTAATAATAAATTTTTTTGCCTCATTATAAAACTGGTCTTGTTTATGAAACCGCACTAGAATGTTTGACTAATTTTATATTGGTCAATCAAGCTTGATGACAAATTATAGCTTGTATATAAATATAGATCAACCAATATTTATTATAAATTGTGTTTAATTTTTTTTCATCTTAAATGCATTCCACAACTGCTAAAGCATAATTTTTGTGCTTGAGAATATTATCACAGATCAATGCCAAAGCAGATGAAAAAAAGTTATAAAGATGGCCAGATGGTGTTCATGCAGACCTCAAGATTCAAAAAACCCTTATAACGCATGGACTACTTTATAAAATCTAAATTAATTTTGCACAAATATACTTTACCTAAAAATGTTAAGCTATTGAAATTTATCAAGCTATGCACATTGATGTTTAGGATGAAGTAGCACTATAAAGTTTACGAAGACACACAATAAAGGTTACTGGTAAAATAAAAAATCGTAATGATGAAAAGAAAATGATAATCTAATACAAAAAAAACACTTATCATATATAATATAATATAATTAGAATAAAATATTTTGATTCAGATTGTTTTTGAAGGTAAAATAAAAAAAAACTTAAATTTTGAAAGACATCTTAAAATAAAATGAAACATTAAAACTTATAATAATTGTTTTTAATATAAAATAAAACATTTTTAACAGTTTTAAACTATATGTTGACTTGAAAACTATATGTTAAAAAAAGGAAAAATAGTTTTAATAAAAATTTAACATTCTAAAGAAAAATATAAAAACTAAAAAATATTTTTTTGAATAAGTGATAGATAAAAAAACTAAAATTTATTAAAAAACAAAAAATTTGATTCTTTAACATTTCATGCTATTTTTTTTAGTTTCGCACGTTGTCTATCGTCTTATAGTTTGTCTAGCTTACTGGTTTTTTCATAGACCGTTGCTTGTTTGTCGTTTGTTAAGTTTGATCATTATCGTTTGTCAATTTTCTATTATTGGTCTATTTCCAACAGTTTTCATCAACCAAAAAAAATTCTGCTCATATTGTGTGAGCTATTTAATTTTTATTTTAAATTTAAAAATTCTTTATAATTTTTTAAATCTTTTTTTATATTCATTACGAAATTTTCAAATTTTTTAGACAATATTTTATTTCTGATTTGTCTTTGATTTTATGACTTTGATCTTGAACTTGTATACTTTGATTAGGTATTTGTTCATCACCTCTTCCCCTACTAAAAATTAATGTGCAAGGTGTTAAATCATTAGTGTACGTAATTTTCAAATCTGTTGTACTAGGATTATGAGGTATAATATTCGTTGATCTCTTTTTTAACTGGTCTAAATTATCTTAACGTTGTTTCCCATGTTTATTTTGTATGATAAATTCACATCTTTGTGTTAATATACCTTTGTCTCATATGTTTTCCTTGAAAGTTTTATACCAAGTTTTGTCATTTATCTCGATATTTCTATTTGACAATATTTTCTGTTTTAATTCATTATCTTTATCTTCGAGTGGTTTAATTAAGTCCCATCTGGTCTTAATTGTTTTTGAAAATTAATTTGCGCGGTATATTGGTTGTAGCGTTTGAAGTATTTCAATAATTAAATAAGAACTTTTTGAAAGCTATGTTTAAGTTTATTTTACTGTTGCTTTCCATATTCTTTTTTATACTCATTTTCATAGATCTCACCATCCGTTCACATTGATCATTGAAATTGTTGGTAGTGTGGAGCAGTAAGTACGTGTTTTATCCAGAGTTATACACTTGCTCAAAATAAAAATATTTTATCATAAAATTTGAATATCTTTTATTTTAAAAAAATTTTGATCAAAGATCTCTAGTGATGTTGTAACTAGTTACATTTTGGCTAAAAAATAACTGTAACTAGTTATATTTTCAAAATTGTAACTAGTAACTGTAACTATAATTTTTGAAATGTAACTGTCAAAAGTAACTAGTTACTTTTAAAGATAAATTTAAATAATTAATTTTATTTTTAATATGTTGTGATAAATTAATTTTAAATTAAATTTATTTTTTAAATTAAATTTATTAATTTAAAATTTTGTGAAAATGTCTGATAGTTAAAATTTCCCGTTCAAATTGATTTTCTTTTCTTAAATTGTTACATTGCAGCTGGGCTTCATAATTTTGTAAGCAAATTCAAGTAATTTAATAAATTTTAATATTATATTTATTTACAAATGTAGCACAATATATTTTTTTATATTCGATGTAAATATTCAATTTTGCGATATTTTTTTATATAAATAAATTGTATATTATTTTAAATAACTGATTATACTTTGTTTATTCTAATTTTTTTTATATTAAATAAATGCATATGAATGATGTATAAAGTAAGTAACTAGTTACTTTTGAAAATAACTAACTAATAACTAGTTACTTTTGTAAAAATGTAACTAGTAACTGTAACTAGTTATGTTTTTGCCAATGTAACTATTAACTGTAACTAGTTATGAAAATATTTTTGATGAACGATCTTCATATTTTAAAATCTTAAACTGTAACTAGTTATGAAAATATTTTTGATGAACGATCTTCATATTTTAAAATCTTATAGTAAATTATTATTTTTAATTTTTTTGTGTTAAATTAAAATCAAAATTCAATAAAAATGTACCATAAAAAAGTGACAATTTTTATAATCGATTTTTTTTAAAACATTTTTTGACATATATGGGTAAAGATTTATATTATTAAAAAAATGTTATATTAAAATTTCAATGAAGATGTAATATAACACAGAAAAGTGACAATTGTCACAATCGTTATTTTTCAACTTTTTTGATTTATTGTGTCGCTTAAAGGTATAAATTTATATTATTAAGATGTAAAAATAAAATTTGAATAAAGATGTACCATATAAAAGTGACAATTGTTATAATCATTATTATTATACTTTTTAAAATTTTTTTGACACATAATGGTAAAGATATTTATTGTAAAAATGTTATATTAAAATTATAATGAAGATGTACCATAGAAAAGTGACAATTGTCATAATCGTTATTATATTACTTTTTTAAATTTTTTTGAAACTTAATGGTAAAGATGTTTATTGTGAACATGTCAAATTAAAATTCCAATAAAGATAAACCATAGAAAAGTAAAAATTGTCATAATCGTTATTGTTTAACTTTTTTGATTTTTTTTTGACTCAAATAGGTTAAAATATATATTATTAAGATGCAAAAATAAAATTAATAAAGATGTACTATAGAAATATTTAACTTTTTTGAACTATTTTAGATATAACAAAGAAAACTGAAAATTGTAATATGTAATATTTTTAAACTTTTATAAAATTTAAACAAGTATAAAACATAGAAATTTTGACAATTATTGATTATTTCAAAATTATTGAAAAAACATATATATTATTAACCAGATTTGTTGTCAAAACGCCGCTACTCCACTAATTTAAAAAAATTAGCGTCCCTAATCTAATTTTTTTAAGAAAATTTTTGATGAATTTATTATTAGATTACAAAATATTAAAAAAAGATGCTTTCTAACGTCTATAATTTTAGCGTTTTTTAATATTAAGTAAAAGTCATGTTTTTACTATTTACAACGACATAAAGCAAGCTCCGGGCAATAAGGCATAGGTCAAATTAATTCACAAGTCCAAATTTTTTAAATATATTTATGAGTTGTTAAATTTTTGGTTAGGTCGAAATAATAAACCACACCCAACTCATTCAAATGGGTCGATTTAGTTTTTTTTATTCTGAAAATATTGTATTTTTTTTTACTCTACCAACTCGAGTCGCGAAACGCAGTTTTATTAATTTTTATTGTAAACTTAGGGAAATAGTTCAATTTTAACATCGAAATAATTATCTTGTATTCTCTTTAGTATCTCTATATTTAAAATTCAACCCATACTTCTTAAAAAATTTATCCCAATATATTAAACTTGTTGCAGTTTTACTTTACAAAAAAATGCATTATGCAAATCGTAAACAAAAATAATGTTTTATTAAAATATCCCCGTCTATGTAAATGAGAAAAAAACGCGTGAGATTTGTAGATTTTTTCATACTTTAACAGTTTTAACAAGTGGGATGTAGAACTTGTTATTCTTCGCTAGGGAGACTATGTAAATGTTGATTAAAGAAAAAGGATATATAATGGAGAAATTATGATGCGAAAAGGGGATTATTATTTTAACTAAAATTTACTTTTAATTTTTTAATTTAATTTTATTTTTTTTATGATGTTTACTATTATAATTTTGAATAAAGAATTAAAGTTGATTTTATGATTTCGTGATTCCTAATTATTATTAATTTCCTTTATATATATATATTTGTTTTCTATTTTTATATTTAGGTTTTGATGCACAATGACAAGTTTGTCGTTGTGACAGTGGTGCCGAAGAGCGGAGGAGACCGGCCCTTAATAACCTTCAGTCTGTGACCGGCAACAAGGAGATGTGTCAAACTGTATTCTAATACAAAAAAAAAAAATTCCAGAAGAACGTAAGAAAAATATGTAAATAAAGATGAAAGGGAAAAATTATGTGGTTAAGATTATGTTTATGTAGGAATATAAAATCTAAAATTAAAGACAAAGGTTTTGAAACTAATAAAGACTATGATATTTTAGATTTTAGAATTATTATCAAGTGATCACTAGAAATAACTTTGACAAAGAAATAGAAACATAAATTGCGAAAGTTAATATTTAACTAATAGGTTGCTGAGATATAATAATTAAAAAATTCGGTGAATAAGATTAGAATATAACTTTATTGTTAGGAAATAGTTGATTAAATTCTTATTGAAGATTTACGTTTAACTTTTATTTTAAGGGCTGCGAGAGATAAAACAGCCTCAAGGATTAATGTGAATTAGTATATTAGGTTGTAGATTAACCAAAAAATCTTCATAGAGAGAATCGGCTTTTCGTCATTAGAAAATTTATGCCGCAATCGAGCTCAATTTGAGATCGGATTTTTATTTTGAATCATGAATAAGATTTAAGAAGAATCATACAATATTATTCTAATAATACAAAAGGAAAAACATGCTTTAGAAATATACATATCAGTTTTCAACAACGGTTGTGCGAAAAATTATAATGATTAGATTTCATAAGTTCTTCAAAGACGTGGGGTGAAAACCATAGTGATTAGAAGTAAGAGGTTGTTCATAAACGTAAGTATGAAAACTTTTATGATTAGGTCATTGATTTCTCAACAACGTATGTATGAAAAGAGATTTATATATTTCAGCAGTTTTTTAAAGACTGAGTGTCAAAGAGTACATGAGGAAATAAATACACAATGATAATTTTTGTAAAAAAAAGTTTTGATATATATTTTAGAATAGGATTTTTAGATATAAATTTAGACATGGCTGAAAAGAAGATGAGATCAATAGCTAAATACAAGTAAATTTTTCATGAAAATATGGGTCTAGGCTTCATTAAGGGGAGAGGGGTGATAGAATGTGATATATTTATATAATTTATTATATTTTGCTACGTATTATAAAATTTAAGATTTAGTATAATTTACGCCATTTATTAAAGGCAGAATTAGTTTAGAGGAGATAAATTATGTAAATAGATTATTTTAGGTAGAAGTAGATTAGATGTGATAACCCGATATCTCAGCAAGGACAAACTGTCGTAGAAGACCCGAAAGTCTGAAAGATAGATACGATTACAAGAATTAGAGGCAACAACCAATCAATTACAAGAGAAAGGGGGAAAACAAGCAAATTGATAGAAAAGAGGGTCAAGACGTTATGCTGCAATCGTTAATCGCTGACCAATAATAGCCAATTATTCCGAGACTTTAGTCTTGATAAGAAAGCTACGATAAATTGTAAAAAAGATTAAGACAGACTAGCAAAAAACCAGAGAGGAAAGGAAACTGGATGTCATCGATAATCGTTATCAATCGTGGATAGTGGAAAACAGGCGTGTATCAAGTTCGTCAGTGGCTTACAGCGATAAAAAGCTGATCGTTTCACAGGGTGACAAGCGACAGATAGAATTCAAAAATTTCAAGCGACAAAGCCTTCGTTAGAACTTAGAAGACAGCAAAAATTAAGAAGAATAAGTCGAGATCGAAAGAAGATTGATTATTCGCAGATTGGTGGGTCTAACTTAAGTGGAAGGGTGTTGCAGTTTTACTTTACAAAAAAATGCATTATGCAAATCGTAAACAAAAATAATGTTTTATTAAAATATCCCCGTCTATGTAAATGAGAAAAAAACGCGTGAGATTTGTAGATTTTTTCATACTTTAACAGTTTTAACAAGTGGGATGTAGAACTTGTTATTCTTCGCTAGGGAGACTATGTAAATGTTGATTAAAGAAAAAGGATATATAATGGAGAAATTATGATGCGAAAAGGGGATTATTATTTTAACTAAAATTTACTTTTAATTTTTTAATTTAATTTTATTTTTTTTATGATGTTTACTATTATAATTTTGAATAAAGAATTAAAGTTGATTTTATGATTTCGTGATTCCTAATTATTATTAATTTCCTTTATATATATATATTTGTTTTCTATTTTTATATTTAGGTTTTGATGCACAATGACAAGTTTGTCGTTGTGACAAAACTTTTACACAAATTTCAAACACTATCTCCTTCAGCCCACGTATACATATTTCAGTTCAATACTTACCCCATTCCCCCGATATTTCCCCAATAAATCCCCCCCCCCCCATCCCCTATTTCACCCCAATGAGTCCTCCGATTTTTTATATTTCCCTTAAAATCCCCCTCCCCCCCCCTTAATTTCTTTTCTATAATTCTCCTCGATTTATCCCCTAAAATTCCTCCCGCACATAAATACAGATTTTTTAATTCATCTAAATCGATAAAAATAAATAATTCTCCACATCTTATATTATAAATCTCTAAATAGTTGAATATTTCATGTCTATTTTTTTATACCCCAAAATTTTTAGATAATTTAAGTTTCATAGATCAACTTTTGAATTAATTTTTCTTTCATTTAGTCATATTTTAGATATTCGTCAACTCATTTAAAAAAAAATTATTCACATTGAAACGTCATCTTTTCTATTATTCACCCATATCATCTAACACTAAATTCATTAATTTCTTTTAAAAAAATAGTCTAACAAAAATTTGTTTTGACTTTTAAAGAAAACGTGGTATATATGATTAATTGAGGGAAAAATTTAGTGTTTTTCTCAATTCATACTTTATATTATATAATATAATAAAAAAGTTAGTAACGTTTTTTTAAATTTTTCAAAGAGAATACATATTAGCATATTTTTAAGCGTGGGTATTAATAACTCATAACATTTATACATTTGTATATAGATTTATTAAAAGCCCAGACCATTTTAAATTTAATATTTATATATTATTTCCTCCCCTGCCCTGCCTTGATGAAAGAGAAAAAAATTATTTACTTTTCCTTATTTTACTTTTTCTTCCTTATTTTTTGTTTCATATATTGTCAAAAAAATAATTACATTTATATATATAATATAAATAAAACAATAAAATATTTTATTTATTTATTATAACTATAAATAAAACAATAAAATATTTTTATTTGTTTATTATAACTATAAAAATAAAAAATACATCCTTATATTTTTAAATTCAAATAAAGGGATTTTTATAAAAAAATAATTTTCAGGCAATTTTTTTTAAAATATATTATATTTATTTTTAAAGATAATTTTTAATTGCATTAAAAAAATATGTTTTATTTTGTAGACTCTGATTAATCTTAGGCTTTTCTATATTAAAGTTATAATAATGATTTTGAAGAGGTAAATTTATTAAAAAGCTATTATATTGATTAAATATACTATATTGGTTAATTTAATTTTTTTTAATGTCCAGGCCCAAATCTGGTTTAATCCCACCAAGGAATTAGAAGATGAAACAACTTTTCGATTAGATAGTCCTTCAATTAATAAATCCAACTTGTCTTTCCCTTAATTCTTGGGACCTTAATATTTTAACATTTACGGATAATTATTGGATATAATTTTATTCGTTATATCATACAATTTTATATTACGCTTATAATGTTGAAATAAAAATAAATTTATACTCTTATTTTTTAATTTTAGTGTTATATATATTACATACCTAAACCCAATTAAACAATAACTAATTTCTAATACAATATAAAATAACTCCGAATTTAGTTTAAAAATTTAATATTATAAAGCTAATTCTCTTTACTTTATGTTCACTTTAAAAAATACACCTATAAATAGTAGTAGTGTGTTGTGAATTTTAATTTAAAATAAAATATAATTAATGAAGCATTTTTGCCCAATATCTTTTAAAATACTTTTTTTTATAGTACTGTTTGTGACTTTTCCCCTCTATGTTTTTTGAGAGAAATTAGCTACAAATTTTAAGATTTTAAGAGGCTTTATTATTGTATTATCCAAATAAAACTTCTTTTGGAAAATAGATGATTTTGGCTGTATTGTTAAACTGTTCGATTTGAGTCGATTTTTAAAAACGGCTACTCAATATTATATCCAGATAATTATTACGTAAGCCTTAAGATTGTGGTCATAGATGGCACAAAAGTTACATCTATCATCGAAATGTAGAGGTTCAGGTAATATTAATAATAGCATAATCATATTCTTAAAATAATCAACATAAGTCATTTCGAATTTAAAAATATTTAAATTCCCGAACCAAAGTGGTTATATTTTTTTAATCTTTTCATCGTGGAGTAAATAATATTAGCAGGCCGATTCAAAATAAACTTTAGCCGGTTCATGCGGCTCACTGAGCCGCTCAATTTGAAATGAGTTTTGCGACTCAAAACTTTACTAGAATTTAGGCTAAGTCGACGAACACTAAGTATGGCCTTACTTAAATTCTATAAAATAAAATTTTCTCTTTTTATTCGTTATCTCAAATATTAAAATATATACTTTTATAATATATAATTCTTTTTATTAATAAAAAATTCTAATGTTCCTCGCCTTCTTTATTTTTTTCAATTAAGTTTCCTTAAAGTAATTATTACCCCATTTATTATAAATAATTTTATTTCTTCTTTCAAATATATTTAGTATTTTTCTTTATTAAATTTAGCCGATTTTGAAAATCGACTTAAATCGAGCCTTTTTTAACATCACTGTATTTATATAAAATTCTCAAAAACATGATTTAAGAAAAAAATAAATTAACCCTTCATTGCAAAGGTGGGACTATATGCAGACCCCAATTATTTTAAAAATTTCAGTATTCAAAACTATTATATGTAAATTAATTTTGATTTTTTCAATACTTCAAGAGTTTGGGTAATACATCCTATATATTTAATAATTTTATTTTGTGCTTCTTAATTGTCATTTTAAAATTAGTATCCTTTAACCTTGTAATAATTTCATTAAAATGATTTTATTTATTCAAATAAAACATGATATAATATTTACAAATATCCAAATAAAAATTTTACATAAATAAAAATAAAATAAAACGTTGTTTAATATATTTTTATTAAGTTTGATTAATAAAATATCGTTCAAAGTAGATTTATCTAATCTGGTTCGTAAAGGTGTTACTATCAGTCCTAGCGCACTGAAGGATCTTTCAACAGACACTTGCGAGCAAGGAGTAGTTAGTAGAACTACTAGCGAGAGGGTGTATAGTTCAGGATCTTAAAATTTTTAGATTGCCAATACTGCAGAATATTTTGATTGGATGGCAATTTTTGGCTATATATTAAACCGTAAATCGTCTTGATATCCATGCTCTCAATATTTTGGTATACTGAAGCATTAGCGCTTTGTCGCTCCAAATATATATCCAGCCTGGTTTTTTTACAACTGACAGGAATAGCATAGCCATCAGAGATGGGTTATCTTTTGGCTAACATTTGAATTTGTCTCCATGTAGACATCAAATGGTCCTAAAATAAAATAGATTTATTTAATTTAAAGTTCAATAATATAAATTTACCCTAGCCAGCAATTAATCATATTCGGATGGATAGATTCCATTTTGGTAATTAAATCTCGGATTCATGTAGATCCCACTTCTAAATACATTATTATTAAACAGATATTTCTGCCGACAATCCAAACACATAAGCAAATTATTAGAGAGTTCATTGTTGATTTCCTCCAAATTCAATTTACATTCCAGCCATTTAAAAAAATCTCCTATGATGCAAGACTTTTCTGTAGTTTTATAGTACTGGAGATAATACCGTGAGATTAGTTTGAATGCGAATTAATTAACGTTTGCGAATATATCTGCCCCATTTTTATGTAAAAGTTTTTATTATTATTCAGATTCTATAGATGCTATTTCACCTAGTAACATTGTCCAAAACTGGTTTGTTAACTTTTTCTAGTGTATGTAAATTTTTATATTTTTGTGATTTAAACAATTTAAGAATTGATCTTATTTCATACGTCCTCCTCTTCTCTTTATAAAATCATTAACCCCTAATTGAATTGTAAGGGCACAACAATGCACACAAATGATTTTCTTAGATCATTTATTAAATTATCCATATCATTATTATTTACTTTTTCTTAATAATAGTGCTGAGAATTTAGGTTATCTCAGTATCTTAATTTTATTGATCATATATAATGTACTCCTTAGACGAATCACTATCATGTATATTCGAAATAACGCTGTCATTTTGCTGCGCGATCTCTATATCATTTATTTGAGAATCGTTAATTGTTTGCGAAGACTCGTTATATGCCTGTGAAGACTCATATCATTCATTTGGCACAAATATTCTGAGAAGGCATCTTCAGAAAGATCAATGAGTAATCAGCTGTTCTTCAGCTATCATTTCAACGGTTTTAATCATATTGGCACTATTGTCAACTGTGATACTGTATATTTGGTTCAAACATATATTATACTTTTTTAATAAATTTTTTATTTCTTCCTCTAAATTAGACGCCGTGTGCATCTTTACAATTACTAACAAAACCTATATTTCGAATTTGAATCTTATCATCCATAATAAATTAGGCATTAACTCCTAACACTTATTTTTAAAATCGTGTTGCCGTATCCATCTTCAAAGAAATGAGCTTATTTTTTACTTGTTGCATTATCTGGCATCTTATTTCTGATATAGCATATTTTATTTTATCAATTACGATGTGTTTGTTTATAGTCATATTTAACGATTAAACTATTGAATCTAATAATAGCCTGAATGATTCATTATGTTACTAAATTAATTGGCAAGTAATGGCAATTAATTCCACAACCGATTCGGAAACCTAAATTTTTAAAAAAAATTAATTATATTTAAAATAAATAATCATTTTAGAACCCTTAAAAATTCAACTTTCAGGTCAAATCAGATTCAAAAATACCTTTCATATATTTATTTAGTAATCAGATTTGTTTTATTCTGAGCGTAATATATTAGTCCAAAAAATAAATGAAACCCGAATCAAAAATTATTCGGGAAAATTAAATTATACGACTTACCAACAAAAGTATTGCTAATAGTGATTTATTGTTTAATGTATGTAATAAAATACTTTCGATTTTCTTATGACGATTTTAATTGTTTGGGTTGTCTTCTCGTTTGACTGTGAACTTGCTGTTGACATATCACAAATGTTAACTTCACCTGACTTCAAATTAGCTGCAATAATAGGATGTTGACTGAAAATATGTCTTTAAGATTAGCTGTAAAATGCACATATATATGAATTAGAAGGTTATTAAATCATTTTTAAACTAGGTAGGACGAATGTAAAAATAAAACAATTGGTGGTTGTTATAAAAGTATATATAATCGGTATCGAACTGATTTTAATTCTGCAATAAATCATTTGTTAACTATTGGTTTGATAGTCTGGTGAAAACTTTAAAATTAGAAAAAAAATTATAAACCTCTATTTAATTGTCCTTTAATTCATATAATTTTGTTTTATTAACTAATTAGAGTTGGGACAGAATAACAGACTAGGGAAAAATATTGCTTGTGAAGATATTTTTCTACGGGTATGGCCAGAAATTTGCAAAATTTTTAAATAAGCCAAAGTCTCTTAAACCGATTAGCTTAAAATAAATATAGATTACATTACACTCTAATTGTCAAGCAAAAATTCAAATGATGAAAATATTTGGTTGTTGTGTAACTTTAAAAACCAATAATAAAAATAAAATATATTTTAAAATATCTTACATGGAATTGATTTGAGCTTTTTATGGCATTAGCTGCTTGTTGCAAAAATTTGTCTTGGTCAAACAAAAAGAAGTTAGATATTATAATATTTTTTTACATAATTACTAATTAAATTTAATTAAAATATTTTTTTTTATTAATAAAGAAAAGAACTAAATATATCTGAAAGAAGAAATAAAATTAAAATTATGATTATAATATATGGGATATTTATAATTTTTTAAAAAACTGAATTGAAAAAAAAATAGAAGGCGAGGAACGTTAGAATTTTTTTATTAATAAAAAGAATTATATATTAAAAAATGTATACTTTAATATTTTGACTCTGAGATAACGAATAAAAAGAGAGAAAATATATATAATTTATGACCATACTCATTAAAATTTCTAAGAAATCCCCCATCAAATTCAACACAGGTATATAATAATAAAGATAATGAAAGACTTTTAT
The DNA here is from genome assembly GCF_954871325.1 of Gordionus sp. m RMFG-2023. Classification (NCBI taxonomy): domain Eukaryota; kingdom Metazoa; phylum Nematomorpha; class Gordioida; order Chordodea; family Parachordodidae; genus Gordionus; species Gordionus sp. m RMFG-2023. The sequence continues at coordinate 16,282,420 of NC_088777.1, forward strand.
ATAAAACTTTTAATTTTAGAATTGTGTTGGTAGAGCGTTAAGATGAATTAATCAAAATTATAAATTAACATGAGCGAGAATTTTAAATTAATGAGTACAAAAAACTAATGTAGCGCTGAAAGTATAGAATAATAATAAACAATATTATCTTTAAGTTTGGAATAAAAACGTGAAGGAATAAAAGAGAATTGAAATCGTTAATAAAAGTAATAATTTTTGATTAATTTGGAACGCTTTTTTGGTTAATTGAGTAGAATATAAAAGTGTGTTAGATAATTTTTTTTAAAAAAATGAATGAATTTAGGGTTAAATGATAAGGGGGAATAGAAAAGATAATGTTTTTTTTATTTATAATGTGGATAAAATTTTTTTTTAAAATGAGCTGATGAATATTTAAAATATGATTTTCGAAATGAAAGAAAAGTTAATTAAAAGTTGATTATGAGTTAAATTATCTTAAATTTTGGGGTATAAAAAGATTGATATGACTTATACTATTGTATAGAAATTTATAATATAAGAAGTGGAGAATCATTTATTATTCTCGATTTAAATGAATTTAAAAATAGGTATTTATGAGCGGTAGGAGCCCTAGGGGATAAATCAGGGAAAAGCCTAAGGAGGAAATGGGGGGGGGGATTTTAAGGGAAAAATTAAAAATTGGGGAGAAATAGGGGAGGTCTTTGGAGAGTTGGGGGGATTTTTTTGGAGGGATTTCTGGGGAATAGGGGAAGAATTGAACTGAAATATGTATACGTGGGCTGAATTTTAAAAGGAGAGATACAAAATGGGTGTTTGAAATTTGTGCAAAAGTTTAATATATTGAGATGAATTTTAAAAGGAGCGATACAAAAGATGTGTTTGAAATTTGCGTAAAATTTTAATATATTGGGATAAATTTCTTAAGCACGAATATTATTGGCAGTTGTGGAGTATATATTAGATAAAAAAAATTTTAACACTTATAAATATTAGTCGATCTTTATTTATATGCAGGTTATAATGTTTAACGTCAAACGATCAAGCTGAAAACTGTTTACTGGGCTCAAAACATAAATATATTTTATTTTTGTATATATCTACATTTTACGCATGTACTTAATAAGTAATGGCATTAGAAATTTATTATAAAAATAATGATTTAACTGTTTTAAAAAAATGACTCAATTAGGACAAATACCAAAAACGATAAATTATAAGCTTTTTTTAAAATTGATTTCATTTGAAAGAGAATTGTTGATGCAAATTTAACTAGAAAAAACTTTCGTGTATAAAGTTCTAAATTAATGATATTTATTCGCCTAAAAATTATCTCATTTTTTAAATTTATTTATCTAAATTCTTTTTGGGAAACTATATTTGCAATATGCTTGATTTTATATGTAAAATAAATGTTATTATCAGTTTTTTAAATTTTTTTTACATAAAACTTAAAAAAAACATGTAAGGAAAAGGAATGAATAAAAATTACAAAATATTGTAGCAAAATAAAATTAAATACGACAAAAATAATTTTAAAAGAAAAGATATTGAAATCTTGTTTGGGAAGATTGTTATACCCCCTATTTTGTTTTATTCTCCATAATACTCCAAAATAAATGGTCTACGAGCATTGGAGAAATGGGTACAATTTTTTACAAATAAAGATAAATCCCCAAAAAGATGTACGTTATCTATTTTAATTTTACTTTAATTTGTCCTCTTAAAACTATTTTTTTTTACATTTTTTTATGTATCCCAATCATGTACTTTTTTAAATTCTTTGAGCTTAATTATAAACCACTTATCACTCAAAAATACAATGCCTTTTTAATTTTTTATGCCATTTCTTAAAATATACGAAGCCAAAAAATCGTACTTTTATTCATTTAACAATCTATCAATTATCAGAAGTTTTTTGAAATGATTTAAAAAACATATTTCCATGGTTTGCTCATTTTTGATGTATATGTTTCATAAAAAAAAAAATTGAGAAATGTTAAACCATTTAAAATCATTAAAATATTTATTTAACCTAGAGAAAAATATTTTTTTTGATTAAAAGTAAAGGCAATATTTGAAACAAATATAATAAAAATAGATAAAAAATCCAAGTAGATGTATTGAAATATATGTAATAGACATTGAATTTAATAGGTTGATCTTAGGTCAGAATCTCTAAAAGAAATGGATGGAAATATAAATGTGTGGTATTAGAAAAGTATAAATTTTTTGAATAATAAAAATGTATCTTTAAATGAATCAAAGTTGCTTGACCAATTTTACAACCTTAAATTATTGTTTATTTAAAATAAAATGATCATTCTAACCATATCTAATTGACGAATGTTATAATTCAAAATGTATAAATATATATTACGATATATTGAGATACACTACAAATTATAATATTAATTAAAATAAATTATTAAATTAAATTAAGAGTTTAACAGGTCCTTGGGAATACAACATATTTTTTGTGAAAAAATGAATCTTGATACAAGATACTAGTATTTTTCAAAATATCAAAAAGATACAAGATAAAGATACTTGTATCTTTTGCTTAAATAAAGTATCTTAAATACAAGATACTTTTAAATTATCATTACCAATTAAATTAGAATAGTTTATAAAATACAGTATTTAATATTTTGTGAAGATAACAACAATTTAATAAGAATGAATATTTAATAATTAATAAAATATTTAATGATGGGTTAATTATAATAATCAGGCATTTTAACATTAGTATTAGCCCATGCATATATTGAAAAGGGAGACTAGTATTTTTAATGGGAGTTAAAAAATTAATTTGCAAAAGAATATTTAAAATCATTACTTTATATGATATCAAATTTTTCATATAATTTATCATTAGACCTTTGCATTTCTGCGTACTTAACATTGTGCCAAAACTAAATAACCTTTCAATTAGAGATGATGAAGGTATTGCAGTATTATATACATAGGCGTAGCCGGGGGGGGGGGGGTAAGGGTAAATCCCCCCTTCAGAAATTTATCACTTTTTGTGAATATCATTTTAAGCTAATAAAAATATTCCCCTTAGTTCTCCCCCCACTCCCTGACCCTTAAAAATGTATGAATATATCTTAAACAATAATTTGAAAGAAAGAATGTAAAAGTTGATATTTTTTTATAAAACTATTCATCATAATTTATACATTTTTGGAAAAAATAATTTATATATAAAAAAAGTGAACCAAAAATGTTTTTTAAAAATGGAATATAAGCCGAAGATAAGTCTTAAAACAAAAGTGAAATGTATTATAATTATTAATAATAGATCCATATAATTACTAAATAATATAATATATCAAATATAATTTTTTATAAAGTGAGTAATTTTAATTTATTTATCTTAATAAAAGTAAAATATAATTATATAACTATTGATAAAATTATCATAAATTAGATAAAAAAATTAAGGCACAATACAAACAGTGGAAAATAATATGTGGTAGATTTACAGTATATCTAATTTTATCAATTATCATATGACAATCAAATAATTTTTACCATTATAGCGAATTATATATTTTACAGAAAACTATAAAATATTGATAAGGACATCAGAAAATATCTTTTAAAGACTATGTGGGATGAATAATATGAAGATTAATTTTTAATATTTAATTTTATTTAAAATAAATAGAAGGCGTTAAATAATTGAATGCAAATTGTTGCTCTATTTATTATCAAGAGCATAGATTAATAAAATTTGTTAAAATATTAAGTGTAATTCAAATATGTCTGTAAAAGTGGAATTTTACCTAGTATTTTGTAACCAATTCTATATAATAGAGGAATATCAACCATATGTCTACTAACTTTTTATAAATAAATTTCTTATAGTTGTTGTATGGAATAAATTATTACCATGCTTTTATATTAATGTATATACAATAATTTATTATATCTTATATAAACTAAAAAATATATTTAATATTTGTTCCAGGCTTATTTTTTTTATTAAAATTAACCAAAAATATTTAATGACTATATATAGACTAAGGTAACCTAGCCGAAGGCCGGGCAAAAGCGGGCCGATTGCTCGCCCAAAATGGAATCTGGGGGTGAAGCCCCAGAATTTTTTTAATTCCCCACCCCCCTTAAGAAAATCCTGCTTACGCCTATGATTATATGTATAAAAAATTTAATAGAAGGATAATAATTAAGCATTTATAATGTATTTCAACTTTCTCATAATATAATTTAAAACCTCCAGTTCAATGTTATTTGTATTATTGAATTTAGCAACATTTGTCAACAAAAGAAAAATAACCATCATTTTCTTTATTAGATGTCAAATCTATTGTTGTTATAGTTTGAGCTTGAACTGGTCTACATTTAGGGCTTCTTTTGTTAATATATTTTGAAAGTATTTTTTTTATCATCCGACTCAATCCATAAATACCTAAAATATAGATGAGAAATTGATGACAAAAAAGCTTCATTATATTCCATAGGAAAATATTTTCTCAACATTTTTTGCCGATATCATCTTGGACAGCTTTTAATAAAGGTAAACAATATTGTAAACTTAGATTTTTAAGATAGCTTATGCCCCTTTTTGTGTTTAATCCAATGTACCATTTTCTTGTTTATACAGGACATCTATCCTTACAATGTCTTTTTTAACTTTTATTTAAAAAAAATTTCTATATATGGGATTTGATTCAGGTGAACTTATTTCTATAATATAAATTTTACCTTCTTCTTCACTCTAATGTGTTAATCATCTTACAAATTAAAAAATATTACACAAAATTGGTAATGATATTCTATCGAGTTACATTTATATATAAAATATAATCTTTACTTATTTAGTTTTGGTGTTGTTATTTTTTTTATCTAACTACCTTAATATGAGTTGTAAATTTTTCAGCTAATTTTGGTTGCAAAATATTTAAAATATGGCGGAAAAAAAATATGAAAATTAATTCAAGATTCTCGAAGAAAATAAGATATATAATGAAATATGTAAAATTTTAAACATGAATATTAAAAAAAATCTGTATCTGTTAAAATGAAAATAATACAAGATTCTTTTCAGAATAAAGGATCTTAGATAGAGATACTAGTATCTTATCAAAAATGTCAAAAAGATACTGAAAAGATACAAAAGGATCTTGTATCTTAGATATAAGTATTTGCAGTACTCCTCAACTCTGATTATAATAATAACAATTAACATTAGAATATCGAAAGACCTTTTTAATAGCAACATTAAAAAAGGAGCAGTATGTAATTATTTAATTGTTGTAATATTATTTAGTGTAAAATAAAAGATTCTATAATCGTAATTAATATAAAAAATATATGCCGGCCACACTAAGAAAATATTTCAGATAATTAAACAAAACATTTATAAATATTTAAGCAATCGTAGAAAAATCAATCAAAATATTTACATATATTCGACAATGATTGACACTTGAAATCGTGTTAAGATAGTTTGAAGAGAATCTATTTTTAACACCTGTGTATATGGGAACAATTATTCCTTTTGTTGAGCAAATTGAATTCTCAGAGCTTAATATATTTGAAGTAAGCCATTTAAGATAAAATATCATATATTATTTATAAGATAGTAGGACATGGGACCTATGGGACAGTTCATAAAGCTATATGGAAACACAAAGTAGTTGCTGTTAAGATGTTTGAAGACAAAATGGAAAAGAAATCGTTTATATCAGAAGTATTTATCATTTGTTAATTAATTTTAGTTATTTTTTAAACTTATTTATAAATATTTATAATCTTAGATACAACAATTATCCCGAGTTAACCATCCTAACATAATTAAGCTTTATGGAGCAAATACTAAGTCAATAGTAAATAATATGTTTTGAGTATTTAATTAAATATATCTCTAAAGGTATATCTAGTTATGGAATATGCAGAAAATGGATCTCTTTATAACAGTAATATATATATCAAATTTATTATATGTTAATAAAAATTTACTTTAAAATCATTATTTATAATATGATTATAATTTTAAATATATTTATGATAAAGTATTGCATAGTAATAAGTATAAACCAGAATACACAGCATCACATGCTATCAGCTGGGCTCTTCAATGTGCCAGAGGTGTATCATATTTACATAACATGAAGCCCAAACCAATCATACACAGAGATTTAAAACCTTTGAAGTATTTTAAATTTATATATCTTTAAGTATAATTTTTATTTGTTCATAGATATCAATTTTTTTCTATATAATAAAATTATAGCTTGTTATTAATTAATGGTGGAACAGTGTTGAAAATATGTGATTTTGGAACTGCTTGTGATTTTCATACTCACATGACAAATAATAGAGGGAGTGCTGCATGGATGGCACCAGAAGTATTTGAAGGTAAATTAGTATATTTAATTAATATAAATTAAGTGGCACTTATTTTTTTTACACACTGAAAAACTTCATGGTTTTTTTTCCTAACTTAAACCATGTTTTTTGTAATCAGATTCAAACAGTTGTTAAAAAAGAAAGATTAATTAGTGTATTTTATTATTAATTCATCTCATATCAATTTTATAAATATCTTTTGCTAGTGTTGTTAAATAGTCGAGTTCTCCTGACTCTGAGTCATGAAAACTGTCGTGACTGGAGTTTTGAACTTGAGCTGTGAACTCAATTTGGCTTGAATTCTGAAATCAAATTATTATTTTTTTTGTTGGCTGTCAAAATTAATTATATTATTTAATCAAAATTCTTATCTTATCTTATCTTATCTGGCACGTTGGTCATAGACCTGCCCAAAATGAGCGAACGTGAATTTTATGAAGGCCCACCCTTCATAAAATTATGCCGATTTTTTTTCTCAAGGATACCAACAAACCTTGTCCAGTTGTAGTTTAACTAAATGAGTGGAACTTACACTTTCCGATATTGTAATTTAATAATTAATTATAAAAAGACATATATCTTATCTGTTTTTTTTGTCTTGAATAGTTATGTTCATGATAAGGAGTGAGTTAAGAATATTTGAATCCATAGACATCAAAATTTTATTTCATTTGTTAGGTTATATTCTTCCAAAAGATGAACCGGAAAATCTTCGCCATTTGGGATGGATAGATGAAAAATCATTTAATCAAAATTATTAAACCAGTAATAAAGACTCTTTTTTTCATGACTAAACTACGAATCCCAAGGTGCTAATTTAAAAAATTAATATTGAATCATGTTTAGCTCTTCAAGTGGATTCAGAAAATGATAATATTAATTATTTTTAAAAAATAATAAAAAATAAAATATTGAATGAAATTATGAATCCCTTATAAAAAAAACAAGAATTTGATAAAATTAATATACACAGTTTATTCAGAATTTATTATTAGGAGAAACTTGTGTAAAACATTGGTATTTTACCCTTTTCCAGGGCTGTGCCGATATTAAATATCGGATCGGCCGATACTCAACGTTTTCCAAAAATATCGGATCGGCCGATACTTAACGTTTTTCAAAAATATTGGATCGGGCCGATATCTGTAAAACCCGATCGATTCGATATTTTACTTTTCTTTTTTTTTATTATTTTACGTATATTTATTTTACATTAATAATATCTTCTAAATAATTTTTTTTAAATAATGCAAATGCACAAATTTTATTTATTTTTTTAAATATATTCTTAGTATTTTGAAAGTTTTTTTATAAAAATAGAAAGGAACACTCAAAGTTTTATTTATTTAAATATTTTTAAATAATAACGCCAATTTTATTATTTATATTAGTGATCAGCATCGGGCCTAATTTTTTAAGCCCGGCTTGGCCCAAAATTTTTTTAAAAAAGGTTTTGCCAGCCCGGCCCTAACCCGATTTTTTTTAAAAAAATTTACCGGCTCAGCCCGATTTTATTTAAATATAGAAATTAATTTTTATAATTACTCAAAATAAAAGACATATGTTATATGGCGTTTAGTTTCAATAAATAAAATCAAAAATTTTTATTTTACATAAAAAATTCAATATAAAATTGATAAATTTAGATTTAGATATATTTAAAAAAATTCCAAAATCCGACCCGACCCGGCCCGAATTTTTTTAAAAATATTAGGCCCCGCCCACCCGAACCCGATTATTTTAAATAGAATTAGGCCCAAGGGTACGGGCTGGGCCTAACTTTGCAGATCTCTAATTTATACCTTAAATAAAGAATTTTTTAAAATATGGTATCTGAATTATGGAAGTATTTTACAAAAGACAAAGATAATTTTGCAAAATGCGTTATCTGAGGAATTCTGATATCACGGGGAGGAATAATGAAAAATTCATTTAATACTATCAATATCCGTAAACTTTTTTTAATTATTGTAGTAATAAAAAAATTAAATTAAATGCATAATTAGAATTTTGCATAAAAAATATTGATTTCTTAATTACATTTGGTTCAAAATGGGTGGCGAAAAATCAATACAAATATCGGATCGGTTTTGAGCCAATATCGGAAAATATCGGATCGGGTCGGATCGGCGAAAAATATGTGGATCGGCACAGCCCTACCTTTTTCCATAAAATTTTGATACAAATAGAATAAATTATAAATTTATATGTAGCCATCATTTACAAAAAAAAAGTTTAGCTCTACTACCTATAATGCTTTAGGGACTACAATTAATTATGTGAAGTATGACATCGCTATTTTACCCCATAACACAGGGTAAGGTGGTTAAAATATAAAATTGAACATAACTTTATTGGTTTATTCAACAAAATATTGAAATTTGACATCCATTCATCACTTTTAAGTTTAAACTAATCAATACAATATGGGGATGTAAAATATTTTATCAAAAATAACACATTTTGAGTGTACCCATCTTGGACCATCGTACATAACAATTATTTTTTCTTACCCTTGCGAATATTTTTTAAAATTTTATTCCAAATAATACACACCCTATTTATTAATTAATCCTTTTTGTCCAAATCTTATCGGGCCTAATTTTTCAAACCCAAACCGAAATTTTTTTTAAAAAAGTTTTGCCGGCCCATCCCGAACCCGAAATTTTTTTAAAAAAGTTTTCCCGGCCCGAACCCGAATTTTCGAATTTATTTAAATATAGAAATTATTATTTATAATTACTTAAAATAAAAGACATATGTTATTTGTCGTTTAGTTTCAATAAATAAAATCAAATATTTTTATTTTACATATAATATTTTTATTTTACATAAAAAATTCAATATAAAATTGATAAATTTAGATACATTTAAAAAAAATTCCAAGGTCCGACCCGATCCGGCCCGAATTTTTTTTACAAATATTAGGCCCGGCCCAAACCTGATTATTTTATATAAAATTAGGCCCGAGCCCAGCTCGAAGCCCGTTCGGGCCAGACTCGGGCCGGGCCTAACTTTGCAGATCTCTAATAGACTTAAATATTTAAAAATCATCTCTTTACAGCTTTAATCAGACGGAATATCTTAAACGTTTTACCCATAACAATTTTACCCCAGCGTGATATATATTATGCAAGTCGTGCGTGACTTATAATTAAGCTATAAATGTCCGATAAATTTTATTTTATAGCTTTGACTTTAAGGAATATGCATACGAATTTATAAATTATGAGCTTTAATATATTTTACTTAAAACAAAATAAACTAGGTGATTTTTTATAATTGGAAAAATATGTCAAACTAGGAAAATTTTTCAAAGATAAACTTAGGTAAGAAATTAGATATAAAAATACATCTTCAAACCAAATATAAGGTATTTATGCTCACATTATTACTCTGTCAATCGTTTTATCTCGGCCTTCCCTAATCTAATACAAGATTCAACAAGAATGAAATAATTGTTTGAGACTTTTTCAAAAATTTAAATGGTTGTTACAACCTGTAAACTTATTCAATATCAGATACTTACGTATTTATTCTGTTTAATATCGATTGGAGGAATACCAGATTCGTTGGTATATGGGCTGTTAGATCTGAAAATTATATAAGATTATTAAAACTGTTGATAAAACAAATAATTATAATAGTTGGCAAAAATTATGCTGATAGACATGCATATCGAGAGGTACCAGATAATTACATACTAGTGAGTATGATAAAAAAAACATCTAAGCAATTAATTCATTGTCATACTGGAAATTCAGTATATGAAATATATGCATCATTGATCTCATTAGATTATCTTATGAATTTACTATATTTATTTGGCTTCTCACCAAACCGGAGTGTTCTCATTCTCATAGATAAAAATGTAAAACAACAAATTTTGTTCTTTTTACAAATGAATCTTGTTCTTTAAAAACCAAAATTAAATTGCCAAAAATGACATTTCAGGAATATATAAATGACAACAATTTTTTAAAGTGCACACAAAAAATATAAAAAATAACGATTTTTTTTTAAACGTGGATTTTTCTTTTTGATTAATCTTCCTTTTCTCTTGAGACTTTTTCTTTTTTGATAGGGCCTTATCCTTTTTTAATTGAAACTTTTCCTTTTGGGAAACCCTGTAAAATTGAAATAATACCAATTTTAATTCCCTATCTATCTTATCTATCCTTCACTTCTATCTTTTCTTTAAAAAGAAACAACTTATTTTTATACAGCGATTCGAACTGAACCCGAGAATTTCCTGAACCAGGGTATCATTGTATTGCTTAAAATCATATAATTAATTGAGATTTTATAACATTTGAAGTTTTATTAAATTTTAAACAACTTAATTCATTTACGCCATTTTTAAAATTTTTAAATTTATTCTCAAAGTTTCCTATTGAAGTGTTAATAAATTTTAAACAATTAAATTCATTTACGCCATTTTATTCTCATAGATTATTAATTAGAGGAAAATGAAAGAAAATTATTATATTGGATTTTAATTTAGAGAATTTTCATATTCTAACTTAAGAAATGTTAAACAAAGATATGTAGGGCAGTTTTTGTAAACTTATTAAAATCATTTTATAATTTATATATGCTAATCATTTATTTTTTGTTCAGATTAATTTTTAGCATATATTAATGAAGTGGATACTATAAATGAAATTAAATGTATATATCTGTTTTTTAATTCTATGAAATCATTGCTATTTAAAAAATTTATTCTTTAACTCTTTTATTTGAAAGTTTAATAAATGTTCCTCAATTCATCATTTTGCTATATAGATTTAAGCTCAAAGATAAAATAATATTTGAGAAGCATTTTACACTTGATACAATAGAAAATAAATAAGTATGCTCATATTAATTAAAAATGTCAATAATCATTTGTCTATTTAGAAAGACATCTGGAAAGAAATCACAACAATGAATATCTAAAATACCAGGAAGTGTTATTTGCAAAAAAACCCAAAATTAATATAGAAACCTTTTTTCCAAAAAAATTTATAAATATAAATTTAACAGCTAATATAAGTTCTATCTTAGAACTTGTTAATGTAAATGGTCGACCTCTGAAGATTCGGGATTTCAAAGAATCATAAGTCAACTTTTATCTGGGTTCAATTTAGTTATTAACAAAGAAAATTTATCCCGAAATATTAATAGAACAGTCCAGTTCATTAGGGACAAAATATCAAGAGAGGTAAGTTTAAAAGTTGATGCAGTTCAACGACTACACAGGTCAGTTCTTGGTATAAATATTCAATTTATATCAAAGTCCATTATAATTTTGAGAACTCTTAGAATTGTAGAGCTGAATGAAAGAAGTACAGGAGAATATATAAAAGAGATAATACTAAAAACTTTACAAAAATTTAAAATTAATAATGAACCAATTACTTATGACAATTGTGCAAATTTTATCAAAGCTATTAAGCTCTTGCAGCCTGAAATTGATTATGATATAAGGGGTGAATCAGCAGATGATAAAAATATGGATGTGAATGTATATAAATATGATATCGATGATATACAGAAACTTTTTTATCAACTATTTTATCCTATCTGATTTATAGTGTACATTGTGCAGCTCATAACCTACAGCTTGCACTTCAAGATTCAATAAAATTATCACTCATTGTGTATACTCTTGCAAAAGCTAGTAGCTTAAATTTAAAATTAAGACATCCCACTTATCAAAAGTTATTAAAAATTATGAAACTCCTTAAGCCTGCGTTAGATTGCTATCGATGGCATTCAATCCATGATATGGTGCATTGAACTAGAAAAAAATAACCATTTTTCTCAATTATTATATTCTTGTCTAAGAACAGAGAAGAAAGGTTTATAAAAAATGAGATTCTTTTAGCTGCCATATACCCTGACCTAAGATACAAGATTAATTAAAAGCTTAGTAAATTAATTATTTTGGATTTATATTTAAATTGTAATTTTACGGAATTGCCATTTATTTAAATATAAACAATATTAATCCTTATTAAAGATGATGATAAATTTGTGCGAATGTCAATTTATGGAGTCGGATTAAAAGATAACAACGCCGATTTTATCTGATGATATTAGTTCTGATGAAGTTATTGAACAAGAAGATGATCTAGAGAAATTGATAAAACTTAAAGAAATGCAGGAGAAAATACCATAACGATTGTAGAGAAAAGTATTGGAAATAAGAAGGAAAATATTTCGCATTTTTGGGAGTGCCAAGCTGGAGTACCCTGATTTATATATTTTATTCAAAAATTAGTTGCTGTTTTTGCAACCTAAGTTAATTTATCATATTTTCATATAAATATATTTAATATAGGTAGCGTTCAAAGATATTTTCACATTTAAAATTCATTCTTTCATCACATTGATCGAGGATGAGTGAACAGCTCTTGGAAGTATTATGCTAAAACGTCTAAATAAAATTTTTAAAATTGATTCATGACTATGCTTTGTATTTTTAACTATATTTTGCCAATAAATAAAATAAAAAAGTTTATTTTTTACACCAAATTTGTATCTAATTTTAATTTTGAATTAAATATAGAATTTTTTTATCGAAAAATTCTTAAACCCGAGCTGAACCCGGAACCAAACACGGGTTCAAAAATATTTCCCTGGAACCCACCTATTTTATTTTACCTTAAACTGAGCCCTGGCAAAAATTTTGCCGAGTTCGCATCTCTGTTTTCTTATTTAAATAAAACACTGCTTGCATACATATTCTTATTCTAGGTTGTAATTATAGCGAAAAATGCGACGTTTTTAGCTGGGGAATCATCTTGTGGGAAGTCATTACCCGTAAAAAACCATTCGAAGAAATCGGCGGACCTACTTTCAGAATCATGTGGGCTGTCCATAATGGTAATTAAAAAAATATGTTTATCATCTCATTAAAAAAACGAGTTAAAGAAAATAATATAATTAATAATAAAATATAAATGTATAAAAGATAATTTCATCATTTCTTCTGAATGTCTCTTTATTTTAAAATATATTAGAGAAATGAAGAATGAAAGAAAGAATATAAACATAAAATTTATTATATCTTACCTTCGAATATGGATAATAACTATTGAAAGTATCTCTGCTCCTATAAATAGATTAGATCAAGAATAAAAAATAAAGCATTTGAGATTAGAGGTCTGCAATTGGCGGGGTTTTAGTCCACCTGCGCCATCCCTTACTTCGAGCAGGCATGATGGGTTTTTAAAAATATTTTAAACATTGGGCGGATGGCGGCCTGGATAAAAAAATTTTTTAAATAATGAGCGGGCGTGGGCAGGTGATTTTTAAATATAATTTCAAAACGAGTGGGATTTTTGGCTAAAACCCGCCTATTTTCGAACTCTATTTGAAATCCCCAAATAATTTAAAAAAAAACAAATTTTGTTCAAATAGGTACCAGACCACCTCTGATAAAACAATGCCCCAAGCCTATAGAAATATTGATGACCAGATGTTGGGATAAAGACCCTAGCACAAGACCTTCTATGATTGAAGTCGATTACGTTATGACTCATATATTTCAAGTTTGTGATAAAAATAATTAAAGAAATTAGGAGGGAGAAATAAGTAATTAGGGAAAGATAATACCTCACAATGAATGAATGTTTGAATTTGTTTATAAATAAATATTTTTTCAATAGTAAAGTATTTTATTTTCCAAATTTATACACCACGAACAAAGTTTTTTAAAGGGGCTGACGTTCCTTTACTATTACAACCCGATTTTTCTGATGACGACCGAACTTGGAACTCTGAGCTCGATTACTCGTCTTCCAATTCGTCATCTTGCCAATCAAAATCTAATTTAGAACAATCGGTGACTAAGGAAAATATATATGATTCACCCAAAACTAATGGTTCTCTTATTTTTCTTGTATTTATAAAATACGAATATAATAAATAATAAGTTCTATGCGTTATAAAAATTATTAGTTTAAGATGAGATGTGAAATTGATCTTACCAACCTTAAAAAAAGACTAATTAGTATTGAAAAACTAGGACACGTCTTATTAACTAAATATTTTCTGATTGGCCTATTTCAATGATAATAGTTGTAAAGAAAAAATATTATCCATTTTTCAAGTTAAAAAAATATTGCTTATACTTGATAGTGTAACGGCGTTATTGTTACTTTTTAAAGCAAGGTCATTCTAAATTGTTTTTTTTACGATAAAATAACTTAATTAAAAATTAGCAGAAATCGAAGAATCTTGTCAAACCCCGGTTTTTAAATCATTCCTATCGATCGACAATATAAATCACATGATCAAGCCATGCGGTAATACTCGCAGAATTTCGGATTATTGCTACAGAGGTTCTTTTAAACAAAAATTACATCCTCCTTTGAGTATAAAATGCGATTTGGAAAATGATATTGATAAAATATCAATACATAAACGATCTTCCAAAAAACATTGCTTATCGCTGGACAATCTGGATGACTTGAATCGTAATCTAATTTTTTTTATAAAAAAAGGTACCTAGATTTATTATTTTTTTAAATTATTTTTTAGGACTTATTACTTAAAATTCTAAAACATTCTGTTAAATATTTAAATGGTTTAGACTTTATTCAACATAGCTAATTAATAATACTGATTTTATTTTAACGGTTCATTAATAGGAAAATATTAGTACTCTATATATTTTTAAAAGATTTCATGGTAAAACTATATTCAAAACAAATTATTAGAAATTTAATGATTTTGTTAAATTTTTCCGAATTATTAGTTTTTTGCAGTAAGTAGGCCAAAAGTTGATTCAGGATATTTATAAATTACAAACAACAATTTATATTGCTTAGGTGATTACCCAGATCTATATTGGAATAATTCATCAAAAAAACTTAAAGAAAATAAAATGGAACTTATAAAACCAAAATTAGGGATACTTTATGCTCAAATAAGAGAAGTCAATGCCGCACTCCAGCAGAATAACGCTCAACTTAAATTCTTACAAATCTCTCCTACAAAAGTTTTACTTTCATTTAATAATATTTTTAAGGTTGATTTATACTAATATCACTGGACAAATATTTTTTATTAGTATTTATATATAAATAAATGTCAACCTATTTTTATAAATATTAGCCTATTAAATTTTTATATAGGAAATTAATTCTGCCCAAATAATACAAGAGCTTCGGAAGGAGAGAGATGATTTGCAAATATATTACCAGATTTTAATCGAACGATTAGAAGAAGTGAAGTTAGAAAGTCACGATAGCCAGAACAAAGAAACAGACGTTTGATATATTTTTATATAATATTTATTGACCAATTATTTAAAAACAATTGTATTTAAATTTAGTATTTTATTTCATTACTTGAAATTTAATTTATAAAAATAAACGGTATTTAAATTTAATATGATTGTGGAGTATAAGTAGCATGACAGATAATATATAGGCCCAATTCAATAAAAATAATCGAATAGTGCACTATTCGTATTCGTTTTATTATAAAAAAATGAATAATTTAATATTCGATTTAAATATAATTCGTCTTTACAATTCATTATTAACATATTTTTAAATTTTTAATAATTTGTTTATTTATGATATTTTTTTTTCTAACAAAAACTCTCATTATGAGAGCATAAATTATGTAAACAACATTCTTTATATTTTGTTCTCATTCAATTAGAGCATCTTATAAAAAATAAATACTCCTATTTTTACCGTTTTTTCGAACAAATTCTCATTCGAGCATTTATTAGGGAAAAAATTTTCACACTTAAACTTATTAATTATTCACTAAAAGTCATAGGAAAATCTATAAAATTATTTAAAAAAATTTCTACAAAATTTATTTGCATAAAATCAGGGACCCGAACCTTTATTCATAACGGTTATAAAAATTCATGAAATTTATAAAGATTCTGTTCAGCCTTATAAAATAGATTTTAAATTATTTTTTATCGAAGCAACACAGTCGTATATGATTTTAATTAATAATTATGAACATTATTTATTAAATTTCCAATCACTTAAGTAAATATATTGTTTATTTATAAAATAGATGAAAATAATTTATATTTATTATAAGTATCTATGAATACTATATAAAAATTTTAATTTTTATCCATTTTAACCTTGATCATAGAATTTAATGACTGCTCAATAGAAATATTATGGCTAGATTCCGTTGATGGCAAAATAGATTTGAAAAGATTTATCTTTTTTATAGTTAGGGATACATGTTCTTTAGAATGAACGGACTGGGTTAACTGGTGGGGACCATTTAAATTTTTTCTAAAGAAAAATAACATGTTTATTTATATCATAAATACAATAAAAATTTAAGGTCAGAGCAAACAAATATTCTAAGATTATGAATTCACCATAAATTTGTATAGCCACATCATACGAATGTTAGTGATCTGCATTGGGCCTAATTTTTCAAGCCTGGCCTGAATTTTTTTAAAAAAAATTTGACCTGCCTGGCATGATCCCGAACGAGTTTTTTTTTATTTGTACCGTAAAGCCCGACTCAAAATAAAAATTACTTTCCGCGCGTCCTGATTCATATAAATATAAAAAATTGAATATTTTTTATTGTAAAAAAAAATTCTACATTTAAATATTAGCGCTTTGTTTCTAAAAAGAATTTTAAAATATATCAATTTATTTGACAAAATGTAATGATATCATGATTTGCAGATATCTAATGGAAATTATTAGTTTAAAGATATAAAATTCCTCACATCTAAGAAATAATGTAAAAACTTTGCATTTAAAGACAACACAAAATCTATTTTTGATAATAAAGGCTATAATACTAATGCTTAAAATATACTCAATTACCAATATTCAATAAATAATATATAAAATTAAACCTTATTGTTGTAATTGTAAACCAAATTACAAAGCCGAAGGATATTCAAATCTACTCAAGAAAAAAGAATTAAATTTCGAATGCAAATGATTTAAAGAAAGAGGAATAAAAAAGAATGATTATTCAAATTAAGATTTTTTCAGTTTGTTTGTAAAACATTATGTAAATGAATTATAGAAAAGTATATATATATTCGAGGATATTTGTAGAGATCATGATTTTACGAACTTAATTATAATTTTTTATTATTTTAATTTTTTTTTAATTAATTTAGTTTGATTATATTTTTAACTTATTATTTAATAAAGAGTTAGTATCATTTTTTTCTAACCTTTCTTATTTGACAACGATTATAATCTCTCAATCCTTTCAAAACTACAAAATGTTACAATGATGTTGGAGAGTGGAGGCGACAGGGCAATTTCAACAATTCAGTCTAATTAACTCTCCCACTAGCCTCAGCAATATAAATATCAATCCCATATTGGTACAGGAGATTCTAAATAAAGGGGGAAGGGGATGTATGAAATGACGATCGACACAAAGACAAAGAATTAGGTCAATGAAACATGGTGTCAATATCAATGGTCGTAATTCGAAAAAGAATAGAATTAGTCGTTTAATTAAAAGGAATTCGTCACAAGAGATCGTTATACGTACAAGTGATCGATGTAGCTAAAAGAAATTCGTTATAAATTTTTATTAAAGATATATGGTTGACTGTTATTTAAGTTGATAATATTTAGCAAAATATCAGGTTGTTGATTAACCAAAAAATCTTCATAAAGAGAAACGGCTTTTCGTCATTAGAAAATTTATGCCGCAATCGAGCTCAATTAGAGATCGGATTTTTATTTTGGATCAAAAGATACAAGAAATCATTATCGTATAAGAGATCTTAAGGCAAAGTGGATATATTGACAAGAAGACCAGAATGCTATCGTTAATCGTTGACAAATTATAGCCAATTGCTTATCAAAACTTTAGTATAGGAGAAAAAATCGAACAAGAAGTCGTGGAAACCATCGTTACTCGCAGACAAATTATCGTCAGTGGTTTACCGTCATTAGTTACTAGAAACCGTTAGAAACAAGCAAAGACTAGGATAATGTGGGAGTAAAACGAGATATAATTAAAGGAGCTAGAAGAATGTATCGGGAACCATGCCTTACTCGCAGAATGGTGGGACTAATCTAAGTGGAAGGGTGTTGTAATTGTAAACCAAATTACAAAGCCGAAGGATATTCAAATCTACTCAAGAAAAAAGAATTAAATTTCGAATGCAAATGATTTAAAGAAAGAGGAATAAAAAAGAATGATTATTCAAATTAAGATTTTTTCAGTTTGTTTGTAAAACATTATGTAAATGAATTATAGAAAAGTATATATATATTCGAGGATATTTGTAGAGATCATGATTTTACGAACTTAATTATAATTTTTAATTTTAATTTTTGATTATTTTAATTTTTTTAAATTTAGTTGATTATATTTTTAACTTATTATTTAATAAAGATTTAGTATCATTTTAGTTCTAACTTTTCTGATTTGACCAATATTATAGAAAAATATATATAATCGAGGATATAAGTCTGATTTAGTATCATTTTATTCTAACCTTTCTATATTTGACAACGGTTCTAATCTCTCAATCCTGTCAAAACTACAAAATGTTACACTTATAAATTTGGTCATTTTGAAATTTATATGGGAATATGGCCCTTCTTATCTGGGTAGGTGGTAATATTATATTTTAATTAATTAAATGCAACTAAATCACTACAAATTGGTTATTTAGATATTTTGCATATTAAAATAAAGAAAATAGGAATATGGCTCTCTATAAGAAGCATTTGAAAAATTGTGGATCAATTTAGGTCATGAAAAAATTAATACATCCTTCATATGGATATTGAACAAATATTTTGATAATTTAATAATTATAAAATAGACTGATACCTTAAAACGACGTGAATATATTTAAATATGTAATACCACTAGAAAAAGAATGTAAGCGAAAAATATATAAATATATTTATTATAAGTTTCGAACCGGTTCTAATATAAAAAGGTTCCTTTTATACCGTCGAAAAATAATTGTATCGGTTCGGACGGATATTTATAAAGGTTTAGCGGTTTATTCAGGTTCACTCTGGTCCCTGCTTATAATTTTGTGCATCAATGGTATTGAATAAAATTATATAAAATAATCGAAGTAATTTTTTTTTTAATATACAAAAAAATAATCAATAAACTTATTTTTGAATAAAAAGAAAGTTGTTTTTTTATAAAAAGAATAAAAAAATATTCTTATTTTTTTATATATGAAGATAATTTTGCTTTATAAGATTGGAAAATAATGTAGAATCAATTTTTTTTAATGAAAAAGATTAAGAATGACATTAATTAATTTTCTTTTCTAAAATGACCATTATTATGACATCTTGAAAATGCTAAAAGGAAATAAGTCCATTGATATAATATATATTAATTAAAAAATGAAAATCGCATGTGCATAATAGTTGGAACTTGGAAAGAACATATTTTATTGACCCAAGTAAAGAAAGTTAAATAATGAATTTATTAAATTTCTCAAATATAAAGGTAAACAATAATAATTTAACATTTTGATAAAATTATTACTTAAAATTTTTTTCCATTTTAAATCTATAGATACCTGTGAAGGATATTTTTCTCATGTAAAGGAATATATAAATCCTTGCTTAGCCATACACCCATTAATTATTAAATTAACTAAAAAAATTTCATGTGTATATATTAATTGTCAAATAAATTAATATTTTAAGATAATTTTAATTAATTTATAATATACTTTTATGCAATACTATTGATGCTCAAAATTATTTTATAGAATTTTTAAAAATTTTAGATATTCCACTAACTTTTAATGAATAAATTTAAGTTAATGTAAAAAAAAATTTTTTTTAAATTAAAATGCTCGTTTTAAATGAGAATTAGTTCGACAGAAAGACAAAGATAGGGTATTGATATTTTTATTATTATTTTTATATGATGTTCGAATTGAATGAGAACAAAATATAAAAAATGTTGTTTACGTATTTTGTGCTCTCATAATAAGAGTTTCTGCTCTAAAACAACGGCAAACTCTGTATATAGGACTATATATTAATAAAAAATGTATCCGCTCTATAAATAACACATAATTTAACACCTTTTTTTTGTATCGTATCTTTTTATTTAACAATTGTGTTCCCACTAAGGAACCATAATTATTTAAGAATTTCGATTTGTATTTTTTTGTCTAATATATAAAAATTCTTTCGCTTTTTTGGAGGAAATGTCTAATTTTACCGCCAAGATCTTTTAAAAGCTTAAATGTTATAGGAGAAAAAGAACCGCCAAAATTTTATTAATTCTTCATTCTTTAATCTTCAGTGTGAATTTGATTAATTATTCTTTTTTTTTGTTATTTTTAATTTTCTTTATTATTTTTCCGTTCCAATCTTTAAAAAAGATTATGTATAATAACATAGTAATAAATAAATTAATTGCCAATTTTAAATTTTCTAATATATATTTAAAAAATATCAACATTCAAAAATAAATTATGATTTATGTTCAAACATATAAAATAAACACTTATAAAACTATTGGCTCAGTATCATAATCATAATAGAATATTTTATGGAAAAACGGCAGTTGTTAAAATAATAAATGCATTTTTTTAAATATTAAATCCAGTAGTTAATTTGCTTTATTCCATATATTTTTTGATTTTGTTTTTGATGTACCTATAATAAAAAGTTATATGTTTACACAAATATAAATATAATTTCTTTTTTCAATGTAAGAAATATTCTATTAAAATAACAACCCTTTCGTGCCTGTAAAGTACACATTTTCAAATAATTTATTCAATTTTTATTACATTATAATGCACATTAAAGTGGCATATCTAGGATTTTGTTTGGAGAAAGAAGGAGGGGGGAGGTCAATTAAAAAATATACGGTGCCTACTAATACATAATTTTGAGACAGCGATAACTTTTAATAGCAATTACTTTCTAGTTTACAATATACTTTAAAAAATAGGAAAAACCAACCACATATTTATATTCCAGTTCTTTACACAGATTTATTTATTATTATATCTAGAGTCGGTGTAAAGGATAAATATTTAGGAAGTATTCATCCCATTTGATCTGTTTTTTATAATATATTAAAATATTAAAGTATGAAAAACTAAATAATATATATAGACATATTTGGGGTATTTTCTTAAATACGTCATAAGTTAAAATACTCCGTTCTGTTATAGCAAGAAGTATAATCCTTGACTAAATATTTTTGGCTGGATCAGGTTTAAAAACATACATAATTGTATTCTCTTCCTTCATTAAAATAAAACGATTTTATTAATTTTTCTACTTTATAAAAAATGCGTTTAATTTATATATTTTTTAAAATTAAAAGTTTCAGATTGGATTTAAAATTATTCGGGAGGCTCGAGTCTAAAAATGAATTTAGAAAAATAAAACCGGCCGAAATGAGGCTTAAAAATGAATATAAAAAATTCGTGACATAGTTTGAAAGATTATATTCGAAAAATTTTAGGTAGGATAGCTAAAATCTATAATAAATTTTTCTTGTTTTGAATCATATATAGTTTAGTGATGTTAAAAGTTACTTTTGAAACATAACTAGTTACAGTTACTAGTTACATTGGCAAAAACATAACTAGTTACAGTTACTAGTTACATTTTTACAAAAGTAACTAGTTATTAGTTACAGTTATTTTCAAAAGTAACTAGTTACTTACTTTATACATCCTTCATATGCGCATTATTTATTTATTGAATGCATTTATTTAATATAAAAAAAATTAGGATAAACAAAGTATAATCAGTTATTTAAAATAATATACAATTTATTTATATAAAAAAATATCGCAAAATTGAATATTTACATAAAAATATATATTTGCATTGAAAAAAAAACATTTATTTTTCATAAAAATTAGAATCTAATAAATGTTTATTTGCTTTTAACAACAAATTAATTTCAAGGTTATTATCTAGGAGACGTGCTCGTTTATCTCCAAAAATGAGCTTACCTAGACTGAATAAGCGCTCTACGGGAGCACTTGATGTTAGAACAACATTATATTTAATAAAGAGTAATTTTAACTTTGGAAAATCGCTATATAAAGAAAAAGTGTTGTTATTAGATTTGATAAAGTTTTCTATAAGTTCATTATCCAGAATATTTTGGCGCTTTAGGTCAAAAAATCCAACTACATCAAGTGATGTTGGTTTTGAGCATGATTCATTCGTCTGGGATTCACTTTGAGGTATTAAGATATTTATTAAATTTAAAATTTCCTCCTTTTTTGCTTTATTCCTTTCTTGCCTAATCCAAGGCCAGTCAGTTTTAAATAAAGGGTGAAGAATTGCAGCAATGATGTTGTCATTATCATAAAGATTATTAAACCTATAACATGATATTATTAATTTATGAATAATTATTTGATTTTAGTTATCTTTTTTCAATACTAGCTAATATAGTATCCTTTTAGGTTGACAATATTTTAATTCCTGCACATCTGCCATACATATAAGTATTTGTGTTATTGTTGGGAACAATCAGACATTTTCACAAAATTTTAAATTAATAAATTAAATTTAAAAAATAAATTAAATTTAAAATTAATTTATCACAACATATTAAAAATAAAATTAATTATTTGAATATATCTTTAAAAGTAACTAGTTACTTTTGGTAGTTACATTTCAAAAATTTTAACTAGTTACAGTTACTAGTTACAATTTTTAAAATATAACTAGTTACAGTTATTTTTTAGCCAAAATGTAACTAGTTACAGGCAACTAGTTATAAGTAACTAGTTACCTTAACATCACTAATATAGTTACTATCTATCATCCATAATTTAGAAGGTACTTCATTTTTTTTTTTGAAAAAGGAATATTTTCATTTATTCGGAATATCCTAGCTTATGCTGCTGTCACAGAAAGAGTATTTTCTCTAATATATGAAAAACGGAGACGACCAAAATAAATGTTCAACTGAACTGACTAAAAGAACTAATTTATATTAAAGAAATTGCTTCTCGCTAAAATTTGTACGACCAGGTAAAATAAAAATGATCAATATTATTTCTCTTCAAATATTGAGATTACGAATTTAATTCATTTTTAAAAATTTCTTCATTCAAATTTCAAAGGTGGCCAAAGGTAACGTTGCATTTTTTGACATATATCACTTTCTAATAAAGATCAACTTTTCATTCGCAGTTAGGTAGGCTATGGATATCAATATTACGGCCTAAATAGCAAAATTCTACAAGATCTTTTATATTATTGGTATTTTATTTCGATAATTATATTTTATACAAGTTTATTTTATAAATGCGATTCTTTATATAAGTAAATACATCTATAATCAGTACACTATAATTTTCCTATAATTTATGTAGTGTTTTTCAGAAAAATATAACAGTGATATTATGGTAAAAGTAACTGGCCTGTAATAAGTTAAGGTTTGGAATCTTATCCTAATCTATTTTTCTACCATCTTTTATATTTCTAAATCTCAAATAATTAAACCTCTTCCAATGTGTATGATCTAACTCGCTGAAATTTCCGTTGAAATTAATTGCTATAAATTCCAAATATTTGCCCAACCATAATAGGTCTTCGTCTTGTTGTTCATCGGTATGCGTATTATGGAAAGGGTAAATCTTTAAAAAAATATATAACAATAACAAATTTATGATTTATTATATAGTCCAACGTAACTGCCAAAAAAATTTATGTTTGCAAAATAAAAATACCATGTTAAAAAGACTTATTCTATATTATATTTATCATAAACAGGGATCTGAACCATAAAGGATAGTTGGATTTAGGTAGAAATAAAGGTTAAATAGTATTTATCAACTTGATCTGTCAGACTATTATTTCCAGCCATTTTTATAAATGATTAACACGTAACAAATTATTTATCAGCAAAAGATATAAAAATAAACTCTCAATCCGTTTTGCGGGTTCATAAGGAAATTTTTGCGACAATCATCAACAATAATTGAGTTTTGAGGTGTGTACTTGCCCGGAAATTTTCCCCATATAAAGGCTAAGGGCTTTACCTATTATGGTATAAATAATTTAACATTTAAAAGTAAAATATAAGATTACTGGTATAATTCTATAAAAGTTGTATAATGTAATAACCAGGGTTGTGCATTTGACCGGTCAAATACTTTCGGTCAATTGACCGATATTTAACCGGTCAAACCGATATTGGTCAAATTCAAATATATGTTTTTTTAAGTTAATATTAACTTTATTTTGAATATAATAGTAAAATGAATCTATATTATTCATTTCTTAAATTCATTGTCATTAAACGTTTAGCTATCCGTAGCAGATTCTTGTTCTGATTCATATTCAATATTATTATTTTCTTTAATATTTTTTAATCAATTTTCCTGATGTCTTAGATCTTCAATCGATTTCTATTTTTATAAGAATATTAACCCAAATCGACCTATTTCTTTCTAAAGAAGAAGTAGAACTAGGAATTATTAATCTCTTAATGGGCATGGTGGACAAAGTTTAATCTATTAACTTGAGGTCGGAATTGATTGTTTTTGGAAATCACTACTTTCCTAATTCGCTATATTAAACATGCTGTTTTTTCTTCTGAAATTAATTATATCACTTAAAATATTTTGGTCATCACTATCTTGTAAAATAGCTAATTCTTAAATTATATCACATACTTCATTTAATTCACTACTAGTGAGATTCTCCTTTTGATGCAAACATTGTGATCACATGTATTTATATCGTTTTTCCCTTTTTTAAACATATTTTTAATTATTTTCCTTTAAATTATTTTAGAGTATTTGACCAGGTCAAATACTCCTCCGGTCAATTGACTGAATTTGACTGGTCAATTGACCAACTTGCCAACCCTGGTAATAACTGATAATGATAATATAAGCATGTTATACTTGTAATACAAGGAATCACAAATAGAAACATCATATAAGTATATCAGAACAAATAGAGCAGTCGGAAAGTGGCTAAGTTTAGTAAATATTTTATTGGCCTAGCCAAGATATTAGTCGATGAAAAAACTAAAACTGAATTTATAAGTATATCAGAACAAATAGAGCAGTCGGAAAGTGACTAAGTTAAGTAAATATTTTATTGGCCTAGCCTAGTCGATGAAAAAACTAAAACTGAATAACCGTAACCTAATTAGCTGCTATTGTCAAAAAACTAGATTTCGCAGTTAACAACAATATCCGTAGCATAAAATTTGTCATAATTAGCCGTGATTATAAAACAGGTTGTCGATTTAGCCATAGCCATATCTATAAAAAAATTTAAAACATCTTTTTATCGCCATTTCCACTTTTAGAATAGGCCGATTTTCACTCTATAAAATTTTATGTCTCATATTAAAGGGCATTTAAAGATATATAATATAATCTGGAAATCAATAAGCAAACCTCGACGGATTATTAGATAGTTTTTAGAGAAATGGGGTCTTACGATAAGTCATAAAATACATTTCGTATTTAGGTCATAAATAATTTGTATGAATACTTATTTTTTAAATAAGGTAAAGTTAAGATCCACTTATTAAATTTCGGTCTGGTCTCGACCAATGAGGGATAGTAAGCTTCAGTATTGGAATATAAGGCTTAATTTTAAGATCAAAGTTTTAATCATGGTAAGCTATAAAAAAAATTAACTACCTCGATGAGCCCTGATTTTTCAGTGTACACGTTTATCATGGCGTTATGGTCTAGGAAAAAATTAATTTTGTATTCGGAAGCTTGTGGTGGGGAATCATTGTGAGATGCGGATAGAGAATTTTGGATTTGATTGGAAGGTGAAGACCGGATTATCCCCATTTGTATAACTTTGGCTTCTATATATTTCATCTTGGTAGCGGCTGATAGTAATATATTCGTGATATCAATTACAAAATATTAATATATATATTTATTGCAATGTCTTTATTTAAATATGAAAATCTTATTCTTTAAATCCGTGAATTCAAACCGTTTTAATTTTATTTATTAATATACCTTCCTATTTTTTATCAATCAATTTTAAGTTAGTTAATTAAGTGTTGAAAAGAAACTGCAGTAAAATCTTCAAGAGGTGACCAACCTCTCAGGAGAGGTTACGTTTTGGTTAACACGAATAAATGGTTGACATGGAAAAGTAGCCGATGTACAGAACATATTTTGACAGGGGATCAATCTATATGGGTCGCAAAGTAAAGAGATGACAATATTTAGGACCTTATTGTATTCTTTAAATAATCCTGAATATATGACATTTTAGTGTGGCAGTAACTCTTCTTAGGATCCAAGCCTTGAGTCAGTGTGCTAAAAGTATATCCCTTGCATCGGACCTATTTTTCAGGGTTGACTTAATCTGGGAATTTTTCCCAAAGATTCGGGTCCATTCGACTTTTTTTAAAATTGGATTGTTGAAAATGTAAGATATTTCAACGAGAGCCAAAAAAAATTCGAAGCGCTGAGGAATAATAAAAAATTTTAGTGTTAATCTTGAAATAATATTCATAAAAGAATTTTGAAAATTAAGCAATTTAAAATTTAGTTGTGGTTCGAATCCGAAATAAATTTGAAAAAAGTTCCGAATCGAATTAGTCCGCTCGAATCAGTACGTGCAGGGCTCTTAATTTAAATCAAACTTTTTAAAATAAATCAGATTCTTTTTAGAAGTCGAATTTTATATAATTAAACAAATATCAAGTAGAGGTGGGCGCTGGCTTGATTTCTTTTCACGGCCCGTTCGCTCACAATGGCAAAAGAATCATGCTCCCCCTCACGAAAGACAATATTTTAATCACGCCCGAAGAATTCACGGTGTTTATAAATTTTTTAAATTTCAAAGCTTTATTGCTACTTTTACACTTTTTTGAATTTATTCTATTTTATTTCTTAAATTCCATATTAATAACAAACAACAAAATTACCATTTATATTAATCATTTTTATTTTAAAAAAGAAGAATGTCCATTTTTTTGATTTTAATTGTATTCGCCTTTCCTCTAATAAGCGATTGGCCAGAGAAGAAATAATTTTTCACTGGAAGTCGAGCTGGGGCTGATAAAATTTTATAGCAAATTTTCTCAAAAAATAAATGAATTTCCCTGTTTCCAAAACTCAAAATATTTTCATTGTTATTTGTTTTGTGAGCGATAAATCTTTTAAGTTCATCCTCATAACTTCCATCGGTAGATGTTGTCGCCTCAACTGAATAATCTAAATATTCTCTAAATATTTCATTTAGAATAAGCAGTTGTGCAAGATGAATTAGAAAAGTTAAAATTGTTAGTTGGCATGGTCTTATGCATATCGTCGAATTTTAAATCATTTCGCATTTTCAAAGCTTATATATATCTGCCTTTCTTTAAAAAAAATGTATTTAATAAAACAATGAAAAAAAAATGGTAAAAAAAAATCATGATAAAAGACATAATGTTTTTCAATTAAACAATATATATTTTTAAAAAGTCACTAGAAGAAAGTGGAGGTGTACTGTTTAGAACTAGAACTAATCTGGAATCAGAACCCATTTTAAAATTTTAGGAAGTTGTTCTAACAAAAAAGAAAGAAAGAAAGAAAGAAAGAGTGTAATGATGTGTCTAGGGCTGCACCAATTGGCTTGGCTATATAAAAGTATAAATTACGAAATTGGCACAAGTTTGAAAAATATTTTTCCAATACATAACCCTTGGAATGTTAATAACATTTAAAGAAATATAGTTATCAAACAAAAATTATTTTAAGGAGGGGTTGGTAGCTGCAAATAAAATCAGGTTATGTTTTGGAATAGGAAAAACCAACCAATTTTTGGAAATCGGTACAGCAATAGTTGAGCCATTTATTTTAGAGGGTTTACTCATTGTTTAATTTTTTTCTATATTGCTTTAACAGACTTGGAACCGAAAATGCGTCAAATTTAAGTATTAGAACCAACTTTCTTTAAATAGAATAACCCGTATCACTTTTTTTAAAAAAAAAATATTCGAAACAGGAATCATTTTTGGTCAGGTTCAAAAAAAAGTGTATAAGTTGTAGATGTGGAGATCTTTATATAAATTCATTTTTTCCGTAAATTTAAGGGAAGGGTTACAACCCTAGAACTCTCCGCGAAATCCGCCACTCATTACAATGCATGGTCTAGTAAATAGTAATTTAATAATAAAAAAAATTCTATAAAAATTAATAATAATTTCATGCATTAATTCGATTCTTAATGTTTGATGAATTTATAAAATTTTCGCTTTAAATTTTGGTCTATATCTATGATCCCAGGGGCCCAGAACAAAGTCATTTTTGCGTTCCTGTTCCGAAAAAATACATATGTTTCGTTCCAGGTTTTGGAATGTTGGAGAACACGTTCCTAAAAAATAATTCAACTTTATTTCTTATACATTAAGCTCGTACAAGATTTTTGCGTTTTGATTACAAGTTCATATTATATGTAGGTAAATATAATTTGAATAAGAAAAAGTTAATTGACTTACACCATATACAAATGTCGTAATAATTGTAAACGGTGTTAAGGAATTCATGCAAGTAAGGTCTCATCAATTCGCTTCCTCTTTCCGCGTATGATTTGTGATCTTTGTTTAGGAAATTTTTTTTTTTAAATATATAAATTATGTATACAGAAAACAATATAATGTAATTTATGGGCAAAAATATTCCTCATGATTTATTTACAATAGAATAATTTCATCCAAAAATATTATTTTTACGTTATTTTTAAAAATTTGCTTATTTTCATTATAAATTATACCAGACATAAAAATTATGGAACGCTATAGGAATGAAAACGGTGATTCTGACATCGTTAAGGGAACTTCCAAAAAATAATATGAAAATTTTATTTTTATTGCCTAATTAAATTAGGTAACTCATTGAAACTTGGGGAAATTTTTAATATTATATTTATTAAAATAATAAGTAAGTATGTTATCGTTGGATATTGGTGGAAATTTTTTGATGTAATAATAATTCAAAGTTTCATTACTCAAAAGTTTTAAGAATTGCTGTTCAATTGGCGTAATTTTAAATTATTCTTTTTATTAAAAAATAATAATATACCATTGTCTGGATTTTAGTGAAATTAAGGCGAGCATCCCCAGAACTGGAAGAAAATATACCTTTCATTTATTATGTGAATATTCTTATTTGCGTAATATTAAAAATGTCAAATAAGTAAATTAATTAAATTTTTAAATGATATAGATTTATATAGAGCTATTTATTTTTTTCCTTAAAATTATATATCTCTATATATATCAGTTTATATATTATGTTTATTCAAATAAATTGCTTAATTATAATTAATATTAAATTTCAAAGGATAACTTTGTTACCAACTTAGTATTCAGAGTAGTGTTGTTAAAGTAACTAGTACTTGTAACTAGTTACATTTTTGCAAAAATAACTGTAACTTGTTATACATTTTGGAATGTAACTAGTTACTTTTTAAAATATTCATATATATTATTAAAATATATTCAAATTATTAATTTTATTCTTAATATGTTATATTATAATGAATTAATTTTAATTAATTTAAAATTTTGATTAAATATCTGATTCTGTATGTTAGCCTTTTTTATAGAGTTAATATTGATAAATGAATTAGATAGATTCAGAATTATAATCGTAGCCTGAATTTTGCTAGGGGGAAAGCACCATTATGTAAATTTTGCCCCATAAATATTATTGGTATCACTTTTGTAGGCCTTTGTCTAAGTTATATTTTTACAAAAATAATTTTGTCTTTGCTCTTTAAATTTTGAATTATAGTGGTTATTTTTAAAAAAAATTATAACTTTTACTCATTTTTCTTTCGAATTCTTGCTTATAGTGTGATATATTGAATGTACAGAATTTAATATGAATATTGCTCTGACTCGTCATTTAATGAGGATGACATTCAAATGATTCAGAATGATAAAATAGAAAATGTACCATCCCTTTCTAAAAGTATTACCAAAGCAACAGACTTAGATGTGAAAATACTTTAGCCATGTTTCAAAAAGTATTTTGGATTTCACATAAAGAAAACTGGTATTCCAGGTAATATTAGCGTTAAGTATTTTTTATATAGTATTGTAAAACGGCTTAATTTAGGTCGATTTTTAAAAAGAACGATATTAAAATTTTAGCCAAAATAAGAGCCTGAAGATTTTGCACATAGATGGCAGAAAGGTTTGGACCTCTATTTGGCGAATCTCGACGCTTATATAATATAATTTGACTAAAATCTTAATCAAGCCGTTTTAAAAATCGAAGCAAATTGTACCATTTAACGACACTACTCCTACTATGTCTTCCAAAAAATGGTATTTTTCAGTATCTAAGTCATACACAGACAGGTTAAGGAAACACATTTCTATAAAATTATTTTCACCGAAATCTTAAGTGTACTAAATTTTAATTAGATGTACATGTAACAAGATTTTTGTTTGCCTAAATATTATATAGAATTATCAATTAGCAACATAAGATGTCAATCTTTTTATATAATTATATGAAAGCTTATATCATTGCCATATGAAAATGCCAACTTTTGTGGATTTACAAAATAAAGTGGGCCATATAAATTCTTATTAAATATGATGTTGTCCTCACACCAAGTGCTCCCGTAGAACGTTTTCTTACTTTAGAGAGGCTTATTTTTAAAGTGAAATAAGCGCATCCTTTAGACAGAAATTTTTAAAATAGTTTATTATTAAAGGCAAATAAAAATTTACTAAGCTAGAATTTTTATATAAATAATCAGTGCATATATATATTGTGAATCCTATATCAAATCAACAAAAAAAAGTCGATTTTCAACCCGACCCCCTTTAATTTTTCTTAAATTTTGTATACTGGTAGTATACACTATAAATAAGAAAAAAATGAAATTTTACCTTCCAACACTGTTTACCCGCTAAGATATGGCCGTTTAAAGCGCGGAAAAATGGTACATTTTTGACAAAATGCACCTCATTTATATCTCGAGAAATAATTATGTTAGAAAAATAATTTAAATTTTATTTTAGCTTAATAAAAGTTCTTTAAAATGACATAAAAATAAATATGATGGACATTTTATTAATATCGAAAACCGGATGTGTAAAACCGAAAATGGCCATAATTTTTTTTTCAAATTTTTTTTTCTGTAGATATATATCACACTGCTTTATATTTGTACAAAATCCTAGACTGGGATCAACATGGGTTTAGGAGTTATTACTCTTTATATGGCTAAAATTGAACAAATTTAACATTAATATCATCATATTTTAATTTAATGAATAGTTATGAAATAATGTTAATTTAAAAATTATGTCTAAATAATAGGCCCTTACTTTTTTTTATCTTTATAAAAAAAATGTGGCTGGGATAGTGAGCTGTTTAAAACTTTAGTTAAATCTTATCTCAAAATTAAAATTACTTGACAAAATAATTTAAATATTTTATTTAGCATAAGATAATCTACCAAAATTGAAATTCAACAATAAATTTTCCCCCATATTTTCAAAATTAAAAGAAAGGCTTAATATATTATTTGACGAGAATTCTATAGATTATAAAACATTCAAACAATGGATAGCAGTTGATCGAACTACCCTCAAAACACTGACAAAATCCGCTGATGAATTTGTAGATTATTTAATTGAATAATTAGACAATTTAATTCCTCATTTATTATAGCTTCACGATAATCATTAATTCGAAACTTTTTAAAATTCAATTTAAATGTTGGCGAATTCTTAGTTATTGCAGACTTTTCAGAAAACAATGCATTTATAGTGCAGAACCATGCACAAGGATTTAATCAGACCAATAATCAAGCCACTATCAACTCATTTATAATTTATTACCGTGAGAACAACATAATAAAACATGTAAATTTAGTGGTTATATTAGTTTGTTTAAAGCACAACGCATGTACATTTTATTTATTTTAAAAATTGATCGTATTATTGGAGCAAAGATTTAATAGAGTGGCTAAAATTTATTATTTTTCTGATGGAGCAAAAACCAATATAAAAATAATAGATTTAATTAATCTCTACAATCATGAAAATGATTTTGGGATAAAGGCTGAGTGACATTTTTTGAAAACCGCACAAGGTAAAAGTCCATGCGACATTTTGGGGGCCGTTACTAAACGGTTAGCAGCTCGAACAAGTTTGCAACGTCCATATGAATATCACATATTGACAACAATAGATTTATTTAACTATGCAAGAAATAATATCTATGGAGTAAATTATATATTTGTGAGCAATAACGAATATATGAACATAGAAAGTCATCTTGAAAGCAGATTTTTAAAAGCAAAGAGAATTTCTGGAACACAAAGTTCCAAGCTTTTATTCCCCTAGACGAAAACAAAAGTCATAATTTATTAAAATTCCTTGGATGATTATAAAATATGATATATTTTAATTATAAATTTTTGATTGTATTAAATGTAATGCAATTTGAGGCAAATAAAGTTATAAATATGTTTAGAATTATTTTGTCAAGTAACTTTGAGATAAAATTTAACTAAAGTGTTAAGCAAACTCATTATTCCAGCCACTTCTCAAAAATTTTGATAAAGATAAAAAAAAGTAAGGGCCTAACATTTACACATAATTTTAAATTAACATTATTTCATAACTATTCATTAAGATATTAATGTTAAATTTGTTCAATTTTAACCATATAAAGAGTGATAACTCCTAAACCCATGATGATCCCAGTCTAGGATTTTGTACAAATATAAAGCAGTGTGATATCTATCTACAGAAAAAAAATTTTGAAAAAAATATACCTTTTTTCTATGGCCATTTCCGGTTTTACACATCCGGTTTTCGATATTAATCAAATGTCTATCATATTTATTTTTATGTCATTTTAAAGAACTTTTATTAAGCTACAAAATAAAATTTAAATTATTTTTCTAACTTAATTATTTTTCAAGATATTTGAAAATAAATGAGGTGCATTTTGTAAAAAATGTACTATTTTTCCGCGCTTTAAACGGCCATATCTTAGCGGATAAACAGTGTTGGAAGGTAAAATTTCATTTTTTCTTAGTTATAGTATATACTACCAGTATACAAAATTTAAGAAAAATTGAAGGGGGTCGGGTTGAAACCTTGGTTGATTTGATATGGAATTCACCATATATATATAATATTCTGATATTTTATTTCGGTGTAAATATATTCTATTCTCTAAAAAATTTTTCGTGTAATTATATTTTTATACAAATAAATTGTGTATATTTCCTTTTAAATACCATTCATTAAGATTTGTAAATTGTAATTTTTTTATATTAAATAAAAAAAAATGATGCGTTATATAAATGATTTATAAAGTAACTTATAATTAATTACTCTTAAAATATAACTATAACTAGTTACCTTTTTATGTATATGACTAATTAGTAAATTTCAAAAGTAACTTTTAACAACACTAGTTGAGAGGTATTTTTTGACACTCAAATTTATAATAATATCACCGCGCAAATATAAATGACAATCTTTTAAAGAATGTATTAATTAATACTTAGATCTAATAACTGATCTATAGAGGCAACAAGCAACTAACACAAATTACTGATCATTTATTTCAATTTTTTAATTATATTATGATAGTGGTGTCGATAGGGAGAACAGAATGTCTAAAAAACAATTATTTGAACAAAAAAATTTGGGATCGTCTTAAAATCCTAAAGGTTTACTTATTAGCATGCCTGACATTTCATTACGAGTATATGCAGTAAAAAATAGAGAAGAGAAATTAATAAGTGTTATTATATGATGGGGAATTAGCATCAAGAGTTTAATTAGTAAAGCTTGGACAGTTGAATTGGAAGCTATATGATAAAAAAGTTTCAAATAAATAAGGATGTACAGCAAAGACCACAGGCCTAGTCCGGAACTCGGGAGTAAAATGGTATAACTTAAAAAATCCGGCCTGGCCTATAATTTTACAAACCCAAACAGGACCGATTTAAAAAAAAACTATTTCAAATTATATTAATTAATCTCGGCCCCATCATTTGTGCAAGGATGGCAGGATATTGAAAAATACGTGGCAATCATAGGGTACAAAAAATTTAGAAATTACAAGATAATTCTTTAATAGAAGATAGGCCTTGGTGATGAAAAATGCAGTAGTCAAGTGTAAGATCATTTGAAGTGTCTGCAAAATCTTAAAAAAGTTTTCCTGGTCAAAGGATGACCCTAGATATGAGATGTGCCCTTCTCAATACATTTGAACCTTATATTATTTTCAACATTGTTGTGGGACAAGGATTTAATAGACCTACCTTTTCTATTATTTTATGATGCCTATTGTTTAATTGAATTGATCGGGCAAGCCACCTATTATTCCATCATCTTATACTATGAGCTTAAATTGGGAGTGTGTGATTCATATCTTGGAATCTATTCTAAGACTAAAGATAATTAGTCCAAGCGAGTTACCCAGTTTGATGCTTTCTAATAAAGGAATTCATTTATCTCCGAAAAAGAGGTGTTGGTCTTGAGTAGCTGGTTTGAAGATACTAGGAAGATTCTGGTTAATAAGAGTTGACAGATATCAGAAATTAACTGCGTCTTAAAATTTTGAATGCATTAGTGAAATCGATCTTGACGAGGAGGCCATTTGAGGGGTTGCCATCCAAGTACATTCGGGCCATGTGAAGAGCAGATTCGCATTCGCTTTAAGGTTAATTCCTAAATTAAACTTACATTGCAGGATACTGTAAACTACATCTAACTCATTACTACTTTGGCTAGTAGTTGACGCCAAGTGTGCCAATGACAATGGATCTAACGTTTTTGATAGATTAGTGAAGAGCTATAAGTTTGGTAATAACTGAAAGAATGTCCTCAAGTAACATACTGTTGATGAGCTGGGTTATTTTTGAAAGGATATTAGTTTATTGAGTGGGTTATGCCAATCCATAAATTTTTCACCTATGCGAAATGATATAACTACAAACCTGATCGAATAAATATTGATTTTTATTCACCATCTACCCTTAAACGAATGTAATAAAAAAAATTATATTATTTTTCATTCAAAAAAAAACAACTAATTTTTACGAAGATTAAGTATTATTTGATTTTTCAAAAGTTAATAATCACATTTAAAATATGGGAAATATTCGTGATTGTGGTTAAATGTAGTGTTGTCAAACCTCGATTTTGTCGATTTAAAAAAAAGGAGAAATCAAGATTTTTTCTAAAATATTATTACCTATTCCTCAAAATTTCGCCAATAGATGCCGAAACCTTTCTATCATTTGTGAGCAAAATCTCCAAGCTTAGATAGTTTTTGGCGCAAATTTAATTTAGACTTTTTTAAATAGGCCATAAAACAACGCTAGCTGAATATGAAGCGGATATCTTAAAATTCTTATCTTGTTGCAGAAAATGAATTATCTGTTTCTTATAAGGTAATTCGATTTTTTATTAACATTATACCAGAGTTGTTAAAATAGCGCGCTGCTTAGATGCTTTTTAAAAATATAATGCAACTATAAACATGAAATTTTAAATATAATATCATAATTATTTATAATTTATTTGATTTAGAAATTGAAATTTATATTTTCAATTTGTTTTATAAGTCTAAATCATCTTGTGTAAATTATTTAAAATGTCATGGCAAATGGATATCCAAATCGATGTAAGTGAGTCAGACAATTATGATATTAATGAAATGGAAGGTACCCTGGAAGAAAATGTTCTTGATAACAATAATACAAATTTTCCATTTCCAAAATTTGAAAATATTTTCAAATTGTGAGTCAGACAATTATGATATTAATGAAATGGAAGGTACCCTGGAAGTAAATGTTCTTGATAACAATAATACAAATTTTCCATTTATTTAAAAATATTTTCAAATTATGTTAAAAAATTTTTCAACTGTAAAAAAATATATCATCAAATAAATCTAGTAGCTATAACCTCAAAAAACACCTAAAGGTAATTGTCATTTATTAAATTCTAATAGTATTTTTATTTTGTAAGAATGTTCATGCCAACAGTTTTAAATAGATAGAAAAACATCTTAATAATTTTGGCATAGGGGAAGCTACATCCAAAAAGATCAATTTTCAAGTTAAATTGATTAATTATTGCCATGCAAATATTTCTCAGAAACAGGCTGATAATGTTATTGTTGATTTTATATGATACAGTTCAGCCAATGTTATTGGTTGATAATCCATCAATTACCATGATGATTAAAACTATCCCCTGGCACAACAATTTTTTTGTCTCCAGACATTAATGATTGAGATAGCAGAAAAAGATGCCCAAGTTAGAACTATAAAAATAACCTCCACTGACAATTTTTATGAAATAAAGAATACAAATATAATAAAAAATCATTAAACGCGTTTTTTAAACCTAAAATTATAAATGAGTATTTTTAATAATTTTTCTTATATTATAAATTTTTATATATTAAATACTGGCTTGCCCTCAAATGCTAGTGTTAAGAGATTATTTAGTAAGGCAAAACTTATACTTTCTGACCATCGCTCTAGACCTAGGAATAAGAGTATAAAAATAATTTTAGATTAAAAAGCAACAAAAAAATTTTAAAAAATGAATTTTACCATAAATATTTATTTTTATTACATAAATTTTTTATAATCAAAGCTAAATATATTAAAAAATTTATAAATGTTAATTTTTATATAATATCAGAGACCTACAGACCCGGCCCTAAGCCTGGCCTTGGTTTATGGCCGGGCCAGTCATATTTTAATTTTTTAAAATATACCTGGGTAGGGCTGTATATTTTTAAAACCAAATATTTAAATTGCTATTATTAGCTATAAAAATCAAAAATAAATATAATATTTTTTAAAAAAATCCAGGCCAGGCCTGAAAGTTTTTTTTAAAAAAAGCCGGGCAGGGCCTTAAAATATAAAACCAGGGCTGGGCCATGCCGTAAATATAATTTTTGAAAAAAGGGCCAGGTTGTGCAAATGGTACCTCTGCAAATCTCTGTGTACTATATACTATGCAATTACATTATAAGCAAAAAATAAACAAATTTATTTTTAATTTATTTCACAAAAGGTACCCTAAAAAGTAGCCAAAGCTATTTTTTTTAAAATAGTAGCTAATAGGGGGTTCTTTTTTTGATGGATAGCAATAGCTGTAGTATGAAACTTTTTTTTGACAATTAAAGGTAGTGGTCTACTTTTAAAAGTAGGGTTTAATAACTCTGAAAGATAGCAACACTTTATAACATCTTCTGTAGTTAGGTAGGTAGTGCAAATACTACGTTCAGGGAAAATTGTATTATTGGTGTTGATGTTATTAGATTCGTTTTTCTGAAGAAGGGTATTGATAGAATCATTATTTTACAGAGCCAGATATTCATTGGATATGGCAAGTCACATGACATATTCAATGTTCAAGTTATTTACTTTGCATGATATAGGTTTAACTATTATTTTAAGGGAATTTTGGCTTACCTATTTATTATTTTTGAAGGATGTGGGTCATCATTTTAGAGAGACAGGATGCTTGTATGCATCTTTTATCTGTTGAGTAAGTATATTTTTGCTTAATGGATCAGATATTGTAAATTGTGGAATGATTAAAATAAAAACTCAAGCAAATGCCTGATTGATTAGAAGTTGTTAAAAATAATAGATACAATAATATTTTGCTTTTTGCACCCTTGAGTATGAGAGAAAAGATATAAGGCTTGGGGTCAATGAGAAATGACTAGCATGGAATTCTAGGTTTGCACTATTTAAAGGTATCATGAAGAATATCTGGAACAGGGATAAAAGTTGTAGATACTGTAAATAGCTGGATGTGAGAGCTATAAATCAAAGTATGGCTAGGGTTGATACAGGCTTTCTCGATTAGGGGAATTTAATTCCACCTATACTATGAGGTGGCAGAAGGGTCATAAGTTAGATGGGCATTTGCATGTAGTCAAATTATATTAAATTGTATTTTAAAATTATTTAGTAAGATCTTGAACTTCACTTTGAAAAACAATTATAAAAATCATCTTGATATTGTTATTATTGCACAAAGGGATCTATTTTTATGGCTATTATTAATTAAAAAATATTGATCTTGAACTTCACTTTGAAAAACAATTATAAATCATCTTGATATTGTTATTATTGCACAAAGGGATCTATTTTTATGGCTATTATTAATTAAAAAATATTGATCTTGAACTTCACTTCAAAAAACAATGATAAAAATCATCTTAATATTGTTATTATCACACAAAGGGATCTATTTTTATGGCTATTATTAATTAAAAAATATTTTTATGTAAATGAAGAGTGAAAAAAAATATTCTATTTTTTTCAATAAATTTAGTTGATTTTTTATTATATTCATAAAAAAAGATTCTGTACAAAGTTACATTGAAGTAATTTAAGAAAAGATATATTAAATAAATGAGAATGTCCTAAGGAATTGGTTAGTATTCATTGCAAATTTTTTTCCTCAAAACAATTCCATGTCCTATGATTTTTTTAAAATTATTAATAATTTCATTTACATATTCAGATTTTGTAATAATTGAGGAGTATTTTACAATTTTATTTTAGTCGTTATGTTATTTCTATCAACAGTTTTTAAATTTCAAAAATATGTTGTATTTGATTGACATAGGAAAAAAAGAGTGTGTGACTTATAGTTTGATATGATTTTATTTAAACTTATCTTACCAAATATAGTTCCATCTATATCTAAAACCAACAAATATTTTCCCTCTCTAGGTTCATGGTAGGATTTGATATTATAATTTAATACTCTTTTTTCTATTTTATCCAAATTTTCTACCCTATAAAATAAAAATATATGCTAAGTAATTAAAAATTTTAAGAAAATTATATTTCTTCAAAATTAAAGTACCTTTGACAGATATTTATTTCTTCTTCAACAAGGTTATCATCTAAATCATTTTTAATGTTGTCATTCACCTCAATTTCTTCTAGCTATATAAATAGGAAATAATAATGTATTAGAAGACACAACCCAGCTTGTGGAAATTTTCTATTGGGTCTCTGGTCTGGCCTGTAATTATTTTTTTTTAGACAGCCTCACCAGCAAAATATACCTTTAAAAGGTTGTCCAGCCCAGTCCTTAGCAATTTTTTGTGAAGAAAAATGAAAAGCAATTAGTGTTAAAATCATTACAAAATTTTGGCCCAGCCTTGTAAAAATATTTTGAACAATTTATCCAGCCCAGCCCAAAAAAAATTTTGTGCAATGTCCATGAATAATATTCTTAATAATATAAATTCTCATAAAAAAATAGCAATGCAAATATTATATTTAACAAAAAAAACCTCATCGTTGCAACCCATCATCATTAATTTAGTTCCTGATTTTATATTTAATTGCTCTAAAGAATCTTCATCCAAGGGAGGCTTATTTTCTATATTTTTGTAGTTGTTATAATAACTAAAGGGTACTTTT
Source organism: Gordionus sp. m RMFG-2023 (assembly GCF_954871325.1). Lineage (NCBI taxonomy): Eukaryota > Metazoa > Nematomorpha > Gordioida > Chordodea > Parachordodidae > Gordionus > Gordionus sp. m RMFG-2023. The sequence goes on from NC_088777.1 coordinate 16,322,178, forward strand.
TATTCCTAATAATTTCTGACGCTTCGGAAGAACATAGGTTAAATCAAATATCTTCATTTTCAAGTCTAACAATGTAGAATTTGAATTTAAAGAATCTATTTTATAACTATTTTTTTTCCACTTTATAAGAATTTCCATTTAAGATATGACACATAACGTCAGTCAACATAGCAATTTAATTTATTAATTTTTTAAAGATCCTGGTACAATCCAAAATTTTATAGGTTTCATAAAACTCTAGGAATAAGTATTGTAAAAGATTTTATAGAAAATTATACATAAATGTATAAGAATGTGAGATATGATATATGTCTAATTGAATTTTAAAAATCAATCGTAGTTTTCTTTGTATACATTCGTGCATTGGTTAATGTTAAACGACTGTCAACATATAAGAAATTGTTAAACAAGATCAATATTTTAAAAATTCAATAAAACACATTTTTATTTATTTATTAATACATAAAATCATTAGATCCATTTCGATTTACAAACAATCAGTCAGTGGAATAACCACCTAGTTAGTTTCCGATAAACATTCAATCTTTTTTGGATTCGAGACCAGATATTCAGACTAGGCCATAAAAGCTAACGCAAATCTTCATTTTTTAAATATGCATGGTAACCTTAATGAATATATTGTACAAAGAGAACTACTGTGAATTGCTAAAATGTAATATGATTGCACGTAATCCAATTTTTTTTAAAAGTATTATTGTATTGTTAAGGAAGTACAATATAATTCAAGCGTTGAATAAAAAAAAATTTGTTATTTTTGATAACAAAATAATATCAATTTTCGCTTGATCCGAATTAAAATTAACAAGGTCCAATCAAAACGCGTCCGAGTATCTGAGCTCCCAGAGCTCCCAATCCCCTGACTCAAATTGATCCATAGAGAGCTCTAATATTTAACCGTGAACATATCAACCTTGATTGCAGTCTGACTCTAATAATGTCAAACTCAGTGATTTATTTTGTGATAAAATATTTTGATATTGGATAAAGTATCAAACTCGATCTAGACAAGAAAAAACAGACAATGACCAAGTCAAAATTTTTAATCGCCCCCTTATATATGAAAACCAGCCTTTTGAAACGTTTTTTTTAATATTTATTTTATTAATTTTAGATATAATTATTTTTTGCTAATTTATTTTGCCTCATCTCACTTTTTCGTCTATTTCTGCTCTCAAAAATTTACCCAAAATAACTGTCGATACAGAGTGTCCTTTAAATGAAATCTAGCAGATAATTACAGTAGTACAATAAATAAACTTAATATAATCTTTGTACTAAGCTAAATAAACTAAACTGACTTCTATAAAAAAATTTATATAATTTTTATAACGTTAAAAAATTAATATCATTTCACTATATTAAGAAATACTATTATTTTTACTACGTTAAAAAAGTTACTATTATTTTTACCACGTTAAAAAATTAACTATTATTTTTACTACGTTAAAAAAAATATACATGAGGGAAGCAAATTTAATATTGCTTATTTTTTTAATAAATAAAGAGAAAATCATGCCATGGTATTGTGTAATTTTACTATTAAAAAATAAGCATTGAGGAAGCAAATAAAAAAAATGCTTATTTTTTTAATAAATAAAAGAGAAAGAAATTTTTTTATATAATATTTTTTTCCTTACTTTTGTAAAATAAAAATTTTTTCGTTTTTAAAATCCTTAATTAATGTTTAATAATTGTAATTGTATTATTGAAAATTTATTAACATTATCATTTAGCTCAAGAAATTTTGATGCTAAAAAATTGATTATTGAAAAAGGAAGACCAAATCCAATTTTAGAAAACTTAAAAAAAGAAATCAAAACTTGCATCTGTAATTTTTCTATCTATAAATATGAAAAATATGAATGGCTCACTGGATGAGAATTTTCTAATTCTCTATATTGTTGGTCATGCCCATTATTCCCAAAGGAAAAATATGTTTGGTATGATAAAAGATTTTCGGATATGAATAATTTTTCAAAGCAGTTAAATGGCATGAAGAAACGGCTCATTTGCATTCGATGATTCAATTTAAAACATTTGGCCAAAATCATATTGAAAATATGATAGATTCGATGTGCAAAATATCAATCGAACAGCATAATTCTAAAGTCAAATCAAATAGAGAAATATTGAAAATATTGATCAACTCTATATGTTTTCTCTGTATTCAGGAGCTCATACTTCGTGGTGTTGATGAATCTTCTAATTCAGTAAATAGAGGAATTATATTGAATTAATTTATTTGCCCGCTGAGAAAATTTACTATTGAAACATCATATAGAAATAGTGCAGTTTTTATTAGACTATCAAGCGATATTCAAAATGATTTGATTAATTCTATTTCATATGTCTTACACCAAAAAATATTAAATTCGTCGAATTGTTAGATATTAGTAAATTCCAAATAATCAAAATTCCCAAAATATTTATTAGATAATTTAAACGACACTTATTCTCAATTTTTCGACTTACACAATCTGGAAACCGTATTAAAGGTAGTATTTCGGGATGTTGAATTTAGAAAGAAAAAGAATGTTAATGTAATACTTGAATTTTAATATGCACCTATTTGATGAAAAGTTTTAAAGAGTTTTTTAAATTATGCAAATTCATCTTAACTAACTTCAACAACATCAAGTGCAGAACGGAGTTTTTCATCTTTAAAAAGAATCAAATCTTATGAGCCAAAATCGATTATCGAATCTATCTTTGATTTCGATTGAAAAAAAATTATTAAAAAATTTAAAATCTAGCAATAACCTTTATAATGCAGTACTATCATTTTACTCAAAAACAAAGAGGAATACAATTTATGTATAAATCTTTATGTTTTTATGGTTTGAGTTTGACCAATTGCTTCCCAATTAGTGAACCTGACGATTCGTCACTGAATAACAGTATCCATAGTCTATATTTTAAATGGGCAAAAATGGGTAAATATTTTGAAAAAAAAGGAAAAGTAAGAATTTGTAAATAGTAATAAAGTAGTGATAGATAACTGGGAAAGACTTATTCAATTATTTTTATTGAGGGGATATAGTGGAAGCTGAATATCACAAATTTTATCAAACAAGATATAGCCGATATAAGTTAGCGAAAACTTTTTAAAGTAGCGCATGCATAGCTCTATTTTGCAAACAAAATTAGCAGATTAATCTATACCTTTATACTGTAATTTACATTTTAAACAATTAGCTAAATTGTCATTCATGCTATCTCAATTAAATTATAACATATATTTGTTATTTATTTATTCACATTGTTACAATTTCATATTACAAAATAAATCAGTATTAATATAAAATACAATCAATAACAGCATATAAAATGCAATTAATTAGTTATAATATCATAGTTTTCTTATAAAATCAGGTATGATGATTTCCTCCCTGCCATCTTCTTGGTCATCTTCGGTACTCAATCATTACATCTCTCTCTAACCTCCCTTTCTATCTGATATTCCTAATAATGAGCGAATCTGATATTCTCTTCGTATCTTAGCTCATCGTCATAATTTTTATTAACGTATTTTCGAAGAGGTATCATATTATTCCTCATCGTATCATTGAAGATCCCTATTCCTTTTCATCGTATTAGATGACCATCTGTAACTTCTACAAATTTATTTATCAGCTCAACAAAGGTACATGAGGGCACCATTTAACTATTTATCTCTTCCTTTACACTCAAATTTCTCACTTTTCTTCAGTTATTAATCTTGGACGGCCAGAGATAGACTAACAATTTAATTTCAGATATTTTTATTCATTTACTAATTGTCACTGTGATAATCTTTTCTTAAATTTTTATATTGTAAATTTATCACAATATTGTAAATATAATTTATTAATTTCTTCTGCAAAAAAGCACTTTCATCGTATTTTATGAAATTCATTTTAGGAAGGGGTTTGAAACTGAAAGGAGCGATAAATTTTACAGTCGAAGTTTCACGCCAGTAGTTTTCGAAGGAAATAAGAGTCTCTGTGACTTGGTAAATATGTAATATCGGTTGCAAGAAAGATACAAAAGCTATATTAAGGTTATCTCACTATCAAAAAATGGCATATTCTAGAAATTCTTAGAACTTTTAATCGTATAATAGTCAAATAATATCTATTTCTTTATTGAATCCTTTAATCGTATAATATAGAAACTATTTTCAATTAGGAGCATCCCTAAAAAATTTGAAAAGCCCTTCAAAATTTCGAATTTTTATACCACTAAAAAATAGGCAAGTTAGCAAAAAAAGAAGGTAATTTAGAGCTAAAAAAAAGTATTAAAAAAAGACAATTTTGAAAATAATAAAAAAAAATTTTTTGAGCCTCCTGAGATTGTAAAGGCTAATGACACCCCGGTTTCCAACATCAGAAAATTAATAATCAGGCTAAGAACATTCATTTTAAAAAAGAGAAAAATCATCTCATTATATAAAAATCATTAATCATCCAGTAATCCTTGAAAATATCATTATATAAACAAAATAAAATAAACCAGAGTTCGCAAGTCGGTCATTCTACCGGTTAAATTCAGTCAATTTAACGGAGGAGTATTTGACCTGGTCACATACTATTAAAAATATGAAGAAAAAAAATTTAAAAAATGCTTGAAAAAAGAAAAAACGATATAAATACATGTGATCACAATGCTGCTTATTTATTGGGTCCTCAATATCATGGGAAGCTTCTTACTAATAGTGAATTTAATGGAGTATGTGATATAATACAAGAATTAAGCATTTTACAAAGTGGTGCAAAATATTTCAAGTGTTAACATAAATTTCAAAAGTAAAAGCGGCCAGTTTGATAGCAAATTATGTGGAAAGCAGTAAGAAACAATCAGGTTCTGCCATCAAGTTGGTGGAATGGGCTTTGCTCACCATGCTTAGAAGTGACATTTTACTAACAAATCCTATTTCTACTTCTTCTTCAGAAAGAAATTTGTGGATTTGGATTAATATTCTTAGTAAAACAGAAATCGATTGAAATTCTCGACAACAGGAAGAATGATTAAAAAATATTCGAGAAAAGGATAAGTATGAATCAGGACAAGACTCTGTTACGGAGAATGAAACATTTGTTTTTGAATGGCACATTTTACTATTATATACAGAATAAAAAATTGTCTTAAAAAAACATTTGTTTGAAGTTGACCATATTTGACCGTGCATATTTAGAGCATTTAATATGTTTTCCCAACTCTTTTTTTTCCATTTTCGATATTCACCCATTCTTTAAATTTGATAAATGAGGTTTTACCGTAATGGCAAAATATATTGCCTAAATTAATAAGATCCTAGTGTGTCGATGCTCTTGATTTGCTTTGTGATACACGAGTTATGCTTATCTACATCGAATGATAGATTTGATTTAAGGGAGGGATAACTTATGGTTGTGCTACCCCCCCCCCTGCAAATTTTTGGAGATCTTCAGGCCCACTCTCTGAAGATTTTAATCAGATTATATTTTTTGAAAAGTTTTTTTTTATTTGAAGCACTTATTTTTAAAAAATGTCATAGTATTTTAAAAATTAATATTTTATATTTTTTTGAAAAATGTTTATAAAGATTCTCCTACCCTCCCTCACCTCCCGGTTACGCTTATGAAATAATAGTGTTAGGTAACCCTTAGAGCAGAACCGATTCTTATTATAATCAATATTATATATGCACAACAATGAGGACCAAATGAAGAAAATTACAATAATATCCGGGGTTGTACAAGAAGACTTGACTCCAGGGAATAGTTGATAAGATTAAGATAATAAATTTATCAATTAAAAAAATATTTAAGGTAGATAGTTTATTTTGATATCAATTAGATTATTTACCAATTGACTGAGATCATATAGCCATTCCTTTCAAAAAGAATATTAAGATTTTTTCTTTAGGTTCTAATTTAAATTATCAATATTTCGCTTGTTTTAAAAATATTAATTTTAATGTTAATATATTAAAATTTAACATGATTAAAAAAATTTACGAATAAATGGGAATATAACCAGTTTGAAACACAATTTTAAAATTTCTTGGAACCCGTTTTGGAATCATCTAACAAAAGTGCAAATAATTTATTAATATATTGTTCAAAATACTATGTTTGGAACCGAAAAGAGAACCTGGAACCCTTAAAACCGCGTCAAATCTAGGAAACAGTAACCAGAACCCATTTTCCCAATATTTAGAAACTGGAACTAGAATCAAAACTCTCTTTATTCCAGATTCCCTAACTCTAAATAAAATTTCGTTGAAAATAGTTTTTTAAAGAAAATTTCTGAAAGCACTTACTTGATTGAAATGATGTATAGTTTTATAATAAAATAACAATGCTATATTTATAAATAATTTTAAGAATTAAAATATAATAACATTTCTTTTCTAACAGGCTTTGACTTTAGACTTAGGTAAAGAATTATTTTTATTTATATTCTAACCACTTTATATAAAATAATGTTTAGATAATCTAGGTGAAGCTGTATCATATAAAAAAACTTTTGTTTTTAGGTTGCGTCCAAAATCTGTGTTAAAAATTCTAAAAGTTTTAACACTTTCATAAATTTAAATTTTAAATAATGCTAAAATATTTGGACAGCGAATTTATATCTAATCACGGAGTATGCTTAATTCAAAGATTTTATCGACAATATTGCAAAGTAGGGTCTATATTATGCACACTATATAAAAATTTACTAAAAAAATTTACTAACTTAACCATATTTTATTTAAATTCACCAATCTTAATTTTTTTTAAATACATTATAGTTATGAATAAAATTATTATGAAAAAACAAATATTGTAAATTCGAAATTTTCTTTCTTTTTTTCTATTCAGATTGTTATCGGGTTCTTTTTCTTTTAGAAAGTTAAATTTAAAAAAAACATTCATTTCTTCTAGGAGAACTAAAAATTACAATAAATCTAGTTGAAAATATATTTTTCAAGAAAATTTTGCAAAGCAAAATTGAATCCAAAAATTATTCAACTAACCTTTAGGGAGGATTAAATAATTTGGCGACAAAAAATAGATCTGCTAAGACCTATCGATATTATGAATATGTATCCGATACTGACACCCGGTATCAGGCATCTCTGACATAAATAGAAAATATGAAGGAACGTTTTAAAAACTTAGAAAGCAATCTTTAATGTTACATAAATAAATTACACATAATATTTCATTAAAAATTCATATAATAATTTTATATCCACAAACAATTTACACAGTCATTTATTTGTAGACATTTCGGATATTTATAATATAACAATATCAAATATATCTTCATAATTTACAAATTGTTCAAAAAAAATTGAGAAAATTTATATTTTAAACTTTTTGAAGTACCCATAAAACGCTCATCATTTGTTCGCGTCTTTCACAATAAGTTCCTTTTGTCATTTCACAAACGTCTAAGCGATCAATCACTTTCCAATTGGCTGTCAAATGCTGCATTCTATTAGGACCATATATCCTATGAGCATTCCACACTAGTTTAGAGCCTTTCTTATAATAAGGAACGTTCAAAAAAAGAATTCCTTTTGGATTAAGTAAACACCATATCTGAGATACTGCCTCTAAATCTCCGAACGGATTTAATTCTTCTTCATACCGACCTAAACCTGAGTGCTCTACCGACGAATACGAGATAGCGAAATCGAAAAGGTTTTTATAATTGACCGCCAGAAGGTCTACAACACGATTGTAATTCGTTTCATAGTCATCTTCAGTTATTAAATTTTTACTAGTATACATGCTATTCACCTTCAACAAAGATATATCAGCAGAAAATGGAGAAGAAATAGAGTGACTTTTTCCACCAACAACATCATGCCAATACTGATACAATCCATCAGGCGTCTTGGTCTCTATCTTAGGATTTTGAGATACCACTGCCATATAGTCCACCATGAACATACCCGCCGCACCATTGAGCAAAGCTAAAGCGGTTATCCAAGTATTCCTACTACTCCCAAAATCTAGACCCATCTTGTTTACGATGCTAAAGTTGTATTTGGTAAGTGCGACCTGTAGTAAATCTTCGACGGCTACACCATAAGATGACATACCGACCCGTTTAGCCCTTCTCATAATTTTAAACCCTATTTCCTCGACCGTTATAGGTTTAGAGCGCCTCAAACCAGCCTGCCTTTCCATATGGTACTCATATTTATCGAGAGGCATTTCACCGCGCATGGTAAATTCGTCTAACATCTCAGGTGGAGGCTTTAAATGCGGGGGCCAAACTCTGTCCGAATTAGAATTTTGATCCAGATTTAGAATATTATTGCTAGAATGTCTAGAAGGATTGGCCTTTAATTTACTCATCATGGCCAAGCAATTAACATGTTTATAGATGTACGGATAGTACTTAGCTGGTTCTCCTTCCATGGATGTGTCGCATATATCACCGCAAGCAAGCCTGGCCTCATTTCCCGACCACTTTGCTTGTTTATCGAGTCTCCGTAATAATTTTATATCGTTTATAAAATCAAGTGATAAACTACTGATGGGGGGTGTTTTAATATAATTTCTATTCAACAATGAATTAGGTTGAGTTCCATACACTTGAGTTAAGTTGTTATAAGGGATTTGAGAGTAATATAACATGCATATGGTAAAAACGATGGCTAGAAAAATATAAGCAAATTTTTCTTTTAAAAATTTTATATTCAACGGATTAAATATCATATTTATAAAATTTTAAATAAATAAAATTGTAAAAAATTAATTCATAACAAAATAAATAAATGATTTTTTTAAAAAATATCAAATCAAATTTTTATGAGTAAAATAATGTTATTTCATACAAATAATACAATCGAGTATCTTTTGTTGGACACTTTAGCTATGCAATTATCTTTTGAATTTATCTCCATTTGATTTATTATTATATGTAGGTTACTTATTAGTTGGATTTCAATATATATATCAAAGACCTGCAGAAGTATCATTTGCACAGCCCGGTCCGAGTTTTATGTTTTCAGGCCCGGCCTGGATTTTTTTAAAATATATTATATTTATTTTTAATTTTATAGCTAATAATGGCGATTTAAAATATTTGGTTTTAAAAATGTACAGCCCGGCCTGGGTATTTTTCTTAAAAAAATTTTCAGGCCCGGCTTGTATATTTTAAAAAAATTCTAGGCTTGGCCCGGGGGGCCCGCTCTGCAGGTCTTTGATATATGTAAACAAGTTAAACTTATTTTAAAAATAACCACACCATCATACTACAAGGAGAGAAACTAGAGGTTGTTTACAAAGCTAGAGGGTCAAGTTTAGACATATTATTTACAATCTAAATTTAAATAGTGATATCAATGTTATCCGTTTATTTTAGATTATTTCTTATAACATATTGAAAGATAAATAAAGGGTAATTTTTTATTTATATTTTAAATTTTTCTATAACAACCATTTTATAATTGTGTTTTATATCTGTTTTGTGTATTTGTAATTAGAATTGGATTATCTCCTTAATAACTTGTTCAATTTTTCATGAATTTATTTTATAGATTTAGTATATCTTAGACAGCTCTTAAATACAAAGTAATTTTTTATATGTTGTAATATGTAAATTAGTTAAATTTGTACTTAATATTTAATTTGCATAAAGAATTCTTTTGGATTTATTATTATAACGCGTGATAAAAATATTATATTTGAATAGTTATGAATATTCGTGATAAAGAAGATTGAAAAAAGTATAAAAAGGCCAATTTTTACCATACAAAGATATCTTTTATAATTATCAACTTTTTTGTATTTTATTTTATTTTTTTTAATTTTATTTTTTTATTAATCTTTTTTATATATATATATTTGTTTTCTTTTTTTATTTTTAGGTCTCAAAAGCCTTACTTTCAACATTCCTAATTATTATTAATTTCTTTTTTATACATATATTTCTTTTTATATTTAGGTTATGATTCACAATGACAAATCGCCTCATTGTGACAGTGGTGTTGGAGAGAGGAGGCGACAGGATTATTACAACTTTCAGTCTAATGCCAACCAAACTCCATACAAAAGAAATTCAAAACGGAAAAGGGGTAAGAAAAATATGAATTTGACAAGATGATATTTAAAATGTAGGTTGAAAAAGAGAAATTATTTTGATAAGATTAGGTTTATGTAGGAATATAAAATCTAAAATTAAAGACAAAGGTAACATTCATAGTAGATAAGATATAATTGTGTTTAGTTATTTAAAGGTGATAATTAGATATTTTATATTTAGAAGTTACTGGTAAACTAAAAACCATTTGAATTTTGAAACTTAGACTGATATTTTAGATTTTAGAATTATTATTAATTGATCACTAGAAATAACTATGACAAAGAAAAAGAAACATAAATTGCGAAAGTTAATATTAAACTAATAGTTTGCTAAAATATAATAATTAAAAAATTCGGTGAATAAGATTAGAATATAACTTTATTGTTAGGAAATAGTTGATTAAATTCTTATTGAAGATTTACGTTTAACTTTTATTTTAAGGGCTGAGAGAGATAAAACAGCCTCAAGGATTAATGTGAATGTAGTATATTAGGTTGTAGATTAACCAAAAATCTTCATAAAGAGAAACGGCTTTCGTCATTAGAAAATTTATGCCGCAATCGAGCTCAATTAGAGATCGGATTTTTATTTTTTTGAATCATAAATAAGATTTGAGATCAATTATGCAACATTATTCTAATAATAACAGAAAGAAAAACATGCTTTAGAAATATACATATCAGTTTTCAACAACGGTTGTGCGAAAAATTATAATGATTAGAGTTCATAAGTTCTTCAAAGACGTGGGGTGCAAACCATAGTGATTAGAGTTAAAGGGTTGTTCATAAACGTTAGTATGAAAACTTTTATGATTAGATGTCATTGATTTCTCAACAACGTATGTATGAAAAGAGATTTATATATTTCAGCAGTTTTTTTAAAGACTTGAGTGTCAAAGAGTACATGAGGAAATAAATACACAATGATAATTTAAAAAATAGATTTTGATATATATTTTAGAATAGGATTTTTAGATATAAATTTAGTATAGACATGGCTGAAAAGAAGATGAGGATCAATAGCTAAAGGATGAGTACAAGTAAATTTTTTAATGAAAATATGGGTCTAGGCTTCATTAAGGGGAAAGGGGTGATAGAATTTGATATATTTATATAATTTATTATATATATTTTTGCTACGTATTATAAATTTAAGATTTAGTATAATTTACGTCATTTATTAAAGGCAGAATTAGTTTAGAGATAAATGTAGACATTAGGATAAAGTTGGTATATTTATATATTTTATTAGTATATTTGAATTAGATAGTTTATTTTGGAGAATAAATATTAAAGGTGATAAAATATTTCAGAAGTTATTTAAATAGATTATTTTAGGTAGAAGTAGATTAGATGTGATTACCTGAAACCTTAAGATAAAGTCGATATCTCAGCAAAGGCAGACTGTCGTAGAAGGCCCGGAAGTCTAAAAGATAGATACGATTACAAGAATTAGAGGCAACAACCAATCGATTACAAGAGAAAGTAGAAAACAAGCGAATTGATAAAAAGTATGGTCAAGACGTTATGCTGCAATCGTTAATCGCTGACCAATAATAGCCAATTATTACCGAGACTTTAGTCTAAGATACGGAAATCGACAATCATAGGAACAAGAATTCGTGAAAACCATCGGTTATCGCAGACCAATCAATTGTTTAACGAGATAAAGAGCTAATCGTGGATTACAAGAGAATGATAGAAAACAAGCTACGATAAATTGTAAAAAAAATTAAGACAGACTAGAAAAAACAAAAGTGGAAAAAGAAACGGGATGTCATCGATAATCGTTTATCATGCGTGGATCGTGGAAAACAGGCGTTTATCAAGTTCGTCAGTCGTCTACAGAGATAAAAAGCTGATCGTTTCCCAGGGTGACAAGCGACAGAAGATAGAACTCAAAAATTTCAAGCGATGATTGGATAAACGGTCGTTCGAAACCAAGAATACTAGACCAGAGGCAGCCTTCGTTAGAACTTAGAAGACAGCAAAGATTAAGAAGAATAGATATGGTGTATATACGAGGTCAGTAAAGACGAAATCGAAAGAAGATTGATTATTCGCAGAATGTTGGGTCTAATTTAAGTGGGGAGGTGTTGTAATATGTAAATTAGTTAAATTTGTACTTTATATTTAATTTGCATAAAGAATTATTTTGGATTTATTATTATAACGCGTGATAAAAATATTATATTTGAATAGTTATGAATATTCGTGATAAAGAAGATTGAAAAAAGTATAAAAAGGCCAATTTTTACCATACAAAGATATCTTTTATAATTATCAACTTTTTTGTATTTTATTTTATTTTATTTTTTTAATTTTATTTTTTTTAATCTTTTTTATTATTTTTACTTTTATAATTTTGTTAATTTGATAATGTTATAATTTTGAATAAAGAGATAAATTGATTTCATGATTTCGTGATTCCTAATTATTATTAATTTCTTTTTTATATATATATTTCTTTTTATATTTAGGTTTTGATTCACAATGACAATCACCTCATTGTGACAGAAAATATTTGCAATTTTTAATAAAAATTTTTTTTTTCATAATTATCTACTTTTCTTTAAAATTTTCGTTTCCGTTTCTTTAATTAAAAATATTTTATAAATATAATATATTAATTTTAAAGAAAGTTGATGAATTTGGAATTAAATGAATATTAATTAATTATTTTTAAAACGAGACTAATTTAAACAAAAAATAATAAATACCATTTCCATATCCCTCCGCCTTGGCTATAATGCGGTAGTTCCCTCCATTTGTATCGACTGTGACTATCCAATTAAATCGAAAGCTTAACATCCCTTGCACTGCAAGTTCTCCCATGGACGAAAACCGCATCATAAATCTATCAACAACATTCTCCTAGCTGCCCTCAAAAAAGGTATCTACCCTCGAACCAGTGGGCCTCTCAAACGAAAACGCCATGGATGGGATATCCCTCATTCCCGTCTCCCACTCGCTTAGGACTATACCTGTGTCGATTTTTTAGCAAAGTCCAACCTCTTATTTTCTGCTTGAGAAGGCTGAAATCCTTAAAAAAAATATGGTGGTCTCACCCGTACCAATCGTTACCAATACCCTAGTCATGTTTGAAAGTGAGGCCCTCAATTTCATTAAAATAATAGGAAAAAAAATGAGACAGATCTCAGGGGACCCCAATAAAGGATTTTACCTTAGTCAGCACAGGTCCAATTTTTTAAGCATTCACACTTCTCTAGGGTGATTTGTGTACCCCTTTTAAAAAAAAATTTTTTCTCAGTTCTTTTTTATACATATATTTTTTTAAGTCATTTTTAATATCTGCTTATTTGTTTTTTAATATATATTTTTTTAATTATTTAGTGTATATATCCTATTTTAAAATAATAAAATTATTTGACCATTTAAAAAAAATATATATATATATAAATTTTTTTTTCAACTTCTGAAATAAATTTGACCCGATTTTCTATGTATGAATTGCCCGGCCCAAATAAACTCATTATAAATTGACGGGCCGAACTGTGCAGATTTCTGATTATAAATATTTATAAGATTGGCGAACAAGTTTATTTCACTTGTTGAAACTATTTTTAATTAATCTAAGGTCATTTTTATTTTTCTTAATAAAAGAATTTGACATTGTTTCTTATAACCTATCAAAATTTTTTCCATTACATTCTTTTGATTATAAATTTTAAAGCTATGTTTAAAAAAAGTCACCTAATAATATTTTGATACGCATTAAAACCTCGCCATTAATTTATTGATATATAGGCATCGTATTTAAAATCATTATCAACCTATTTACATTTTCACATAAAATATTTTATTTTAAAAATATTATGAGGGATAACATAAAAATCATTAATTTTTTTCATGTAAATATTGCTTGGTTTAGATACAACAAAAAATAGGTGTTCTTATTAGTTGTGCCAGGTGTCAAAAATAAAAAAACAATATAGCGAAAGCCCATGAGTTAGCATGGGAACCAATTTTAAGGTCTGTCCAGATCCAAGAATTTTTTTTTTTAAAAAAAGACTCGAATCCTATCCGATTTAAACTCCTTTAAGATTTAATCTGATTTTGATCTAAAAATAATAGAGGAAAATAATACGATTTTCAAGGAAAGCGGGAGGGGAAAAACAAAAAAAATTGATATTTATTATTTGAATAGAATTGAACGATATTTTTTTTAATATACCGGTCCCCTGGTCTAAAAAATTTTTTTAAATACCCGGTCCAGCCCTAAAAATTTTTTAAAAAATATATCCAGGTAGGGCCGTAAATTTTTATAAACTACCCGGGCCGGACCTAAAATTATTTTTAAAAAATACCTGGACAGGGCATAAAAATTTTTAATTAAAAAAATACCATGGTGGGCCGTATATTTTAAAACCGAATATTTTAAATCGGCATTAATAGATATAAAAATTAGAAATAATTGTTATATATTTTTAAAAAATCAGGGCTGGGTTGAAATTTTTTTTAAAAAAAAATCCGGACCGAGCCGTGCAAACGGTACCTCTTAAGATCTCTGAATAGAATATGAAATAAGGGAAAAGCAGATTAAAATATTGCCAAGGTCATAATCTTGCCCGTCTGAACAAATACTCTAAAATAAAAGTTCGATCTGATCCAAGAGGATATCTAAAATTAAAAAAGTTTTTACGTGATTTTATAAGTTCAAAATTTATTTATAATCATTTTATTTAGAATAATAACAAAGTGGTTTCCAGAAGCGATATCATTATTAAATTCAATAGATCAATCAGAGTTTATCTTTACTGCTAGTTGCATTAATAAATTATTTTCCTATCGCTCAATACTTTGTAGAAATTTACAATAAGCAAATTTAGATTTGGTTCAGATTATTGATTTGGTGGAAAATGTATATGAACAGGTAAATACAATGAGAATATGAATATAGATGAATATTTTCATAATATTTATCTAGACGTTGAATCGAAAGCTAAATCTTATAATATAACACTAATTATATTGATACTGAAACCAATTCATTGAATTCTAATTGTCAGGCGCGTACGCAGCAGGGGAGGACAGGGGTACCCCCCCCCCCAAAGCCAAAAATGCAGATGCCGGATTATATTTTTCAAAAATATTATTGTTAATATTAATTTATATTTGTTAATATTAATATATATTTGTTAATATTTTATTTATTCCTATCTCATATATATATATTTAATTACATTTATTTATCACATTCATCTACTAAGTTATTAATTTCGATATCAAGTTTTCCTTGGCGTAATTTACCTATTATTTTCAAATTTTAGTGGCGTATTATTTATCTAAATTTCTAGTCAAAAAATAATAATCTCTGAAATTCCTTGTCTAAAGAAATTACAAGCTTGTCCAATGAGATCGAGTCTCCGCCATCAAGCAGTAAGAGCTTTTTTGGAGTTAGAAGAGCCGATTATTAATGTTATTACTGAAATATCATAATGACTTGAAAGAAATATTTCCTCAGAAGCAAGAAAATTAATGGATTCAATACTTATTCCAAATTCTTTTTCTCATTAGAATGTATTATTTAATTATACAACTATTTTATGTAATACTTTTCAAAAACATGACATTGACTTGATTAAGAAGATGAGAATAGCGGAGAGCATTTTATTAGAACTCAAGGAAATTAGAGCTATTGTTGATGAAGATTGTTGAGTCAAAAGCAGAAATAGACGTGTTTAATATTTGTCCCCCTCGACTTGCAACAAGCAAGCTCATCGTCAAAACATTAATATAGGATCAGTAGAAGAGTATTATAAAACAAATGTACCCTCTTTTAGACACATTTATAACCCAAATAAATGAATGGTTTTTAATTCATCATGCAGCACTTACAAATCCGCAGATATTACTTCTACAAAAGCCTTTCCAACCTTTTTCAGATTGTAATAGAAAAAAAAATATTTGTTAGATTTTTATCATGAAGGTGTTAAAATATCTTATGATGCCTTATTAGCTGAATAACGATTAAAAGATTAACTAGGGTTGATACACCAAAAAATGCTATGGATGCTTTGCATTATTTCAAACACATTTTAGATTATATTCCCATTGTATTAAAATGGTTATATAAATATATTAACAACTCTTCCCATTAATAAACTAATGAGAGAACATTCTCTTTTTTAAGAAGAATAAAACTGCCCTGCAGTGGTACCATTTGCAGGGCATGACCCAGATTTTTTTTTAAATTTTTTTCGCCCTGGAATTTTTTAAAAATATTTTCAGGCCCGACCCAAATTTTTTAAAATAAATTATATTTATTTTTGATTTTTAGCTATGGCGATTTCAAATATTTGGTTTAAAAATATACAGCCCCAGCCCGGATTTTTTTTAAAAAATATTTCAGGCCCAATCGGGTGTTTTTTTAGAAGAAATTTCGGGCCCGGCCCAGGTATATTTATAAAAAATTAAAATACGGTCCGGCCCGGGGGTCGGGCCTGCCAGTTTCTGAAAAGCATACCTATGAAATACAATTTCTGAAAGTAGATTGAATGATTTGGATCATAGGCATTTAACGCCAAGCATGGATAGATAATTGAAAAATTAGCTCAAGGCATACAAAATACAATTATTCCTAAAAAACTTTTTGATTAATTGATATTTCCAGCATTTAAATTTTTTATACTTTATATATACATTTTAAAGGCTTAAAATAATTCAAATTTCAATTTTGGGTCATTTAAGTGATTCATATCGTGGTTATATTCACTTTATATTTTATAATTCACATTTATTTTATAGTTTTTCAATGCCGGTTTATATATATAATTTTTTTGTAATTCACATTAATTTAAAAAATATATTAGAAAAGTTATTAGTCCTAATAAATTTATGCTTAGTATTTATAATTAACAATAATATTTCTTAAAAAATTTTATTATCCACCCCCCCCCCCAGACCAAATTCTTGTGTACGCGCCTGCTAATTGTGGTATAAATATTTACTACGTTTGGTTACTTTACCTGAGCATGCTATTGATGATCGCAATTGGTGTAAGGAAAACTTGGCTCAGCTTCCAAATATTTTGAAGTTATTTTATATTCTTGCATGTTTGCCTATTACAACATTTACGAATGAAAGGACCTTTTCGATCTTGAGAAGGTTGAAAGTTTATTTACTAAATACTACTTCTGAATCTCGGCTAAATGGGTTAGCTCTGTTAAATATCTACAGAGATTTGGTTCTAACGACAAATGAAATTCTTGATAAATTGGCAAATTTAGGAAAATTATAAAATCAAATTATAATTATAGTATTTAATAAATTTTTTGTATAAAGAATATAAAACAACTTCAAAATATTTGGAAATTAAGCCAAAGTTTCCTTACACCTATTGAGCGGATCAATAGCATGCACAGTAAAATAACCAAACGTAGTAAATATTTATACCACAATTCGAATTCACTGATTAAATTGATTTCAGTATCTATTTATAGTGGTATAAGAAAACGAAGAAGGGTCTTTAGGTAATAAAATTTGAAGATTGCTAAAGATTTGTTTTTTTTATCTAGAAACCATATACTTTTATTTGCGATAAAAATGTATCTAAGAATGGGATAAAAATAGATATTTTATAAAATTCTTCAGTTGAGTCAACATTTTTATTATATCTCATAGGTGCTATACGAGGTTTAATTAGTGTTATATTATAAGATGTAGCTTTCGATTCAACGTCTAGATAAATATTATGAAAACATTCATCTACATTTATTCTTAAATATTATAAAAATATTTATCTATATTCTTATTGTATTTACCTTTCATATAAATTTTCCGCCAAATTAATAACCTGAACCAAATCTAAATTTGGTTTTTGTTTTTAAATTATTTTATAATCAGTGATTAGTAGTTTCAATAAAAATTTTTTATTCTACTTATATTATATGAGAATTTAAGCGGAGGCTAGTTTTTAAATTTAATAGAATAGCTCAACCTTATACAGCTAAGGGAGATTTGGGGAGCGAAACCCCCCATAAAAATTTCCCTCCCTATAGGAAAATTTTGCATACGCCACTGATGCGCTTATTAATGTTAAATTGGTTGAGTTTTTTAATATTACAAGTTGGTTATGTTCATTAACCTAACCATTAAGTTGTGTTTATCAACATTACCTTTGCATATGTTATAATTAATTTTTAACTTGAAAAATCACGTAAAAACTTTTTAAAAAATTTCAGATATCCTCTCGGGTCAGGTCGGGCTGATTTAAAATGATTTATTCAGCCCGGGCAGATTGTTACCTTGGAAAAATTTTAATTTTTTTTCCCTTATATCATAATTTATATTCTATTTCAAAGGCATGCAGATTTGCACAACCCGACTAGGATTTTTTTTTAAAAACAAAATTATGGCCCGACCCAGGTTTTATATTTTCAGGCCTGGGCCAGATTTTTTAAAATATATTACGTTTATTTTTAATTTTTATAGCTAAGGGCAATTTAAAATATACAGCCCGGCCCGGATATTTTTTTTAGGGCCCAATGATTATTTAAAAGTTTAAAACCTCCTTCAATACTTCATAATATAATGAATTGCATGGGTAGTGTGATTAAATTATCGAGTTCTCCTGACTTCAAAATCGACTAAACCAGCTATGAGCACGAACCCCCACCAGAGACCCATGCATTTTAAGTTATTTTTTCTTGACCTTATAGTATATAAATATATGGTTATTAGAGGTATCAATCGATAGCTCATTAAAGGATCTATTGAATGTGGGAACAAGCCAAGCGTCACCTCGATGGGCGAAGCTATTACTAGGGGGTAATGAATAATTTAATAAGCACAAAATACTGATATGATGGATGGGTATCAAATAAGTCTAGTTCTACCTTAATATGGTGTTTATGAGTAAGACCTGTGGGAGGGGGGGGGAATATATATTTGATATTATTACTCATAAAATTGATCATGGAAAAATATTTTTGAGCATCACATGGCTCTAAATGGGCGGGTCTAGGCCTTAGGAGTAGGAATAATTTTAACTTTTGATTATTAGATTCAATATACATATATTATAAAAATATTTCTGGACTGTGAGATTTTGGAAAACATTTTATTTTTAACTTATTTAATATTGTGAAAATTTTTTTTGTTTTGGTGAAATATCTAAAAATTATAAATAAATAAGTATAAAATATTCTATTAAAAATAATGCAAAAAATCGTATCAGGTCAATTCAGTGAAACCTTTATTGCGAAACTTTTATCCCGAATATTGTTTATCGCGAAATAATTTTATAGCGAAGACAATTTCGCGAGGCCATTATCGCGAATTTATTTCATCGAAACCTTAATCGCGAATTCATTAGAGCAAATACATCTTAGCAAAATTTTATCGTGAATATAGCGAAACTTTTATCGCGCCCGTTTTTGCCACGAATGTGTTAGCGCGAAGTCATTATCACTAGCGCATTACCGCGAAAAAACAATAAATATATATTGCGATTGCATTTATTTAAAGGAAATATTGAATATTCACAAAAGTGCTTTAAATCATAAAAGCGAAATGTTTTATGGATCTTTTGTTACCTATTGTCTATTAAGTAAACATGTAATCTTTATCTGATATGATTAAAAATTATTAACCAATATCTTTCTGGGCTCTTCTCACGCATTGTCTAAGTACGGAGAGGATATTTGATTCTGGCTTTAACCCCAGTAAATTAACCACCACCCCCCTCACCCCAGACATAAATTTTAAAATGAGCTTTATGCCATTAAAAATAAGAACAAAAATTTTTGCTTATAAATTTTTCCAATCAAATAAAAAAATACTAAAAGCTAAAAATTTTTGCTGATTTTCTCAGATTATTTATAAAATCATAGAAGATATTGCTAAGTATTTTATAAATTAGAATTATTTTATTCAATTTTCCTAGTTAATAAGACATAGAATGATGAATAATTTCAAAACTCAAAAAATCATGATTATATACTTAAATATAAATAGTAAACATTTCAGAGCAATATATTATATTTTTTAAGAAATTTAATTCTGAGAAAATTAAATCTGTTATTTATAATAATCATCTTTTGGGAATTCAGTAAAAATTACTTTCATTATTCTGAGTAATTAAGGGGAAAAAATAATATATGCTGTAGCATTAACCTACATGTATCGTAGTTAAGCATTACTTATCGGCTTAAACTAGGGAATTAGTATATGAAAAGTTTGGCAAACTTCATGCTTAAAGCTGCGTCTCAATATTGGATTCAGATTCCCATTAAATTTTGAACTATTATTTCACAAAAAAGGTAAAAATATATCTACAAAAGATTGTAAAATCATAAGATTCCAAAAATTTTCAATTGGAGAATCGTTTAGTTAATTTAGATGTAATTTATTTTTGAATCATCATTGAAAATTCGTTGAAGACAGTCTAATAGCTTATAGCTTTTAGTTAGTGACTGGCAAAACTGATTGTTAAATTTTGACATATTAAGAACTTTAGACAATAAATATTGGCACAACTCAGATATCAATTTTGCCAATAAGGATTTAGGTTTAGCTAATGAACTCAATGATATATTAATAAAGTCGGAGTTCCTTTTGCACGTTTTATAAAATAAGACTTTGAGGAAAAGCATAGGGCAGGATAGCTAAATATATTTTATTCCAATAAATTTTATAAATTTATTAAGGTTAAAAAAAAATTCTTTATCATTGAATCAATCTTGTAACTATTTTTAAATATTATTCAATTAATATGAATAGAAATAAATATTTTAAAATATAATAGTCATTATTAGCAATTAGAGTTGTTAATCAACTAAATTTGGTCGGCTAGAAGACGACTAACTAATTTCATAGTCAAAAAAATCGACTAAAAACTTGAGTGACTAAATTAGTCGAATAGTCGACTAAGTTAATCCATTTAGTCGACTTAATCGATCCATTTAGTTGGTTTAGTTGATCCATAGTCGACTAAATTGAAATTTAGAGCCGAACGATCACTGTATAGTCAGGGTAAAAATTAAATTGTAAACATGGTAAATTGAGATTTCAGTAGATGAACCATAGAAAAGTGACAATTGCCATATAATACTTATTTTTTAAGTTTTTTTTGAAGCAAATGAGTAAAAATATATATTATAAACATGTCAATAGGATTTCAGCGAAGATATACCATAGAAAAGTGACAATAATCGTTATTTTTAAACTTTTTTGAAGCAAATGAGTAAAATGTTAAATTAAATTAAATGAGGATGTATAATAGAAAAGTAACAATTGTCATAATCGTTATTTTTAAGCTTTTTTGATTATTTTTTGCTGAAACGGCCTATGACCGCCCATCTAAGGGGCGGGAGAGTAAAATAATTTTATAAAACTGACGAGTGGGCGGGTTAAATAGTGGTCAAACTAGTCACGTAAAATTATAATTTATTGATTTTACAATCAAGGCAAATTTTATGGATTCTAAATTAAAAAGCCCGAAATAGTGATGGTTTTCTCCATGGACGAGAACCCTCCTAAAAAATGGGTTCCGGTTTGGGTTCAGTGAAAAACTTTGAACCCGGTTCGGGTTGGGTTTAGGGTTCGGAGAGCAGAAAAATAATGACCTATTAAAATTAGTTAAAATAATAGAAACAACATTTTTTTAAAAAATTTATTTTAATTAGTATCGCCATAAAAATAATTATCATCATAATTATAATATATTTTATATAATAAACTACAATACAATTTAAAAAATTATTAAATATAACAAATATAATTTCATGAAAAAATGACCCAAAAATGTTTTTTTTAAATTAATATTTTTTTTTAACAAAAAAACAATTGTTTTGAACAAGAACTCTTTTTAAATAGGAAATCTTTTATAAATAAAAATCGTAAATTACATGTTTTTTATATTATATTATTTTTAACATATAATTTGAAATAAATAAAATGAAAGTTTAAAATAATAAAAATAAATTTTTTAAAATTAAAAGAAAAAACTTGAACCCTGAACCCTAAATTTAAAAAAAGGGTTTGGGTTCGGGTTTGAGTTCGGCTAAATATTGAGGGTTCGGGAGGGTTTGGGTTCGGGTTCTCGTTCCTGGTTTCTCCATATTTTTTAAACAAGTATATCGTTTATATAAATATTATTAGGTAAAGATCAAACTTTACTTATAACATGTACGTAGCCAGTGAGGAACACCCCCCACCCCCCACCCGGTAGCAAAAATCTTTCAAAAAATATAAAAGGTTTTTATAATATTTTAATTGCAAAATTATCTAAGATTATATTCTATTTTAAATATTAGCAAAAATTTAAAATTAATTTAAATATTTTTTTATCTCATTTTTAAGCTTATTTCTTACATTTTTTTAAAACCTTAAACACTAATGGATATAAGTAAATTTTATCAATCAAAAAAAATTCATTTAATTTGTCACTATTAATAACTAGGATTAGGTAAATTTATAGTGTGTATGAAATGTTCAGATATCCAAATATACAGAATTTGCTGAATAGAATAATTTCTAAGGTTCTACGGGAAGAAAGAAACGGTAAAAGCATCCCTGACAGGATGAAACTTTCGACATCAAGCTGTTACAGTTTTCTTAGATCTAATTAAATGCCTCTGGAGAAATATCAGAAACCTTAGAAAATAACATGTCAAAAATGATCAATTTGGTAAAATAGGGTTCATTAGATTTTTTCAGCAACAATTTTAAGTTTCCCATTGTTTTTTGGAAGGAAGTCGTTAATCACATTCTAATCTGCCTATTAACACCCATTTTTAATTATTTAAAAAAAAATTCCTAGATTTTTTTGGTTTTAAATAATTGTTTAGAGAAACTTTTAGTCTTTATTAATTTTAACGAACATTCGACCAAAATTATCAAAAGAAAAGAAATTTCTATTCCAAATAAATGCAAAATAATTAATTTACACATTAGTGGTAAAAGTAATCGCCGAATTGCCAGAGAATTAACCCGAGCTCGACGAACAGTCGATTGTATACTTAAAAGATTACGAAACAATAATACAATATCGAATCCAAAGAGACCTGGAAGACCCCGCAAAACGACTTTAAGCAATGATAGGTATATAGCAAAGATCAGTAAACACAATCGACGCCTTGTCACTTCAGAGATAGCTGTGGAGATTAACCTGACTCCGGAAAACCCGATAAGTGTCACAACTGTGAAAAGGCGCCTTAGGAGCTTTGAACTTTATGGTAGGGTAGCGATCAAAAAACCACTCTTGAGCAAAAATAAAACTCAAGCAATTAGACTGGGCACAAAAACATCAATTTTGGTCTGCCAACTGGTATCATTATGGAGTGATGAGTCAAAATTCGAAATCTTCGGTTCTAAAAGAAGGCAATATATCCGCCGCTCAGCTGGAGAGCGAATGAGCGATCACTGCATAATTACAGTCAAATTCGGGGGAGGGTCTGTTACGGTGTGGGGGTGCTTTGGTGCCGGGGCAACCGGCGACATTAGGAATCCTTAACAAGGAGGGATACCGGCAAATCATTGAGGACCATGTGATTTCATCAGGAAAACGTTTGATCGGTTTATTTCAACAAGATAATGACCCAAAGCATAATCCAGGCTATGCAAAGATTATTTACAAAATCTACAATAACACTGTATTCTCGGGTTGATGACTTGGCCATCTCAGTCTCCCGATCTCAATCCAATCGAACTTTTATGGGATCACCTTGATCGAAAAGCGCGAAAATCTCTAACCTCTCATTCGCATCTTTGGGAAGTATTACAGAAAGAATGGAACAATATCACTTCCGAATATTTAAAAAATCTCATCGAAAGATTATCAAAAATTTTTGCAGCAATTATTAAGAATAAAGGTGGCCATATTGATGAGTTCAAAATTTGATCTTAATTAATTGCTATGTCTTTTATTTTTTGTAATTTTGTGCAATAATATGTAAACTTATAAATAGATTTGATAAACCTCATATTGTGTGTTATTTCTATTTGTCTTATTTTAAGAAAAATGTTAAGAAAATGCAGGGTGGGCAATCATTTATGGCCGGAAGTGTATATAGATAAGAATTTAAAATAAAGATACCAATTGTTTTGACTATAAAACTGGCGACGAAATAAATAAAAATGCGATCTTCCGTCAAGTTAAATATTAAATAGAATTGTATACTTTTTTTTAAAAAAAGAAATAATATATCTTTTTAGGATTTATGATATTTCAAAAATTACATTAAATCAATTCCAAAAAGAAGAATGCTCTCTTGTCGATTATGTAGATTATATTAAATATATGTTGAATGTAAATAATATTCCTCAAACTGACGCCACTTTGAAAAAATTTATCATAACATATGTAGGAATAAATATAATATCTGATATAAAAGAATTACTATTTCTAAGAAAAATTGATGATGTGGTATGGGCAGATATATACAATATTACAAAACAACTTTTTAAAGACGAAAGAACTGTTTTGGCATCAAGAATTGATTTCATTAGATTAAGTCGCGGACCAATAGAATCCATATTGAGTTATTTAAAAAACATAAAGGAACTAACCCTAAGATTTGAATTTGAAGATAATATAAAACTAAGAATTCATAAGCAATTATTAGCTGGATTAAAGATGTTACATAGATAAAGAACTACGTTTAAGATATCCAGATACTAGAGACGAAGACCAACCGTTAAGCTTAAACAAGGTTATAGAAATGGCTTTAGTGATGGAATGGGCCGACTTTAATACTTTAATACTAGTAAAATGGTTTATAAAATCAAAGAGACGACTAAACATAATGAAAATAACCGATTAAATCAAAATGATAATAAATATACGTAAAAAGAGAACCAGTGCAAGGTTATAATAACTACCACACAAATAATAATAATAATACAAGAAAACCATGCTATTTTTGTAATCCTTCATGCTATTCGGAATTGTCCAGCATATGATAAAACATACAGCAAATGTAAGAATAAAACTAGAGGAAATGTTTACGGTAAAATTACAATAGTAATGAGGACGATTCCGATTTCTCAATAAGAAAAGTCTACAAACATGGACAGCACCCAACAATTGCCTATTAATAAACCACGAAATATAAATGGAATATGATACAGGTTAAGCAGTAACCATCATTAATGCAACAATATGGAATATTGGGAGGCCAAAACTTAGAATGGTTAGAGTTCCAACTACATATGGAAACAATACAATAAAAATTATGGGCGAAGCTTAGGTAAAAGTGCAATTAGATGATAAAATAAAATGGCTTCCGATATTAGTTACAAAAACAAATGATGAAGCGCTATTTGGATTTCCATGGACTATAGATAGATAAGAATTTATTGTTTTGACTAAAAAATCAGAGATTCAATACGACCAAACTTCAATTCTAAATTATAAACCAATCTCAATTTTATCATGTATAAAAATAATGACAATTTATTTGGTAATTTAATTTAATTGAGAAGGGCCAGTGGCAGGTTTTGGCGGGGTACTTATTAGCCATTTTAAGCAGGGAATATTTTGAAAAAAAAAATACAACTATAATGACATTTTTTTGGTAATTTAATATCTTGAAATCAAATTTTAATTAATTGAGGAGGACCAGTGGCAGGTTTTGGCGGGGTACTTATTAGCCATTTTAAGCAAGGATTATTTTGAATAAAAAAAAACTAAATATATAAAGATATTAGAGCCACTGGATTCTCTATGGGAACGAATGACAATAGATAATTAACTTATTTTTTGTAAATTATATGACAGTTGTGATAAGTTCTCCCGGGGGTATATATAATTATAGATGAATCTGGTAAATTTGACAATTTATTTTCATTTATTTACTTAGGAGTTAGGACGAATATTTTTATACAAAAAATTTTAATAAATAAAGATGCGCTCTGAATGACACACTACGAAAGAACAAAGAATAATAAATACCACGGGTGTTTTTCATATTTATATTAAATTTTTATTTTTTAAAAAATTTTATAAATAAAAAACTAAAATATTTTTTCGTAAATATTCATTTCTATAATAGAGAATTTACTAATCTATTTTTCATAGCACTTAAATTTTTTATTGACAATATAACCCCGGCCTCCCCTTGGCATCTTTTACAAAATAAAATATTTCATTTATTAAAATATATTTATTTGTGATTTAAATTACAAATTATAATCTATTATAATAATCCTCAAAAAACGTCAATCAAATTTAGCCAATAAAAAAATATATTTATCCAATAAAAATGATTTTGGCATAATCGGTTCAATGATAATCACTACACAAAATGGTCATTCACACATTAACAATGCTAATGCAACCATTATTTCTAACATATATTATCATATCTTCTATAATATTATATTAATTAATTAATAATATTTTTTTAGGTTAGAAATGAAGAGAATAGACCTTGAGGTTCATTATAAAAATACTATCGAATCTATTTAAATATCAAATTCTCTTGACTCTTCAGTATGCAAGCTGCCCTTCCAGCAAAGCTAGGTGATATAGGCATCCATTCCTATATATCCTTAAGCATTTCAGCCTTTTTATCCTCAGTTGCTAAATTTCCAACACACTAGGAGACTTGGATACTATCGAATACATATCATATGGCAGTATTAAATCTCCGGAGCAAAGATTCTCTAACGCTCATATCCAAATTTAAGACAAAAAGACTGGAATTTACCATTGATACAGCATTGCGTTGAATACTCACACTTCAAAACTGTTCAAAGAAAATCTCCATCGCTCTTTCTCCCCTTAAACCCAACTCTGAGTATACAAAATGACAAGAATACGACTCTTTTGCTGGATCAAATAATTCCAGCCTCAGCCATATGCCACCTTGGCTAAGAATGGTTAGAAACTATACCTAGTTCTAATTTAGGCTTATATATTAACCAACGAAGAACTTAGAATAGCTATAAGTCTTCGTTTTGTGAAATCGTCGACATCATGTGCCCCTTGTGAAACTCATATTGAGAGCTTTAGACACCTTCATCCCCCCCCCCATACTGTCGTTATTCAAAAGGCAAATTATCCAGGCATTATGCCATCAATTCAATCATCAATAGAATCTTGAAATCAGCAAATTCCTTCTACATTTAAACCCTCTGGCTTCAGCCCTGATGGAATGACGCTAGTCCCTAGGAACCAAGATATACCCCTCGCTTGGGATTATATATGTGTAGATCGTTTTGCCAGATCTTTTTATTTCAACTCTATCACGAAAGCTGAAAATACAAAAACAAATAAATATAGCCACCTTAATAATCTTTTTTTGTTCCGGTAGTCTCAGACATCTGTGAATCATTTGGACTACAAGCCCTAAAATTATTCAAAACAATAGGGCAAAGGTTAAGTTTAATCACAGGTGATCCAAAATAACTTCTATCTACGACAAAGAATATCAATCAAAATTTGTCGATCCAAATGTATATATATACATGGGTCATTAAACCCTCCGACCAAACCTAAATACATTATTTCTTTAATTTTTCTAATTTTAATTATATATTTTTACATAGAATATAGATATAGTATTACAATTTTAATAAATAATTATATTATTCTTTTAAAAAAGCATATTAAAAATAAACTGGAATATATTATTTAGATTTATACATATATATTTTTAAAAGTAACTAGTTACTTTTGGCACTATATAACTAGTTACAGTTACTAGTTTCAATTTAAAATATAACTAGTTACAGTTATTTTTTTGCAAAAATGTATTAACTTATAACACTACAACTTATATTCTTTAATATGTTTAAAAAAATATTTTACATATATAACTAGCTGAGTAAACTAATATATAATATTCTAAATTATTCATAAATATTTGAAATTATTTTTATAATATTATGATACATGTTGTCGATTAAGAAACTAAAGAATTAATTTAATATATAATTAAAAATACAAATTACTTTAATAATTTAATACAAACGTGAAAAGTTATTAAATAGAAAATTAATATTAAAAAAGTAAAATATATAAACTGAAAAATATAACTTATTACATTTCGCTCGATCTCTTTTAAACATTTACAATCAGTATAATAATTTTAACAAATAAAATTTGCATACTAAAAAAAATCCTTCAATTATTAATTACGACATAATCAATTTACATTTCACAAGTCACGACATAATCAATTTACATTTTATAAATAATGACAATCACGACAATTTTTAAGCCTGCACTACGAATCTTATGAACGAATTACTTTAATACTAATCTAATCTATCGTAAAAATTTATATGATATAAGATTTTAAAAAAATTCAGAATAAATTGAGCTTTAGACAAGATTTTTTTTTATTGTAAAATTATCATAAAACAATGTATGCAAATATGTTCCTGTAAAATAAAATTTTTATAATATAGCATTCATGGCAGCATGATGCTGATGTATTCGACAGATTCCTTTTTTGCAGTGTCCGCAGATTTTTGTAGCCGTACTCTTCAATTTAGATGGGTAAAACTTGCAAATAATACGAATAGGATGGGGTAGATTTTTTTCTTCCAATAAGTTATCTATGATATGTATAGGGTAGTTTTGATTTATCATTCTTAATTTTTACAAGTAGTGTTATAGTTCTAATGAAGATATAAAAAATTACTATTTGCAAGCGTTTCTAAATATACTAATTTGAATATTTGCCAAATGCGCTACGTAAATCGTAATACTTACGAATTTGTAGTATTCCTCCAGGTCCAGGGTTAAATATTTAATATGTTCCTTGCGAAGCTTTTTTTTTTTTACTTTTATTCCACATCTATAAATCTTTTTATAAATTTTAATAAACTATTTTTTCATTTTTGATAATCTTTTTAAAGAATTAATTTATGAGTCGAATGTTTGATGAATCAAATCGAATAATATTTTTTAAATATTCGATCCAATCGAATATGAATATTGCAAATATTCGACTCTTGTTTTGGACGGTATACTTGGCAATAAAAAAACCTGAAAGTAATTTGACCTGCTTTTTATAGTAGTTTAAGATTTTGTTATAAAGAATATATCTACCAAATTTCAAGATTAATGATTTGATATTTTTATAATTATTTATGTTGAGTTTAGAGGGTATGGGGTAATTCCGGATGTAAAACAAAAGAATATTTTTGAGCTAACAATTATTTAGCATAATGAAATTATAACTTAATATGGGGTATTCCACTCATATAATTATTTTTGTTAACAGTAATTTTTTTACATGTAACGTATAATTCTGTTTTTTTTGTTGCTTGATAATAATAGATTTTGATACTAAGGTTTTTTAAATTATATAAACACAATATCCAAAACAAAATGAGATAGGTCATAATTGGCTAAAAATTGCGAATTTCTTATATGTATTCTCTAAAATAGTATTGATAATGATATGTTGTAGTCTAGAGTGGTAGTTTTTAATAATATTTATATAACATCTGCGGGGTATAAAAAATTAAAAAATTTGCCAATATGAAAATGGTCACTTTTCTATGGTTCATTTTCACTGAAATTTTAATTTAAATACTTACAATTAATATTTTTACTCATTTGCTTCAAAATAATAGAAAAATAATGAATATGACAATTTGAACTTTTCTAAGGTTCATCTTCTCTAAAATTTTAATTTAACATGAATACAATTTATTTTTTTATCCATTTGTTAAAAATAAATTCAAAAAGTTTAAAAATAACGATTATGACATATGTCGCTTTTCTATGGTATGGCACACCCGAATATAAATTTAACATTACAGTTTATATTTTTACCCATTTACTTCAAAAATTTAAAATTAACGATTATGACCATTGTCACTTTTCTCTTGTACATCCTCATTTAATTTTAATTTTAAAATGTTTATAATTTATATTTTTACTCATTTGCTTCAAAAAAGTTTAAAAATAACGATTATGACCATTATCACTTTTTATGGTACATCCTCATTAAAATTTTAATTAAAAATGATTATAATTTATATTTTTATCCATTTGCTTCAAAAAAATTCTAAAAAGTTATAAAATAAAGATTATGACGATTGTCACTTTTCTATGGTTCATCTTTCCTAAAATTTCAATTCAAATTTATTATTTTACCCATTTTCCCCAAAATCAAAAGAGTTTAAAAATAACGATTATGATAATTGTCACTTTGAAAAGGTTGCAGAAATCAAAGGCAGAAAATAAATGTTATAGACGTATATTACGTAAATTTATTGATGTTTAAATTAAAAAAATATATGATCACATATTCAAAATAGTTTCCTATATATATTGACAATTTAATTTAATGTAATTGATCTTTTTTTAAAAGTTAAAAATAAAAAATTGAACATTAGTTTATTAAGTAAATTGATTTATAAAATATAAAATTTAATATTAGTTTATAAACAAATTGATTTAAAATATAAAAGTTGTTTTTAACAAAAAGAAAGAAACAATTCTTATTACATTTGAAATATTTTAAGTTACGCCATAAATGGCTTAAGGATGTAAAAAAAAAAACAATTTTTTAAAGTTAATATAAAATACTGTTTAACATTTCACACCTTTTTTTTTTTCTGTCTATAATTTTTGTCGTTTGTCATTCTTGCTCGTTAACCTCTTCGTTGATCTTTTTTTGTTGTACGTTTTATCAATTTAGTTCCACACACAAAAAAACTAATTTTGTTTTAATATAAGGAAGAGGAAAAAAATTTATTATCAAATTTAATTCATTATAAAATTTTCAAATTTTCTAGGCAACACACTATTTCTAACTGGTCTTTGAACGTTGCGATTCTGATCATTTACTTGTACATTTTGGTTTCTTGGTTCATCACCTCCCCTTCTAAAATTCAATGTATAAGGTGATGCATTATTATTAACATTCGCTTTAAAAACTGTTGCACCATTAGAAGAAAGTTCTACATTAGTTGATCTTTTTTTTATTTGGTCCAAGTGTCTTTTTATAATTTTGTTCCCAGTATCTATATCATACAACAAATTTCCGTTTTGGAATTGTTTCATTTTATATTATAATTTTTTATTTAATTATTTTTATTTTTTAAATTTTACTCCTTTATTTTTCAATTTGAACACTTTTTTTATATCATAATTTCTCTTTAACTTGTTCTTTATAACAAAATTTCTCTTTCTCCTTCCATTTTCAACATATGATCTCCATATCGTATTCTTAATCTCCTTTTCAACATCATGATATTTAATCACCTTTGTTTTAATTTTCTTTTCCAAAGTTTTTTTAAATTTTTTATTAATTATAAAATTTTTTATTTTATTATTTTCTTCAATTTTCGTTTCATTATTGTTTTTAATAACTATAATTTCTTCAATTGTTATCAAATGATTTATTTCTTCTAATCTATAAGAATTTATTTTTTTAACATTTGGTATTATTTTTGGTACAGCATTTTGCTTTAAGCGAAGCTTGATATTGGTTTTGCAGATGGGTTTATCGGCCATTTTAAGTTTGTAATTAAGTATGAGTTTAGTAAGTTTATCATTACAATAATCATCACCTATATTTCCCAAAAAATTTTTTAAAATATTTTTGAAGGCACTTAGCCAAGTTCTGCCAAGTAATGGACTCTTATTGCTATTAACAACGATCGCTTGTAAATTTTTAGTTACTCCTTCATAATTTACGCTAATTTGCGCCGTTCCTAATATTTTGATTTGATAGCCGTCATAGCCTGTTAATTTTAAATTAGATTTCTTTAATTCAGTGATGCCTGCGCTCTTAGCTATCGAACTAGGTATTATTGAGAATCTAGAGCCAGTATCGACCAGCATGATCGTTGACAGGTTATTCAATTTTAAAGTTACTTTATACGCGTTATTATCTGTGTTGTCTTTATCAGCATCCATATTATTTATGTCCAAGTTATACAAATTATATTCTTTTTTTTCTATTTTATTATTATCATCCTCTTTTATTTCTTCTATGTTTATGGTATTTATTTTATTAGTGTATCGTGTTTGATTATTATGGTCGACATGATGTCTACAATTACATGCGTAACTTCCTCCTCGATTTCCATTATAATTATTACTATGCCTTTGCGTGCATCTTGAAGTATCATAGCGTCTGTTGAATCCGTGATTGTAATCATAATAAAATCTTTGGTTATTATCGTTATTATAACTGGTTCTATTTTCAAATCTTGAAAAATTATTGTATAATCCTGGGTAATTTGCCCTAACGTTATTGTAGTTACCCGCATTATAGTTCTGATGTCTAGGGTTGTAATTATTTCCCTGGTAACTGGGGTTATAACTATTTCCTTGATAAGTATTTCTTTGAAAGTCATGGCCTCTTGCTGTCCATCGTTGTCTGTTATCGTTATTCGATCGTGGATTATGTCTATCGTCGTATCTGACCACCTGTTTGTTTTCTTCAACTTTTATGCCTCTTTGTCTTTCCAAATGTTTTACGCTTGTTTCTTCTTCAGTCTTTTCATTTAAAGAAATGTTTTCAACTTTAGCTATTATATTTTCTTTTAATTCTGTCTCCTCAAAATCATCTCTTAAACTAAAGACTTCTGCTAACGTAATATTCTCTTTCAACGTAATTTTCTGCCTGATACTTCTGCTATTTGATGAAATTTTTACTTTTTCAATGACTCTACTATCGCTTAACGAACATTCATTTTGTAAAATACATAATCTACTTACCCAATTGATGTAACTTTCATTTTTACCTTGTACAGCTGCATTGAATAATAACAATTTCGAACTTGTAGATTTCCTCGGGTGTAATAACCTAAATTTTTCAATCAATATCGATGGATTGATGAAATCGGTAGGTGAACATATCGATTTGAGCTTGATGTATTCTTCGTCTGGTAGTCTTCTTGTGAAGGATCCTGCTTTTTCGATATCAGAGATCTGAGCATCGTTGAATATGTCTTCGAAACGACTTAGAAAAACATCGCCATTACCTGTGTATGTTGGAAATTCAATATTAATATTAACGTTATTATTTGAGGTCTGTTTCATAATTTATAATTTACAATATCCTTGAATTTTTCTATTTTATAGTATTGGATTTTATAAAAATTTTAAGAAGTTAATTTATATTTAATATTTTAGAAAATTTTACTGCCACCATGAAAAGGTTGCAGAAATCAAAGGCAGAAAATAAATGTTATAGACGTATATTACGTAAATTTATTGATGTTTAAATTAAAAAAATATATGATCACATATTCAAAATAGTTTCCTATATATATTGACAATTTAATTTAATGTAATTGATCTTTTTTTAAAAGTTAAAAATAAAAAATTGAACATTAGTTTATTAAGTAAATTGATTTATAAAATATAAAATTTAATATTAGTTTATAAACAAATTGATTTAAAATATAAAAGTTGTTTTTAACAAAAAGAAAGAAACAATTCTTATTACATTTGAAATATTTTAAGTTACGCCATAAATGGCTTAAGGATGTAAAAAAAAAAAATTTTTTTTAAAGTTAATATAAAATACTGTTTAACAATGACATATGTCGCTTTTCTATGGTATGGCACACCCGAATATAAATTTAACATTACAGTTTATATTTTTACCCATTTACTTCAAAAATTTAAAATTAACGATTATGACCATTGTCACTTTTCTCTTGTACATCCTCATTTAATTTTAATTTTAAAATGTTTATAATTTATATTTTTACTCATTTGCTTCAAAAAAGTTTAAAAATAACGATTATGACCATTATCACTTTTTATGGTACATCCTCATTAAAATTTTAATTAAAAATGATTATAATTTATATTTTTATCCATTTGCTTCAAAAAAATTCTAAAAAGTTATAAAATAAAGATTATGACGATTGTCACTTTTCTATGGTTCATCTTTCCTAAAATTTCAATTCAAATTTATTATTTTACCCATTTTCCCCAAAATCAAAAGAGTTTAAAAATAACGATTATGATAATTGTCACTTTTCGATGGTACATCTTCGCGGAAATCCTATTGACATGTTTATAACATATATTTTTACTCATTTGCGTCTAAAAAACTTAAAAAATAAGGACTATATGGCAATCACTTTTCTATGGCTCATCTATAGATGCCAATTTACTATGTATACAATTTAATTTTTACCTCAACTATATAGTGATGCTTCGGCTCTATCAATTTAGTCGACTATGGGTCAACTAAGCCGACCGACTAAATGGTTCGACAAAGCCGACTAGGATCAATTTTAGTCGACTAATCTAGTAACCAGTGTTGTTAAAATAGCGCGCTACTTTTTTCAGTAGCGGTAGCTTTAGCTGGCTACTTTTTTTAGAAAATAGCGATAGCGATAGCGATAGCTCGCTACTAATTTAGAAAGAGCGAAGTAGCGCGCTACTTCGCTACTTTCAATTTTACATAATAAATACATCTAAAATTTATTTAAAAATATTTTTATTAAATCTAAAATTATACTTTTATTTAATTTAATTTTGAAATTTATATTTAAAAATATACATTATAAATCTAGTTAGCATTATAAATCTAGTCATTAAAATGTGTGAGATTGTTGAAGATAGCGAAATTTCTTTGGGAAATGAGAAAAATATAGATTATCCTTTCCCAAAATTCAAAAAATACTTTAATCTTGAAGAAAAAATCACTAATGAATATCGGTTTCGATGCAAGAAAATTTTGCCAACCACTGGTAGAGTCTATATTAAAAGGCATTGAGAAAAGGTCAAAACTTTATTTTTATTTTCTATTATAAAATTATTAAAATGAATGATTTATTGCTTGATTAGCCATAATTTAAATTGGCTTAATTTACAACACAATCTATAATATTAATATATAATATTAATATAAAATTCAAAATTAATATATTATTAATTACCTTGTGAATAATAATTATATTTTTAAATTCTTTATTTACCATAATTTAATGCTATTTTAATATATTTTTATAAATGAATCTAAATCTCAGATAAATTTAAATTTTGAAAATTAAAAAGGTATTCTTCTTTTTTTATAATAAATACAATCGCTTTATATGATTTAAATTTCCAGATCTGTATGATGATAATGTAATAGCTGCTATCGTTCATCCTAGTTTCAGGTTAAATTGGCCATACATTTATTTGACTGAATCTAAAGGGCAATCATGCCTAACCACGATAATAATACGATAGCAAGATCGAAACCGTGGCCTTTCATAGACGATTTTTTTGAAATAAATAATAATAATATTATTATTGAACCTCTATAGATGCTTTTTTTAAATCTAAAAATACTCATTTAAATATCTTTGATGATTTTTTTAATATAAAAAGTGTTTATTAAATTTAATACTGCGTTGCCCTCAAGTGCTTGTGCTGAACGATTATTTAGTATGGCAAAGCTTATACTTTCTAATGGTTGCTCTAGACTTGGCATGAGAGTACCGAAATGTTATTATTAAAGTGCAATAAAAAATAAATTATATATATGAAACAAATTATAGTCATGTTTTTATACCAATATTTTATTTGTGAAAATAAAGTTACATAAAAATATTTTTAAAAAAAATCAAAATAGCGTAAAAAGTAGCTAATAGCGCGCTACTCATTTAAAAACGATAGCGGTAGCGATAGCGCGCTACTTTTAAAAGTAGCGTTTAACAACACTGCTAGTAACTAAAGTTTTTAGTTGATTTCTTTAGCTAGGATTATTAGTCGTAGTCGGAAGAACTTTCCTAATTAACAACTCTAAACAATTATCGCAATATTGACCTCGTGATATTAAATTCGCCATAATATCTTGGAGATATACTTCCCGAAATAGTTTTCGTTGTCTTCAAGATTTGGGTTTCGCGATAATGACTTCGCAATAAAATTTTTGCGATAAAAGTTTCGCTGTAATATATTCGCTTTAAGTTTCATTATAAAAAATTCGCGATATTCTTCGCGGAAAAGTATTCCCTAATGTAATTCGCGATAAAAGTTTCACTGAATTGACATGGAACCCAAAAAATGGTTAAAAAAATATATAACCTAGAAAAAGAAGGGATTGGTTTTGTTGTTAATATTTTCTTTTTTAGAAATTTAAAAAAAATTCCTATATTTAATTATAATTATATATAACTATGAAAATAAGAAGTAATAAACAAAAATATAATGAATTTTGTTATTCGATTTCACATACATTATATTATTTATATATTACATATCACATGATATTAAGCGCCTAGCCATCAGCGTCATATATATAACAGTTATATATACAACAGAGCAACACTTGGTTACCTCATGAAAGCCCATCAGACTGGAATAAAAGATAGAAATAATTAAGAGAACCATCCACGTTTTTTGGGCAGGCCGCAGTTACCTGTGCGCGCAAAAGGCAAATTCACTTATTTGATTATGGAAGTGTTATGTTAGCTATGTTAATTTTACTTTTATTCAGCATTTTGCGAACTTAGAAATAAACATAAATAAAATAAAAAATACCAGTACAAATACTATCACTTATTAATAAAACTAGTTTTTTATATCCAACTTTGAAGATAATCAATAATCCATTCCATATTCAATATCCATCGTACAGGAGAAAATAATATTTACCTATTTTTTGATGAATTTCTGATGATAAAAATATGACATTTTTTATTGGCAGGAAGAAAAAAGATTCCATTACATATTAAGAATAAAGAAAAAAATATGTTTCTTTTTAAAAAAAAAATCGAATTATATCAAAAAATTAAGGAAATTAAAGACTCAAGTCGTCGAGTAACATAAATAAAATTAAAATATTCGAAATGATTCTTGATTATTTAATACGTTCCTTGTAACTTTTACTTTTATATATATATATAAATCAGACCTGCAAGAATTATCGTTTGGTGGCCCCAGCCCGAGTTTTATATTTTTATGCCCGGCCCGGATTTTTTCTCAAAAAATATTTTTAGGTCCGGAATGGATTTTTTAAAATTTTATTACATTTATTTTATAGCTAATAATGGCGATTTAAGATATTCGGCCTGGTATTCAAAATATAGTCATGCGATGATGGAAAATATTTTTCCATGATCCATTATATGAGTAACCATATCAAATATTTATTTACCCCCCCCCACTCCCAGGTCGTATTCATATACGCCATATAAAGGTAGAATTAGGATCCATCCATCATCACATCAATATTTGGGCACTGATTAAGTTTTCCTGGCCCTCGTAGTAATGGCTTCGCCCATCAAGAGGTGGCACTTGGCTTGTTCACTCTTCAATGGATTTTTTATTTAGCTATCGATTGACTCCTCTAATAACAATATATTTATATACTTCAAGAAAAAAACTTAAAATATATGGGTCTGAAATATAGGTCTGCGATGGGCGGATTTTAGCCAAGGAGCCCGCCCACTTATTATTTAGAAATTTATTAAACAGGCCCCTTGTCCACTTATAATTATCTTAAAAAAATTTCCCACCCGTCCATTCATCTATAAATTGTGTTTAAACCGCCCGCCTAATATTATTTTAAGGCTGGGTTGGCTCTTTTTATTTTAATTTAACATACATAATATGCAATTTTAATAAATTGTTTTCTGCTCATTTCCCCTAAACTATATTAAATATTCACCCGCCCACTATTTAAAAGTTTATAAACCCGCCAAATGTTGAAAATATTTTTAAAAACCCGAACACGCCTGTCCAAAGTAGGGCGTGGGCATGCTAAAAACCCGCCCAATGTTGACTTCTAGCCTGAACTACGGGCCTGTGCTCAGGATTCGTACTGATAGCTGGTATACTCAATTTTTATACCCAAGTTACGACTAATAATTTTGAATTTGTTTATTTTTTGTGCCTGACTGGCACCGTAGTATTTTGTGTATTTCTTAAAATTATTATTTTATTAATAGAAAATTAGTAGATTTTTATAAAATAAAAATAAATAATTTTAGTCAGTCTACTAATTTAGTTGCTAGAGTTTATAGTAGAATTTTTCGACTACAACTATTAGTTAGTGGACTGAATTTAGTCGACTAACAACTAACATAAGTAATCAAGTTTCATAAAATTTAGGTTAACCCATTGAGTTCATGACTGAAGTTCAGAACTCGAGTCGATTATAAACTTGACTTGAGTCATGGTTAAGTCGACTCTGCTGAGTCATTTAACAACACTATGCAGGGGTGTTTTCAAAAATTATCTAAAGTTATTAGTGGGTGGGGATGAATAAATTTGGCATTTTTTGATATTTAAGGATAAATTGAGTTGATCAAAATGTTTAAAAATTATATCAAGGCATTGCTGAATTTATGAAATTGTCCCCAAAATTGTAGAATATCATCCAGGCACCAAACATGCAGATTGAGTTTCCACAAATGATAAATATCACAGTGTTAGTGAAACAAAGAAGCAAGGATTCTAATAGATCCCCCTGCCTAATGCCCTCTGCCAATTTAATAATGAAATCGTTTAACCTGATGCCATAGCTGAGATGGATATAATTGTGATAATCAGGGAAAGATTTATTAATTGAATTAAAAGCATTGGATATGTCAAGTTTTACAATAAATTCCTTTAATTTGAGGACAAAATTAATCAACAGCAGTGAATTGCAGATTCACAGCCAGCCTCCCTTCTTTCTCAATTCGAAAATATGAACCATAAAAATATTTAATTATATTTTAGTAGGTTTAAATTAAGTGCTTGTGAATTTTTTTGAAATAATTTGCTGTTAAAATATTGCATGTCTTATATGGAAACAATAAAAAAAAACTCTTACAAATTGGTTTTCCATTAAAAATTTGATTACATGTTCTTTATCATCAGATCATTATAATAAATTTTTTTGATTAAAATTTGATGTGGAATGAAAAAATTCTGTCAATATATTTTCTTATTCATACAAATATGAATAATAAATTATTTGATTCATTTAAATGATAGAAATAATTGACTATTAAATTAGATTTAGATTTGATAATATATAAATTTTGAAACAAATGTAGTATTCATTTTTGTAATCAAAAATGTATAATTTTTTTAATACAAAAAATTCATTTTGAGAAAACAAATATTTTTCAAAATTTTATATAGTACACAAAATTATTTTTTATAATTTATCACAAAATTTATAATCAAATATAAAACTAAATAATAATATAGATAATTTATTTTTATAATTGAAAAATATATTCATAAAAAGTTTTAGTTTGCTATTGTTTCTTCTTTTAGAGACGTGCTATTTTGGAAATCAATGTCTTTAAAAATAGAGCCTCATAAGATGTAAGAGTTCTATCCTACTAGCATAATCTTACAATTTAGAACAGCATTTTTTAAGATTAGCTAACTTGTTAAATGTCTTATAAATTAATTTTAGTTGTTTAAATAAATTTTCTTGAAGTTTTGATTAAAGTGATTTTTTATATCAAAACTCATGATATTTTTAACTCAGTTTGTAATTTTATAGGTGTTAATATTATATGAAATTTTCTAAATGGATATCAATTATTTGGTTCTAAATGATTCAGATTGAACACAAATATCTGATAATTTATAAATGGTTTTCTTTACATAGTCTATAAAATGGATAAAAATAGATTAATCTAATTTATAAACTGAAAATATATGTAGATTTATAAATAAAAACCATAGAATTAAATTTATTAGTTATGCAATTATAACAATACAATTAATGATGATCATATTTATATAATTATAGCATCCTTATGTTCTTTACATTTCCTGAAAATAAAATTAGATATAATTATTTATTTAAAATTACTATTGAAGGAACATTCATATTTAACAAATCAATATCTTTTAACACGTTGCGTGTAAGCCATATAGCAAAAGCGAAAAATCCCCAACTCTTAATTATGGCAAATTTAAAGGGATCATTATAAGTATGTTTGACAAAATATGAAGCATTTTTAAAACTTTTGTAAGGATGAAAATAATCCATTAGCCGAATTTATAAGAGTTCCTTTGTTCCACCCACAGGAGTGACATGAAACTAGTATAATTATAAAGCATGACTTAGGACAATTTTAAAAAAAAGGCCTGATAAAGATCAAACCCAAAATAATATTATGTAAGTCTAGAAATTTGGCAAATAAAAGTCCAGACCTTTCTGTAAGCTATGAGCAAAATCTCTTAGCTTGTATAATATTATTTTGACTAAAACCAAAATCGGATTATTTTATAAATCTACACGAATTAGGTATTTTAAGAACACTACATGAAACAAAATTTTTTGAATATACAAATAAATATACAACATAGAAAATGACCTGTCTTATATACGTTAACGTAGCTATGATTTATCCGAGGAGGGGGGGTGGGTGAGGGGGGGGGGGGGGGGTAGATAATTTTAATGAGGAGTTTTGCAGAAAATTTCTATTTGCTCCATTTGGCCGTGTTCTGTAGAAAGGTATTTTTTATTTCTGTTCTTTTGCATTGGTAATATTTTGCTTTTTTAAATATGTAATATCTTTTTTTATCACCTCTGAAAAGTTTGGCGAAGAATTAGAGATTTTTAAAATCTAAGTGATAGTAGAGTTATTGAAAAGTAAAAATTTTATCAATCAGTAAAAATATTAGGCAGAAAATTACGTTAAAAGAAAATATTACATTAGCAGAAGTTCTTACTTTAAGAGATGATTTTGTAGAGTTAGAATTGAAAAAAAATATCATTGCTAAAGTTTAAAATATATCCATAAACGAAAAAACAGAAGATGATACAACCGTGAAACATGTAGAAAGGCAAAGAGGCAGGAAAACAGAAGAAAATAAACAATTGGTGAGATATGGAGACCATGACGAACGACAAAATTTATAACAGACAGCGATGGACAACAAGAGGCCATGACTTTCAGAGAAATAATTATCAAGGAAATAATTATAACCCCAGATATCAAGGAAATAATTACAACCCTAGATAGAATTATAACGCGAATTATTACAACAACGTCAGAGCAAACTATCCAGGATCGTACAATAATTCTTCGAGATTTGATAATAGAGCTAGTTATTAACAATAACTATAAAAATTATAGGTGTAATAAGCAGCGTCTACATGACAGGATTTTCACTGGATGCAAACACCCTTCAAAAATCTTTGCCTACCCCCCTAAAAAATTCCCGCTACCTTCGGCGACGATATTTTTCCATTATTATTTTCACCTTTTTAATTATAATGATACTCTTTTCAAAGAATTTATAAAGGATAACTTAAATTAATCTATCTCTACTACCAACCAATGGCTCCTACACTTTCTGAGCGAATGAAGGAGAATACCCCCCTGAAAAGTACCCCCCCCCCCTCGAAAAAAATGATAATTATTTTATGACACCCATAAATTTCAAAAATAATTTTTATTGCATCAATTTTTAATATATAATATAAATATGCAAAAAAAATATACTTTATAAATATTATTTTTAAATTAATAATTTAGATAAATTAGGGGAAGAGAAAGCGAATTTATAATTTCTTCAATATTTAATTGTTTAAATAAATTTTTTTCCATTGATAATATGGTTAAATTATTGAGAAATGAATCTTTCATGGTACTACGAAGTCTTGTTTTAATTAATTTAATTTTACTCATGACTCTTTCGGCAGTACATGAGGTTGTAGGAAGTGCAGCATAAAACACACCTATTTTAAATATAAAAAAAATTTCTATATTTAATGATGAAAGTATATATACCTCTCCTATTTGGAATGTAATGTTTGAAGTCTAGAACTTTCAAAATCAAAAGATTTCTCTCCTTCATAAAATCTTGTGCCTTTGAAAAAACATCCAAAAATTCAGTGTTATTATATTAGATTAAAAAATAATTAAGACAATAATTTATATTATACTTCTCAAATTAATCAAGCAATCTTTTGCCAATTGAATTTGATTTATTGCAAACCCTATATCCTTCGAAATAGTTTGCTATTTTGTACAAGCCAAACTTGTTATCAACAATATTTTATTCAAAACACAAAGTGATAAGATAAAATCAAATTTTTCTATTCTAAAGACTATAGCACTAGAATTAGTGGAAGTGGCAGGATCTTCAGAATTCTTTAAATTTGTTAAGGCTGACCTCAACTCATCTAGTATTCCTAGAACATTTCGAAGTTCTTTAATTGATTGGCATAATTGAACAATAATTAAATTTAATCGCTGACATTAACACCAAATAAAAGCTGTCTTTGGCGCCTCTGCTCTAATCAAGGCCTGCACACCATTGATTCTTCCACTCATGTTTAAGGCGCCATCATAACTTTGCCCAACTAGAAATTCAAGGGGTAAATTCATCAAGCCGAGTTTGGATATTATATTATGCTTAATATCGAGCCTATGGTATTTCTCGTACAATATATGTCAATCAGTCTTTCAACAGGCTTCGGGAGCTCACTATTTTCAACATATCTTAATATCAAAGCTATTGCTTCTGATTTCGAATCAACTATGATTGAAAAGCACCTGTTAAATGTAATCTCATTTTGAATTTTTTTATAACCATATTTTTCATGGTTTCAATGAGAATATTTATGTTATTATATGATAATAGATTTGAATATAATTTCGTTTTTAATCCCTTATTTTTTTATCCCTTTTTCTTTCTTCATTTTGTTGCATATACATTTTTAGTACAGGTTCAGAATCTGCAATAAGCTTAATAAGGGCCATCATATTGTCTTCTTGTTACCTGTTCCCCCAGAAGGCTTGGTTACGAGATATTAAATAATCTAAACATCTCCCTTCAAAAACCTTTGCCTACCCCCCTAAAAATCGCCACCTTCGGCGGCGGTGTCTCTTTATCATTATTTTCACCTATTTATTTATTGATACTCTTTTCAAAGAATTTATAAAGGATAACTTAAATTAATCTATATCTACTACCAACTATCTATATTTTGTGAATATAAATAATTAATTTTTTAGATAATAAATTCAATTAAAACCTCCATTATTTACAATGAATTAGTTATTATGGCATTATGAGCTTGCTAAAATATCTAAACCTTTTAAATTACATTTAAAAGGATAGTTTATTTGGAAAACAATGTGTATGATTGTTTGCAATATATAGATTTGGTCGATGAATTGTATTATAATAATACTATAATAAAAGTATAATTTTTACAGCAATAAATTTTGTCCTATTTCATCTCAAAATTTAATAGATAACCCCCCCAAAAAATTTATGCTACCCCCATTAAAGCAGCTTACCCCCTACCCCCTCAAAAAAATAGGATGCAAACTGTTCCTACCCCTCCCGCTCATGTAGACGCTGGTAATAAGAATTGTAATTACAGATATAACAGACATTATAACGATTCAAGATTTATTCAAAGACATAACGATAAGCATAATATTGAAAATCAAGTAAGAAATCAAGTATGAAATTGTAAATATCATAACAACGATAATAATCAATCACGATATACAAAACAAATAAAGTAAACACTGTAAATATAGAAGAGATAAAAGAAGATGATAATGACAAACTAGAAAGAAAAGAATATAATTTATACAATTTAGACATAAACAATATGGATACCGATAATAATTACACAGCTAACGATGCATATAAGGTTACAGTATATTTGAACGACATGCCTATTTTGATGCAGATTGATACCGGCTCAAGGTATAGTATCCTACCGATTCATATCGCGAAAAAAG
The DNA here is from genome assembly GCF_954871325.1 of Gordionus sp. m RMFG-2023. NCBI lineage: Eukaryota > Metazoa > Nematomorpha > Gordioida > Chordodea > Parachordodidae > Gordionus > Gordionus sp. m RMFG-2023. The sequence continues at coordinate 16,365,863 of NC_088777.1, forward strand.
ATTGGAGTAAAAATCTTAAATAAATCAGATATTAAATTAACTGGATATGATGGAAACACAATAAATGTATTAGGAACTACCAAAGTCATCAAATCTTAACTGCTTATCTAGTCCAGAGTGATAAGATTGCACTGTTAGGAAGGACCTGGATAACAGTTTTTCGGAATATACTAGATAAATTTGTGAATATGGTCGAGGATGATTATGATAATACTATACAATAATTAATTAAGCAATGCAATTTTAAACTTAACAAAAAACCAATGCTTTGCAGCTATGTCAAATTACGTTTAAAACACGATGCCACACCGAAAATCATACAGCCAAGGCGTATACCATATTCTAGAATTGATTTGATAACAAAAGAGCTTCAAAAGTGGATAAACGATAAAATTATTGAACCTGTTGAAGACGTTAGATGGGCTAGTCCTCTCGCTCCCGTTAATAAGAGCGATGGCTCAGTTAGACTATGTGCCGACTTCAAAAATACTATCAACCCTGCTTTACAAGATTTCAAGTACTCTATACCACGCATTAATGATTTAATAGCAAAATTATCTAAAGGTAAGAAATTTACCAAGATAGATTTTAAAAACGCGTTTCTCCAAATACCTATATACAAAGAATCAAGAGATCTTCTTACAATATCGACACATAAGGGCTATTATAGGTTTCCAAGACTGCCGTTTGGTTTAAAAACTTCGTCGGCAATATTTAAACAAACTATGGATAACATTTTCGGAGATTTAAAAGATGTTATATTCTACATTGACGACTTGTTAATTACAGGTGATAAATATGAGATACATTTGGAGAACATTAAAAAAGTATTCGAAAAGATCATCAAATATGGATTAACCCCCAATTTCGACAAAAGTTTATTCCTGCAAGATAAAATACGCTTTTTGGGACATGATATAGAAAAACATGGTATACATCCCAACGATGATAAGATAAAAGGCTATTTCTAACATGCCGGAACCGAAGACAAAGGATGAATTGGCAACTTTTTTAGGGATGGCGAGCTATTAGCGAAAATTTTTATGTAATTTTGCTGACATAGCTGATCCTTTATACAAAATGGTTAATAAAGACAAATGGTTATGGGATAGTACACATCAAAAGCTTCGACGACCTAAAATAAACTGATAAGTACTCCGCCTACGTTAAATTTTTATAATCCGGATCTACCAATAGGCATTGCAACTGATGCTTAAAGAAAAATATAGGCGTAGTCTTATTTCATATTGAAGGTGATGGCAAAGCAGCGTCTACCTGAGTGGGAGGGGTACAGTTTGCATCCTTTTTTTGAGGGGGTAGGGGGTAAGCTGCCTTAATGCGGGTAGGATAAAAAAAATTTTGGGGGGTTATCTATTAAATTTTGAGATGAAATAAGACAAAGTTTATTGCTGTAAATATTAATACTTTTATTATAATATTATTATAATACAATTCATCGACCAAATCTATATATTGCAAACAATCATACACATTGTTTTCCAAATAAACTATCCTTTACAATATAATTTAAAAGGTTTAGATATTTCAGCAAGCTCATAATGTCATAATAATTAATTCATTGTAAATAATGGAGGTTTTAATTAAATTTATTATCTAAAAAATAAATTCTTTATATTCACAAAATATCGATAGTTGGTAGTAGAGATAGATTAATTTAAGTTATCTTTTATAAATTATTTGAAAAGAGTATCAATAAATAAATAGGTGAAAATAATGATAAAAAGACATCGCCGCCGAAGGCGGCGGGGATTTTTTAGGGGGTATGCAAAGTTTTTTGAAGGGGGTTTGCATCCAGTGAAAATCCTGTCATGTAGACGCTGTGGCAATAAGAAACCCATTGCTTTCGCGTCAAGAGCTTTATTAAAATCAGAGTTTAATTACACTAATATAGAGAGAGAAGCTTAATCTGTTATATACGCGGTAAAAAAGTTTCATGAATATTTAATTGGTACGAGATTTACAATAATCACATATCACTAGCCACTCGTTTATATATTTACGATGGTACTCAAGGATAATTCATCCATATCAATGCGACTTCAAAAATGGAATTTTGCTATGGGAGCTTATGACTTTACGATAATTCATAGACCCGGGAAACGAAATGTAGTACCGGATTGTTTATCAAGATAACCCCAAATGAAGGCAGAAGAAATGGTACAAGAGATAGATGATGAAATGATGACAAATTTTGGGACTTAGCAATAAATTTTAAAAGAATAGTTCAAGAAACTAGATATCGAATTAATGGAGGTAATTAACAATATAAAGAATTATGAACAGATAAAGAATAAAATATATAAAAATATGGAAATGGAACTGAGCTTAATTAAAGATTGTCTTTTTAAAGAGAATAGGATCATTATACCGAAAAATGAAAGGAGATATTACATGAATTACACAAAGGGCATCTTGGTGCTAAGAAAACGAAATTGTTGGCGAGAGATTACATGTGGTGGCCTGGTCTAAACTCTGAAATAGATCAGAAGTGAGAAACTGTGGTACGTGTAATAAATATGCCGACAATCCTCATAATGTACAAAATCCATGGGAAACAGCTGTAAAAGTGTTCGAACGCGTGCACATCGACTTTGCACAGTTTGAAGGTAGCAATTTCTTGGTATGTGTTGACGCGCTTAGCAAGTTTCCTATCATTAGAAAAATGAGAGATATAACTACTGTGTCTACAATCAAAGAATTATTAAAGATAATCAGTTTGTTTGGTATACCCAATATGATAATCTGTGATAATGGTACGAATTTTACAAGTTGCTTGTTCAAAAAACTTTGTAATGATCATGGAATTGATTACTTTTTCACCGCACCTCACCACCAACAATCTAATGGTCAGTGTGAGCGAATGATAAGATCAATGAAAATATGTATGAAAAATATGGAATGTAAGAATAAAATAGACTTAGAATAGCTTTAGAAAAGTTTTTATTCAATTATCGCAACACTTCAAACGAGAAAACCAACAAGATACCAAGCGAAGTGATGTTCAACAGAACCAGTGGGATTTAATCAAACCGCAAGAAGATAAAGTAAATGAATTTAATCGCAATTTATCGTCAAATAGAAATATCATGAATGGTGACAAAGTTTGGTATAAAACCTTCAAGGATAATATAGGATAAAGGCAGGGTAAAACGTAAAAATGTGAACTTAATATTTGAAGTGGATACAGGAAACAAAATTATTAGAAGACATTTAGACCAAAAAAAGGTCTACGAGTACACCTCTTGATGAAACGACACATTTGAAAAAAAATAATGAAAATGCGATTTTACTGTGAGTTTTAGAAGAAATGATGATCAAAATTTAGGAATACAAGAACAGAGTTTTGTTAATCAAAGACCAAGCAGGAATATAATTTTGCCCAAAAAATTCCATAATTTTATAATCAAATAAAGACTAAAAAAAAATATATATAATATCATATTTTTCTTTTAAATAAACTTTCAATAGCAAAAGTTAATGAAATATACTAATGATGACAATATGACTATCAAGAAACGTTGACTGCACGATAAGATTCGCATGCAAGAAAAACCTGAATGGAGATCGTTTTTTTAAAGGGTGGAATGTTGATATGACCGATTAATACTAACCTTTAAATTGTTTTTTTTTATGTTTATATAAATTGATTTTTTTTTATAAATGGTGAAAATTGATTTTTTTATATAAATTATTATATTAATATGTAAATTGATTTTTTGTTTGTAACATGAGCATGATATTTTTAGTTTTAACAAACAGATGTAAAATTTTAAAATAAATTAAATAAAATTAAACTCGTAACATTCATTTATTCTTAGAAATAACGAGCGGTTCAACCATGTTAATAGCCAGCATAATGAAAATAATTATTAGCCAAATTTACGATTAAGATTCACCTGAAGGCAAATACTCCGAAAATTTTATCAATAATTGGTAAGAGAAATTGTCAAAATTGATATGTCAATATGAAAACTACAGAAGCACAAATCTGATTTACGCTAATATGTAGTGCCGAATTTAATAAAAGTGTTTATTAATAAATGTTGGGATTAGCACACAAGCAGTAAGAAACATAGATGTAATATATTGATTATAAATCTAAAATAAAATAATTATAAAAATAATTAATTACCTTATAATCTTTATTCATTACAATAATCATAATTAAAGCATAAATAAAAATTATAAAATAAAAATTAAATCAAAAAAATAAAATCTAAAAATTATCTAACAAAAATTATCTTACAAAAAAATAAAAATTGTAAAACGTACAAGAAAAAATTAATGAATATTATTTCCAAACAAAATAACTTTCTTTTAAAATTAACATATTTTAAATATTCTCATTTACATAGTCAATAATATGAAATTCTCTAGATAAACAAACATCCCATACAATATTGCAATAATTATTCTTATATCTCGTATAAATTTGCATACTATAATATCTATATAAAAATATTATTTTGAATATCACAACAATAAATAGTTGACACATCAGGCAGAGGTGGTGGGAAGGCAAGTGAAAATTTCCCCTTCTAAGATTTATATGTTTTTAAACTAATAAAATCCCCCCCCCTCTCAAAAAAATACAATTCACATAAAAAAGAATATGAAGGAAAAATTATTAAAGTTACATTTTATAATAACAACTATAATTCAAATTAGAGATATGCAAAGTTAGGCCCGGCCCGTACCCGGTCCGAGTCCATCCCGGCTCAAACGGGCTTCGGACCGGGCTCAATTCTATTTAATAATCGGGTTCGGGCCGGGCTTAATATTTTTAAAATAAATTCGGGGCCGGGTCGGGTCGGACGTTGGAAATTTTTTTAAATATATCTAAGTTTATCAATTTTATATTGAATTTTTTATGTAAAATAAAAATATTTGATTTTATTTATTGAAAAAACGACATATAACAAATGTCTTTTATTTTGAGTAATTATAAAGATTAATATATATATTTAAATAAATTTGGGACGGGTTGGGTCGGTAAATTTTTTTTAAAAAAAAATTCGGGTTCGGGCCGGGCCAGCAAATTAAAAAAAATTTTGGGTTCGGGCCTGGCCGGCAAGACATTTCTAAAAAAAATTTCGGGCGGGGCTTGAAAAATTAGGCCCGACATTATTTTAAAAAAAGGAAATTCAAAACTATTTTTATAAAAATCTAATAGACAAAGGTCTACAATAATTAGACCTAAGGACCTCTAAATTTATAAGGAAAAAACTAACTTAATAGTGCTTCCACCCCCCATACCAAAATCCTAGCTAAGCCTAAATTAAAAATAAGTTTAAATGCTAAAAGTAACTAAAATAGAATAAGATAAATATATTGAATTTTAGATTTATATTCTATAAAAAAATTTAAAACAAAGTCCCATTTAAGGGCTAAGATTTAAAAAAAATTGTAATCGATTCGTTGACGGACTTGGCCATAAAAATTCAATTATGTGAATATTGAAACGTTGTCATATATACAAAATGAAACGACTATCGGCTACATAAGATAGGATATAAGTCTGATAGACACTTCCAGGTCTATATCATGAAAAAAAAAGTTCCCAGGAGCAAGAAATAATATTGATCTTTATTCAATTATATATCATAATTTAGGAGAAAATGACCTTTTTATCTAAAGAGAATTTTTAAAATAGGATATTATCTTGTTTTCTCGTTTTTATTTCTAGTGAAAGGAGAAGAAAATATTACCGTTTTTATAGAAATTTATTATAGAAATAATTTTCACGTGATAAATGTATTATTTGCTGCTAATCTTGGCTATTTTTTAATCTCTTTGAAAGTAGTTTGTTCTACTTAAGAGATCTAATTGATTGTTGATCAGTGTGGAGAAGCCAGGAAGGGGATTCTTTTTTAGTCAAAAAAATTACTTGATATTTAAAAAAATATGATTATTGACATTTTCTAAATCCTCTTGAAGAGTTATACATGATTCTATATATTTTTTTTTAATTTGAGCCCTTTTAATAGAATTCTATGCATAGTAATAAAAAAAAATTTTTAAACTAATTTATCCATTTTTTTAAATTATACAAAGCATTTTCTAAATCCACTTAAAGAGTATAAGATATATTTATTTTAAATTTGACCCTTTTTAATAGGGAATACTTAGGGACTTTTAGTTTTGTCAAAAAGATTAATTTTTATGATATTTTAAGATTTTTATTAATATTAACATTTTCTGATTCCTCTTAAAGAGTTATACATAAATATTTTTTAAATTAGAGCATTTTTATTAAGAAATTCTTAGTTTAGTTAAAAAAATGTTTTATTTTTGCAATATTCCTCTAATTTAAAAATTAAATGATTTTTTAAAATTAATTTTTATTCAGAATCATACTTAAGATAAACATGTATCTATTTTTATTTTTTTTTAAATAGTCCATTAGTAAGTTATCTTAGAGATTCTTACTTTTGTCATGAAATTTTTTTTTAAAACTAATATATGTTTTTTTCATTTTGATAAAGAACTAAACATGAATTCATATTATTTTCATACAATAAATGCTTATTTAATAGAAGATTCTTATTTAGTCCAGGGTGGACAATATATACAATTTATAGGACAAAAACTTTTTTGAAATTTTTGATAAGCTATTTCAAGAGTGTTGCTGGAAAGTGAGATTATCATTCTAAATAGTTATATTCTTTACATTTAAAATAGTTTAATATCCAACTTAAATTTTAAACTATAAAATGATGTTAGTTATAGCTAATTTATATTTTATAATAGATTGATTAAAGCTATATAATTTTATAAAATAAGTAGTTAATTATTAACTGAAAAGTTGACAACTTTATTGTTAAAGAAATTTTTTTATCTCATAAGTCAATGAAGCATTAATTTTATTATAAATTCCCATCTCACTATTATATGTTAAAAGTAACATTAAACAACTATCTTTTTATCCTTATAAAGTTGAATTAAAAAATTATATAATAGATCATTGATTAACAAATCTGATTTTTCAACAATATTAATACTAACATATATTATTTTATTCGACAATTTTGATAATCCTATTGCGAACTTTTTATTTAGTTCTTCTATATCCTCATTCTCATCGTTAGTTAAAATTTTGGTATAAGTAGGGATATTATGGGAATACAGGCACGAAGGAAATGTTAATGATAGAATATTAAATTTATATGCCGTTCCTATCCATATAAGGGAGCTATGATCAAATTTTGTAATTTGAATATAAATAGTATGATCATTTTTCTGAAAGGTATAGTTATCTACTCCTATTCGAGGGAGAATCTCTTTCACAAAATCCATTATTATGCGAATTAAATTAAATTACTCGAAAATGAAAGTATGACGTGCATCAAAGGCAATCATGAAATGATGTGTAAATTATATTACTTGTTATAGATGTTAAATAAAATTTTATATCAATTAAAATAATAATTATAACAAATTAAAATAAATATTTGTTATTTGTATTTAAAAATTAAAGATTTAAATAGATATTCGTAAATTAATGATATTTAAAATAAAATATGATACGTTATATAAATATTTTTAACAATAAATAGATATATTCATAATTATTGCAATTAAATAATATAAACTTGATAATGATAATAAAAACCATTCTCAAATTTTGATAATAAATATATTTCACGATGATGCCAATAAAGGAGATTATGATGTCTATATCAAATAAACAAGTTAATTTCAATACGGATAACCTTGATGACGACGAGATAGTACTAAAAGATATTGATGCCGCTTATTAACATACAAACAAAACAAATTAATACGATGACTAATTCTGGATAACAAATTACGATAAAATTTATTCGCGATAACAAATGACGACGAAATTAATTCACTATATAACAAATTCGACGATCGCGAAAGACAATATAATGGATTTCTCATAGAGGGGAATGTTATAGAAGTTAAAAAAAAATAATATTTTATTATTAATTAAAATAAATTTATATTAATTATAAATTTAAATAAATTATAATAATTATAAAAAATATAATAAAAAATTAATTTAAATAAATTATAATATTAATCAAAATAATTTATAATATTCAAATGACCATTTATAAAATATATCGCGATTTTTACTAACTTATTTCATTTTATTTTATATTCATAAAATAATATTATATAAAGTGAAAATGTTATATATATTTATATATATAGTAACACAATGCAATTCTTCATTTAACTTAATAAAATAGTTTTCTTAATCTTCCTTGTCATCATGTGCTTCCAACATTACTATAAAAGAGTGTTTTTATAAAACGATACCAAACCCTGACGACTATAAATGAGTAAAAACCGATGAGTATTTTCATTTTCATTATTGTCGAAAGAAAAAATAAGATAATATATTTATTTTCCGTATTGTGTATATTTTTCCATTTTCATTTTCCGATTTTGTGATAATATGTCTTCACTGACCAATCAATCATAAGGGGTCAGAATCCTTAATATCACTGATCAATGGGTGGATAGGCAATAAATATTTTTCCTATTAAATATTTTCAGTTTCCTAAATAACGTAAAATATTAATTGAATATTTATTCTCCTTTTATTATTAAGGCCCTATATTAATGTTGTTAAACTGTCGGCTTTTTCGACCAACAATCCGAGTTAGAATCGTAGGAATTAACTATGACCCAACCCAAGCCAATAGGTCATTTGTGTTGAACCATCGGGTTAGTCTGAATTGGTCGAATAATTTTAAAAAAATAGAAATAATAATTTATACAATTTCAAATAAAAAAGAATGCTTACATATATATAATTTCAAACAAATAATTTATATATAATTATTATATATTATATATACAGTTTTTTTTTAAGTATTTATACGCTAAATTTATTTCATATTTGAAAAATTAAATTCATTATTAAATAATCAGATAAACATTAATTCAAGTAGTTATTTATACTCATTAGCCAAGAAGGAGAGGCCACCTTCGAAAATTTGATTGCTTTCGTATATACCATTTTAGAGGCTGATAAAAGTTATTCCCCCCCCCCCCAATCTTACAAAAAATAATGATTTTTAGACACAGCCTTAAATACAGATTCGTATCCTTCAAAAATATAATGGGATCTGATCGGTTGGACAAAATACTTTAAAAAATTTTTTGGGATTCTGGCCTAAACTATTGAAAGATGCAAAAGTCTAGTTTATTCCGTTATATCAATTTAAAATATTCCTATTTTTTTTTATTCGCAATAGCAATATATATCGAATCCTATTCTGAGGTGACACAATATGAATAAGTGTCGAACAACATGCTCGCAAGTATTGCTAAGCCGATTTTAAAAAGGGCCAACTCAATATTTTAGGCAGAAATATTGCTTAAACCTCAAAATTTTGCTAATTGATGTGTAAACCTTTCATCTATGAAAAAAATCTTCAGGCTTGCGAATATATTTTTAAATATTGAGTTAACCTTTTTTAAAAATGAGCTCAAATCGAGCTGTTTAATAATAGTTAATACTCAAATTATAAAAACCTAAGATAAAGGAATCGAAATAATCTTTATTGGAAATAATTTATCATTTAGAAAACCTAATATTTTATTTGATCTTTTTAAAAAAATAGTAGCGCTGTAAACGTTACTTCAAAAAAAACCCGTTACTAGTAAGATAACGAAAGCATAACAATTACTCGTTACCTTATGAAAAAAGGAAAGCGAGTTACCGATGATTCAGAAAGTAAGGCGTTACTTGAAAAATTAAATATTATATACAGAAATTTCCTATATATATTGTTAAAGTTATTAAAAAAAGTGTATTTTTTTATGATATGATTTGAATATTTAAATGAAAGATGAATATTAAAGTTATTCTTAATGAACTAGAATGTACGGAGAATATTATTGTTTATTTTAAATTTTGCATAAACAATTTTTTTTTTGAACTTAAATGTATGAATAATACTATCGATAATTGTAATTTTGCATATAAAATGTTTTTTTTTTGCATATCGATTTTTTTATATATAAACTCGTAATTTTTATAAATTTCATAATTCGATTTTCATTTTGGATTTGTATTTGGAAATAATAAAGTCATATCCTTAAAAGTGATATCTTTAAAAGGTATTATTAGATTTATATTGAATATATTTATCTAACTATTATTTATACTAAAACTTCTAAACACGACATTGGTCCGAAGAGTAGAAATACTTAGGGACCTCAGATTTTCAGTCTAACAGATAGACGATACAATAAAATTTAGAAGAAGTAAATTGTGATTACAAGTCAATTCTTTGTATATATCAGCGTAATTAAGGTAAAAAAATTATATTCATGATATATTTATTTTACTTTTTATTTATAATATTAATAATTGTTTTATATTTAATTAATTTTGGTAGGATTTTTAAATTATTTTTAATTAGATTTTTATTAAGCACGTTATAATGTATATTAATCAGATGAGTATTTGGAATTTATTTTTAGAAAATATAATTTTAATAGTTTTTGTGGTTATGATTTTTGTTTTTACGTTAGGTGTAATCATAGGGAGAAGTACAGCTTATATTAAGATAGAGATTATTGAATTAGAAAAGGTTAAGAATATATTGAGAGATGTAGAGAAGAAGATAAATATAGATAATTTCAGACGGACAGATAATTATAGATAAATAATTTGTTTTAGTTGCGGCCAGCCGGGTCACATGTCGCGACAATGTGATTTAACGAAGGATTTAAAGTGCGCGAGATGTGGCAAGAATGGCCATGTAGCTATTAGATGCAGATTAGACAATTTGATATTAAGATGTAATACGTGTGGTCAAGATGGACACACACAAGAGAGATGTAAGAAATGACTAGTAGAAAGAAATGTTAATTTTAATGATAATTTTAAGGATAATTTTATTGAGAATTTTAATTATAATTTGAATGATAATTTTAATGATAATTTTAGGGATAATTTTATTGAGAATTTTAATTATAATTTTAAGGATAATGTTAAGGATAATTTTGATGATAATTTGAATGATAATTTGAATGATAATTTTAGGGATAATTTTATTGATAATTTTAATTATAATGTTAAGGATAATTTTAATGATAATTTTGATGATAATTTTGATGATAATTTTGATGATAATTTGAATGATAATTTTAAGGATAATTTTATTGATAATTTTAATGATAATTCGAATGATAATTTTATTGATAATTTTGTGAATAATAAATTTGTTAATTTTGTTAATGATAAATCAGGTATTAAGAGAAGTAGAAATAAAATGAGAGACATAAAGATAGAGAGGAGAAATTTTGATATATATAAGTCGAAAGATGCAACGTTGGTAGACGTACGAAGAGTTGAATTAGAGAATTTTTTAATGAAAAATAGATGCCCGAGAATAAGGATAAAATTGAGGAAGCTGAAATATGTTTTTTATTAGATACAATAAAGGATTTTAATAAATTTTGGCCAGGAAAAGAGTTTGTTATAAAAAAAATAAGAGCTAAACAATTAGATGGCAGCGTAGTAAAAATTTTAGGTTATTACAGAACAAGATTACCTGGAATTAATAGAGGTATAACTTTATGGATAACTACTTTGAATATTGAGCCAATTTTAGGTTGGGGAGATATAAAAATATTAGATCCGGTCTTTATTGAAAATATCTTGAGAATGAATGATGAAAATAAGGAAACGATAGATAGTGATTTCGATAAACTTAGGTTGCCTAATATAGTAGATAAACAAGATGTAGTTCTCGATAAACTTAGAAATCGAACTCCAGAATTTTTAATTGAATATAGAGACAAAGAGAATAAGAGTTCAAGAGATATAAAGTCGTTAGAGGTAACACCCGTCGAAATCAACAAACAGATAATTAAGAAGACAGTAGAACAGGAAGAGATTATCGAAAATAAATACAGCCATGAAATAAGTATGATTGTAGTCAATACTTGGAGGTTTTTAAAGAAGAGTTAGGGACACTAAAAGATGTTGAAGTAAATATAAAATTATTAGAGAATTACCAGCCTAAATTTTGTGGAGCAAGGAGATTGCCTTTTTCTTGGTTAAAAGAAGTCGATAAGGAATTGAATAAATGGTTAGAGGAAGGCATAATACGACCTATAGTGCATAGCGAGTGGGCGACACCGTTAGTCCCTATTAGAAAGGCAGATAATAGTTTAAGGTTATGCATAGATTATAGAGTTTCGTTAAATCCATGGATTAGCACGGTTAGTTATCCATTACCGAGGATAGAACAATTATTAGCAAATCTAGAAGGAGCAACATTTTTTTCGAAGACTGATTTTTCTAACGCTTATTTACAAATTAAAGTGAACGAAAACACGAGTAAGATGTTGACAATTACAACGCATAGAGGATTATTTGCATTTTGTCGCTTACCATTTGGTTTGAAAGTTTCGGCTGCGATATTTCAGAGAACAATGACTTCTATATTTCAAGGGTTAAAGGGAATTATGTATTATTTAGATGATGTTTTAATATCAGTTAGAACCGAAGAAGAACATAATGCTAGATTAGTTAAGGTGTTAGATATAATATTAGAGAATGGTTTAAAAGCTAATATGAAGAAAAGCGTTTTCGGAGTAAGAGAAATAAAGTACTTAGGACATTTTATAAAGGGAAACGTAATTACTCCGATGGCCAAAAATATAGACAAGATAGTAAACATGAGAGCGCCAAATAATAAGTCTGAATTACAGTCATTTTTAGGAGCTACAAATTATTATCATTGATTTATTCAAGATTTTGCGGAAATTGCTACACCATTATATAGTTTATTAAAGAAAAATAAAAGGTTCGAGTGGGGAACAGCACAGGAAGAAAGTTTTAAAAAATTGAAGATAAAATTGGTAGAGAAACCTATGTTGATGTGCTTTAATGAGGAATTAGATATTGTTTTAGCAGTGGACGCATCTAATGAAGGTATAGGAGGAACTTTATCACAAGTAGTTGATGATGTAGAAAGACCGATTTTATTTGTGTCAAGACAGTTTAATAAGGCTGGAAGAAATTATTCAACTATAGAAAGGGAAGCCTTAGCAGTCAGGTTTGGTTTGACCAAATGTAGAAAGTATTTGTTAGGCCGGAGATTTGTGTTATATACAGACCACAAAGGGCTTTTTAAAAGAGATAATAATGAGTTGATGATATCTCCAAGGTTACAGAAATGGCTAATGTTGTTAGGGATTTTGATTTCGAAATAAGATTCAGAGCGGGTAAACAAAATTGTTTACCAGATATATTATTGAGATTATGGGATAAGGACTTAGAAGACAAGGAAATAGAGCCAATAATAAATAGTTTAGAATATAGTGAAGAAGAGGAACTAAATAGTAATGTGATAAGAGCTTTAAATATAGACACAAGAGAAAGACCGATAACTTTAGAGCTAGTAGACGAGTCAGCAGGATGAAGAATTAATGAGAATTAGAGCCTGTTTGAAGGGAGAAGAATGGGAAGATAGAGACCAGGCCTTTAAGAACAGTAGAGGTGAATTGAATATAGAAGACAATTGTTTAATGAGAGGATATCGTTTAGTGATACCAAGTAGGTTAAGGAAAGACATGTTAGCAGCCGTGCATACAGGACTTCAGGGCATAGAAAGAATGAAGAATACGGCGAGGGAATACATTTGGTGGCCCAGAATGAATAATGAAATTGAAGAATTATCTAAGAGTTGTGAAACATGTAATAAGTGTGCGAATGTACCTGCAAAAGTTAGGGGAGACAAATGGCCAGAAAAAGATGTACCCTGTGAAAGAATACACGTAGATTTTTTAGAATATGAAAGGAAGAAATATTTTATAATGGTAGATGCAAGTTCGAAATGGATAGATTAGGTATCGAGTCTGACGACGAAAGTAGCATTGAATAGGGTAAAAGACTTCGTAAGTAAATATGGGTTAATGAAGACCTTAGTATCAGATGGTGGTCCAGCATTTATAGGCAGAGATTTTGACAAATTTTGTGATAGATGGAAGATTGAGCATTTATTAGCACCACCACATTACCCGAGAAGTAATGGACAAGCGGAGAGAATGGTAGCTCTAGTTAAGAGTTGGTTAAAAAAGGAAAAATATGGAGAAGGAAAATGGTGGTTATTACTATTAGCGTACAACAATACCAAGAGAAGCAAAGGATACTCACCAGCAGAGATATTTTTAGGTAGAAAAACTAGAACTGAATTAGATTTTCTGAAAGAAAGAATAGAACAGAAAGAAGTTATAATTAATGACAGATTTAAGATCGGAAGCCTAGTTTGGATACTACTTTTTGATGGCCCAGTTAAATGGGGGAAAGGTATAGTGAAGAAGAATATAGGAAGAAAGAAGGTAGAAGTAGAAATTGAAGGAAGAATAGGAGTAGTTTTGAGGCATATTAAGCAATTAAGACCTAGGTGTCTAGGTTAGTAATAAATGGCGTTGTGAATCGATTAAATTGCTGAGATGTTGAGAATGCTGATAGACATCATTGATTAGTTCTTTAACAAGTCTGCGAGAGTTATGAGAATCAGAATGTTGAGAATGCTGATAGACATAATTGATTTGTTCCTTTTAACAAGTCTGCGAGAATTATGAGAATCAGAATGTAGAGAATGCTGATAGACATAATTGATTTGTTTTTTAACAAGTCTGCGAGAATTATGAGAATCAGAATGTGGAGAATGCTGATAGGCATAATTGATTGGTTCCTTTTAACAAGTCTGCGAGAATGATGATAATCAGAATGTTTACGTATGAAGTACACTAGTAAAATAGATCGGCTGAAGGTATGAACAATTTGATAAAAAAGAATGAGAGAGGCATAAGTAATACGAGAATGATTATGAGTATTGAGAATTAGGAAGCAGTTGAATTATAGGAGATAAATAAATGATAAATATAGTATATTTTAGCTTAAGTCCGTGATAGATGTCGTCATACGTGCGAGTAGGAAACTTTATTTTGAAGATCGAGATTAGGATGGTTGATGGATCAGCCTAATCTAGAAGATGGATAGATGCCGCCAGATAGGAGGCCCAGATCAGGTATGGAGAGATGACGGTAGATAGACCCACAGGCAGGTCGTACAATCGTAGAAGAGAACGGGAGTGGGGATCTCGAAGAAGAATGTCTTGCTGGTTTTGTGGAGGGGATCATATTTTACGGAGATGTCCCACGATTAGCACAAACAACAACATGTTAGCGGTACAGGAGGAAGAACCTATGGTAGGACAAGGGAGCAGTTTATGAGGGGTAGAATCAAGTAGAAGTGCGAAGGTGTTAAAGTTATTAAAAAAAGTGTATTTTTTTTATGATATGATTTGAATATTTAAATGAAAGATGAATATTAAAGTTATCCTTAATGAACTAGAATGTACGGAGAATATTATTGTTTATTTTAAATTTTGCATAAACAATTTTTTTTTTGAACTTAAATGTACGAATAATACTATAGATAATTGTAATTTTGCATATAAAATGTTTTTTTTTTGCATATCAATTTTTTTATATATAAACTCGTAATTTTTATAAATTTCATTATTCGATTTTCATTTTGGATTTGTATTTGGAAATAATAAAGTCATATCCTTAAAAGTGATATCTTTAAAAGGTATTATTAGATTTATATTGAATATATTTATCTAAATATTATTTATACTAAAACTTCCAAACACGACATATATTATAATTAAAATTATAAAACTAGTATATTATAATTATAATAATTATTTTCTTAATATAATATTAATAAAATATTACAAAAAGAATATATTATAAGATAAGTTTTTTTAAAATTATTTTCTATTTTAATAGCTGGCGCAGAAAATGGGAGAGTTGTATTATATTTAATAAATATAAATTTTAATTCAGGGAATTTATTAAAAATATTTAAAGAATTTTCATTATTTTGAAAAAAGCATAGCATCGATGTAGGATCTTCATTCATTTCCTCATCAAAATTTTTTTTATCTAACAAAAAATATTCTGGTATCTGTGTTGGTTAAAGGAATTAAGTCTGCACTTTCTTTATCAAGATCTTTTCTCAAACTGGAAATAAAATCTATCATTTCACCTTTGTTGACCTCTAATTTTATCCAGGGCCAATCCAATTTAAATAATGGGTGATTTATTGCGGATAGTATATATTCATCTTTAGGGATGTGTTTGAATCTATTGAAATAAAAGATATTCAGCAATATTTGAACTGTATACCTTAAATCTATGCCTTCCAGGATTGAATTAATAAGCGGCTTACAAAACTTGAAATTATTTAAAGCCATTTTTTTTAAGTTTTAATATTACAATAGTTATCGTGGGAAATAAGATATCCCAATTACATTTTTTCGTCGATCTCTATCGGTTCCATAACCTATAAAATCATATATATACACACATATCATATTTCTTAATTAACACTAACAATACAATATTTATATATGAACGACTTGTAGTTATCTTAAAATCTCTGTAATTCAGATCTATCACAAGATTCGTCAAATTTTTGGCAATTCTCCTTAATAAGACTATCTATTAATTTTACGGAGTTATAAAAAGGGTTCCATCTTGTTATAACCGGTTTAATCAGATATTCCCATGTTTTCCTTAAAAATGACTACAGCTTGAAGATTGCATTGCACATGTTTATTCCACAATAGCTTACACTTGAAAAATGTAATTTTTGAAATGGTTATATAATGCACTTCGTTAACTACCTTTTCAATATGAACCTTTGTAATGAAATTTAATGTGTGCTGAGCAGGAATGATGCTTAGGTAAGTATACAATACTATCATTAATATTTTGATTTTCAAATAGATCAAATAATGGCAGAGGAACTATTTTATCATCCGATTGCTCTCCTTGTTCATACACTCTAATAAAATTTTAAGAAATATATTATAATTTTTTTTATTTGAAAGCTTTTATATAATTTCTAGCATTGTCGTTAATGCATTTGGTCACTTTATTTTGTATCTTATATGTGGTAAGATTATTTTTGCTAGATAATCAAATATGTGTTTTTGGTTTAGCCTTTTAAAAGCCAGGAAGGCTGAAACCCTCTAAGAGTGTCTGGGTTTAGTAAGTGTACCGTCATCCCTAAATAAGAACTCTTTAAAAGAAAATATTTTCAATTTAAAAAAAATATATTTTATATGCCGATGATAAACTGACCAAGAATTTACAGTTGTAGTCAATGTTTGGGATACACCATAAATCCACTAATTTATTTGCCATGGTGTCATATGCTTTGCTATTTTTAATTCGAGGGGGACATCACATTTTTAGTTGGCTGCAATTTTTTGATAATATTAATAAATGCTGTGCTTTCTGCAATTGAAAATATTTGTAATTCTTCAATTACAAAATTAAAAACTAATTCATCAACAGCTGATTGTGCTATTTTTATCTTTGATGTAGATGGATTCTGCATATCACTGAGTGTGAGTTGATTGACTTCAATTTTTTTTTATTGCTATTCAAATTTTCATTAATCTCTTTATTTTTGAGAAATGTACAGTCTATAAATATTATTAATTCCTGAATTTTTTATTAAAAATAACTTAGCTTTTCAATAATTGAACATTAATTGCATTTTTTAATCCATCACTAAGATTATTGTCAAGGAAAATCAAAATTATGATTGCCATATATACTTATCTTTTTTAGAATTATCATTTAAAAAGGAATCAGGAAAAATATATAGGTTCAGTTCACTAAAACAATATTGCTTCATAGTTTTATTCCATATATATATTTATTTAAACATAGTTTTAAAATCACTATTTTATTCTTTAAATTTATTAATAATTTGAAGTTAAACCAATAGCAATACTAAAACAAAATATTGTTTAAATACAATATAATATTTTGTTAATCTAGGGTTTTTAATGCTGGTTCCCAGTCCTATACTATAGTATAATTTAATTGCTTATATTTTAATTTTATGATTAAGCTTTTCAAAATATTATGATAGAACACTTTCTCTTAGTGGTTATTTTATAATATCCATGATTTAATATTCTATTAAATAATAATATATTAATTCATTTTTTTACTTTCATAGGCTTTTTTCAAGTTTGAACTACTGGGTATTGAGGTTGAAATATTTGCGATGGGACATAATTTACATTTACAAAGTGTAGACTTTATACCCTTAATGATCTTTATTGGCGTAAAATATGTTTTAAGACCAGGGAAGGGTTAAATCATCTTTACCTGAAAAATTAATAAGTAAGACATAATATTCTTAAAATAAATTATAAAATAGAATAATAATATTATTAACATTTACTTTGAATTTTAAATTAATATTCGAGTGAAAATTTAACGAGAATTAAAAATAAAAATGAAGGAATGGAGGTTGATATTAAAAACTCTGCTTAAATTATATATATTATATAAAAATAGTAATTTTATAGTACAATAAAATATGTTTTTCTTTTTTAAATATTTTTTAAGAAAAAATTTAAACACGTTTTGCGTTAACGTTACTCAAAAAAAGAAACGCATTACCGTTACCTCTAGAAGGTAATGAATGGCGTTCCTTTTCTTCAAGAAACGAAATTAGTAACGGCGTTACTTAACAGCACTAGTTTTTCCTATATTTTTTAAGGAAAAATAAGTAACGAACAACGTTTTGCGTTACAGTTACTTTAAAAAAAGAAACGCGTTATATTACAGCATTAAAAAATAGTATTTACTCCGCTAGTAGTTGAAACCTGACGATTCCCATCCTCAAATTATTACTTGATTTAGGGTAATTTAATTAAAATAATTTTTCTTCCAATCAATTTTTTGATGTTAGATATTTATAAATTGTTTTAAAAAAATATGGGGGCTGATCAGGTAATGTTAGTTGGGTGATATTTAAATATAATAAAATATTTAAATATTATTATCAGAGTACAGTTGACAAATAAAAATCAATTTGATTAAAATCACCCCGATTTTTTAAAAAAAATAGTGATTTAAATAAAATTCTATTTACTAAATGAACAAAATACTTATAAGGAAAGACTATTTGATATAATATCAAATTAGCTCATGACATATAAATATAAATTTTTTAAATAATTTCCTGATCAGACTTCCGGAAGTATTAACTTTTTACTTACAAAGAAATATTATACTAAGGTAAAAAAAAGTTATGATATAAGATGTTTTTTAATCTAAATCTCTAACTTCTCCAATTGAAATATTAGTATTTGATTTAAATAAAAAAAATCAATTTTTCTAATTTTTTCAAAATAAGCACAAATTTTGCCAACCCTATTATAGAGAAAGACAAGTATAGAATGAATCTTTATTTATTTATTATAAAATTTTTTACTATACAAATTTAGTCGTGATTTATCATATCATAGTCTTTTAATTATTAATAAATAAAATATATTAGAATTAAATAAATATTTTTATCATATTATTTATATAAAATTTCGGTAATAATTAGCGTTGAGTTAATTCATTAAATCATATAATATAAAACATATTCAATCATAATAATAATAAAAATAATACTATATATTTTTAAACATAATTTTATCTTATAAAGTTTATCCATCCCGTCGTGACAGCTAACTTATGGCTTTTAGTATTGTATAAATATTAAACCGGAATGAATAGGCAGATTAGATTAGAAAAGATAAATACAAAAAAAACATTAAAAATGAAGGTGACATTTTTATAAGAAACCAATCGCCCACGTGACCACCAATTTCTAAAACTTACTCAATTACCATTTCATGTTATTTATAAAGATGAAATCATTATTTAGAAATTTACATAATATAATAATTTGACTAATAAATACGAATACCATATTTTGCAAAAAAGTGAAATGTATTTTTTGTTGCAGAAATGTAAAAAAATAGAACAAAAGGCAGTGTTAGACTTATAAACATTTATGTTGCAAAAATAATTCAAGGTGTTTGAATTTCGGTGAGTGATCACAGACAATGATAACGAAAATAAAATTTTAACAAGAATACCATCTAAAAATATATATTTATTTTTAATTCGCGCTATTTTGTATTTTTATAAAATTGGGATCTACAAATATCTAGGTAACCTCCTTTAAAAAATTCCAAAATGATATTTAATTTTTTTGTACTTGTATTATAATATATTTTATCAAGCATGGAAGTGGAAAGGAGATTGTTCAAATTGATGAAAGTAGGAAAATGAAGGGAAAAACATATTATCATAATGAATTACACATACAAACTGAGAGAAAACTATTGTAAATAAAAAAAAATAAGAGTGGCGTTTCACTTAGTTATACCAACTTCACAAATTATTTTGGTGGGGTTAGTATAAAAACCAAGTGGCATAATGGCATTAAAAGGAGTCCTCAAGCTTGACTGTTCTTGAATGAATAGTAAACTATAATTTCAAAGTCTAGTAGATTTGACCTTGCTAGACTTACAAGGCGATAATGTCTGGGTGTTATCCCACGTTCGGTTTCTAGTTGTCAGACAGTTCTCAACTTTATCGATGTAATGTTTATCGGTGCAATGCTTAGGAGAGCGGGATAGGTTAAGAATGTCGAAGGAAAGAGAATTGCAAGACCCTTTAATGGCTAATTGCCTATTAATTTTATCTGGATAATCTGATCGATGTTTGTTTTTAGAGCTATCTATTGGAGGTATGATGGGTGTAGATCCAAATCGCATTTTGTCTTGTTTGAAAAGGGCAGTGGTTATATCCTTGCTAAAATGGCCTTCTAATTTTGGGCTCAGGAATTGACCTGTGAATAAATGATTTAAATTTGAGTTAATTTAAAATAAATAAAATTTTCACATTAATTATAACTAATAAGCAACCATAATAAATAAATTAACTAAATATGCTAAATAAATAACGAATATGAAAAAAATAACCTTTTGAGCAACCATCCAAATCAAGGTTTGAGTATGAGGAACATCCCGTAGGATTGAAAAAATTCAAAGCGAAAATATTTTCCGAACTTACACAGGCGCTAAGCCTCGATTTAGCCCTAGACTTCATACCATCTTTTAAATTTGCATTTTTTTGTTCGTTATCTCCAATATCACCGATGCATAGATCGTGTCTATCCAAAAAATCAACATCTGCATTTACCTGTTCAGATAGTTCCGAGTACTTTTTCCCAAAATCAACGTCGAAATCCTTAGTATCTATGTTACAATCTTTTTCAAAAGTTCGAGATATGACATTAGTAGATGGAACTATCAGTTTAATTTCTTGGCATTCAACATCTTCAACTTCATAATCGGCATTCGTTTGATCGAAATCAGAACAGCTAAAATGACCGAAAATTTCCTGACTCAAAGAATTTTCGTATTCGAATGAATGGTCGGTAGAGCTATCCTTGTCCTCTCCTCCGAAAAATAATGGCATTACGCTTATGGTTACATTCCCCGTATTTTCAAAATTTTCGTGAGTCGTAGCAGTGTTTTTGTCGAACAAGTTTACAGCGTTATTATTAGACGGCGATATGAGGGAGGAGAAAGAACGACAATTTCTAGCAACCTTAAAAGGGGATAAGAAAACATTTCCAGATTTATTGGCCCCTTTTATTATAAGATCAGAAAAGTTTGAGTTTTTTGTGGTAGTAGAAAGATTATCATTAGGGCAAAGCCCGGCATTGATTATTTCTAAATAATTTATTTCACTCAAGCTATTCTCGCCTTCTATCTTCAAATTCTCACCACCATCATTAGTATCAAATGATACTTTGTCGAATTTATTTTCACCAAAATTTTTTATATCCGATGCAGAAAATCTTTTGAGCTTTTTAAAGTTTTGGGCCAATTTATCGCCCAGACCCAAAATTTTGGAGTTTACGCGCGATTTGGAACATTTTTTTTTGGAGGAATGATGTGTGTTTTGCCGGTTAATATCACCATCACCTTTAAGGAAATGTTTAGTCGTGTCGTAATGGTTTGCTTTCACAATAATTTTATTATCGATATTATTGGTAGTAGTAGTACAATCGATGGTTTCGACGCAAGAATTAATGGCATTATCACGGTTTAACGAATTTTCCAACATTTCAGAGAAATTTTCGATGATTTCTTTGCCAGCATTGAGCCATGTATCGTTGATTCGGAGTATGGAAAAGGACGGTAGTGGTTCACAACTAGCATCTACGTCTACAATATAATCATTATCCAGTTTTTTTTTGAAACCTTGAAAATTACGATTATAGGTGATTCGCGATGCCTCCAATTTAAGAGCTTCTACCATATCGGTCTCGCGACTCTCCAAAACTTTTAACTCTTCCAATTTTGCATGCAACATTTCCTTGTTTTAAAATTGAAATTAAATGTTAAATGTATTTTGTATTAGAGATGTACCAACCAATTTTTAAAATATAAATCGGTTTGGTCTTATATGTGGTAAGTGGCGTAGATAAGGTGGTTTTTGTATGAAACTCCACTTTATGTTCTCAATAATACCTTTATCTGTGGTGTTAGCGACGTTTTGATTGAGTTGATTAATAAAAAAAGCTAACTCAATATTTTATCCAGCAAAATATTAAGCAAGACTGAAAATTTTTCTCATAAATGGCCCAATGGTTTGGACATCTATTAGTCATATCTCGAGGCTTAAGCAATATTTATCTGGCTAAAAATTCGAGTTAGTAGTCTAAAAATCGGCTCAAATCGAGTTGTTTAACAACACTAATTCGAAAATTAGCTACCTTTTTAAAGTTGATAAAACCAGGAAGGGTCCAAACCCTTCGAATCTAGATATATAGCTGAACCAGAACCCCGAACTTTCCTTTTAAATTTAAGGTTGGTTCATGAATTTCTTAAATTTATTTTTATTATAAAATTTATTCATTTTAGAGAGTACCCATTTTATGTAAAGTTAAAATTTTTCTAGACATCATACCCTGAACCAAAACCTGGTTCCGAGATTTTTCATTAAACCCAAACCATTGCTTTTAGAAGGAGGGTTCACAGCCCCCATTAATATTTCTATAAAATCATCCCAGATATTTTATAATTTATTAAAAAACGACGTGAAAAAACCCTTATTTTCAATTAAATTTTCACATAAAAAAAATCGTAAAATGAGCCTCCTAAAGACGCTATAATTCGTATGGGATCGAAGTTTGACCTTTTCAGTTTCTAAATGTAAAAGCGCGCTTTATGACCTGAGGGTAAAAATCATCTATTGTAATCGTTTTCAATTTTACCATAACCAATTCATCTCATTTTGATATCATATTTTAGAAACCACAAATCTTGACTACTTTTTTACAGGGTTGTGCATTTGACCGGTCAAATACAATTCGGTCAATTGACCGATATTTGACCGGTCAAATACGGTCAAATTCAAATAAATGTTTTTTACACCAATATTAACTTTATTTTGCATTTATATAATATTATAATAAATCTATGTATAATAATAAATATCATAATATTTTTTAATTCATTCTATAGTCAATGTTTCACCCTCCGTGGTAGAGTCTTGTTCCGATTCATATTCAATATAATTATTTTCTTTAATATTTTTAATCAATCTTAAATTATGATACACTCTGACTAATTTTCCTGCTGTAGAAGCCTTTAATCTATTTCTGTTTTTCGTGTGAATATTGCCCCAAACCGACCAATTTCTTTCAGAAGAAGAAGTCGAACTAGGAAATGTTAGTAAAATATTAGCGACATCTCTTAATGGGCAAGGTGGGCAAAATGCATTCCACCAACTTGAGGCTGAAATTTGATTGTTTCTTATGGAAGTTACAACTTTCCACATATTATGGCTATTAAATATACCGCTTTTGCTTCTGAAATTTACTATATTACTCAAAATATTTTGATTATCACCACCTTGTAAAATACCCAATTCTTGTATTATATTACATGCTTCATCAAATTCAGTATTAGTAAGATGCTCCCCTTGATATTGGGGGTCCAATAAATAAGCAGCATTGTGAGCACATGTATTTAGATCAGTTTTTCTCTTTTCAAACATAACCTTAATTATTTTTTCTTGAGATGGAGAAAATTATAGAATCATGGCATGATTGTATTATGTGTTTTTCCAAATTAAGCATCTCGTTTTTTACTTGGGCCAAAGTACATTTATCCCCTTGCACTTTCAACAATGAGGTAGCTAAAGGTTGGAGTATAGCTAAAAATTTTAAATTTTTCGTCCAAAATTCTTCGTTTAATATATTATTGGTAATTTCTATGGGACAAATATCACAAACAGCTTCTTCAACAACTGATGCTTTTAGAGCTTTCTTGCATATTTGAATTTGCTCCATACATTTTATTGACGATGCTCATCTTGTTTGGCTAATTGTACTTAATGTAGATGGTATGCCATGAAGATTCTTATTACGGGAAAATACTGCAGCTGGTATGTGTTTATTCTTGAAAAATTTAACAATTTTTTTAATTATTGAAATATGGTCACTGAAGGCGTTCAATCGTTCAAAATCGTGAAAGAATAACTGCAATGTATGCGCTGCACAACCATAACATTGTGTATGATTATTAATAGATTCAGATTTTAGAATTCTCCAGGCTGCTTTCATGTTAGCGGCATTATCAGTAACTAAAGAATATACTTTTACCGGATTCAATTCATGAATTACATTTTTAAATTCCTGAGCAATATAATCTGCCGTATGGCGATTTTCCTCAGTATTTAGAAATTTATAGAACACTGGAACAGGCGTCATCACCATAAAATTAATAATACTCTCGTTTCTAATGTTGCTCCAGCCATCTGATACAATTGATAAGTAAGGAGCTTTATCTATTATATCTGCAACTCTCACCTCCATATCACCTGACGCGCTGCATTCTCCTGGTTAATGTGTAAATAGGACGTATTTTTTTAAAAAATTCTTGGATGTAGGGATTTTCAGTGATGTGGAAAGGTAAATTGCTCGCATATACAGCCTTTGCAAACAATTAATCCAGCTCATTTTTTTCTTTGGGATTAATTCTATCTATGAAACCGGTTATACAAGATTGAGATTTATATTTAATCGCCTTGCTTGTAGATTGATTAGAAATAATGGAATCAAATTCTCCTGAGTCACAAGACAAAATATTGTTCATTTGATAATCATTCTCACCAATTTCCCCCAATTCTTCATTCGAGTTAGACTTAGAAGTATTACAAATTACATTTGTGATATTTTTTGTAGAGGTTGATATTTTGGAATTTGAATAAAATTTTTCCTTAATTATAACAGGGCACATAGTACAGCTGCTTAATAAATGTTTGACCATTCTATCAACGTGGGTGATATAGGACATCTTGCAAAACTTGCACACCGCTTTAACTGATTTACCATCGCGTACTTCTTGAAAATGTTTCCAAACATGATGCTTTGGTTTGACCATAATCCCTAATATATTAAAATTTAACAAAAAATGATTTTGATTATTGTAAAGTTAATCAATCTTAACTATTTTATAATTATCGACCAATTATTCCAATAATTTTTTAATATTATAAATATAATATAATATATATAACTTTTTACCAGAATTGAATAATATTCCGTAAATCTGACCAGAACAATTAAAATGAAAATTATTTAAAAACTAAATATAGCAAGTGTAAGTAAAACAAATGAGAATTAATATAATTTATATTCGGCTAAATATTAAATAAAATTTAAATTTATTAAAAAATAAGAATGAAAAAATTATATTATGATTATAATAAATCGGGTATTTTTATTTTTTTAGAGAAAAATGAATTGAAAAAAATAAAGAAGGCGAGAAACGGCAATGATTAGGCAAAAAAATATTACTATATTTAGAAAAATTACATATTTATATTTTAACAATAAAAAAATTCTTTTGTTTTTAACAATTCATGATACAAATAATTTTTTAAATAATTGTAACCTAATAAGATTGATAAACATGCTTTTAATGCATACTAGTTAATTATATCAAAATATTTATTCGCCATTAATATTTTAGAGTATTTGACCAGTCAAATACTCCTCCGGTCAATTGACCGACATGCCAACCCTGCTTTTTTATGTATTAATAACTTCTATTTTCGTTCTTTCTTAAATCTTGATACCAATTAAAAGTTTTGCTAATAAATTTTCTATTTATTATACTATTTACAAAAACGGATTGCAGTATTAATCAAAAATGCAAACTAGCTAAGTATTACATATTGGCCTAAGCTTTCGAATTAGTGCTTTCAAACGTTTGGCAAATTTCGTGCTCAGGAATGCGCCTAAATATAAATCAGAGACATATAAAATTTTTAAAAACATAATTCGATTCAAAATATGTGATTTAAACTAATTTACTTCTATATAAAATAGGGATGGCCCCAAAAAATCAATTTGATTTAAATCACCCTGATTTTTAAAAAACAATTAGTGATTTAAATCAATAATTTTAATAAAATTCTAAATACTAAATTTTATAAAAAAATAAAATAAGGAAAGAAAAAGACTTATTATCTTAGAATTAAATAATATTTATATGAAAAATATTAAATTGTACTAATAATCACGTTCACGACTTAGATAAAAAAAAATTTGTATTTCAATGTTTGGCATAATTAATTGTATAATTCCAATCTCAATGCAGTGAGAAATTATTTACATTCTAAAAGCAAGTATTTGGTTTGCTAAATCCAGGGCTGTGAACCCTCCTTCCAAAAGAGGGGTTCTGGTTCATGGAAATACCTTGAACCCGGTTCAGGGTCAGGATTTGCAGTTCAGAAAATAAAATAACAGAAACGTCAGTTCTCTTAAAATTTATTTTATTATATTTAGCAATTACCATAAAAATAATTTTATCCTTATAATTAGATTAATACAATATAATTTAAAAAATATATTCTATTTGTTTTTTAAAATTTTATGAGAGAATTATCATGATATCTTCCAAAATCTAGATGATAAAATTAAAAAATTGGTATTATAAGTTTCAGAATTAGTATTTGCAAAAGTTTGGCCACTTCACGCTTAAAGTGTGACGTCATAATTTTCATTTTGTTTATAAATGTTTCTTTTTTGTGGTTCGCAAATCTGATTGAATAAGTATTAGTTTCTACTTTATAGACTGGTTAAAGCGCTCAAGTTGCGCATCCAATTGTTCAGTTAATGTTATCGGAGATGATATAAAGATATTACGTATTTTAGAAAACGCAAAATAAAAATAACCACAATAAGATCATAAATAAGTAAACATATTCTTTCAAAGTTGTGACCAGACTGAAGGTGGGGGAAAATGGTGGTTGAAGGCGAAGCTTCCCTAAAATTTGCTATAAACCCTCCTATATTCTGGCAAGTATGGGTTCCACGATTTAGTTTGGTCTTAAGACGATTTCGAGGAATCTGAGCGCACTTGATCTAATAAACCAATGATAAAATCTTACACAGTTTTCGCCGTAAAAGGTCACGTATTAAATTTTATCATTTTTTTGCTTCTCGACATTAACTTAGAATAATTATATTAATTCACCGAAAAATAATTAATAAAATGAACATGAATTGAAAACGGGATTTTTTAAAAAAATAAGAGGAACGACGTCAATAAATAAAATAGGCGCGTAAAATGCCATACAAGATAAATGGCACAACAGAGAAGTGTAAAATATATTGACTTTATTAAGAATGCGCCATATATCTCGTGTATGTATAAATATGTAAAATAATAGTGGATATTTTTAAAACGTTACCTTCAATTTAAGATACCTCAGGCTCAACTCAATCTTCTGAGAACAATCTTCGAACAAAACCACCATCCTATTGACGCATATAGAGCATTTTATAAAAAAATATATAAAAATTTTTAGCTTCCTTTTATAATTTCTTTCTACTATTTTAGGTGTTAAAATTTAAAAAAGAAAAAATTTCATTATCCTAAGCATGTCTAAAATTTTTTTATAAATAGTAATAATTATAAATTTAATTAAAATGTGTTGTAGAAAAATCATTCCTAAAATTAAAAAAAAATAAAATATTTAATGAGTGGATATTAAAAGGTCAATATGAAAAGTCACCATAATATACATTAATAAAAGGCCAAAAGTAAGGGAACAGTTCTATGGTCAGCCAGGTCAAAATTTATGTTTAATTAAAAAATTTTCTTAGATTTTTTTAAAAAAATTGATGTTAAACAAATTATAATTAAACCTTAAAACACTTTGAGAAGTTATATAGGAAACGAGTTCTTCATGGGCACTATTCTCCATTGATATTCCATTTATGGCTAAAATTACATCACCTAAAAATATTTATAAATATTTGAATGAGTGTGAAACAATTTATAACAATATCAAAGATGCACTAATAACACTTTTTTTAAAGCTGTTACCCATACCAAAATTGATGCCTAATATAGCATCATTTTTGCCCAGCCTAATTATTTGGTCTACAATAATATTCTATGAAGGGACAAATGTATAATTTATAAAAATATTTTGTATAAATTATTCAGGCCTGGTTCAAAATTTTCTACCCAGGGGTTTTCCAAAAGTACATTCAATAATATTCTCATCTTTATTTATTTAAAATTAATTTTGCACCTCATAAAAGTTAAAAATATATTGGAATTTGTATATGGATTACAAATTCATAGAAAATTATTTTTAATTTATAATGCTGAATTACCATTTTGGGGTATTGACGACTGGTATTGGTAAATACAGATTAGTCCTGCAAGACTCAACAACCCAACCTAACCCATGGGCCGGTGGTAACATCATCAATAAAATAAGTCGAGCACATGACCCAAAAAATATTAATGTGATAATTCCTTCTTATTCTTCCTTTTTGCCTGTTTCTATATCACAATTACAAAACAGAGATGGGCCAATATTATATTTTGATATTGACCAATACTTTTTATTTTAGCTGACACTAGTGACCTATACCAAAATAATTAACACTTATAAATCTCTTTTTGTTAAAATTGGCCTTTTGAGAATTTATAATAAATTAAAAAATCGATATATACCATTTAATATAAGAAAGGAAGCGTTTAAAAGTAAAACATTAGTCTATATCACATTGAATGCCTAATATTTTACTTTTAAATAATAAACATTATAAAAATGATATAAATAAATAAAAAGATAGCGATGTCTATTGTGGCAAAATATAGGTAATGAAGGCGGCATACAAACTAAAATGAAAAGAATGGAGATGAGAATAATTAAATGTATGTTTGGGTAACTTTGAGAGAAAGGAAAACAAGCAGCGAATCGAGGAAAAGGATTGGAACTAGAGTTGGCCGATGTAAATCAATTTGTTTTAAATCGCAATTTAAATCACACCCCGATTTTTAAAAAAAACTAATGATTTAATTTAAAACAGTCAAAGATAAGGACTTAAGATAAGCAAAATCTAAATTAAATAACCAAATTGCAATAATAATCACCACTTGTTAGAAAAAAAGTTTATTTTCTATTTCAATTTTTGACATAGTAGGAAAATAACTGCTGATCCTAATCGCAATAGTGAAAAATTCTTTAATATTCTAAATATAAAACGAAAAAACGAATATCAAAAATCTACACATATGTTCAAATTTTTTTTATTTCTTTATAATAAAAAAAATTATCAAAAAGTTTGTAAAATTTAAAAAAAACATATATTAAAAATCACAAGTAAAATCTATAACGTAGATGAGAAATGTTGAAAATTTTTTTATTTCTTTATAATAAATATCAAAAAGTTTGTAAAATTTAAAAAAACATAT
Source organism: Gordionus sp. m RMFG-2023 (assembly GCF_954871325.1). Classification (NCBI taxonomy): domain Eukaryota; kingdom Metazoa; phylum Nematomorpha; class Gordioida; order Chordodea; family Parachordodidae; genus Gordionus; species Gordionus sp. m RMFG-2023. The sequence goes on from NC_088777.1 coordinate 16,395,574, forward strand.
ATTAAAAATCACAAGTAAAATCTATAACGTAGACATTATGAGAATTTAATTGGCCTTTTCTGTTTCTACCCGATTCCTAAGCTTCGAGTGAACAACTCCAAACGATGAGAATACTCTCTCGACTGAAGCGGATGATATGATGAAGATGCAGTAAATAGTTGATTTATTATTTTTAGAATATTTGCAACCCTCATCAAATTTCCTTGGGCCACATTTCAATTGGGTATTCTTTATTTATTTTATTATCCGAAAACATAATTTTAGTAAATGGTTCTGATCTTGCTTAAAACTTTACTAAGATAGATAAAATACCAGTGATTGGATACAGAAGTCCCTGTATTCCATTTCATTGGTTGTTAAATTTGAACGAAATGGCAATAGCTAATGGTAGTCTGAAAAGATTACATTTCATTTGTCGTTTTTATTTGAATCAGAAAATTCTACAATAAATTAATCTTAGCAAACAATTGATAGTTAAATTTTTTAAAAAATAACTATATTTATTTTAAAAAATATCAAATTATAATCATTATTATTTAATTTTTCAACAATTTCCTGACTTGTTCCCTTGGGCATTAGTCTTTTACTTGCAAGATAATATTAAACTGAAATTTAAAAAAACGATATTTTACAATCTTAGCCCATAATTCTTTAATTAAAATTTTAATCATTTGGTTTAAATCGCGATTTAAATAAAAAAATCAATTATTTTGATTTTTATTTTAAAAATTACAATTTTGCTAACCCTAATTGGAATAGAACCGATTGGAGTGGTAATGAGAAGATATAGTAATATGGAATCTTACTAAAGCTGTGCCGATATTAGGTAACCGAGATGAGATATTTTGTTTTTGATTATATTATGATTGTATATATAATAAATATCTTTTATTTATAGGCTTATCAAGGATTTTCTATGGAGCTGGGGTCACTATTAGTCGGGGTATTCCGCTATAAATTTTATAGTCTACGTCCACTTATTGTAGGCATTTGTCCATATTATTTTTTATAAAAATATCTTTGTAAATTCTTGAATTATAGTCGTTATTTTAAAAAATTATCAACTTTTACTAATTTTTATTTACAGTGAAATATTGTACACATTTTTGGGGAAGAGGGGGGTGTAGGGGGATTTTTTTAAATTGTAAATATAATCAATTATCGGATCGGGTTTTAGTAATATCGGATAGGTGAAAAATTTGCGGATCGGCACATCCCTAGTCTTACAAAGACAAAGAATGATGATCAGAACCGTTAAAAGTAAGGAAAAGGAATGAAAGGAAACTGACTAACCTAACAGCCATCAAACGACGAAGTAATTATTTTCCTATTTCTCCTACTTTTAAAACTTGTTTTAACTTTATTAGGAAGAATACATGTACAAGAAAATAAATGACAACAATAAACTTCATTAAAACTTAAAGGCATTTATGGCTTAAATTAAAAAAATATTTCTGGAAATGAAGGAAATAATTTTATATTATTTTTTTTAAACTTAAGTTTCTTTTTAAAATTATTTTTTATTAAAAAAACATAGTATTGGTAGTATGAGATGAGCTTAAATTATCAAATTGCAAAGTGAATATTTAAATTTAATGAATAATATTAAATTAAATGAATAATATTAAAATTATGAATAAAATGAATAATATTAAAATTATGAATAAAATAAATAATTTAAGTTCAAGATCTATAAGTTTTTAAAAAATTTGGGCCATAACGCAATGGACATGGGCTAGATCTAAAATAAATTTTGCCGCCAAGCTTCAAGAAGGTTGACCAAAAGATTTATTTTGCAAGTCGTTAACACTCATTCTGACAGATGTCATATCAGTATATTATCAATAACAGGTATTGGTGCATATCTGTCAGATTTATAATATATATATCAGAGACCTGCATATCTCAAAATTTTAGACATGGCTAGATTAAAAAAAAAATTATTTTCAAGCCTGTTCCAAAATATTTTTGGCCCAGCCCAGAATTTTCAAAATTTTGAATAATTTTGAAAATTATTTCAAAGGAAAATAGAAGAAACGAGCAATAAATGAATAATAAAAATTAAATATGATTTTCTGACTGATTAATTGGGTTAATGATGCTTACTACCAAGTGAATGTATGGAAATATTCTAAATACCAACCTAATTTTCTAAATACCATCCTAATTTTCTAAATACCAACCTAATTTTCTAAATACCAACCAAAATTTATTAAAATGTAATAAGATCCTTATTATTTAATATATTATAATGGAATCACGTGGTCGAGTCCGGCCTCCTATATATCATGCCCCCAATGATGGAACCACCAAGTTAGAATAAGAAAAAAAACATAATCATTACCGGGATTCGATCCCGTGACCATGGGATCAGTAAGCAAAGCTCTTGCCGACTAGGCCATAGAGGCTTTCCAAACGATTTTTTAAATATATATTATAAATATATTTGGTAGTGCCTATCCAAATGAAAAATAAACAAAATTCAAATTTGATAAATAGTACCTTAAAATAGTAAGCATTAACCCAAATATGCTTAAAATATTTTCAAAATTCTCCTGTCAAATAATTTATAAGGAAGAATATATTTTATGACTGAGAACACTTCTATATGCCAACTTGGGTTGCTGTAACTGTCAAATATCAATTAAAAAAATATTATTTACTGATAATAAAGAATTAAAATATCAAAAAGTCCAAATCAGTTCACAGGCATTTTTAGAGGTTCAGTTTAGATGATAAATTTTTTATTAATTCAGGTTTAATTATTGAATATCAAATATAAGTTTGACAGTTTACTTTATTTAGCATATATACAGTTATAGGAAATTATTTTTTTTAAATAAATTTTTTGAAAGGACAAGCTATCATAGTTTCTAATAGATCACCTATTGATCAGTCTATGATCTCTCAACAATATTGTAATTATAAGTTTAGAATTATAGAATAAAAAAAAAATTAAACTTAAATACAATATTGACAATAGATAAGTGTTTAATAATTTAATATATTATCTTTAATATATAACAAAATAAAATTATTAATCATGAAAATGACCTCTTTTAAGACCAGAATAGTAAGCAGGACTTTCAAACTCCACATAATCAATAAAAGTTATTAAATCAATTATTACATTTTGATTTTTGCTATGTAAATTATTATCATTTGCATAATTTAATAAGTCATTGAGATCTGATACTTTGGACTCATATGAAGAATACTCTAAAGGTAAAGATGATTGTCTTTTAATCCCATATGTTTGAATAGTAAATCCAAAATTTTTTCTTTTCTTGCATTTGTTAAGAACCACGGTTCTTCTTCTCTTATTTTCTTCACAGCTTGTAGAATCAACACAATGGTCATAATCTTTAATTCTGTCTAGGATTTTATTCTACATATTAAAATGAATAGGTTTTGGTACATTATTATACTAATATCATCTTTAAAATATAATAGTCTTATAACTCTTAATTATTTATTATAATACTTGAAGAGATGAATTGTAAATTTAACCATATTAATATTTTATATTGTACTTCTTCATTATTAAATTTTTTTTCTAACAAAATATTAACTTTTACCTGTTGATCATAATATTGCAGTGGATTAAATGATCTTCGTTTGCTTGTTGCTCTAGATGCCATGAACTCATAAATCTCCGCATATATGTGCTTATGCTTATATTGAATAATAGGGATGGCTGCAATAAAACGTCCGATTAATATTTGCTAAAATTATACGACCAATTAAAATTTTACATAGGGGAACTCCATGTTGAGTAATAATAAATAAAATATTTTATCAGTTTAATTTTAACAAAAGGGCACGACAATATCTATTAAAATAAAATTCCTCTCTGGGATACAAACAACAATGAGATTCATTACAGCGATTTAACTATTGCGCTCAATGGCGTAGCTAGGAATTTTCATTAGAGGGGGTCAATACATAGAAAATCCTGGGAGCTTCGCCCCCAGACCCCCTTTAACGGGCTTTCGGCCCTTTTTTCTGGCCTTCGGCCCTTTTTCCTGACATTCGGCCGGGTTTATCTTAAAAATCATAACCACATCTTCGACAATATATATAAATATTTTTAAATGCATGAATAATGTTATTATAATTTAGTAGATAATATTATTATAATTTAGTAGATTATTCTCAATGACTTTATAATAATACTACCCAGAATAAATTTAATAGTAATATAATATCCTTTCATAAACATCAAAACCAGAAAAATATAAATATTAATGGTATTTATTTGATACAAAGTCACTTTTAAGTCTTTTGAACGTATAATCTAAAAAAAATTTGCTCTGGGAGGGGTCCAAACCCGAAAACCACCCCCGTAGCTAAGCCACTGATTGCGCTGCTTTGGATTTAGAAAGTATATCTTGGGCCTGATATTTTACCAACCATCAACATTTAATTTATTTTTATCGTTATTATTTTTTTTAAATTTTATTTTATTAAAATCTTCTATTTTTAAAAAATTATTTTGTAAAATTCATTAGAAAATCGATATAGCTAAATAACACTTAAATAAATATTTTTATAAGTACTTAAGTCCGTGGATGGATGTGCAATTAGATCTAATTAGTTAAGCGGAGATTATAGAGATTCTAAAGTTTTAAGGAAATAATGCTTTATTACCATTATTAACTAGCGTAGAAGTGATGAAAGGTAAAAATATAAGATTTTCTAGGGAGGAATGATGCTACAGCTTTTAAAAATCGATTTAGCGAAAGACAGGAATATTCCAAAACTAATGGTAGTATCAGGAAGTGCAAATTGTTAAGCTATTGAGTTATGTGTTAATTTTTAAATATGTTATTATCAGACTGGGTATGGTTTAGTATATGAAACTAATTATACACATTCATCGCTAAATTACCATATGTTAAATTTCACATTGATCAAGATAATTTAATTATGAAAACCGATAATGAAGAAAAGGAATCATTGCGGTTCAAACGAAGCTATTCTACGGAAAATGATCCAGGATTTAGCTCTTCTCCTGGGCCTAACATTAATGCCACCAATATTACTACGAGCACCACAAAGACATTTGGAAACGTATTCAGACTTATACCAGAAGAGGACGATAATCATATTCGAAATGCTTTTTATAATGTTTTAGCCTTTTTGTGTTTAATAATTATTTTGGGTATATTAGTGGCAGTTTATTTTGTCTTACAAAAGTTTTTAAGACCAATTGCTTGGGCATTGTTATTTGGAGCCTTTTTACATCCTTTTAAAAGAAAATTAACCAAAAATCTCTATGATTGGGTTGATTCTATAACAATTCCTCAATCAAGAAAAGATAAAAATAACCGAACTTTTTTATTTTCACTTTTTTATTCTCCTATCAAATATTTAGCAACCACTACTGAAAGAATAGGAGATAATATTCTATGCAAATGGAAATTCATATTAAAAATTTTAACTGCTGTCACATGCTTATATTTGGCTCATCATTTGAAAATAATAACAGCCTTCATGTATTTGTTTACATATTTTTCCAATTTATTTATAAATTCTTTTGATTTTTGGATATCAATCTTTTCTGGAAAATGGGTATTGAATAATTTTATTAAACACTAATGGGAATTTCTTTTAGGTTTGTGCACTTCTGATTGCATATTTTGTATCCATCATATTTTTTGATTATGACAAAAATCTTTTGAGATATTCTTCATATGTTGTTTGGTTATTGATATTATGCAATGTTGCTTATTATATACCTAACTATCATAGTCAATCTTTTGTATTTTTATTAATGAGTGGTTTATACTTAGGAGGCTTATTTTATGATATAAATCTCCATAAAACACTTTATAAAGAATCAGGTTATATTTTTATTAAAATATATTTATTATATATAAATGATAATTTATCTCATATATCTACAAAAGATTCCAAAAATTCAGTAGAAATATATAACATACCACAACTAAATGTAAATACCTATCAAAACATAAATAGCGATAATATGTTAACTGACAAAAAAAATCAGAATATTAATGTAATCAATTTATATTGTTTATTTTCAGAGATATTTTTTTCATAGGTAAATAATATGATTGAAAATGAGCATAAAATTTTGAATGAAATAAAAAATATCACTGATAAATCTGAACAACAAGCATGGGATAGCAATAGATATATAATGTTTTTGCTTTGGTGTTGTTTATTCATCGAATTTTACAAATGGGTTCTACTCATTCTGCCCTTGTCAATATTGATTGCCATTATTCGTAGAATAGGTTAGCTTATTTTTTTAAATAATTTTGATCATTTAATTTAATGATTTATTTTTATTAGTAGTCTTCAATTTACTCTATTATTTTTAAAAAAGAATTACCTCAAAATAATCTATCTTAATTTTGTAATAATTATGGATCATGAATAAATAGAAAATTGTATCTTCTAATCTAGCCAATTTTATGGTAAAGGAAAATTTTTTGGAACTCTCTTCTGACAGCTTAACTTCTTTCCTATATCTCTAAGGAAGGAAGGAACAAATTCGAAAATTTTGAGTTGACATGAAATGAAATGTATATTCCTATTATTACTTTCTCTCACTTAAAGGAATTTGTTGTGGGCATTGAATTTGACGAAATTTCAATGCACATGAAAAATGATACAATTTTCCCACAGGCTAAATGTAAAACAATTAGATTCTTTTGTTGTCAGTGGCATTTAAACCAGGGATTATTAACGTTGCATATAATGTTAATTAAAATTTCAATGTCTTACAAAAATTCGTTTTTTTTCGGAAATGAAAAATAAGGCTATGTCAAAGTCGGCTTAAAAAATGAAATATCTGCATAGATTAAGCTAAAAAAAAAAGCAAAAAAACCTACATATTTGATTGAACAATAAAAATCTATAGCTTATACTGTCGCATTTTTGTAGCTTAGCTTAGTCAACTTATTTATTTTACATATATATATATATATATATAATTTGCGGTATAAATTCATGTTGTTTTGTATTATTACATTTAAGTATGTAATATCGGCTATTGTTGGGTAGGCCTATTTAAAAACGAATACGAATCGTATAGTCAATTATTCGTATTTAACTCGATTAAATTATTCGAATAATTCATTTTTTTTAAATATAAAATAATTTATAGGATAGATAACATATTGACAGATTACAATTTATAGCATATCTAATTTTAAACAGAATAAATTATTATTATGATAATTTGATGACAAGCTTATAAACGAATTTAAAATGCCTATTAACTTAATTTATATGCCAAGCTACTGTTAAGGCAAAGAGGTTTTTTTGTTACTTCTTTATAATACACCAACTAAGAACAACCTTTCATCGGCAGTTGATGCATGCCTTAATCACATCAACTATCAAATTTATATGGCGTTATCAATAGAAATTACTAATGATTAAAAAATATTAATAATTCTTCCGATGAATTCGAATTATCGATGAAATTATCTAATATCTAATTATTTGAATGATTGGTTTGTATTCAAATTATACGTTCCCAGTGTTTTTGCAGATTTGATGGAAAACATTTCCATATTTTTTTAATTTTTATGCAAATAAAATTATTTAACTTGTAAAAAATAGTTAAGAATATAAATATGTTAATTTAACAATTTTAGCAAGTTAAAAAAATTTTAAATTAAAATTTAAAAATCTTATCATCATAATGAATAAATAGTATTGGTAGATAATAAAGATTAGAGATTTACATGGCCCGAAATTTTAGCCAACTTGTGCAAATTTATCAGGTCGGATAATTCATGCAAAATTTAAAAAATATTAAACCTTTAAGTAATTCAAATTTCTGATTTTTTCTTCATAAAAAAATATTTACGAGGCCAGCATGACTAAAAACACTCGCCCACTTTCGTAAGATATTTTTCGGACGGATCAATATTTCTTACCGGGCCAAAAACATCTTTTAAAATCTTCAGTTTTCCAATATAAATTTTTCAAGTAATTATTAAGTGATTTAATATCTATAAACTTATATCAGAAATTATATTAATATTTGGCATAGATCGGTCATTAAATATGAAAATGCATGTGAAAAATATTCGCCCAATAAAAAAGGTTTTAAAACTAATGTAGATAAAAGTTATTTTAAGCAAAGGTAAATTTTGAAGATTTTGGGCCCTTGTGTCACGCCAAATGTATTTTATATTTTACTAGCTAATAACCCGTCAAGAATGAGGGGTTGAGGTGTAATTAGTTAGTTTGTGTATATTGTACTAAATATGCTTTATATTAAAATTTAGGAGAAAAAGAGGTAAAATTGTTGCAATGCAACCCATGAGCATTAAGGGTATTAGAAATATCAAAATTTAAATTTGTGATAGGAATTATACTGGGTAAAATTAAAAATAGAGATGCTTCAAAATTTTTGAATTTTAAATATAGGCTAGACATTTGCCTCGAAATTTTGTTTTGCAGACATAGCTAGGCCTGATCAAAAAACCACATCCCATGCAACTTTCCCAAAATTTTGCCATTTATTTCTATTGTATTAATAATAATGTCTTAAATTTAATTTTATATATAGAATAAAATTTAAATTTGTGATAGAAATCATATTGAATAAAATTTAAAATAGAGATGCTTGGAAATTTTTTAATTTTAAATATGGGGTAGACATTGGCCTGAAATTTTTTTTGCAGACATAGCCAGGCCTGTTCAAAAAACCAAGTCCCATGCAACTTTCATAAAATTTTGCTATTTATTTCTATTGTAATTTATTAACAATGTCTTAAATTTAATTTTATATTACATTTATTTCTATTGTTGTAATTTAATAACAATATCTTAAATTTAATTTTATATTTAGAATAAAATTTAAATTTGTGATTGAAATCATAGTGGTTAAAATTTAAAATAGATATGCTTGAAATTTTTTTAATTTTAAATATGGACCAGTCATTGGCCTGAAATTTTTTTTCTCAAACCTGGCCAACCCGGAATTTTTTTTAATTTTTTCCCACGGAGATAGGTAAATCTCTGAAAACCATATTGTTGGGAAAACTTTCTCGAGCCCGCCAAAGATCATAATAATTTTGTTAGTTGAAAACTGAAATAAAATATATAAAAGTCATAATTCATTTAAAAATAAAATCAGAATATGAAAGTTGCATGGGCTTGGTTTTTTAATCAGGCCTGGCGATTTCTACAAAAAAAATTTTCAGGCCAATGTCTAGCCCATATTTAAAATTAAAAAATTTTCAAGCATTTCTATTTTATATTTTATCCAATATGATTTCCATCACAAATTTAAATTTTGATATTTCTAATACATGCTCACGGTATACATTGTAACAATTTTACCTCTCTTTCTCTTTCTCTTTCTCTTAAATTTTAATATTTATATAAAATTAGTGCATACACACAAACTAAATAATTACCCTTCAACCCCGTCAGCTAGTATGGTAGTAATAAACGGCAGAATTTTAAAAATATCAGCTATTAATTAATATATATATAATTAATATTTTAAATTTAATTATATTCAAGTTGGTGCATTCTTAAAACATACGACTTTGAAACGGGAGGTTTGTGGTTCGACTCTCGTAGAGAGCAAAAAAATAACATTACACTATATAGTCTCCTTAAATTTTAAATACATTAGGAAGATATGAAAACGATCATGTTTTGATTATGGAGATTATATATATTAGATTATGTAAATTACAAGACTTGTATTAACGGATATCGCTTTCAAATTTTTTTAAAATATTTAATTTAATATATCTGTAAATGATTCATAGTTTGTAAAAAAATCTAAGATTTTGTAAATCACAAAATTGAAGATTAAATCATTTTTTAAAAAATTTTTTATTTCATCAATCATGAAAAATTTATTGTGCATAAAATTATCAAAAATTGTTTAAGCAAGAAAAAGATCTCAAAAATATCTTCTTAAAAAATCTTTGAAGAATTTATTTTTGGAGAGCATTTCAAACTCTGTAAATGATCACAGCAAAACTTAATCTAGTGTTGTAAAACGGCTCGATTTTTAAAAATGGCTAACCCAATATTTTAGTCAAAAAAAATATTACGCAAGCCTCAAGATTTCGTTAATAAATACCTTTCTATATTCTATGAGCAAAATCAGGCTTGCATAATAATAGTTTTACCTAAAATATTGGGTTAGCGGTTTTTTTAAATCGAGCCGTTTAACAACTAAAAGTATTTTTTTCTGATCATTCCTATCTAAATTGCATGTTGCAAAAATATTAAATTACATTATTAATAAATGTATAAACAGAACATAGATCCCGGAAAATTTGTACGTTTATTAGAGTGCGCTTCTCAAAATTTCTCAACTTTTATTATCGACACAAAAACGAACCGATTTGGAAAATTTTGCATTACTTGTTGCTTGCCGCTTATTATATACAAAGTGGGAATAAAAAATTAATCAATAAATTTTTTTTATCTTAAGGTTGCATCCAAAACTTGTTAAATTTTTTTTTTAAAGTTTCAAAAATTTAAAGAAGCCTATTGATAAAGTTTTAAAAATTTCACAAATTATGTATACGGCGATATCTTTATTTTTCTTTAAAAAAAGGCTTATTTCGTCGTTTTTCGATAAATTTTGAAATTTGATGTTTTGGACGAGGACTTATAAAAGGATTAACCACCTACCCTTTTTTTAAAATATATTTATCTTTTGCTATAAACGAGAAATAAAAAAAATTTGTAAATTTTTTTTTATTTTGCATGCTTTTCAGGACTTTTTCGGCTTACCTTAGATACACATTGCCTAAGAGTGGCATAAAAAAATGACAAAAGCGGCTGCAGATTGACAAATATAGTTAAATTAAACTGTATATGAAATGGACGGTAGAATGAAGTAAGTTGTATAAACCTCGATTTAATCGATTTTTAAGAAGTGTTTAAATCAGAACTATAGTCCAAGATTATCTGACCCTCGAGATTTCTTCAAAACATGGCAGATGAATTTGGCTCTTAGTGAAATATATAGGCTTCGGTAATATCTGTTTAGCCATTTAATCGAGGTTTGAAAAAACTCTCGTAGAACGACATGACTAAAATATGCTCGAAGTCTGATCTAAAGAATAAAGATACATCGTTTATTGTGTTTTTCAACAATTATATTCTTTCTTTTAAGCGACATATTTAAGGAATAGCCACGACGCTGATAGTATTAGTAATTATATTTTCATTTTCAAAGGATAGGCTAATTTATTTCTTTATTTTACAACATTGGCTGAATGAAAGGTATTCTGTTACCGTTGCTTTATTTTTTTTAAATTTTGTTTTTTTAAAACTTTTTTGATTTATATTTTAGCCAGATGTTAGACACCCTCAATTTATTTTGGCCCTAACAATTTGGTCATTCAAAATTATGTGGGTACGGCTACAAAAAATAGTTTTCACATTAGAAGTTAATGAATGTTAGATCTATCATGTGATTTCAACTATGTTTGATGGTGAAACTTAAATTTAATAATTATGATTTTAATCTGTTAATAAAAATCGATTTAATTCACCCCATATTTTTTTAATTTTATTGCCCCGAGGTTTGTTTTCAAGCCGAATAATTTTGAGATATAATGCTATTTTTTAAAAAATAGTTTACTTTTTTAATTTTAAATATTTTGATTGAATTACTTTTTTTTTAAAAAAAATGTTCAAAATTTTATTTTAAAAAAAATTGATATTTGAATAAAAAAAATTACTAATAAACAAAATCAAGAAAAAATTATTTTTTAAGGTCTGGTTCGACTTATTATTAAACACCCGAAAAAATGAAAAAAATAACAAAACCAAAAAATAAACGAAAATAAACAACTTATAAACGAGAAAAAACATGCGATAAATAACAATGCCACCAAATACTTAAAACAAAACAAAATAGAGTGTCCTAGTTCAAAAGCTGTTTAGCCGAGGCTAGACAGCATGAAGTATCAAAAATAAGTCGAACCAGGAAACACCCTAAAACTTATTTTTATGACACAACACTTGTTTATAACATAACTTGCAAAGATTTACTAATTTTTTTTCGGGTAATAATATATAGCGTTGATTGTCATAGAGCAATTTACTTAACAACGACAAAGTTTTATTAAATACAATAAGACCCACTTTTATTTAAATTTTGTCAACGTAATCATTCGGTCGCTTCCGGTATTCTAAATATCATAACCCGTAACACGAAATCACCTAGTGCTGATTTTAGAAAAAAACCTGGTCCATGCTGGATTCGAATATATACAGTACTATCATATAAACCAGTATATATCGTAAACCAGAATATGTAGTATAATTAGGATATTTCAATGCTTTATCTATATCCAAAGAAACTAATGTAATACAGTATTATTAGATTTCTCAGATATGGTGTAATTCAAAATATGAAAATAAAGGAATAAATGACTTCCCAAACAATGGATAAAAATTTGCCCCTTATTATTTACACCGTTCTTTCAATTTTACCTTATCCTCTTGCTTATAAAAACGATAATAATGATTTAGTTAACCATCTTATTGAATAAAAAGTTAATTATAAAAATAACATACCATTTTTTGAGGCCCAATCCTTGTTTGTAAAATTTTGTCATTCTAAATTTATTATATTAATAGCTTCTTAGGTAAAAAAAATGAGAAGCTAATTAAAGTCTAAATAAATGACATCACGTGATCAACTGATAAAGTTGGGAAACAATTATGAAAATAATTTTTATAAAAAAACCCTTAAGAAAAATAACCTCTTGATCCTTAAGCAAAATCGAACATGCATTTATTTTATTATTATATTAAATTAAACATCTGTTTTCCATTGTAACATATAAATAAAATCATTGTTAAATTGGAAATATTGAATTGACTAGAAATAATTTTATTATATGATCAATAGAATATTTATAAAAAGAAATGAATTTAAAAATCATGATTTTTAAAATTTATAAACCAAAAAAATTGATTTATTTAATCAAATTGCTATTATTTTTATAATCATATTTTTTAATAAAATAAAAATATCGAGGAGGATAACTTCTGAGGCAAAGTTATTAATCAAACATGCATTCATTTTATTATATTAATCATCTGTTTCTCTTTGGAATTTTTAAATAAACCATTGTTAAATTGGCAATATAGAATATGATTAAAAGTATTTTATAATAGTGTTATTATCAGAGGCCTGGCAGAAGATCACAGGGTCCATCCTCGTAAAATGGCATGGGGCTCCCAAGATATATAATTTTTTTAAATTATCGTTGCATAGATTCAGACACATATGACACATCTCTTAAGCTACAATTTATATAAAATAACTATTAGACGAAAATACTTGCAAAGAATACATTATTGCATAAATGTATGAAAACTGATTTTTTTTTTAAAATCAAAATGAGTATCAATAATTTAGGCATTTAAGAAAAATATTAGGTGTCGGAAGCAAAAAAAAATATTTGTTTAAATTTTATCTAAAAATTCCAAATATTTAAAAAAAAATTATTTTATAAGTTATTTTGTGATTTTCATGCATAAAATTGATAAAAAAATTAAAATTTATTTAAAACTCTTATACAATGTAAAACGTGAATCTTAAAATATTCATTCTTGGTTATTCGGTCTTACGTCTAGACTGACATAGCTCTTCGGAAATTTTTACTTTTGGCTTCTCTTCTTTAAAATAATAATATAGAAGACCCATATTTTAGCTTTCTTCAGATTCCTAAATGGTTTCCTATTCTTTTAAGCATTTAAAAAAAATATTTCTAGATTTTAGTCAAATGGATTGCAAATATTTTGAATAGGAGAATTGCTATCTTCCAATAATTTGCTACAGGGTGCGATTCGGTTTATTCCGATTTTTAATATACAATTATATAAAGGTTTTGTTCCATTCTGGTTTTTTTTGAATAAATTAATATCTATTCATTATGGTTTTAAAGTTATAACGGTTCTTTCCGGTTCGTTACGGTTTTTATAAATTTGATTATTTAAAAAAATTTCACAATATTAATTAAGTTAAAAATAAATTGTTATCATATAATTTAATATCTAAAATGTAAAACATAAGTGCCATTGTTTAGGTAAAAATTTATATTTATTCTTTATTAATTGAATTGAGATTCATTTTGTTATGTTATAAACATATATATTTAATAATAAAGTAACAAAATTATATCATCCAATCTATTAATAGATGGTTTAAATCTTTTTATATAATTATATTTAAATTAATTATCATGTAAAAAACTATAATATTCAATCCGCTTGACATATTATTATTTGAAAAAATAAAAATTAATTTTTGTTTAATATATTTGTAAAAATTATATTAAAATTATTACTTAAAAATAAACTTTATTCTATTTATTATCTTTAATATTGATTGAAACAAATTATAGTTTAAATTGCTAAATTTAAAATATGGGTTTTTTTTAAATAAATTACAAATTGTAAAATTTTAATGCTTATCTATATTTAAAGACAAAGCCCTAAACCAAAACAAATTGATATTTATTAAAATCATTTTGGTCTACTTTGCTGTTGATATTTTTTTTAATAATTCATTATCAAATTTAGCAGTTAGGGAAATATATGATAAGAGAATAATTTTGTTAATCGATCCTTTCAAAAAGATCGAATCACTATCTTTTTTTTAAAAAACGGGATTTAAATCCAGGATCGAACTTTTTTAAAAAAGGATCACGATCCTTTTCTTATTTTATAAATTTTTGACGAAAATATATGATCGATGCAAAATTAATTAATATATAAATAATTTAATATAGTTTAAATTTATTGTAATGAAATACTATAATTAAGAATAATATTTATATATTTATTTATAATCAAAATTAGCCATTAAATAATAAAAAATCCCCTTCTTTCATTAAGAGCATACTTAGATTTACTAAACTACGCTCTTGTGGAGCGATTCACAGCAAAGGTGTTATATTTAAAAGTTATTTTTTAAATATATTTTGTACTAAAAATATTAATCGAAAAGCGCATTTTGCAAAAAATTTCTCGCACAGAAAGTATTAGTTTTATCTATGCAATTATTAGAATAAGAATCTGCATGTGATTGATCCTTTAGAATTTCTAAATGGGCATTACCTATTTTTCCAACCGATTTTGCTGCAGATTGATATTACGCCAATTAAGTTTAATTTTGGGTGACTTATTGCTGCTAATAAGCTACTGTCTTCACACAATGAAGGAAATCTACGTTATGAAAAATGATAATTCTTAATTATTTTTATACGGAGCTGAGGATAAGGTTAAAGGTTCTCATTTATATCTGTCACTTCAATAACTTCTTCTTCTTCTCCGTTTTATGGCAATTTCCAGGTTTACCCTGGTAGGCCAGTTTTCCTACTGATTTTTCTTTTCCATTTTTGACGGTCCTGAGTTGTGTTGTTAAACGGCTAACTCAATATTGTAGCCAGAATAATATTACCTAAGTCTCGAGATTTCGATGATATATGTCTAGACCTTTGTTCCTTCTATGAGCAAAATCTTCAGGCTTGCATAATAATTTTCTGGATGAAATATTGAGTTAGCCTTTTTAAAAATCGGCTCAAAACGAGCCGTTTAACAACACTAGTCCTGAGCATCAATATTTGTAGGATTCATGCTTCTCATATCCGCCGCTATCAAATTTATCCACATCATCTTCGGCCTTCCTCGTCTTGATCCTCCTACTTCCATCAAGGTGCATCTCTTTACCCAGTCATCTTTTGTCATACGTTCCACATGCCCAAATCATCTTAGTCTATTTCGTCGCATTACCACTCCAATCATTTTCTTGCTCGCAATTCCTTGCTAGATTCTCTCTCTCTCAGAGATACCCCACAATCATCCTCATCTCTTTTCTTTCTAATTTTGCTTCGTGAGTCGCTTTCATTGCCCATGTTTCGCCGCCATAAACCAAACAACTCCTCACACAGCTTACGTAAACTTTCCCCTTTAACTTCAGAGAGACTTTTTTATTTTTAAGAATAGACGACATCTCTTTAAACTTCTTCCAAGCTTGTATGGCCCTTGCAACAACGGCAGAATCTACACCACCATCTGCGTTTAGCATATCACCCAAATAGCAAATATCCACTTTTCCTAGGATGATAAAATTTAGCAATTAATTAAAATTATTTTCAAATTATAATAAAATGAAATGCATGACAAAATGTTTTTTATATTTGAAGATAAAAACTAATGTAAAAATCTAAAATAAAAACAAAAAGAAAAATTGATTTAAATCTGGATTTTTATTCAAGAAATTATGATTTGATCATGCTGTCTATATTACATTGAATACCTTTTTTTTTGTAGGATATCATTTTGGAGTTTGGACCATCATATACGACCGAACCTACAATAGCTTGAGCCGGTGTCAGAATCTCAAGGATAATCTTAAAGATTTTCGCTTGGCCCTTATAAATACGCCTATCAAAGGCGTTTACGAATTATTCCTCACTCTAGATCGAATGGTATATTTCAAATCTTTGTTTTCTTTTATCATTTATTTTTATTACATCGTATAAGGGATTATTTGCTATTTATTTCTCTATTATTTATACAAAATTACCAGCATAGGCAGAGCCTAGAGAGCGGGAGATCACCTTTCAAAGTTTATAATTTTAAGTATATAAAAATTGACTCTTCCTCTTCATAAAAAACTATCAAATAATTATATACATCAATTTTTAAAAATACATTTTTAAAATAATTACTATAGCTTAAATTACCCCCCCCCCCTTCAAATAAATTCCCCTCTATAAAAATCCTGGCTACGCCTTTGGTCATTATTAAAAAAAATTATATTATTAATTTTCAATATAAAAATTGTAAGTAATATTATTTTTCCATTGTATAATATTTATTCCTCCAGAAAAAAAATGCAAATAACTGAGTTTTTTTAAAACACAAGGCTTCCTTTCTGGGAACAATAATCTTTATAGGTTCCCATGAATATCTATCCGACTAAGACATTTATTTCATTATAACACTTCAAGGCTTAATTTTTTTTATTTTAATTTGATATATTTCCATATATACATTTTATCTCATGCTTCGTGGAAACCTGCTCTGGAGTGCAGACAAAAATTTTGGGCTAAACTCGGATTTAAAATATAATATTATGTTTTTTTCTCTTCCTAAATTGATAATAGAATTTCTTCGAAGGCAAAGAAATTTGCAACTATTTTTTATTTAACTTTATAATTATGCTTTAAATTTACATTTTTAAAAAAATAAAAATTCGGACTTAGCTTGGGCCAATAAATAAACGTTTTGGGCCAGGTTCTGGTTTGAAATTAATAAAAATCTCGAGCCGGGTGGGCTCAGGTTTGAAAATTTATATTTTTGAAAAAACTTAAAGCAGGGTTTAGACGGATTATTTTAATTAAAATTTTATACATGAAAGGGGGAAATGAGGAAGAAATTGGGGAAAGTAAGATTGCCCTGCATTCACAGTATTTCGCCACGAATTTGCGCTAGCTGTGAATGTAGGATTAGTTAGGTGAGTTCATCTGAGCATTAAAGATTCGAGGAATAACATTGTTTTTTAATAAGTATAATATCAAATTTCCTTTTTATACTTAAATCAAATGAATGAATGCTAGATAATCTCTTCAATCCGAAATTCGATAGATACCGCTACTACAGTGCTGCTTATGTTTTTTACCTTCATTACCTTACTTTCCTTGGGGATATTTTTGTCCTTTCAAGTATATATATGTTTCCTCTTTATTTGTAACGACTAAATCTCTTAAAACACTGAGAATAGACAGTCCTTAAACAATCAGAAAAAATACTGAATATTGAATTTTTTAAGGTTCAAAAATTAAACTTAATTACTGTGAAATAATAATTGCTCAGAATAATATATGAAACACTCGTATCTAATCTGCTAATCATCAGGGGCTTCTCTAGGTTTTTACGAAAGGGGGTGCATAAAGGTGCTAATTTATTTTAAATTAAAGTGTCTATAAGTTTATTCATTTTATTTATACATTTAATTTTCATGGTGGGTAAGGGTACAATATATATTTTATGTCTTTATTTAGATGCTTATTTATAGGGCGCATGAGAAATATTACAATTTTTATTGAATAGATATATCAAGAAAGCGCGCACCTAGTTAATGTAGTTCATTCGGCAGTTAATTCTACCATCGTTGAAAATCAGTAAATTTTATTAAATTTACCTAATATATTTTTCCTACGCAAAGAATGGAGAGAAAGAAAGTAAGTAATAAATACTTGATTTAAAACTTGTAAAAATCATTGCAATATTACCTTAAAAATGTCTAAAATTTTTATATCTCGAAGGACAATATTTTGTTTGTCTTACAGTTACAGATGTAGTTAAGTAATTGATCTATTTTTAGCTAGCTAATAAAAGCGGCTGAACCTAGTTTTTAGCCGAAAACTATCACCTCAACTTCGGGTTTTTTTTTGAAAAATATAGCTCAACTTTGAGAAAAGGCAGAAATAAATGAACGCATGTCTCCATACTTAACGGATTTTCTTAGGCACGCGCTTGTAAATTATGCTGAATTGGTGGATTTTTGCTCATTACTCAACTATACTTACTAGTGATAATTATAAATCAAAATTATGTTGTCCCTTATCATTTAATTTGTTGGAGATAATAATCGTATTTAGTGATAGTTACTTGAAAAACTGGCGTATTATACCGAAATCCGTCCCTAATACCTTATTTTAAATGTTTCTCCAACAAAAAATTAAGATCGTTTGCTTTGATATGAGCCAACATGCTTGTTAAATTGATTTCAGAAAGAGGCTTTTTAAACTCAAACTTAATTTTTTATTTAACGTATATATGGTCAAAGATAAGAAAGAAGGATGTTAGAAAATGCGAAAATAAAATGATATCGCTCTACATATAGCTATATATTTTCTAGATTTTTGTATATCCTTTATGGCAATAATGAGCTATTTTTGCAAAATATGAATGCAGACTAAGATTGATTACATAATATGGGTAAAAAATGTTAGTAGACGATTGGGAGATAATTTAAATTTTAAGCCGTGAAAAATCAGTTAATATTAAGGTTAATTTGAGAACAAACCCTATTTGAGCACGGCAAAATAGAATAAAATTTAATTTTTTGTGGGCCTGAATGACAAAAGCTAAAGAAGCCTTAATTGTAAAATGATTTAAGACTTTTTTTAGATAGAATGAATGATTTTAAAAAAATTAACAAATTTTTATCGTGTATTTTAAATTTTTCATGATTATGTAGATGGTTCCAACCGTCAGAACAAATGGAAAAATCGGTGGATTCTGTTTTAGAAAGCGGTTACAATGCTGGAAGAGAGTGGATAGCCAATCAGGTTTTTGTTATTTTTTTATAAAGGGAATTATTCAAATTAAGAAAAGCACGATACAAAGTGAGAATGAACTATTTTGGAATTGTCATACGCACTCTATAAAGCAATTTTTTTATTTAGAACACACGGAGTTTTTCTTTATACCCTTGCATTATAAATTATAATATATTCTGCAATATTTATTTCCATAGCATTGTAACGTTTTATGTTTACATTAACAGTGAACAATGAAGGGAATGTTTTCTGTAGCTGTTAATATCCATTTTTTTTTAAAGTTACAAAATGTATGAATGATATCTAAAACTAAATATTGCTCAAGAAACCAAATAGTCACCAAATCTGAAAAATTTATTGAAAAAAAGCATGTATTCAGGGCTTTTAATAGTTCATATTATAATCTTTTTAGATCCATTTATGTTAAAAATTTCAATTCTTTACAAGGATTTTCTTTTAAATGCTTTCAACTATATCAAATTGAATATTTTTTTTCGCACAATTTAAAATCAATAATCAACTTACAAGTTTACGACGTTAAATCAACAGAATAGCAACAAGGATCTCTCCAAACTTGAGAGTCAGATTTTAATCTTATGGGACCATGTATATGATAATATGATTAAGGTATTCCTTATATAAGAATAACTCATATGTATATATATTTACTTAGAAAATTATTTATTTCGGTAGTTATTATCATAGGAATGTCACAATCAAACGCAGGTTCTGGGGTGAATTTTTTTTATAAAATAAAGAATTTATTAAGAGATTTTCTTATCTCTCCAATTTATTTGAAAACTTTATGAATGGGCCAAATTTTTTTGAAATACACTATATATGATATTCATTTAAAATTTGATGCGGCATAATAAAATTTTATGATTAAAATTTATTCTTGATCCCTTCCTTTAAAATTCATATATTTTACTTAGAAAGGGACGATGTTCAAATTATCTGGTGGCAATAAATCGAGTATCATGAACAAAAACTTGCTGGTTCACAATTGGCAAAACATTGTTGAAAGTGTAACTCAGCTAGGTTCTGCTCACAAAGACGGCATAATGAAGTTTGTGAAGGAAAACATCGACACCCTTAATTCTGTGAGTATTTGTCACTAAGGGTTGGCAAGGCTACTTAGGTCCACACTATAAAAAAAAATCGCATTTATTTTATTATAAGCTTAGAATCAGGTAACTTATACTAGATTTTAGGGGAAAGAACAAACCCAATTTTATTTAAAAGAACGGAATTAAATTTAAACAGATTTTAAATTCCAGAACATTCCAAGGATTTATTAATACTTAACTTAGGCCTCAAACAATGATCAAGCGTCCATAGAAGCAAGAGTACCTTGTAATTTTTCTTAAATTTTTTATCATCATATAATTATTTCCTGTTTATATATTACGTTAAACAAAATATTATTTAATATAAAATTTAGGTTTTAACTACCATATGGCTGATCATAAAAAGCAACATCAATCTCGTTTTTATGATATCTTCGAATACCTTAGCCTTTATATTCGGTGGCGGCACTGCTATCCTGAATTTCTTCTTGTCTTGGGTATTACATTTATTTTATTTACCCAATATCCAAAAGTTGATTGGCTTTTCGTAAATTAATGATGTTTTAAGATAGCAACTAAACTATTCAAATTTTTTTTCAGTGTTGGACTTAATATGTTTTTGTTTATTTTATAAAAAGGAGCGTTAAATATTAAATTTTCAAATGGGGAAGGAAAATAATGAAACTTAATAAAGGCATGGATGAAAGAGATGATGAGATTCAAAGAAAGAAGAGAACGAACGAAAGAAAAAAAGAGAGAAAGAAGGAAATAGAGAGAAAAAAGGAAATTTTATAAATATTCCAAAAAAAATTGAAATATAATTTTTTTTATTAAAAAATCAATAAGATCATATTTCTCTCGACTCTCGTTTACTTTTTGAGTTCTAGCGGAGAACAATATAAACCGGTTCAACTTTTCACTCAGTTTATGCCCGGAAACGAAGATAATACCGAGAAAACGGTTTGAATATTTATTTTATTATTTAATTAACTCCCTTCCAATTTTCAGAAATGGTGGTTATATCTGTTGTTGTTAATCGTTAATTAGGTTTATTAAAAAATTGTGATTTTATTTAGAATTTATACTTTTATAAAACTTTTTTTAACGCCGATTTCATGCATTTCAGAAAAAAAAAATAAGTGCACATATAGCATTCCAATTTTAAAGAGTTTTTTTCTTACGGTTTAACCTATTTTTAATTCCCTCAACTTTAATCCTCCTTTCTCACAGAAGCAGACAATTCAAATAGTAGATCCTAATCCTGACTCAAAGTCAGCCTCACCTTCCGAGGAGGGTCAAAAAGAGGTGAGCGTTATCAGCACTACCACAGTCACCACCATAAAATCGAAGGTTCCTCAAAAGGAGGCTCAAGATCACAGTCGTAAAGATCATGCGAAAGAGTCCCCGAATGAAAAGGATTTCGATAAGTCTGGAAGCAAAGAAACGAAGGGGAAAGAGGGCGGGTCTACAGGAGCCAATAAAATTGCGTTGGCTATTCAGGAAGCTATAAGGTTCCTTAGTTAGAAGAGAAATTTGTTATCACACTAAAAAAGATCGTAGCTTGATAATTACATGTTCTTGTCTCTATTTTTGTTTGAATTGAATTATGTTTGATCTCATTTACCTATTTGAATTTAACTCCTCTCCCACCTCCCTTCTTCTCTAATATTTATATATTTTTTATAAATTAGTTTCATCTGATTTTTAATCTTTTAAATTGAAAAAATTATAAAAATATAGAAATAAAATATCTCATGTCATTTTTTTTAAATGACCGAAAATTAAAGAGAGAACCATGTAATCTCACTATGATATTTTATGTTATATTATCGGACGAGAAAAGGCTTTTTTTAAATCGAATTTTAGGCTGAGGTTTTTTTGAAAAATTTGTAGCATATTTAAAAATTGTTATTAAAACCTGTTAATATTTCGACCTGGTTTTTCTAATAGTCATATTCTATTATAAACCATATTTAAAATTTTCATTCATTTCTTTTGTAATATATACATATTCTGCTCTTATATAATTTAAATGCCCTTTAATAAAAAAATAACCTGAAAAATTTTCCTCTATACAATTTTTTATTACAAAATTATGTAAGATGTGCATAATCATATCATTTTAAAAGACACAATTTTTATATAGGAAAAATGATAATAAAAAGCAAGTGAATAAAAAGAATTAATTTTTCAAATTTTTTCTTCTAACTTTTAAATATAAAGCGGTGTCTTCGCGGCTACCTTGAAAATGGCAACATTTTATGGGCTCTACACGTGGTTAATGCACAAAATTTTCGGTGTTGGCATGGTCTACATTCCTACTGGTACTTGTAATTTCCTTTATTTTAAATGATAATCTTGTAAAATAATATATTAAATTTTTTAACTATACCTTCTATTTCTAACGAAATTTTGGTTAAAATTGCCAGAAGTAGTTGTATAACTTTTTGGTCTAAATATATTCACCAGTCATTCTTTACCATGGTGTTTAGAGATTTTTTAAAATTTGTGCAGCTGTTTATCTTAAAGTTAAAAGTTTTAAAAAAAATTATTCAAAGAGGCCATATTACGTGTTTCTACTATGATTTCTCAAATTCGGTTTGTATAAAATTTAAATAGATCAGAACAAACATATCTAAAAAGTGGAAATAAATTTATTTTTTTGAATATAATTATCATAATGTTTCAATACATATATATGGGAGATGTAGGCTAGTCGACACCTTTTTAATTAAAATATTGATAGCATCAGAAATTACTAAATACCTCATAATTACCTTTATTATTATATTATATATATTTATATTGACCAATATAACAAATATAGTATAATACATAAGTTAAACTTTTTAAATAAAAATTAAGAGACGTCATATATAAAATGATTCGTGGTAATGTACAAATTCTTTGGTAGGATTTATTGTGTGATTCTATCTGACACGATTTAACAGCTGATAGATTTTAAAATTGTTTATGAGATCAATTTTTATTTATTAATATATTTTTAAAAAAAAAATTCTATTCATGATAATTATCTAAGAATTATTGAATTTATTAATGAAAATCCCAATAAAAGATTTTTTAAATCGCTCAGTTCTTAAATCATGTCGGATAGGATCCTACTATGAATCCAGCCTTAGATGGCAAATATATTGAATATTTAAATTAAAAATCGGCCTACCTTAAATTGACCCGTGGAAATTTTTGAAAAATTATTTGCTGCTTAGCACGTAAAACATTTTGGTGCAAGTTGTCCAACTTGACCCGTAAATTTTTTATGGAAGAATCTAAGCTTTAAAAAAAATTGTGAAATTTCGGCTCAGCCAGAAAATATCTTTGGGCTCGCCGACCTCTAATTTAAATATTATTTTAAAAAATATTTAAAAAAACGTAGCGAAACAGATGAGTTATTACGGTGTCAGGAAGACAACCTATATTTTTTTATTCAGATATAATGTTTGTCAAATTAGCCCTAAACAAGGTGCTAACAAACAGCTAATGGTTTAAATAATATATAATGTATATAAAAAATGAGATAAAATCTAGCAGTTATGACTAATGGATGGGCTATTCATTATCTCAAACTCTATTTAAATCTTCACGCTTTGTTCAAAAATCAATTATTTCTAAAGCTCTGGCTTCGATTTTTGCCGCCGTCCCTTTCGTAGGAACGTATGTGGCTTCGCTACCCGCCACTCTGGAATTATGGATCTTGACGGGAAGTTACGTTATACCTCTCATATTTTTCGCTTTGCATTTGTTGCCGAAATTTTTTGTGGATGCGACCATTTATAAAGAAATCAAAGGGTAAAAAAAAGTGTGAACCAAAAAAAACAAAGAAAGATATAAGTGAATAGAAAGATATATAAATTATGAAAGAATTAAAAACTAAAAAAAGATAAAGAGGAAAAACGTTCAAAAATATTTAAAATAATTTACAAATTTTTTGAAAAACAATTATAGTGGAGGTCATCCTTACTTTACTGGTCTGTCTATCGTGGGCGGTATCTATATGTTCGGACTCGAAGGGGCTTTGATAGGCCCCATGCTTTTGTGTTGTCTTTTTGCTGGGCTTAAAGTCTTTGGAGCATATATGCACGAAGAATAATAACTTATCAACATAAATCCATTTTTTCAGTTCTTGAAATAACTTTCATTTCAATTTTAAATTTTTTTTGAGCACATATTGTAATTTTTAGTTATTAAGTTAATTATTATACGAATTATGATTAGACTTCTCTATCTTAATATATATTTGTTAAAATTAGAATCTTTTTTTATATGTTTAATATTTATACTTTTTATTGTATATTTAGTTCAAATATTGATTATAATATATATCCTATTATAAAATTAAAGTTTAATTAATTATTTTAAAAAAAATATTGCATTAACGAACTCGGTAAATATAAAAAAACCTACGCTTTTACAACTAGTCCATTTTTTCTATTTTCGCATTTTTAATTCGATATTATTATATATTTTTTAATTGAAAAATAACACCCTCTCATAAAAATATTAAACCTTGTCCTGTTATTTCGCCAAATTTTTGGTTTAAAAGCCATAATATGGTTTTATATTTATTTTTACTAACCCACCATATATTTATATTTAAAAAAACAATTATGTGAAATAGATAGAAATAAAACAATTATATTTTAAAAAATTAACTCCTTTAGATTGCAATTACTGGTTTGCATGAAGTATAAATGATCGAAAAATCATAAATTGTCATAATATTTTTGTTTCATTCATTCACGTACAAAAAATCATGTTTTAGCTAATATAGTAAAATAGAAATAAATATAATAAAATTCGTTTCGTTTTGGAGATATTATAATTCTTTCTGATTCGGACAATTGAAAAATTAAATTAAAATGATAATCATTTTAAAATGACATGCTTAAAAAGGTGGAAAATTAATAAGAGTGAAATATTTATATTAAACGAGATATTTAAAAATTCAAACTTTTTCTTACAATTTTAAAGCATATTTATTTTTTTAATATGCCTAGCAATATAAATTACATATTGAACGAGCTAATTTTAAACACCAATTTTTCATGTTTTTGAAATAAATTGCTAAATCAAAATAATTTCCTTTTGATATATAGTACATTTGTTTATTTTCCCCAATATCACTGATATGTCACACCAATATCTTAGCCAAATATATATTTTTTTCTTAGTAATAGGCACTACTTCTTGTTAAAAGTATGAAATGATTTCAATGCATCAAATCTTATTGATTTCGATCTAGTAGTATCATTTGATTTCGATGTACTACGTCTTATTGGTTTCGATGTATTCCCTACTGATTTCGATGTACTACGTCTTGATGAATTCGTTGTACTTACTGTTTTCGATGTACTACGTCTTGATGAATTCGTTGTATTTACTGTTTTCGATGTACTACGTCTTGATGATTTTGATGCGCTACTCATCTTCGATGTAATACGTCTTATTTTTTTTATGTTTAAAAAAAGGCGTAATTTAAATCACGAGTTATCAATGATAGGGTGGGTGTTTTATGGTCCTTAAGGGTGGTTTTTATTACTTTATCTATTGGACGAATTTGTACCCTTTTCAGTTCGATTTATACTATCATTCATTTTGGGATATCAAAGAATAAAAGGGTTGGGCCAATTTCAAGGCAGCCCCACCATACTAGAATTTAAAAATAAAAAGTACACAGGTCGGTAGATAATGATTTGTACCATTTTCTGGTTGACTTGTACCATTAATGTTTATAAGATATTCGGGTTTAAACTTTGGCGCTAAAAATTAAAAATCTTCAAAATTGATATTTTTTTTAAAAAAAATTCTTAAACAAAAAACGATAGAGAACATTTTCTCATTCTTAATAGCGCCTTAAAATTATTTTGTTCTTCATTAGTTTTTCCGAAAATCAAGTTTTAACTAGCAAAAAGCGTGAATGCTCCCATTTTTCAGAGTTGTAAAATTTTACTGTTTTTTGGTAGTTAGCTAATAGCGCGCTCTTTTTTCTACTTTAAAATATATACTATACAAGATACTGAAATTTGTTTATAATTTATCATTCATTTTAATATTATAAGAATTTAATTTTGTAATTTATATTTCAAAATCGCTTTATAAATCTAATTTATCAAGTATAATAAAAAAAATAATAAGCCGCCAATAGATATAAACATGGATATTATAAAATGATATTCTGGAATTACCTTTCCCCAAATTTGAAAATATTTTGAACTTAATATAAACATTAATAGAGCAATTTCAGCCTAAGAAAAACATCTAAAGATATTATTAATAAGTTTTAATAAAATTATTATCTACTGATGAAAATTTAGAATGTATACACCTAAATTTCAGAGAGAATGCATTTGGTGTAGTAGAAGTGGCTACATCCAATAAATCAAATTTAATTCAAACTAAAATGATTTCCTACAATATCAGAACCATTTGTTGATCAAAAATTTGCTGATATAGGAAATATCAATTTTATTTTTCACATAGTTCAGCCAATTTCCTTGGTCCTTAATTCCTTATTTATCAATCTAATTACATTATCAATTGGTACCAAGATATCCTGCTTGCAGAAGTAAGAAATTTCGGATAATTCACAAGAAATTAATGCATAGGCATAGCCAGGATCTCGATATGGGAGGATGGGTTTTTCCCTACTATAAATCTTATTGGAGATCTTTAAGATCACTTGCAAGCGTTTGGCTTTACATTTTTTAAAATAAATGTTCGGGTTTCACTTTTTTTAAAAAAAATTTGAATTATAGTCATTTATTTAATTTTCAGAATCAGATGGTGTTGAACATGGATTATTATTTTATTATATGGTTATTATTTAGCGCAAATTTTTGTTTCTTCAATTTCTGGCGTGGTAATGAATGAATGAATGAATTATTTAATAGATTTTTTGTATATATAAAGGATAAATTTATTATAGTTTTTTAGTAAAATTGTAGTTAAATACTTTTAAAATATATTTATTAAATAAAAATTTTGTTTAATCTTGCCTTGACCCCTGCTAACCTTTACAGATGGTGATGCTGAAATAACAACTTCCATGTATACTATGCGAATCTATAAAATTAATAATATTCAAATAAATAAACTATACTATAGAACAAAAAAGTGGCGGGTTAAAAAATTCAAATAGGCTAAACGAAACGGTAAGGTGTGCTGCCTTTCCCTTATAGCTTTTTCCCCTAAGGAGCGCCAATGATTAGCAACAAGCGCCATCCTATACATTTATTTCAATACTGATTTTAATGGGGATATAGCTGAGGGATATTTTTAAGTATTAATTGTTTCTTTAACTTGTGCTAACACCTGATTATAAATAAAGGCCTTTGACTTGAATGCCTTATCTCTCACGGCATCTTTTAGTTTTTGAATTGTTTTAAGATAAGAATATTTCTTTTCATCATCTATATGATTATGATTTAGGAGAACATAAATTCTCTCATTAATATATCGATTAGTTATACAATTTCTGCGTCTACACCCATAACAATATAATTTTAGATTAATAATTAGTATAAATACCTGTAATACATTGATCCTTACACCCATTATGATGATAATAATATCAAAAGTAGTGATCTGCATCGGGCCTAATTTTTCAGGCCCGGCTCGAAATTATTTTTAAAAAAGTTTTGCCGACCCAGCCCGAACCCGAAATTTTTTAAAAAGTTTTGCCGCCCGGCCCGGCCCGAATCCGAAATTTATTTTTAAAATATTTACCGGCCCGGCCAGACCCGAATTTATTTAAATATAGAAATTAATTTTTATAATTACTTAAAATAAAAGACATATGTTATATAGCGTTTAGTTTGAATAAATTAAATCCAAAGTTTTTATTTTACATAAAAAATTCAATATAAAATTGATAAATTTAGATATATTTAATAAAATTTCCAAGGCCCGACCCGACCCAGTCCGAAATTCTTTTAAAAATATTAGACCCGAGCCAGGCCCGAAGCCCGTTCGGGCCGGGTCGAACTCAGGCCGGGTACTAGCCGGGCCTAACTTTGCAGATCTCTAATCAAAGGTAGTACGTACATTTCTTTATTTCTAGAAGTTAACATTACTTCAAAATCTAAAATATTCTCAATTAAAATATTAAACAAATGGTTAGTAATACCAATCTATATCAACTGCAAGCAGATTTTATTATCTATATTTAGTTAAGATAAGATTAGAAACATTTCATTATTTTCTGATTAGTTCTTAAGAGAGTGATGCTAATAATTCTTCTGTATTTTTATTTATTTGATCTAATATATTATATCTAAGATTTTAGACATAATGCAATTTACTGATGAAGTGATCTGGATTTGGAGTGGATAATGATTCTTCTGTTAGGAATAAAATTATAAACACAATAATACAACATACTGATAAATTTTTAATATTTAATGTTTTGTTTGAAATATGTTAAATTATCAACTACCAATGAAATTACACAATCGTGGAGCTTTGTGTCATTAAACCTCTCTTGTTTAAGAACCCGCCTTTGACAACAACTCACTGTACATCTATATAATATATAATCTGAACTAGATGATTTTTTATATAAACCCTCTTGCCGAAAAAGTTGTTCTAATTTGTTTTAATATGAGACCGACACTTGAAAATTTTCATATTAAATAATAATTATATTGTTTATAAATAAATATTTAAACATTTTACTAATTAAAAATAAAATAGATCATTATTTAGTGAAAATTATATTATTATTTTAAATATTAATATAATTGTTACTTATTACATTTGTTGGCGCTATGCGGAAAAGCTATAGGCGAAATGCCTATAGGCGAATTGTCGGTACATTAAAGGAAACAGCTAATTAAAAATAAACCTTTTCTTAAAATATACGGATTGAATTGATATTTTTTATAAATAAAAAATATTTTTTAAAATTGATCGAACGTAAAATAAATGTATTCTTCAAAAGGGAACGCGTCCACGTTCAAAGTTCATCAAAAATAAAAGGAACGCCGTTCATAGTTTTTTTCAAAAAAAACTAACGTTCACTAACAAACGCGCTTTGAACGCTTTTTACAGCATTACTACCAATATTCATTAGTTTATAAATCCTCTTGACGCTTTTTTAAATCTAAAAATACTCAAATCAACATTTTTGATAATTTCTTTTATATAAAGTTTAAAAAATTAAATACTGCATTGCTCTCTAGTGTTTCTGGGAAACAATAATTTAGTGAGGTAGAACTTGTACTTTCTGATCCATTTTCTAGACTTGGAGATGATAATCTGGAGATTTTATTATTAAAATGCAATAAAATAAATATTGCATAAATGTTCCATTTCTAGTCGTGTTTTTATATTGATATTTTTATATGTTGGAATTAGAAATGTTAGTTTTATGGACTGGACATGTTATATAAATAATTAATTTTTTTGAAAAAATAACGGTAGTGCGTTACCTTATTTTGCTCAAATAGCATTAGTAATAACGCGCTTCTTTCAAAAGTAGTGATTAAAAACACTGACATTTTTGCAATTTTGGCATTTATTAAATTTTTTAGAGTTGTATTCCATTTAAACTCTATTTGTACCAATACCGTCTTTGAAATATTACACATTTAAAATTTTTTTAAAAATTGAAAATCTTTATTAATAATTTTTGAAATTAATTAGAAAACAATAGAGAACCTTTTCTGCTTCCAGATGGCGTCTTAAAATTCTTCTTTTGCTCTAACTTGAAAAAGGCGTGTAATTGCCCCACCAGTTTGCAATTTTTTAAATCGGAGTCTCCATTTTAAACTCGATTTATACCATTATCGCTTTTAAGATATTCGCGCGGTTCTCGTTTTTAAGATATTCGCGCGGTTAAAATTTTGAAAATAAAAAATCTTTATGATTAATTATTTTAAATTTTTTAAAACGGAAAACGATAGATAATTTCTTCTCCTTCAAAATTCTATTATTTTTATCTATTTTCCAAAAAGCAAACTTTTAACTGAAGAAAGACGTGAATTTAACCCCACTTTTTTGTAATTTTAACATTTTTTAAATTTGTTAAACGGAATTAAACTTAATTTGTGTCAATACCGTTTTTAGGATATTCATGTTTAAATTTTAAGGCCAATAATGAAAAAATTTATTTTAAAGTGAAGTTGATCTGGGCCCCACATGTTTAAAATTTTTTAAACGGGATAGATTTATACCTTTCAAAATTTGATTTGTAACTAATGTTGTAAATTAATTAAATTAAGACGTAAAACTTTAGGCACTAAATTAGTCGATTAATTGACTAAGACTTAAATTATTAATTTTATTTTTTTATTTTATTATAAATTTTGAAAACATTAAAAATCTCCCTAATTTTCTATTATTAATATAATAATTTTAAAAAATATACAAAATATTAGATTTAATGCCAGCCCGTTAAAAAACAAATTCAAAATTTAAAATAAATAAATAAGAAATATAATAGAGATAATATTATAAGCATATCCCTGAAATTAGTAAACTAATTTAGGTGAGTTTTTAGTCAATTTCTTCGGAAAGAACTCGATTAATTAATAACACTATTTGTAACTATGACATTTTTGAAATATTACCATTTGCAGCTATAAGGAGTGTTTAAAGCTCAAAGATAATTTATCGTCCTGTAATTTAAACAAATTTTCAAAAAAATATGCCGGTCACGTCATTAATTTATGAATAAACTATTACTGTTTTAGAAACGTTCTTGGAATTAAAGATCTGCGTAGGCCCAGCGTGAACCCAGCTCGGCCTATTTTTTTGAAAAAAATTAAATTCGGGATGAGTCGGGCCTAATATTTTAAAAAAAATTCGGCCGGGTCTTGAATTTTTTTTAAAATATATCTAAATTTATCAATTTTATGTTGAATTTTTTATGTAAAATAAAAATATTTGATTTTATTTATAGAAACTAGACGCCATATTACTTATATCTTTTTATTTTGAGTAATTATAAAAATTAATTTCTATATTTAAATAATTTCGGGCCGGGTCGGTAAATTTTTTTAAAAAAAAATTCGGGTTCGGGCCAGGCCGTCAAAACTTTCTAAAAAAATTTGGGTTCAGGTCGGTCCGGCAAAACTTTTTAAAAAAATTTCGGGCCGGACTGGGCTTGAAAAATTAGGCCCATGCAGATCACTACTTGGAATCACATCTTCCGTTTGATAGCGTTCCTAAAGTTTTATCAAGATCGTTCTCGGAACATGCAGAACGTTTCTTTCTATATCTCTGTTATATACAAATGTGTGGAGTAATCTTTATTTGGTATATTTATTTAAACTTTTAATTCATAAATTTCCAAAATATTATTAACGTGCAATCAATATAATGATCTAAAATGTTAGATTATTATTGCTTTCATTTTCTATTACTTCCTCTAAGTATTTAAATTGTTTTATCCATTTTAATAAAAACTAGGTGGGGTCTATAATATTTTTCTGTTATTAATGTGATAAATATCAAAACTATTTAAACGCAAGGTAGATGCAGGTTTAAATTTGCATAGTATATTTAAAATCATTTGATTGCATAGCTCTCTATCCATTAGACATGCTAAATAATCAATAACCATTTAAACCAGTATAAATCTCGTACAAATGGAGCCAGTTTTTTAAATTTAAAAACTGCCAAAATTAACTTTACGCTTATTTTTTAAAAGTTAAAAGCAGAGTTTGAAGCAAAATATCTTTCAAGATCATTAATATTTCAAAAAATTGTATATTCCAATTCAATTATCTCTAAAACTATGATGGGCTACGAAAGGGTTGAGGCCAGTAGCGTCACCAACCTTTACAATGTCAGGGTTAAAACTTAAAATTTTTTTTTAGATAACGGGATTTTTTTTTTCAAAATGACTTTTTTATAGGAAATATTTCCAAAATGACCTTTTTTAAGATATATTTCCGAAAACCAATTTTTAAGGTATTTTCTAAAAAAAAATTAATAAAAATATCAGGCTTCAATTTTAAGGGAACCTATACCCACCACACTCAACTACCACAATTCTACCACGTTTTTTTAAATTAGGGCTGGGATCGGACGCTGGCTGCGAAAATCACTTTTCGATGCTGTACTCACAATCCAATAATTTTGACTTGCATTCCAAATGAAACCCTGAGTATATAAAACAACTTTAAAATGAGCAAAACATATTCATAGATGCTCGAATTAGACATTATAAATTATATATATAAGTTGTTTTTTTAAGGGGGGGGGGGGGGTTAGGTCCTCATGCATCATTACATATTAATATAAAAACTTTTCTTATGTAAAAGTTGCCAAATATATCCTTTAAAAATAAAATTTATGAAGTTATTAGCCCTTGACATTTTCGCCGATTTTCTCTATATAACAATACTTTTTATAAAAATTAAATAAATTTTTTTTACCTCTGCTTAGCCATAGCATATTGATTAGAATAAGCATTGTAAATGGTTTTCAAAAAGAAATATAAATAGAAAAATCCAGCAAAAATTGTAGCAGTTCCTAGATTGATTATATATATTACAAAACCTATTGGTAGATCAGAATTAGCTAGTGATTTTATGTTTAAGCCCAACATTAAAATTATAAATGAAATATTTTTTTAAAAATTTTATAAAGAATATGTTTCTATTTAAATATGATATTCAACATATTTAGATAAGCTTGTTTTTTTTCTTGCCGTGTATAGTTGATTTTTTAAAATAATTAAATATTTTTGTGGATCTTCATGTTTATAACAAGAATTGTTGAAACATCGGGTTCTAGAATATTCTCCTGAATACCATTCATTGTTTTATGTATTATGGTAGTTATGCTATCTAATATTTATTATAATATACATTTGTTTTTATAAAAAGAAAAATTTATTCAATTTTTTTTATTATCTTAAGATAAGATATGTGTTCTAAAACATTGCCGGCTCATATTTCAATCTTCTATTGGATAAAAATGAATCTATTAATAGACATGTGAAATAAATTATTGGGACACATCGCGAGCAACATGTTGATTGCTTCCATATAAAGGAGTATAATTTGTTAAAATTAAAAAAAGACAAATCAAATTAAAGGAACCATCTCTTTGTTGCAATGCATCCGAAAAGTATTGATTTATAGCCTAATAAAAAATTATCATAGAGATAGATAAAGATACTGGTGCAGTACATGGAAAACCATTTTGTTTAACTGATAATTTAGCACTTAGAAGCAGGGGGGTTGATGGCTAGTGGCTTTAAATGTAAAAGCACCCATAAAATGTTTTTGGTTAAACAAAACAAAAATTTACTTAAAAAAGGAAATCAAACGATAAAATAAATTTTATTATTTTTTTTTACCAAATAAAGCCAATATAAATTTTTAATTTAAATAAAATATTTAATAGAATATATTGAGCTTATTTAATTCAATATACATTCATTTTTACGCTGTTTGTGGACATAGTGAAAGTTTATTTCCCAATTAATTTAATGTTTCGATAGTTCATTTTAATTTTGAAAGCGAAATCAAAGGATGGTAAAAATACTTTTTTAATTTTATCTTAATAAAATTTAAAAGCTTTAGATTGGGATTATTTAAATTTTTTATTGGTTATGATAAATCATTTGAGTTAAATTTTATTTTAATTAACGAATACATTATATATATAATAAAATTAATTACGAGTTTGAGAAAACTGCTGCCTAGGTATACTTCAAATGCCAAGATAAATTGCAGATTATTGGGATATTTTATTGAAGAGAAAAACGATTTTAAGGAGAGTATAAACTCTCTTATTCATAAGGTATATATAACATTTTTACAAATTAAAATTAGAATATAATATTAAAAAGGTTAAGTTATAAAATAAAATTATAACTAAAATAACAATATAATTTGAATAAATTGAATTGTAAGTCAAAAAGTAAAACTGAAATAACAGTACAAATTTGAATATATAACATTCTCCTTCTTCTAAAAAGCCTTCACATAAGTTTAATCGTAGTTAGTTTGTTCATCAAGTCATCATATCGTTGGCTTGTCCCAATCGTTGGTTTGTTTTAATCAATTTTGCACGTTGGTTTGTTTAAATCGTAAGCTTGATGTCCTTATCGTAAGTTGTCTTTATAAATCAAGATTTTGCCATATAGCTTGCTTGTAATGCTCAGTTGTTATTATTATCATTTTTCAAAATTGTTATTATCATCAGTAAGTTGTGATTAATGAGAAATAATAGTTCATCAAATTGGATATAGGAATAAATGAAGAATGATAAACCAATAAGATTGTTATATAATATTTTCAGCGTTTTCATTTTTTTGCGTTTTAGTGTAAGCGTTTTAATATTTAATTTACTTTAAGCATTTTAATATTTATTTTATATTTTAAGTTATGTAGTCTTTTAAATAAACAGGTTTTTGTTTAATTCGCACAGGTCTTGAAATAGGTGTTATATCGTTATTATCAGTAATTTTTATATTTTTGTCCACACTTCCCTTTTTAAAAGAATCCTTAGAGTCATAATTAATAAGTGTGTTAAAACAGTTTCTAATTCTTATTTGATCTAAATGTCTCCTCAAAATACCTTTCTCTGTCTTAATTTGGTACATCATGTCACTTTCTTTATGTGTGACCATGCCTTTGCACCATTTGTCATCACCTTGTACTTTGTACCAAACAAAATCTCCTACGTTAAAGGTTCTATATCGTGGTAAAGTAATGTTTATTTTATTCTCCTTCTCCTCCAACGGTTTTAATAAGTCCCATTTAATTCTAATATCTCGATTAAACATTATTCTTATATAGTTAAATAACTTTCCGTAATTATTGTAAAAACTTATTGAGAAAAACACATCTTTTTTTAAAAAATATTTTAAAAACTTGAAAGAAAATGGCGAGAAAATCATTATTATTTATAAAATCCGGTAATCTAACTTAAATTAAAACTTCTAATAATTCTTTTTTAAATTTGCAACAATTTTATTTTAAACTTATAATAATTTTTTTTTAAATTTACAATTTAAAACTATATTTCTATTTTTTTTAAATGTAAAATTTATTATCGCTAGTATTTTGAATCTATCTCCAGTTTCAGGCTTGTTAATATAATATTCGATTATTTACCAACTTTATTTACATAATTTTAGATACACATAATGAAACTTCATATTCTCTCGGAAAGGTATCTGAAATAACAAATAGATACCAAAGTTATTCAGCTACCCCATCAAATTCCCTTGGATATCTAATTAATATTACAAATCGTAGTCAATATTAGAATATTCAGGAGCAACCAAATTTTGATCCTATTCGCTTGAGAAAAAAAAATGGTAACTGGCGATGAAAAAATGGGATTGGCTAAAATATGTCTGAGCAAGCCAATTGATGATCAGCTCAATGCAAAAACAATTTCCCTTGATCTAAATTTATCCATTGGTTCAGTTTATTGTTTCAAGCGAGAAACTTTCCCTGAATATTACGACGACCCTTTATCTGACTATATAATAAAACAACGAGGTCGGAAGAAGAGAGACAACACAGAACTTCAATCGAATATAGCTGAATTGTTTGGTAATAATAACTGGTATACCATTAAAAACATTCTAGAACATTTACCATCACATCTAAGATGGAGCGAGTCAGCTATATCAGATTAAATTAATGGGTTGGAGTCGGAAAAAGATTGAAAATAACCCGATAGTAGAAACTCTCCAGATGTAATTCAAATTCGAAAGGAATATTGTGACTAGATGAAAAATATTTCATTTTAAAATATATTCTTCCTGGACGTTTAATACCCATATTATTTCGCACTATGAATGGGGGTACTCTTGGGAAAAGGTCATCTGCTGTGTTACCTCCCTCCAAAGAAAATAATAAATCAGTCCTATGCAAAATAGGAATAAGTGGATTGAAAAAATTTACAATTATAGATGGGGCGTTCACTGCCATAGAAATACCTCGATGAATTATATGCAATTTTACCATCGAATTCATTGTTTATAATAATAATACTCCTATTGAGCGAGGATAATTAGTGAAAATTATCCAAATATTATATTTTTACCACCCTATTCTCCACAATTAAATCTGATCGAAAAATTTTTCGGAATTTTTAAAAATCAATACAGATGAAATCATCCTAAACCAATTAATCGAATAGAAGTTATTGCTACTTTTAAGCGTAATTTGAGCATAAAGTATTTTAGAAAATTTGAAGTGATGATACGAGTTTTCTAAATATAAAAATGAAACCATAAAGTTTTCTAATATAAAGATTGTTTATTTTATTTTAAATTAATAATTTAATTTTTATACAATATATTTTAAAATTTTACATTTTCTTTAAACTAAAAAAAATCTGCTTTATATAACAAAATATATCAAAATTTATATAAAAAAAAATCAATCTATCAATTTATAAAAAAATCAATTTATATCAACATAAAAAAAAACAATTTAAAGGTTAGTATTAATCGGTCATATTAACAGAGCAGTTATTTTATATATAATTTTTCTAAATTTTATCTCACGCCACAAAATTCATTGAAGGAATTTGATGCATTTCTTTAAATGATTGAAATGATTGATTTATATTGTATAATATTTTATATACATAGCAGTGGCGTAGCTACGGGGGTGGTTTTCGGGTTTGGACCCCTCCCAGAACAAAAATTTATTTTTAGATTATACGTTCAAAAGACTTATAAGTGGTGACTTTATATCAAATAAATACCAATAATATTTATATTTTTCTGGTTTTGATGTTTGTGGAAGGATATTTTATTACTATTGAAATTATCTGGATAGTATTATTACAAAGTCATTGAGAATAAGCTACTAAATTATAAAACAAATTATTGATGCATTTAAAAAATATATTTTTTATATATTATCTAAGATATGGTTATGATTTGATAAACCCGGCCGAAGACCGGGCAAAAGGGCCGAAGGCCCTTTAAAGGGGGTCTGGGGGCGAATCCCCCCAAGCTTTTATATGTATGGACCCCCTCTAAGGAAAATTCCTAGCTACGCCACTGATACATAGAAAAAATAAATAATAAACGGTTTTTTTTTTAATTTTACTGTCTCGAAAGTAAAATTAAAATATTGGAATAATAATTTAAATTTAAAAATATTTATAATGTATTTTTTTTTAAAAAAGTAATTGCAAATCTTAGAAAATTTTTTTTAGAATTTTTTTTTTAAATTCTCATTTTCTTAATTAAACTTATGTCCGTCCAAAATACAAAAAAACTATATTCGATTCATAACTTTGACGTTAGTTTTCATTAAAGTTTAAAAACCTTTATTATTAAAAAAAATTTTAAAAATATTATATCAAAATGTTTTTTACAATAATTTTGGAAATTTATTTAACTATATTAGAATGTTTTTTTACATTATGGAAATGTGTTACAACAAATCATATTATTACTTATGTGATTACATGACGTCACAATGACATGAACCATGACATGACATAATAATGAAGACGCAGCTAGGACATCGGAAAATTTTAATTGTTAATATATAAATTTTCATAAACTTTATACATTTTTTACTTTGTAATTAATGACCTTTTTGTAAAAATTCTTTCTTTTAAATTTATTTAATGACCTTTTATATTTTCCTAATTTTCGTAAATGTTAATTTAATTTAAGGACGAATTTGTTAAAATTTAACCTTTTAAAAAACTTATGTAAAAAGTGTAAATTAAAATTGATATATATATATAAAATTGTAAAAGTATCAGTATTAGTATTAATAAAAAATAAAAAACAAATTTAATTATTTTTTGATATCTGCCCTTCCCTGTATTTATCAATAATATACATATTTTGCTAAAATTCTTGAAATATAAATAATTATTCATTTTATCTTTAATTTAGAAATCTTTACTTGATAGTTTTAGCAGATCCTAAAATTAAATAGATCATGAATAATTTAAGTAAAGAATTTGAAAATATTTAGTCACACCTTAAAAAAATGTCAAAATTCTTTTAAATCTCATTTCTAATTTGCTATTTTTTTAAAGCCCGGTTTAGGTCGATTTCTCAAAATGGCCCGATTAAGATTTTCGCTAAAATAATATTATGTAAGCATCGAGATTTGGCAAATAGATGTCCAAGAATTTCTGCCAGCTATGTGTAAAATCTTTAAGCTTATATAATTTTATTTTGGTTATAATCTTACTCGGGCCTTTTTTTTAAATCGACCCGAATCGGACTTTTAACAACCTAATGACTGAAACAGACTGTTAAGGTTTTCGATATTATCCAGGTTTAAACCAATGACTCTCATTGATTCCTACATTCATTAAAACACATGCTTAGCTGTATTTCTTAATAACACTAACGGGAGTAGCTTTTCACGTATTATTTTTTACTTTACTTTGTTTTGATTAAACGTTATATAGTTCCCAAAAGATTAGAAATAAAAAATGGATAAATTTTCACATTTAAAACATCCCCCTTATGTCATACTAGACATAGGCACATCATATACCAAATGTGGATTTGCAGGGACTCTTCATCCTCATGCATTTCTTAAAACTCCTACAGAAATTAGTAGATATATGATAGCCCCAGATGATGGTACATAAAATTAAATATCGACCTTTTTTAAATAATGGGAAAATGGTTAAATTTTAAGATACTTTGTATTTCAAAATATATATTAAAGTAAATTACATATGTTTAATGAAGTAAATAATAATGTAAGTTAACTACAATATATATCACCAATTATTTTACTAATATTTCTTTTTAACCTATATAAAAAATAGCTATCCTTTATAATTTGCCACAAATTGTTACATCCTTCCTACGCCACATTTTCTTCTCTACCTTATTGGTAGATCCTAGTCATGCAGCTTCATCAATTAAAATGGTGGCTATTTTAGAAAATGTTTTAACCATGACTTCTACATTCAAACGAGTGGTAGCTGCTATTTTGGATAAGAAATTCTGGATTGAATCACTTGTTTTTATCCCTTCTCATTTGGCTACTATATATTGTCTGATGGCCATTGATTATGATGTTCATGATTTTACCACAATAGACTTAGAAAACAGTAAAATTATTAAAAATCTAAATATAATACACTAAAATAAAGGTGACCATTGGAATTTACTAATGGGTGGCTATAAATTTTTTTAAAGAAAAATTTATCTTTAAAACATTAATGGGTTAATTATTTATTTTATAGAATACAATGGAATGAGAGCCCCATCCCCATAGAGTCAGCACCACTGAAATAAAGTCAAAATTTTTAAACCCTCACTGTTTATTATTGTTTTCTTCTCCAACTAGTATGATCTATATTAGCCTTTATTTTTGCTTTATGTTTAATATGATTAATATTTTCAAAAAAATATTTATTTTACCATTTACTATCCTTATGTTAACATGAGAGAAATCAAAATTTTTATTTTAATAGTTAAGTACAAAATAAAAATGTGAACTATCGTAAAAAATAGTAAATAATTTTAATAAGGTTAATTGATTCTATTACAGTTTGTTTCTCAATCTTCTATGTTAAATAGGCACCCTCTGGCTAAAAAATTTTAAAATTTATGACAAAAAGTGATTCAAATTTAACACTTTTTGGGAAATTTTGATAGGAGGGGGGGTGGGCTTCAAACCTTTCTCAAAATTTGGAAGGAGGAAGGGGCTAAGAATAAAATAGGAAGCAATACATCCCTGTTGGATTGACTGTAACATATATACTATTATAAGTGTATCCAGGATTTTCATTAAGGCCAGGGGTGGCTTTTAAGGTAGCGCTTATAAATCTTATTAGATAGTTTTAGCCCCTTCCTCTCCTTGAAGCCATTGAAGGTGCCAGATTTGGTGATTAAGAAAACATTTCTAGCTGTTATCGTTTTTAGAAGATATGTTTGCCATGATAATGTCTTAAAGGTGAATGGAATTAGAAATTTATACACAATTGTGTTTTTAACCTTTCATTGCACAGGTGGATGCAGACCCCAGTCATTTTAAAAATGTAATTAAATTCTTTAGGTCAAATATAAATGTGCAAAATAATTTTTATTTTTTTCAGTGTTATAAGGGTTTCGGGGTTGCATAGACCCCACCTATTTATTTGTGTAACATTTTTTCATCTTTTTTGGCATTGATATATTAAGCATAAATGAGCATGAACCTTAGATAAACAATTTTATTTATAAATTTTTTTATATCACATTGTCATATTTTAAAATAATTTGTCACCTTTTTGACTCCCTTGACAAAAGTTGTCATATATTGTTTAAATAAATTTAAATTATTAAAATAACAGTTAAAATCATTAGCTTGTAGTTTATTTAATATATCTTTAAAATTTGAAAGCTATGAATTAATTTGACTTTAATATATAATGTTTCTAAATTAGGGTCAGGGTACCCCACATATTCTCTCGCCCGATTTTTTTTTCACCTGTGCAATGAAATGTATCAAACATTTAAAGTAATGCTTGGCCCACTTATGCCCAAGGCACATGCTTGGCATTGGACTATGGATTATCTGTTTACCCTATCTACATTTAAAAGTCATAATTATAATATAGAGAAACCCTCTAATTTTACTTGATATAATGACCTTTTACTTTACCGTTCTCATATTCCCTCCACTCTACCTTAATTTTTCTAAATGTTTTTTAAATATGATTAAAAATTAATGATGCAGGCATAGCTTATAATGAAATAGATAAAAAGGATGATATAGAAACTCCTGAGTTTGAAGGAATTGATAAAGGCGGCGATAATTGGATGTCTAATCTTTTGGGAACAACCGAAGTATTTTATTTATTAGAGTTAGCATGCTTTGATTAAATTAAAATTGCAATCTTTTCGATGGTGTATCTTTCCTAAAATCTCTATTTAACATGTTTACAATTTATTTAAAAGTTTAAAAATAACGATTATAACAATTGTCACTTTTCTATGGTTCATTTTCCCTAAAATCTCAATTAAACATGTTTACAATTTATATTTTTACCCTGACTATAGAGTGACGCAAGTTCGGCTCAAAAATTCGATTTAATAGACTAAATGGGTCAGCTAAGCTGACTAAATAGATTGATTAATAATCGCTCGAGTTTTTAGTCGATTTTTTTGACTATGCCTATTAGTTAGTCGTCTCTTAGCCAACTAATTTAACCGATTAACAACACTAATTGCTAACAATGACTATTGTATTTTGAAACATTTATTTTTGATCATATTAATTGAATAATATTTAAAAAAAATAGGTACCTGATTAATTCAATGATAGAATTTTTAATTTTCTTTTAGCCTTAATAAATTTTTAAAATTTATTGGTTATATCAATTCAACATCATCTATTTTTCCGCAGACGATTTTTTTGGTATCGTCCCTCTATTTTATAAAACGCGCAAAATGAACTCAGGCTTTATTAATATATTAATCATAGAGTTCATTAGCTAAACCTAGATCCTTATTGGCCAAATTGATATCTGGCTTACCCCAATATTTATTGTCTGAAGTCCTTATATGTAAAAAATCATCAATCATTTTGCCAGTCACTAACCAAGAGTTATATGCTATTAGACTATAACGAATTTTGAATGGTGATTCAAAAATAAATTACATCTAAGTGAAATAAATGATTTCTCTAATTCAAAATAATTTAAATCTTATGATTTTATGATCTTTTGTTTAATTTAATAGGAATCTGAATCTAATATTTAGACACAGCCTTAAGCATGAAGTTTGCAAACTTTTCATACACTAATTCTGTAGTTTAAGCCAATATGTAATGCTTAACTACAATAAATGCAGGTTAGTGACTAAGTATATTATTTTTTTCCTTAATTACTCAGAATTAAAATTACTTAAAGTAATTTTTACTGAATTCCCAAAAGATGATTTTGCTAATTAAAAATTTAATTTTCTCAGAATTGAATTCCTTAGAAAATATAATATATTGCTCAGAAATATTTGCTATTTATTTTATTTAAGTGCATAGGCATGATTTTTTTAGTTTTAAAATTATTCATTATTCTATGTCTTATTAACTAGGAAAATTGAATAAAATAATTATTTATAAAAAATTACTTAGCAAAATCTTCTACGATTTTTAAAAAATAATCTGAGAAAACCAGCAAAAATTCTTAGCTTTTACTATTTTTTTATCTTGATTGGAAAAATTTCTTAGCATTTCAAAAATTTTGTTCAAACTTACTTTTAATGGCATAAAGAACATTTTAAAATTTTATTTGAAGGGGGGGCGTTAAATTTATTGGGATAAAAGCCTGAATCATCCTCTCCGCACTTCATGCGTGAGAAGAGCCCAGAAAGATATTGGTTAATAATTTTTATCATATCAGTTAAAGGTTACATGTTTTCTTAATAGACAATAGGTAACAAAAGATCCATAAAACATTTCGCTTTTATGATAGGCACTTTTGTGAGTAAATTAATAATCAATATCGCTATATATTTATTGTTTCGTGGTAATGAGCTCGCGATTATGACTTCGCGCAAACACGAGTTCGCGATAAAAGTTTGGCTAAAATATATTAGCTCTAATAAATTCACGATTAAGGTTTTTCTGAAATAAATTCGCATTAATGGCCTTCTGGGCTATAAATGTTTCCCGGAATTGGTTTCGCGATATAATCTTCGCGATAAAAACATTCGCGAAAAAGTGTTTCGCTGAATTGACCTTATACTGTTAAGTCG
The DNA here is from genome assembly GCF_954871325.1 of Gordionus sp. m RMFG-2023. Taxonomy (NCBI): domain Eukaryota; kingdom Metazoa; phylum Nematomorpha; class Gordioida; order Chordodea; family Parachordodidae; genus Gordionus; species Gordionus sp. m RMFG-2023. Next base: position 16,438,659 of record NC_088777.1, read on the forward strand.
AAGCTATATAGCCGATTAAACAGCATGCTGTTTGGAAATACCAACTAGGACAAGGTCTCTATAGAATAAAAATAACTATATAAATGCAAGTTTGTATTAATGTGCAATATAAATAAATTATTATTTTTTAAGATTGATTCTTCTCAACCCTACCATACACATTGTTGCCAATATTTCTTATTATCACGGTGGTTTAATAGTTCTTATTCTTCTTAACTTAATAAAATATTTTTTAAAAATAATATTTAGAAAAAATAGTTTATTTTTTTCAAAATGGGGGGGGGGGCATTTTTGCGCAAATTTATATTTCGCATTATTACATTATTTTTTTTAATCTTTTTTTCTAAATTCTTTCTTCTCCCTTATTCCTTATGAAATCCTAAAATATTATTGAATTTTAGCATCTTGAATCGAACCTTCAACGAAATCATACTAATCCGGATTGCCTGGTGGTGATAGATTGTGGTTATTCTCAAATTACTATCCTACCGATCTGTTCGGGACTTCCAATACTTTCAGCCGCCGTAGAATGTCCTTCTTATGACATTAAAACGGCACTCTCTACTCAAAATAAAGACGAGGTTTTTTTAAATCTAAAAATTAAAATAAGCAATTAATTATGGAGCAGAATGAAAACGATTTTTTCTCACTCTCACGTGTGAGCTTTTCAGATTTAATTGCACAAATAAAATATTATGTAATTCAAGAAATAAATAAAAATAATATAGTTGCTTTTACAATTTTTACATTCATTATTAAATAAAATTATTTTAAACTAAAATAAGCAAATTAATAACAGTCAGCTTAAAGCGTTTGGCTTTCACGCTCTAACCCTCAATTTGCAAAATATCTTGCTTGATCTTTTGAATACTTTTAAATCTCAGAATGATCCATTGGAAGGAGTCAGAAATGACGAAGAATATAAGCAGGCGTTAAAACTTTTTAAAGATATACGATATGTAGAAGATATAGCGGTATGTATCATTTTTTTTATAAATTTTTTCTTTATTTTTTTAATCACATGAGTTCTCCACTGTGTTCAATAAAAAGAACAGCCTGTTATTTTTCTCCTATTCTGGAATATTATAAATATATTTGACAAATGCATTTTACGATTTCATCTTTATATTTCATTTTAGTATAATAAAATGCTTGGGGGAGGGGGGGGGGGTTATTAAAATGTTTCCAGTATTTCCAGATATTCGAAGTATTTCTTTAAAAAAATTGGTTTTGGATAATAATCAAATCCTATAAGTTAAATCTATTCATATGACATCTTTTTTTGATCCCTTTCTTGCAAAGGGACTCTGCCAACTAAACATTAAGATTATTAATAAGTTCTTCTATCATGTAACATTAATATTTCTGTGTTATTTATATATATGACCACTCCTCCTTTCTTCCGTTACTTTAAATTATATCCTTATCTATTTTGCTTCGAATCTTAAAATTTTGAATTCATAACCGGTATAAATTTCAACAGATATTTTGTTACCCAAATATAAATGTTAATCTTTTAAAGAATGTACTAACGCTTATATGTAATAATGCATATTATATTAAATTATATAGATTAATGAATAAAATTTACTTGTATATTAGTAAAATTTAAATAAAATTAGATATATATATTTTTCAAAAACCCATTCTGAAACCTGAAACAGAACAGGAATAGCACACATTTTCTGCTCAGAACGGAACAGGAATGCCAAAATCTCTTTGTTCCTAGCCCCTGTCTTTTAAATTTATTTTGTATTCTTTCATGTATTTTACCTTAAATTTTTGTATTTCTTCACTATTTGATGTGAGACTATAATTGTAAAATAAAATATTGTTAAATAAACAAAACGGGATAAGGGTATATTCAATAAAATGGATGGATAGAAGTTCCAATTCTTTTATACAATCCCAGGCACCTAGGAAAGTGAAGGAAAGAAGAATACTCATATGATGAGTTATTTGGGAATTTAAGCTAATTTGTCCCGCCTATTGATTACTTACTAAAATAAGACATGACGTTATATCTCGCAAAAAATTATTTTATTTAGTGTTGTAAACGTTACTTCAAAAAAGAAACGCGTTACCGTTACCTTGTAAGAAAAGGAACTCGTTACTTAAAAAATACGAAATATTATATATAAATTTTCTTTTTATTATTTTCCCATAGATAATAAAAATGATATTATACAAAAATAATATATTTTAAGATAATTATAATATTAAATAATATAAATTGCCGTCTGTCTAGAATTGGAGTGCTCAACTTGCAAAATTTTTAAAACTAGGAAAACCCGATTTTAAAGTTTAGATTTAAATATAAGAACTTATAGATTAATAAAATAAAAAAATTGAGAGTTAATTTATAATACTATTTCCAAATGATAGCCTAAAAAAAATTTTGTGGGATATTTATTTGATAAAATCAAAATGCAAATAGCGAAAATTACAAAAACAAGCACAAAATTGATAATATTCTAATCGAATGTGATCAAAAATTAATGTAAATCTTGTTTTTATTTATATGTTTAGTAGAAATTAAGCAATTAAAATCTAACTCATAAATCATAAATATGTCAAGTCTGTTTAAAATTTAACAACAAAAATATAATAAATAAAATAAAAATGAGGAATTTTAGTAGTTGATCTGAATTAAAAACTCACCTTTATAAAATTAAAAAAATATAATAAAATTAAATATTTTTATTATAATATTATGAAAAAAATTAAAGTAATCCGTTAGTCAAAAAATAAATTCATTACTCGTTACCCTTTCAAGTAACGAATGGCCTTCTTTTTCCTCAAAAAAGATAACGACGTTACTTACCAATTTTATTTGACTATGAAAATAAAACATTAAATTTAACTCGCAATATGATTAAAATATTTATATATTTACTCTCTCATGTTTCTAATTCATTTAATTTTGATATATCATCAAAGTCACGTGTTTGCATGGTAGCAGATTTAAAAAATTCCAAACAATTCGACCAATCAAATTCCACTTTTGATTTTGCGCCTACTGATGAAGATGAAGCCAAGTTTACTCCCAATGGTATAAATTATTTTTAAAGTTATAACATGAAACTAAGAGGTAGATGGTAGTGATCTGCAAGGCCTGGCCCGACCCCTCCTTTTGGGGTCCAAATTTACTTTGATCTTAGGTGAGCTTAATTTATGAAAATAATTTTAGTTCGGGCTATGACACAAATTTTTTAAAAATATTTCGGGCCAGATTTTTAGTATATGGGCATTTTCCAAGTAGAGCTTTATTTAGTAAACTAAGCTGGGAAAAAAACTGGAAAAATAGATAACTCCACCACTTTTTCTAAAAAATACTATAATTTAGAAAGTTGTTCATTTATTTAATATAGATCAGAGACCTGCAGAGGTGCCATTTGTACGGCCCGGCCCAGATTAAAATATTTTCGGCCCGACCCGGCTTGGATTTTTTTTTCAAAAATTTTTTGCGGCCCGGCCCGAGTTTAAAAATTTTAGGCCCGGCCCGGATATTTAAAAAAAAATTTTTGGGGCCCAGCCTGGATTTTTTTAAAAATTATATTCGACCTGGTATATACAAAAAATTCATTATTTCGTATTTTATCATATTTTTCGGCGAGTATTATCATTAAATAAGCAAGTATATTAGCTAATGTTGTTAAACGGCTCGTTTTGAGCCGATTTTTAAAAACGGCTAACTCAGGCCCGGCCCTCATTTTTTTAAAAAAAATATCAAGCCCGGCACGGGTATATTTTAAAAATTTAAAAAACGGCCCGGGCTTAGGGCCAGGCCTGCAGGTCTCTGATATAGATTAAAGGAAATATAATTATTAATTAATTTTAGTAACTTGTTTATATCATAAAAGAATAAATCTCAACTTGATAGAGTATGTAAATAATTTATACCTTAGGATTTGTAGTTTACCTTGAGTTTGCAGTTTAGTCAAACCGTTAATAAAATTTCATTTTTTTGAATTTTAACTATACATAGAACCTTCAAATATTAAAAGTTCAATTATTTTACGAATAATTTTTTTTATTTATTATATATCAGATGTTTTGCTAAACGATTACCTGTGTACAACTTATATGGGTGACAAATTAATCCTGAAGGGATGGATGAGGCAAGCCGTATGCGAAATATTTTTCAGACCGAACATAGATGGGGAGACGCTTCCTACATTGATTTTAGATTCTATTTCTCGAGTTATTTTTATTGATATTTTTTTATAAAATAAGAAAGACAATGGAAGAAAATTAAAAAAAGCAAAAAATATGCCGAATCTAAGTTTTAGGATGGATTTGTTCTAGCAAAGTCAATGTAGATAGCGATAAAAAAGGAAGAAAGTTAAAAAAAAAATTATATAATTCTTAAGGTTTATATTCATAATTTTTTCTGTCATAGTGTTCAATCGATTGTCGTAAGGCTCTTTCTCAAAATCTAGTTCTTATCGGGGGATTATCCACGTTACCGGGTTTTAAAAATAGGCTGGAACAAGAATTAAAAATGCTTACTTTGCTTTGCCCAACTTACAAGTAATTACTAATTAGTGTCATATATTTATACCCTCTTATAAAATATATTTAAATAGTGTGATGGCCGGATTGGCTATCCAAAAAATTTCCCTTCCAAAAATAGCCTCCTCCCATTTAAAAGAAGTTTTCAGAAAATTATGGGCGGGCTGGCAAGCGAGATAAATTTTTTTAAACAATCGGCATGGGCGTTCTCGCTTAAACCTGCTCATTATAGACCCCTAGACGCGAGTTACGTTTTTAGAGGAAGAACAAATAATTAATACACAACAATTTATGTTTATTTATTTAACCCAAAACAAAAAAGAATAATAAATGGTATAAATCATATTTATAACCCAAAATATGAAAAAAGTATATTTATTTAAAATTTCAAAAAAAAGGTGTGTATTTATTCAAAGTATATGGATATTTTTATAATTCATTTTTTTTCTTCTCCAAATATAAAAGTTTTAAAAAATAAGAGAAATTATTGAAACAAGTTGCTCAAAGCCCTCCCAATTTTTTATCTATGTTTATTTGTAGTGTTTTTTAAAAATTATTTATCTGTCAGATAAAATTTTCTTTATCTAAAAAGTGACAAGGCTTACTTCAAGCCCCTCAAGCTTCATCGATTCTTTTTGCCTACCAATCAATCTAATACCTTCCCTACCTACCCTTCTCAATCGATCGAAAATCTTGAGATCAATTCAAACTCATTTCATAATAAATTCGTCGAATACATCAAACCCAATTATGCCTCTTGGTCCGGAGCTTCCATTTTACTCACTTCCCTGAACTCTTTTAATTTCCTTGTAAAGCCGACCACATCTGTCATCCCTGATAATCTGCTATTGTCCACTTTTCACAAAAGCAAAATGGCATCTGTCTTTTTGAACAGTAATGAGGGGCCATTATCAAGGAAGATTTTTAGTCGGAAGGACAGGTTATTGCACTCTATGTTTATATATTTTATAGAGCTGTTTTTTATTATAATATATACACATTATGTTTATGTGTAAAATGCTATTTCAAAACAGTTGTGATTTATCTTAAAGAAATCGAAAGACATTGTGCTACCGTGAAATAATGACTTTTTAAAACCATTCAATTTAGATTAATGATATGCATCGGGCCTAATTTCCTAAGCCCGGCCCTATCCGAAATATTATTTAAAAAATTTGCCTGGCCCGATCCCGAACGAAATCTCTTTTATTAGTCCCAAAAAGCCCGACCCGAAATAAAAATCATTTGTTCACTCGGCCTGGCCCGAATTTAGATATAGAGAATTGAATTTAGATATAGAGAATTTTATTATTCTTTTGTAAAAAGAATATTCTACAAATAAAAAATTATAGCACCTTGTTTCTTTCAAGAATTTTAAAATATATCAATTATTTGACAAAATGTAATAATATTATATTTAAGCCCGGCCCGGTCTGAAATTTTTCAAAAAATATTAGGCCCGACCCAGCCCGAAATTATATTTTAAAAATAGATCAGGCCCGGGTACAAGCCAGACCATGATTTGCAGATCTCTACTTTAGATAAGTAATAACGAAAAAAATTATGCAATCATAGATTCTAACCTATGACTCATCGCAACCAACCAGGTCTCAAAAATAAGTTTGTTCATTATGAATATGACTCTGAAACACTTATTTGATAAGTGTTAATATCTTATTTTTGTCGTTATTTATACAGACATAAAAGGCCACATCATAAACACTTTAGCAAAATTATAATTCAATATAAGAAAATTTTTAATTATATAACATATACCAAAATTATATCTATTTTTTAAGCCATATTCACGGATATTTATAATAAAAATAGGTATGATCAAAAAAATTCATTTTTTTATTGACACTTTTTTATAATAAAAATTATTATACAAAAAGGAAGGAAACTCAAGACGATTACAAAAAAAGAGCTGGCGGAGGAATGAGCTGCTTCGATGCCATCAAGCCCTTTATCATTAAATTTGAACCAAGACCACTCGCTCTAAATCTCGCTATTCGTGCAAGTCAACTTAAGACTAAAAGTATTATTTTCAATGAAAATTTTAGTTAAAATACTAGTAGGCTTAATTGTTAGCGATAAAAAATTTCCACTCATATATTTATAGTCCGTTCAAACAATTAACGCGATTTTAACGTTTTTTTTTATTAAAACTTAATACATATAATTTTACTTCCGGGTTATACTATTTTTTTTTGGTGATTTGAGAACTTAAATGATAATATCCAATTAATACATTTTTATTCATATGGAAACTAGCTGGGAAATTGTATCAGATGTATTCTTTTTATTTTGTACCTTTTTTCAATATTTTCTACATAGCTGATGATGAAAACATATTAAGTGAAGCTTTTATTATTTTTTAAAATGATATGGAGAGTAATCTGCTCATTAATTCTTCTATTAAAGATTATAATTAATTTTGTTTTAAAGACAATTAATATAATGCTCTAAGGTTCTAAATTATGGTGTAGTATTAAATTATGATATGTTAAGTATTTATAAAAATAAGATATTTTTCTTACATTTGATGTTATTACTATCTACCGCACCAGTAAACTATTGTTTAGTTTTCCTTATAAGCTCAATAGGCCAAATTGTCATAGATTAAATTATAAATTGTTTGAAAATTTGATTAACATGGAAATATATTTAAACCACCTTTTTACTAAGGTTTAATGTCTGATGAACCAGGGACTCCATATAACTCTTATAGGTATATAGCGTAGAGAATATTTTCACTATAATTGAAAGTTACAAGTAGGAGATTTATAGTTTCCCCTATATTTATTTTGGGACTTTTGATAAATATTCTCAATTTTTTATCATTTTTCATGCAGAAACTTGGATGATATAGCAATGTGTAAATACTCCAATTAAATATGGTTTTATAATTCTACAAGGTGTCAACGACAGTCAACTTACTAGTCGTAGATTAAATATAACTTCTTAAAATATCTCTTTAAGACATATTCCCAAATGATGTTAAATACCTACTTTCTCTTTTAATTTTAATTAGCGTGAATAAAGATTAAATTTCAAATAAATGTTTAAATTTTATCATAAGGGTTAATTTCATTCTCGCTTTTCAAGCTTATTCGGAATTAATCCAATCCTCAATCAAAGATAACGACAATTAAATTATTTTCATAAATATAAGCCTATTTATTTTATATGAAAGATGAAAAAAAAATTAATATTGTTTTATATAATTTTTTATCAAAATATATATTCCCCAAATTATAGTTTCCCGGGAAATTTACATTCCTGTCTTTTAAAGGAAGATAAAGATTATTTTAGAAGTTGGAAGGTAAATCTTGATGGGTTGCCTCCATATTATTTTAATAGGAGAGACCGGAGTAAAACGACCAATATTTTGCATTTACCATAAAAATTTAAAAACAAAAGTAAAACAGAGCAAAATTATATATTAATGTGCAATCATCACCTACAAAATAAAAAAGATTTACCCTTACCTATAATAATTTAGGAGCTTTTTAATTATGTGAAATGTGACATTCTTTCTATTTTACCCTGTACCTTAAAATGGCTAACTAGGGTAAAATTGAATTGAACACAACTTTGGGCAAAATATTACAATTTTGACATCTATTTAATACTTTCATTATAAAAAAATCATAAGAATTAAGGCACCCCCGTTTATCTGTAGAGTGTAGACATTTTAGCCACAATAACTCATTCTACAGAGGCGCTTGACGGCAGAGTGGTTGTTATATTTAATAAAAACTTTATATTGGTATAATCAACATGTTAAAATCCCGACACTCATTTTAAAAAAAATAATTCAAAATTTGATAAGTGTCAAAACATATATCAATTTTTATATTATACCATCTAAGGGGTTCCCAAGAAATAGAAATATTGATTTAAAAAATTATATTTTTTAATTATAATATAAAATTTACCGTGTTGCCATGCTTAAGATAGAATTTTTTTGTATTGAAATTAACTCGTAAATATCATTAAACGAATTTAACTCAAATATTATCTTTAATATAAAAAAACCTAAAATAAAATTATATCAAAGTGTATTAAAAATAAATACAGATGCCTTCGAAAAGAGTATCTAGATTTTATGAAACTGTAGATACCATATTTTTATAACAAGATACTTTAATAACATCTGGAAATTATATATAAAAATACACCAAATTTAAGGTATTTATGCTCAAAATATTATTCTGGTTAACATTGTTACCATCCCGTCAACCGCTTTACCCCGGTCTCCTCTAATGCTATTTTGAGTTTTAGTCTACAAAAAAGCTAGTTTTAATGAAAATTAGATATAATACCAAAAAATCATATTTTTAAATGACAGCTGGTGGGTCAATGGGTTGAGAAAATTTATGATATCACGTGAATCAGTGGGTTTATTGGCTCGATTCCTGGCGGGACCGGTTTTTTCTGGAGCTAACGAGCCTAGGGTTAGAGAGATGGTAGAAATATACGAGGGTAGGGTTAATACATATTTAATAAGGATAAAATTCAAACTTTAAATATCACCTAAATTATTTTCTCTCTTGTAAACGCTGCTAACGTTATCATTATTATAATAATTTAAACACAAACAAATATTCCCATTATTATAATTTATATATTCTTTAAATTTTTGCCTATTTACAATTATGTCAAAAAAACATTCAATGTTTTTTCTGAGGAAGAGATAAAGTCATTTTTGAATTCTTTTAAAAAAATTATGAAAATTTTTTCCGGGGAAATTATCTTCCATGATTTGTAAAAAGAAACTTGTACCTAAGCTCCCTTTTTTTGAAAAAGAATATAGTAAATATCATTTTCACTAACTTGAAATTGTAATATTTGTTCATTTATAAACATAAAAATAATATAGACGATAAAGATGAAGTCAGAATAGAAGGGACAGACAATAATGAAGAGCTAGGAGAATCAGAAGACAGTGAAATATATTCGAAAATGGCTGAGATTCCAGATTGGAACATTATAGATACTAGCATTAGGCCTTATTGGACTTCTTAATTATTCTTATTAAAGAGATTTAATATATATTATTGTTGCTTGATACTCTTATCATTATAAATGCGTATTTATGTAAATTTTGTATATTATATTTTTATTATATTACTTAAATATAATAATAATCTTATTCAAATTATTTAGAAATTAATTTAGTGAATATTGGAATTGTTTTTTATATAATTTTTAAACATCATAAGGCGACAATGGATTTATTAGAAACATAATATTTACAATTTAAAAACTTAACTAATCATTATTTTTTGGCCGTTCACCTAAATATATAAATGCAATATAAATTATAGATTGGGTTAATACTGCCTAAATACAGACATGATAAATACAAAAATTAAATATAAACTTGTATAAAAAATTACATTAAAAAAATAATTTAAAAGAAGTAAGAATACCATTGATTCAAATTAAAATAACATAATTAGTCTTTTAAATTAGAATGATTCTCATATAAGCCTTCCATTACATCTATGAGAGCAACATCGACATACGATCTCCTTACCTTTGACACTACCCACCTCATAGCCATAATTCCAGGTGAGTTCTGTTCCAGCCACTATGGTTCTATTGGCGAAAAGAGCAATGGCAGGAAATCTGACATCCTGACCAGAAACAAAAACGTTCTGGACAAAAAGGTTTGGATCGCAGGAATGATTCAGGTACCTGTTATTGTGGCATTTGCATATTATTCAATAAAAAGAATTACACATTTCTTAATTCCATCTTCATTAACGAAAATGTAAAGATAAAATTTATAAACATTTTTTTAAATAATAGTATACCTTCCTACGTTGCCCTCGCGTTTAGCGTCCATGACGTAACATTTGCGTTCTCCGTCAAATAACGAACGGGTAGATTTAACGGAATTCGAGCTCAAGTTAGAATCGAGATTGGGATATTGAGAACTGGGATTAAATGTTGGCGGTCTATCATAGACTTGGAAAGAGTAATTATCTGCTTCTTTGTTCCGCTGCTTAAGCAAGGAGAGTGAAGATCGTCCTGTAAAGCCAGTATTTGTTTTCCCATGATTTTTATCCCAATTGACAACCGAATCCACTAAATCGCAACCGTTACCTGTGTTATCGTTATAATCTTCTCCGGAAAACTCCTGTTTTAAGTACTCAGCACACTCTATGAAATCTAACTGCGCCAGATACTCGTCCCCCTCCTGATATCCATTGAGTTCGGCTTTACGGTCTGTTAATATCCGGCCGGTGTAAGTGCAGACGAAGGCGCCAAGAGGGATGTCGTTTAGGCACCGGATGCCCCAGCCTTTCTGTCGTGTTTTAAATAGTTGAAGTTTGTACCGGATCCCATTTTGAACTACACGATTTAGGCAGGCTCGCTTATTGCATGAGCAGTTGGAATTGCACTCGTATATGCCAGTGCCGAGGGGCTCCAGCAGCCGGCGGTAAACGTAACTGACGATTTGGTTAAATATGAATGATAAATAATATATTCTTTCTTTTCCTTCTGAAACTCATAAAATATTTTCTTTTCACATTCTTACCTTCTCAATCTTCTTTATTTCCCGGTATATTACCAAATACTTTTTCTCATGCAAATTCATCATATCTTTTACCCGCCGGTTTTAGCCAAGCCAATCTCGGTTCGAGATTTACCGGTTAAGTTATTGAATAAAGCCACTCCTATCCGTCGGGCAGAATCGGCAGTTAATCGTTGACATTCACAACTATCCGAGTCGAGGCACAGATCAGTGCAGGAACAACAAGAAAGAAAGCCAGAGTCTCGAGAAATCCTTATAATTATTTTTTTCAAATCAAGTGGAAGAGTATTAATAAAAAATAAACAAACTTAATACACTACGTCAATTCAACATTAAATATTTTATCTTTTGTAATTATTATGCTAGTCTAGGAAAAAAAAACCTTTATTTTTTTAAAATTTATATATTTTGGGGGTAAAATGTGCACTTTAATTAAATATAAAAAGGATCACATGATAATTGTGAATATATATGTCGCGGAACAAATTAAAAGCTAATAACTGGCGTGGAATAGGGTACGTGATATGCAATGAAGATAGTCCTACACGAAATGTTCATGTTATGATTATTTTTTTTACCATATAATACAATTAATTATATGTTTATATCGTATGTAGTATAATTTTAAAGAACTCCGTCGAATGTACTTGATGTCGGCATGTGGTTAGCATAACTCTGCTATCATAGTTAGCGTGAATTCGCAGCGAAGTTAGTAATGTCAATTAGGGAAGGTAAATTTTGAAATTATTTCATTATTTAGGGACAAAGTAATCTAATTGACTATAGATTTGGATATAAAAGGCGTTCAAATTGTGGAATCCCCTAAGAGATCTAAATGTACATTAATGTATAAATTGCAAAATTGTTCTATTTATTTTTATATATCAATATGAAAGATAAGAGGTCAATGAGGAGGAATATCAAAAAAAGGAAAAAGATGGCTTGAAGTATATATGAATTTGAATATAAAAGAGAATACATAAAAATATAGAGCTGGAAAAAGATGTATTATGGTGGAGTAAAAATGAAATTATATTATAAAAAATGACAAAATTGGCAAGAAAGATTTTAGCAATTCCTGTTCGCAACTTCAGAGCGAACTTTTTCAAAGACAGGAAGACTATTAGAAGAAATTGATTGAAACCCGAAAATGTTGATGCTTTAATATTTTTAAATTATAAATATGAAGCTAATTTATAGTTGTGCAATTTATATTATAATTATTATTTGTATGGTTTAATAATTAAATACCAAATAAATTGTCAATTGAGATATAAAAAATAAGCTAAAAGCTAATAGTAAAATACTAAAATTAATTTCTATGGGCGGACAAATAATTCGGGACAAATAAAAAAAAATCGCGCTGGGCAGGTAAAACTTTTTTTAAAAAATTTGGGTTCGGCCAGGATTAAAAAATTAGGCCCGATTATGAACCAAAAATTTACTTTTATTTATATCCACAAATAATTGTGTAGAACAAGAATAAATCGCCATAAAGCTATACAATCAAAAATAAGGTATGCAAAACTCATTTATAAGAAGTAAAATCTGGGTGACCCGTCATTTTTGACAGGTTAGCTACTAGTCTTAATGTACGAACATTAATATTGTCTTTTAATTAAATGGGATACCATTTTTTAAAAATTGCTTTTACAGTTTCAAAGATATCAGAAATGCAACGATACCTTTCATTTTGCTGCTATTAAATTATTTAAACCTCTAAAAGTTTAGTTGAATAACTTTTCAATGCATTTTTGCACTAAAACAAGCTAAATTTTATTAAAAAATATTAAATATTTTTGTAATTTATCATATATATTGCCTCTATTTTTTTCAGACTGATATTTCATTTTTTTTAAAATGCATTTATTACTTTTATGTTTTCTTCTAATAAATGGCAATTTCATCATATTTTCCTTCAGGTTGATTCCTTTCAAAAAACTAATTACAACCCGAAAGGAAGAAATAAATTTGAATACCTAAATTGGCCTTATTCATTACATTTTTTTAATTTTAAGGTTATTTTATAAGATACGTTTAGTAAATTATAATTTTTGGTATAGACCTATACCGTATTAGTATTGGCTTATTAAATCCTTACAAATTCTTCTTCTTTTTTTAACCTAAACCCAGCTAGAAATTTTTATTTAAAATATTATAATTAAATTTTTTAAAATAACATCTAATTGCTTTGTCATAATCACAAAGAAATTTTAATTTCGAATTTTTTTAGACCCGTCTGGCCCGGCAAGCCCGAAGAATTTGCTCAGAGGTGACAAAATGGTTTGGACATCTATTAAAGAAAAATCATGGCTTGAGTAATATTATCATGACTAAAATCTTAATTTAAAGTTAAATCATTTGTATTTAACAATCCAAACTGGTACCAACACGGAATATACAAGATCACTGATACCGATACCAACAAATAAATCATGATGTTTATAGGATAAAGCAAAGATCATAATTCATTCATCTTATAATTATTTTAAAAAATATATTTATTTATCATTTAGAACTAATTTATAAAATTGATAAAAGTAGTGCTGTGAAGTAACGTCGTTACTTTTTTGAAGAAAAGGACGCCATTCGTTACCTTCATCTAAAGGTAACGAGTAACGGTAACGCGTTTCTTTTTTTGAGTAACGGTAACGCAAAACGTTACTTTATATTTTTTCTTAAAAAATATCAATAAAAAGAAAAACATATTTTATTGTATTATAAAATTACTTTTATTTATTTTTTAATTCATAATATTAATAATTTAAGCCGAGTTTTAATTCATATCAACCACTTCCAACATTTTTTTTAAAATTCTCGTTGTTAAATTATCAGTCGAAATTAATATTCAATCAAAATTCAAAGTAAATATAATGATATTATTAATTAATTTATAATTTATTTTAAAAGAATATTATGTCCATAGTACTTACTTCTTCGGATGAAGAAGATTTAACCCTTTCCTGGCCCCAATTTGAATTATATTTTAAACCAATTAAGAAAATTAATGGTACCAAGTCTACACTTTGTAAATGTAAATTACGTCCCAACGCAAATATTTCAACGTCAATGTCAAGTAGCTCAAACTTAAAAAAACATTTGAAGGTAAAGAATTAATTAATATATAATTATTTTTAACATATAAAAACTTAATCATGAAATGATTTTAAAAACATTTTTATTTAAATTTCATTATAGATTTTATTATTAAAATACTATATATAGCATCTTATTATTTAACCATGTATTCGCTAGCTACGACTCTTTCAATTTTAGAGAGCGAAGAAAATAATGCATTTGGGATATCTCACTCCCACTATAATCATTATAATATCAAAACTTAAAAAATTGGCTTTAAATAATTTTAAGTTTTGTAAGCCGATTATTGATTCAATCCTGGAAGCCATAGATAAAAGATATACAGTTCAAATATTGCTTATAATTTATATTTTGACTATCATATTTTCAATAGATTCAAACACATCTATGATGATGAATATATACTATCGGCAATAATTCACCCACTATTTAAATTGGATTGGCCCTGGATAAAATTAGAGGTCAATAAAGGAAGAATGCTGGAACTTATTTCCAGTTTGAGAAAAGATATTGATAAAGAAAGAACAAGCTTGATTCCTTTATACAACATACATACTAGAATATTTTCAGATAAAGATAAAAAAAATTTTGATGAGGAAATGAATGAAGATCTCTGTGAAGATGATCTTTCAAGCTTTTTTCAAAATAAAGATATTTCCTTAGATATTTTTAATAAATTCCCCGAATTGAAATTTTTGTTTATTAAATATAACACCCTTCCATCCTCTGCGCCAATTGAACGTGTGTTTAGCACGGCGAAAGCTGTGTTGAGTACTAAGCGCTCATGTTTATCTGATCAAAATTTTGAAAATCAATTGTTGTTAAAAATAAATAAAAATTGTTACATAAAGATGTTATCTTATGATATATTATTTTTGTATAATTTTATTCATTATAATTATATATGAAAATTTTATTATTAAAAGATCTTATTTTATATGTTCTTTTTGTATAGTTTTTATTATATATTGTCGGAAAAAAATAAATATTTTTTTGCATTATATATAACATTTATTTTTAAGTAACGAGTAGCCCGTTACTTTTTTGAAAAGTCGGTAACGCGCGTTCCTTTTGTAAAATGGTAACGAGTAACGGTAACGCGTTCCATTTTTCAGATGTAACGAGTAACGGTAACGCGTTTCTTTTTTGTAGTAACGTTTACAGCACTAGATAAAAGTATTCTTTCTTTCTTATCGATTTAGATAATTTGTATTTTTTTAATATAGATTTATTAATGGCTACTAGTATCGGTTATAATTGAAAGTGTATCAGTGCATCTCTGATATAATATGAATCAGAGTTTGAAAAAAAATCTTCGAAACATTTTTAAGGCAATTTTATTTTATAAAATGTTGATTTCATCTTGAAAAAATTATTTATGCATGAAAATTATGGCAAAATTAAATTAATCTTCTTTTAAAAAAAAACTAAAATCTTCAAATTTTACTAAAAATTTTTTTCAAATTCTGATAAATATTTTAAAATTCAAAATGATAGCAGATTAATCAGAGAAATGTTAGTCGACCTTTAAACATTGTTATATATTTTAAAAAAATATATTGATAGATATAAATAAAGTATGGTAATGTTATTTATTGGGGTCGGGGTAGAGGGCGCCTCCAAAAGTCAGGTTCACAGACCAGGCAAAATGCTTTCGCGTTGACCCAGGCAACTTGTGCAAAATGTTTTTATGGGCTGGAAGTTGATAAAAAAAATTGTATTTTTTTATTTATTAAGGGAAATTTCTTTTTATTTTTAAATCATCGTTTGCATTTTTATTTAAAAAATGTAATTAATTTTTATAAAACAAACAAGAAACGAAATTTACTGACTTAACATCGTCGGTTGGTACCGGAGTTGAACTATAAACGAAATCTGGAGGATAGGAAAAATCGAAACTATTGACGCAAGGGATGGCTACTGGTTCTGACCTATTAGTTATATCCTCATCAATCACGTTAGCTACTGCCTAAAGGGGGAAAAAATAATTTATTTTATAACATATCCTGAGCTAAGATTATAGGAGTGATAATTTATCTCTAAAATACAGCCATATTTGTTTTTGATGCACGTTAAAATATTGATCTGTGTTTCGGATATAAGTTTTTTGAATAAAATTTGGTATGAGGGGTTATATCAATGTCGTAAATTTAGTATATATTCTGTACCAAAAATTTAAAGATATGAGCCTTCAAAGTTCAAATCAAGATCTTTAATGTATCTCAAATATCTGATAAATATTTATCCCAGTCAAAAATTATTATATCATTTTATCACAAAATTGGAAATCTTTTTCTTTTTATATAATTATGTCATGTAAGATTTTACAATCAGGCTTCTTAATCCATGTTAACAGTTCGTAGCATAACATGCAAAATGTTAAATATTGATAATATATACGCACCGGCTAACTGCAAGGGAATGAATTGAACAATTTATACTTATCTTATTTAGTTCCCCAAAATAGGTTTAAATCTGTATGCGTGCTTCTATATAAATAAAACTAGATAGCAGTGGTTAATGCCTCATAATATGTGAACACTTTACATCACCAAGAAAAGATATTTACATGAAAAGTGAAAAAAAAAATTTTTTGAACTGGATAAAAAGTTTTGGGCAGTTCTTAGAAAATTCTATGTAAATTTTAAAAGATGAAAATAAGTATCACTAGAGTCCCAAGCGTTATCATCTCAAAAAATTATTTTTGCTTTCGTAAATATGATATTTTTTAATTTTTTTAGCATTCTCTTATGGAGAACTTTAAGGGTTATAAAACGATATATGTGATTAATGTAAATATTTATGGAGTATTAATTGGTTATAAATCATAAAAAATCAAGAAATCATATCAGAATCTATTTGAATAATTTTTATTCTTTTTAAAAATTGGTATACTAAAATAGCATATTTGGGGCCAATTTTTCATGTAATGACCCAAGGCCATTTCCAGACAGAACGTTTTTTCAAAGCGGTTTTTGGGCAATGTAACCAGCAATTTTTTTTTATTTCCAAAAAAATGTTAAATTCTAGAATTAATTTTTTTTATATAATTTTTTTTATACAATATATTTTATAAAAAAATCAATCCGGAGCCACATTTTTAAAAATGACATTTAATCGTTATTAAAATCAAACCAGTTTGTTTTCTATTTACGATTAAAAAAATGGGGATCTAAATTGTTTTTTTTAAAAAATATAATTGGAGAAGTTAACATTTTTTGGGGGAAATAAAAAATTAATTGCTGGTAATATTATCCAAAAACCGCTTTGAAAAAATATGTCTAGAAATGGCTCAAGAGCTATTTGGCGCTATAAAAAAAAGTTATTTTAAGAAAAATTGCATTTATTAAAAAAAACAACTTAAAAGCAATTTTATAAAACCTTCTTTTTTTGCAATAAACAACAAAATGGAAAATTTAAATCAAAAATTTTATCAAAAAATATATATATAAACTATTTTTTCCAAATCTCGATTGTACTCATAGTCTTTAGTGCCTTACCATTATTCTTTATAATAAATTCATCTGTCAATTTTTATGCATATATCAAAAAAATACAAACCTCAAAATTGCGGGTAATGTCGAGATGCTGGCCAAAACTAAAATAATCCACTGGCAAACGACAAGAAGTTATGGATAGATATGAGAGGAGTTCTGGGTAGGAGGTTATGGTCAGACCACACGGAGTAACGTAGATTACCTTAGGAGATCATGTGTGCAATAAAGTTATAAAAAAAAATGTAGAAACGTTTTGTTAAAAAAAATGGAATTAAATGTGTCTCAATTAATAAAGAAAATTAAATATCCTAAAATTGTCATAATTAATAATAATATTTAGAATGATATATAATTCAGAAAATCCTAAATGTTATGTAGGGAATGTGATGAATTTCCTGAATTAAAAATATAAAAAATGAAATGAAAAAGGCGTTTAATATGAATACCACATATTTAGTAAAACATCGTCAATGTGTATCTATATGGAAGGAATCACATTACTTATTGAAAACCTTTTATATTAAAAAGTCTGTATGCCATTTCTTTTTTAATAAAATCGCTCTTTATAATAACTTAAACTAAAATTTAGAATATAAAGATTAAAAAAAAGAAGAGTTTTGATGAAACATAAATACCCCAATTTAATTTTTTTAGTATGATTTTAAAAAATTATTTTGGAATCGGAACGGAATCGTACTATAAAATTTAATTTAATTAATATGTTTTCCTAAATTTTAGAATATTATTTCCAAGAATAACCATAAATCGTACTTTTATAATAACAAAATTCATTAAAACAGGATTTTAAATGAACTTTGTACCTATTTCTAAAAATAAAATTTTGGCTCGGATAAGACTTGGATTTTTAAAATTTGAAATTGGGTTGTGCCTAAAAAAAATAGGCCCAGTGTAGGACTATGGTGTACATTAATTGAAGCATATTTAAAAAATTTTAAGAAATTTATAAAATTGCCACCGATATTTAAAAAAAATTAACCTTTAACTTTTCTGGTAATGATAAATCTATGGACATTTGGAAAACCCTGTTCAATTTTTATGAAATTTAGTATACAAATTAAGGTTCATGTTACCGATATCTGGGGCTTTTATATAATTGGAGATTTCAAGTGTTAAAACATGTAAAATCACCTTTTGTATGAGTCGGGTTTAATTTAATCATTGATTAAAAACGAAATTGTAAATAATCATTTACTATTAAATGAAGCATATACTTTAAATTTTTTAGATTTAAAAAATTTTAGCATTTCATAATGATATCTAGAATCTCCTTAATCAAATATGAGTTATTAGATTTTTCTAAACCTTTAAACATACGTTACTAATATATTACCAATATATATGAGTAAAAAAATGGATAAATTTAGTAAAAAATTAAATTAACAATATTTTTTATATCAGTGACATTTTGTTTATTTATGGTAATCAAAAATCCCTATTACACCATGTCTAGGCTGTGGATAAGGCATTGGACTAGGCTGTGCAGATGACCAATATAAAATATGGCATGAGTTACTTAATTTTTTTCTTTCTATCATTCTCAATAAAAGTATTTATGCCATATTTTAAATATTGAAATAGTAAACTTGGTGGGGGCTAAAAATTTTATGAGCTAGGTAACTTGTGCAAAATATGTTGTGGAACTTTGGAAAAAAATAAAGCTATATCAAGAATAGTACTAGGAGGCTAAATTTTGGATTTAACAATTTCTCGGTCCAAATAAAAAGGTCAGGCTGCAAGGTTATCATTTTGTTATGGTATTATAAATATATGTTGGATACTTAAGTACAGGGCCTAGCCAGAAATTTCTTGCTAGGGAGAGGTAACTGCTTTCATGGGGGGGGGGGGGGTGTCTATTTTTTGAAATAAAACAAATAGTTAGGCACAGAAATTTTCTTGCTATTTTGATTAAAAATTTGTAAAGGTAAATATGAATACAAAATAATGCTATCATATATATAATATGATAATTTTTATTTTTAAATTTTAACAATAATGAATTAGAAGTCAAATTCTGTGGTATTTATTTCATAAGCTATTAATACTAAATTTTATTATGCCAATCTTTCGTCGATGTGCTCGATAGAATTTTCTTTATGTTGAGAATGAAGCCTCACAAGAAGCGTTTGATACCCCAATGATGATGGCTGCTGTAAATGCAAGATGATATTTTTTTAAACATAATATTTATGATATTTTAAATTATGAGTTTCTTTAACTTCTGCAGCTGTTTCTATTTCTGTTCATGATTAACATTTCCACATTTAAAGTTTAATAATGATTTAAATGGGCCATTTTATCTGGTATAAAATAATCAGCATGGAGGAGGGGGTAATGTATAAAACATGATAGAAGATTAAATCAACTTCTGTAAATCTATCTAAAAAACGATCTACAATAATTTCATAATTCTTCTTAAAGAACTATAATTGGAGTCCTTTTCACAATCAAATTACAATTAGGTATCGCCTAAAAAAAACTTAAATATTTGTAGGCGTTTTAAATACCTTTGATGATCTTTGAGGGATGAGATTAAATATTGATATACGTTTTTCAGTCATTATTCTTAACAAATCAAAAGAATTATCACTTTTTTATTTTTTAATATATTAATAGTCAAATTAATATAATTTTTAGAATTCACTCTATTAGTACCTACTGACTGTAGATTAGCTAATATAATGTAATTTATATTAACACATTGAGACAAAAGACCAGAGGCTTCAACTGGAAGGTATACCTCTAAGTTAAATAGAAGGGTAAAATAATACTTTATCAATAGCCGCACAATTCTCATAAATAATAAGAGATGTTTCTTAAAAACCAGTCCATCTCTGGTTTAAAAGTCTCTTAAGAGTATAGCCTGTATTTACAGGATACATTAAAACGCCTAAATAAATTATACAATGCATAGATAAATTAAAAAAATACAATATTATAATAGCAATGGACATTTTAATTAATTTTTTTTTGGACAGACTTACGTTTGCACCATCATATTCCTGGCTTATTACATTTGATGAATTAATATTTAATTCATTAAGTTGCTTTAAAATACAGTTAATAATGCTTTCAGCAGAAAGACATTAAATTAATGATTCCTATTAGATTTTCTTAAATTTTCCACAAAAATATAATAAATAACAAGGTTTAACCTAAATCTTTTGTCTTATCAGTCTTAAGACAAAAAAAAGCATCTCACTTTTGTTACATTTTTCTGAAATAATTAGAGTTAATTTTGAATTTAGGGTAATGTATACTGTGCATTTTGGATATTTATTACACAATTTATTTAATTCAAGATATTTTTGGATGGAGCGTGAAAACATTGCTAGAAATATTCCAAAAGAATAAATTTTGTTTTTATTTTTTACAGCATCCATAATTTTTATTAAACCTGCCCCACAAAAAAGTAGCTCCATTATGCTAAGAAGTAATATCAAATCAAATATTGATTTAAGATAATAACAATTATGGTTAATTTGCTGATACCAGTTGTTATCTCACTGTCCTTATTTATATTAAGATTTTTATCATGCCATATTGTTATTGAATTTAAATGAGAATTTGAGCTTTTATTTTATAGCAGTCCCTTCATATCAAAAAATCGACTCATATTGGGCTTTTGAACAACAATAGCTAAATTTATTTTGTCCAAATTCATCACTTAGACAATTAATGAGTGAATAGATATTTTATAACTAATATTTTTAAAGGTATATTTTTGTTGTTTATTAATTTATATAAATTAAATAATATTTGTCTAAAAATTTGTTGTATTTTTCTTAAGATTTAATTGCAAATTAAAATTTAATAACTAAAATTTTAAATTTGGGTTCCCAGAAAAGATTTAGTGTTTATTTTTGGGGGCAAAATTTTTTTCCGAGGGGCCATGTTTGGAAACCAACCTCATCCCATGGATGGCCCTGTTTAGTAAGCCAATTACATTTAAAATGTACAATTATGATTTTTTAAGCTATATAAATTAAGTAAAACTAAATTGTTCATAAATTTAATTAACTTAAATAAAAAATATTATTGTCTTCATTCATATAAAATGAAGTGAAAATTTACTTTTGTATTATTTCTTATCATTCTATTCCATCCTGTTTGAATAGGAATATATAAAACACTAATATCTGACTGAAAGTTCTTAGGATCTAGTGAAAAATATGATAGACATTTAGGTGAACAATTGTGTGGTGTATATTTGGCCATTTTCATAATATCATTATCAATTTTTGTATATGTTCCTAAGGATTCTTGTGAGGTATTTTCATTAACTTTCATAATTTTAATAGAAGATTGAGGAACAATTTTATTAGAATTATGAAATGATACCCTATTTTTATCATTGCTAAAATTTGTATCTAAACTTTTTGGAAAATATTTCTTCAAAGCAGCATCCAGATTTGGTTGTGCAGATTGTGTTATGTCATATGATTTCAGTATAGTCTTAGACGCGTTAGTTTCATCATGCATGTAAGTTCTATCAGGTTCTAAATAATCTTCATCATAACTGGCACCACTTTCATCACCCTCATCATCAGTTTCAGTTATTTTCAAAAGTTTTTGATAAGAATTATCTAGCATATTATAAATCATGGAATATTTTTTGTTTAAATTATCAAATTCATCATTAATGTTACTAGCAGTTAGCATTATATAATCCAGTATTTCTTGTTGATAGCCGTTCATTTTTTAAATTATTTAACAAAATTCAGAAATAAAAAGATAATGTGACTTCAAACATCTTACCTGTCAGAAATGACTTAGCGGACAGGTCAGTCGCACAATAAAACAATTTATAATGTAATAAAAAAATTTAAATTTCTAAATTGAACATTATGACAATTTTACAGGTCTCTTATTTAAATAATAATGTAGTAAAATACTTATAATAATGTCTAACTTATTTTAAATTATATTCCTCTACATACTCTATACAGATCTCAGATTCAGGCTAAAAAAATTTAGTTGCCCAGGCGAAACTGAATATGAAAATCTAAAAAAAAATCGAAATTTACGTAAACTCTTGCTCGAGATAATAAAAATTAGTTTAATAAAAAGAGGAAAATGATTATTCAAATAAAAATTAGTAGTGTTATAAACATTTCTTAAAAAATTAAACGCGTTTGTTTTTATTATCTTCAAAAACAGGGTTTGTTTATAACTTATGACGTAAATTTTAAAAATTTTTTATTTAAAATAAATAATTACCTTATAGTATTTAACATAATGCATGTTTAAAATTATAATTTAAACAAATAAAAAAAAAATCATATAAAAAAAGTTTCGCAAGAATTTTTAATATGGATAAACTTTTATAAATCATATAAAATTTAATTCTTCATAAAAAGTATAAATTATAATAATTTGAATTGTGTTCAACTATTAAAATATAAAGCCCTTGTGGAAACATAAAACAAGAAAGAAATTTAGAATAATCACATTAAAAATAAATAAATTTTAAAGATATTAAATATTTTACTAAGTATTTACTATACTTAATGATTTTTACTTTATGCAACTATTATAATAATTTAATAAGCAACAATATAATATAATTATTAACAGGATATAGTTATCCTATGTAAAATAATAAATATTACAATCAAATATCTCTTTAAATTGGAACCGGAAGATTTTTAAATAGAATATGTACTATTTGGACACATTTTACATTTGGCTAGGTTAGAATTATTTTATTGAAAATAGGATGTTACTTTAAAGTATTTATTATATAGCCATAGGATTCTATTATGTAATTGTTTATTTTTATTATTATTAAAAATGTAGTGTTTATTTTTTATATTATATTATATATTATATTGAAATTATCGATAATTGTATAATTAATATTTTTTTAGTTTTTAAAAGAAAGAAATAAAATAATTGTTTAAAAATAAAATATTGTTTGTCAATATTATTTTAAGTTAATTAAGAGATAAAAAAATAGTGAAAATAAAGTTAGAGAGTTCTTAACCAATTCAGTAATCTATATAAAAAATAAAAGTCATAAAAGTGGTACCGTTAAAAAGACACTTATAATTAATTCGATATAACTACTTACTACCATCTATACGAGGATTTTTTTAAAAAAACGGTAAAATTCATAATCAAAGGTACAATATTTTTCTTTATTGAAATTTAATGTATTGTCTAGTAATTATTTTAACAATAATTGCATTAGCATATTTTTTTTCATTTAGAATTATAAAAATTATAGAAATAAAATTTTTAATAAGTGCTATAAATATACAAAAATTAAATCCTTGAAATAATTTGTAAGGTATAAGTTAAAGTATAAAAAAAATACGTTCAACAAAAAGAATATAAGAACTTTCAAAAGTATGTCATAATGTATTTATTTAGTATTAGTTTTTAGTCTAATATTAAACATTTATATTTGGTATAAAAGAAGAAATATTAATAAGGAGACGAATAAAATAAGATTGTTAAAGCAAATGGATAGGGAAAAAAATGAAAAATATGATAAATTGAAAAATTATATAATGAAAAATATGGAATGTTAAAAACAGATATCTTTAGAGATTCTGAAAAAAGTAAATTTGGAATTAATGTTAATCAAACAGAGATCAGATTCTGAAAAGAAAGAAATTGATATGGAAAATAAAAATATAGAAGGTGAAAATAATGAAATTGTAATAATAAATATGACAAAGGATATAGTAATAAAAGAAATAGAGATTGAAAATATATATAAAAAAAGAAAATTTGGAAAGTGAAAAAGAAAAATTACTTTAAAAAGTTGAAGAAATGAAATGGGAAATTAAAAAATTGAATAAGGCAAATCAAAGGTATAATGGTGAAACGGGTCAAAATAGAACATGTTATAATTGTGGGAAATATGGTCATATAAGAACAGGGGCGGACTAGCGACGCTACGGCCTCGTGGGCATTTTTTTATAGCGGCCACATTTATATGGGGGTGACACACCCATACCCCCATTAATGGCTTCTTATTTTTTGGAAATAAGTTCAAACGTTTTACATTTTTAGTAAAAATAAGAATAGTATTATACGATAATTATATATTTTATTTTTAAAAAATGCACATCTAATATCATATTCATTACCTATGTAAAATAATATTCATCGAAAATATATATTTTATATTAGATTTACAACGATATTGCACTATAAAATTAAATCATACATCACATGTTAAATATAAAAAAAATGGATACTCAATATATTAAATCAATTAATTATAAATATAAAATTATTGCAGTTATACAATATTACAGATAATAAAATTGCTGCACTTTTATGAAATCAGGCACCGATCATATTGTAAATAATATTAATAAGTTTCTAATAAAAGAATAAAGAAAATATATAATTTTTACGTTAATAAATCTCTCATTAACTTTGAACCTTTGCGCAAATATACAAGAATATCTTCTAGTTCAATCTATGCTAATAGTTCTCGTTCAACTTACATCATTAAAAACGCTTCTAATTTTTCTTGGTCAATATTAGCTCTCAGCTTATTTTTATAATTTTTAATTTACTAAATGCTTTCTCGCAATTAACCTGCGTAAATGATAAAGTTAAAATGTATTCGTAAGCCAAAAATAAATTAGTGTCACTTGTATGCATTTTGTATCTTTTAAGAATTTCATACATGCATATTAAACACTTGGTACATTTATTATCACACTGATTTATTATATTGTAATATTCCATCTTCATTTGACTCCTCACTTGTACATGCGATATTATCGTCCGTTTCTTTTAATTCTGATACCAAATCTTTGAATACACTGGCAAATGAACATATTTCGTTATGAAATTTAACACTCAATATATATGCCAATTGTGCCAGTTTTTCCAAGGCCTTTTCAGAAATACCTATACTATTTATTTCATCACTTGGATGCAAATATTGCACATTTAAGATAAGCTCTCAATTCGCAGAAAGTAGTTCCGGATAGGACGAAATAGTTCGAACCTATAAAGGTCAATCGATTCTTGAGGACGTTCATCTTGGCATTTGTCACTATATATTCTCTTCGCTCGTCTTATTCGACCTTTTTACAGAGCATTTTGTACTCAGATACTCTCCGGGAGCTATAAATATGAAAATGTTTCATTTAAATTAGCAGCCATTTTATTGCTTTATTTTGAATCGATGATACAGAAAATTTAGCATCTTCTTACATTTTCCATGCTGACTAAGTACCTAATTTTTTAGTTTGAAGATATGACAGTGGCCCCATTATTTTAAAAATTTTCAAATATATTATAGCTGTACTTAGAGTCATAAATTTACATAAATTATCTAGTTATTGTCTCAAATTATTTATTATCTATTATAAATTGAAGTGCCTTTATCGTTATTGGGAGCAAGCTCTCTTTACCATATATCCATCTAAGGGTTTTTTCACGTGCCCACCACCTTATCTCACCTATTTTTAGCAGCCTTCTCAACTTATTTTGGCCAGATGAATTATTCTGTTTTACCCAAGCATCCATCCTTTTATCCTCTTCACCGACCTGGATTTTATTTGATTTCAATGAATTAAGAACAAGAAATGTTGGCTATATTATTTCTACAATTAATCAATGTATAAAATATAATATAATAAATTAATCAAAACTTAGCTTTCACTCTACTCAAACAGAAGCGTTTTCACTTCATTTGAAAAAAACAAAGAAAAGAACGTGGTAATGATGTGTAGCGACAAGCGACGTTATTGATATATTATGCATTAAAATATAGTAAACGACATGACAATTCTCAAGAAATGTGATATTCAAATCATAGAGATATCATTAAAAATAATAAATGATAAGAGAAAATAATGTGAACATAATAATAATTTTTTTCTAATAGGCCTCTATTTTGATATTTTCCTCTGATCGGCCTCAAAAATCGACATTCTCGCGGTCTCGTGGGCAAAATGCCCACCGGGTCTTATGGCCAGTCCGCCCTGTATAAGAAGAGAATGTAATGAAGGGATAAATCAAAGAATGTTACTAGTAGTTTGTAAAAGATGTGGAAACAAATGACATAATGCTGAGGAATGTTAAGTTCCGGTATACAAGTTATTTAATGAAAAACAAAGAATGACAGCTGCGTGTGAAAATTGTGGAAAGTTTGGGCATACTTAGAATAAGTGTTATAAAAATAAATAGTGAAATTCCAAAACATTTCCAGCAGTGTAATACAGAAAAAATGAAGGGATAAATAGAAAAAAGAAATATGGAAGATATAACATGTTTTAAATGTCGTAATATTGGTCATTATACAAAAGATTGTACAGTAGGATGACTGTATGATATTAAAATAAAAACATTTAGAGGAGTTACATCAAAAAATCAGTTGGATCGATTGAATGAAAATATATATAAATATAAGAATGAAGGAAATGGAAATAACACTTATGGGATTATAAAAATATGTTGGAAAATGTAACACGAAAGAATATGCAAATTAGTAATTTACCGATTTTAAAGTTGGAAGATAATAAAAATTTTGATTAATGTCCAAGAGTAAAAGTGAATGTAGGAAATAAAAAAATTCCGATGTTATTGGATACAGGGGCAACAATATCTATAATGGGGTATGATGAATTTCACAAATTATGGCGGAATGAACCCATAATTAAAGATAAAATGAGGGTAAAACAATTGAATGGTTCAGAAATTATTATATTGAGAAAAGTAAATTTACCGGTATTAATAAATAATAAATTTGGATCTTTGGGTATTGGAAGGAAAAATTGATACAGTTCTGGAATGGAATTGGATATCAAAATTTGGATTAGAAAATATTTTTTTGAATATATTTCAAGGGAAAAATGATAATAAAAATTAAGAAATTCGTGATAAGGAAGAAAATGAATTTTTGAAAAATAAAATGCTAAAAAGAGGTGAGATTAAAAATATATTAAATAATTCTGAGGAAATTCAGAAAAATTAAAAAATTATAAGTGATAAAATGGGTCAGGCTGATATTTTGGATAATAAAATTGACATAAGTATAATACCTGATACGGAAATTGAGAAATATATTGATATGTAAATTAATAATATTTCGGTTGATAATGTTTTGAAAAATTCAGAAATTGAAAAAAAATATTGATTTGGAAATTGATATTTCGGTTGATCTGAAAGTTGATAATATTTTGGAAATTGATGATGAAAATTTTAATTTGGAAATCGACAATAAGATAATTTCAGGGAAATCGAGGCTAGTGAATAGTTATTTAAAATGTGATGAGATATATAGACTCAAATTTGGAGTGGGAAAAATTACCTGTATCAAAAAATTTTCCGGTGAAATTGGTGAAAAAAAAATAAGTGTGGTAGAAGAGAATTTGGCTCTATTAAGGAAGGATATGGTTGATTTTAAGAATAAATTTTATTTGATGAAAAATTGGGATTATAAGATAGATATTTGTTTAAAAGAGAGTGGAGGATAATAAGGGGGTCAAAAAGCATAGGAATGGTATGAAAATGTAGTAAAAAAAAAGAAGAAATTAAAGGAAAAATTTGGGAATATATATGAGAAAGGTAAATACTAATTATCTGAGGGAATTGTAGAATATTGTAAGGAAAAAATTTGGGAATATATATATGAGAAGTATAAATGCTTATTATCTGAGGGATTGTTGTATATTCTAAAATTATTGAAGGGTTAAAAGGTTATGGATCGCTTAGTCCAATTGTATGAATTAAAAGTTTGGTAGTTTATGTGGAATATTGCTAGCAATATATTATTGAGTTAATGTATTGCATTGTAAAATTTGATTAAATGGTATTAATAAAATGGTAAAAAATATGTGCAGTTGGTTAAGTTTTTGTCTTAAATTTTATAGGAATAAAATTCAAAAGAATAAATGAAGTAAAATATGGGGGTCAAGTTGTATTATGTTAAAGCTTAACTTGATTTAATTTTTTTTATATATCGTTAGTAGAAGAATGTTGGAAGATAAAATGTTTATATGAGTTGGGATTGTAATCAAATGTAAATAGCTAAAAATAATTGAAAGTAATAAATTATCACATGAGTTTGTTAATGTACAATTTCTATTAAAAGTGAAAATGATACAGGGTAAGATATTATAATAAAAACAAAAAGTTAAAAGAATGAAACAGTATGTGTCTTTATTTTTACATTTAAAAAATAAATGACGATTCATTAATATATAACAAAACAAACACTACAAAAATACATATGGTAAAATTTTAATGTAATTTTTTTGCATTTACAATTTTTATATTACTTAAACTTTTTTATATAAAATACAGTTTAATATTTTTTTCAAATGTTTAATATATGACAAATTTTATATAGTAATACAAATAATACAAATTCATTTACATCAAATCCTGATCCTATTTATTCTAATTCAATACCTAATATATCTGCTACAAATAATTCCCATTATATCAATTCTCCCTTATTGTATAAAAATATTGAATATAGCCAGAGAAAAAATATTTTTCTTAGACAGACAGGCATAAATTTACATGTTGTACCTGTTTACGCCTGGGCACCATACAATGTTATGCCAACTGTTAAAGTCCCACCATCTAATGGTAAAAATTTAAGTATATTATGTACTATGGGAATCGAAGGTGTCATACTTTATCGCATCATCGAGGGAGCTTATAATAGTCTACTATTTCGAAAATATATGATAGAACTAATTAATATCATACCAAGGGATGCAGTTATTGTTAAAGACAATGCATCCATCCATAAAAGTCACCTCATTGATAGTTTTAAAGTGCGAGTAGAATTTTGCTCCCCTATTCGCCTCAACTTAATCCAATAGAGATTTTCTTTGGCGTATTATAAAACAAATATAGGTCAATGAATCCCCGACCAAATACAAGAAACGAAATCGTTCATAATGTAACATCAATTCTTAATGAATTTACTATTCCTTATGACTTTTCAAAATAAAATGCATCAATATTTGGAGAATGGTTATCGAGGACAACCATTGAATTAAGGTAAATTTATAAAAATATAATTTATATTTAAATATATTTTAAAGGAATATAGAAAATCGGAATACATAAAGAAAAAACGAAAATTAAAATATCCAATTTTTTATATTTTAATGCATTTTTTAAATCTGTTTTGTCATACATTATAGATTTGATCGTCATTTATTTTTTGAGTATTATATAAAAATAAAAAAACATATGGTTAAATCTTTTTAATTTTTTGCTTTTATTATATTAATATACCCTGAAAGGAATTAAAAGATAGTTGTTTTTTTTTAAAAAAAGCAATTAATTATTAAAAGATTAAGAATTAAAAGTAGTAGATCGTAAAAAGGAAAAATTGTAAAACTTGATAATTTTGATAAGCGGTAATGAGAAGAGAAGAAACGTAAATTGTGAAAAGGCAACTAAGATAAGAGGAATATAATGGTAATGAAGGAAATAATAAAATGAAGATTATAATGTTGTTGTTTTGTGTAGTGAAACATAAGCAAAAAGGGGTATTGTATGATTTAGGGAAATGTGTTATTTGTCGTAATTGAATAAAAATATTAAATTATTTAATATGTTAATTTTCGTATAATTTTATTTGATAGATTATAATAAAAAAGTATATTTATAAAAAAAGGAGTAATAAAAGAATTTTCAATAATGCTTTGTCTATATTTTAATTATTTTTGCAAAGAAAATAATTTTATATGGATGGGTTTTAATTAATCGTCAATATATTTCATTAAATCATCACAACACTGTAGTTGAATCACTCATTTAAAAGTAAAACTTTACTTTATTTTCGTATTTATTAAATATAACCTTATTGAAATATGATAAGTATAATATATTAATTTGTTTTTAAAAACATGTTATGATGGTTTACTTTTATCAGGGATGTGAACCCGAACCCTCGTATTTTGGCTGAACCCGGATCCTTTATAAAAGTGGAGGGTCCAAGGATTCTAGGTGTCATAAAAAAAATTTAAAATATAAATATTTTTTTAAAAAATTATATAAATTTTTTAAAATTTTATTAACTTTTTTTGTGGAATCATTTATTTTATCTTCGCGTTTTTCTTTCAATTTTCTTTGTGGACTTCCATTTTATTTAGAGATTAATATCATTTAGTGTGGGTAATAATATTTTATTATGTGAATTTTTTAATATGCTATGTTATAGAAATAGTTGATTATTTTTAAAGTTAATTGTGTAATAATATTTTAATTTAAATGATATTTCACAACACGTTGGTCCTCAATTTGTATGATGCTAAAACGATTATTAAGTTTGAAAGATTTCTGTAATAATTTTATTATAGGAGCATATGAAGTCATTTTGTTGAAAGATGATTGTTGCCAAATAAAGGACCTTACTAGTGTATTAGTTCCTTTAAAAATAACAATATTAAGATTACAATCAAAACAATTATGTTTATTTGATTTTTATGGATAGGATTAGATGCGGATCAGATTTAGAAAAATTTACAGTCCTTTTTACACGAAATATTAGAAATGAAAATTTGAGAGCAACAATATTTGCAAAATAGTGTTGTATACGCTTCATTTATACCCTCGATATCAAGTTTTGAGTATTGAGCAAAAACAAATGGCTAAAGACCATCTTAAGGATTTATGGCATACGCAAAACTCTATTGTTTACAATATATTGGAGGCTACGACAATATCTATTGGTTGTACTGATAATAATAATAATGATAGAAACATTGATGATCTTGAAACTTTACTTTTAGATAGAGAAAAAAAAATTAAATTATCATCAGATAGAAAGGAGAATCAAAAAATGCCTATTGCATCTTTAATAGTAAAGTTCTCAAAAGTTAAATATTTTAAAATTCTGGGAAAATTCTTCAATATATCCTAGAATCTTCATGGCTGTACCGGCGACGCAAGTATACAATAATTTTATAAAGATATCTATTTTAAGTAAGGGTAGAACGTGAATTTTCATCTTTGAAATAATTGTCTATACGTGGAAATCTCAAGGATGATATTTTAGAAGATATTATGATTGTGCGATTAAATCATTTAAAATATAAATTATTTCATTTTTAAATTTTTCATTTGTAAATTATGAATATGTATTTAATGAAGTATAATAATACGTGATACGTGATATATAGCGCTTCTGCCCTCTAGCGTTACCCGGATCCTTTTCAAATTTTATTCCTGTAACCGAACCCGGTCCCTCTTTTTTTGTCGAAGGGTTCACATCCCTGCCTTATATCAAACGTCCTTTTTTTTAACTCGTATCATTTTATTTAAAATTATTTATAAATAAAAAAATTGTTCCTGATAATTATATTTAAAACTTTCGATTTGTATTTTTTGTCTAATATATATAAAAATTATTTTGCTTCTTTGGTGAAATGTTTTATATTACCGTCAAAACATTTTAAAAACTTAAATGTTATAGGGTAAAAAAAATCGATAGAGAATGTGACTATTGGAATGAAAACAAAATAGTTGGGATCTTTATTTTTTTGTTTCAGCTTGGGTAAGCGATTTTTGTTTGAGGAGAATGAAGAGACAATAAATTTTACTTTAGATAAAATACTTATGCAATTTAGAATTAAAGCCCTGCCCCACCTTATCTTCAAAAAATAAAATTTTTCATATATAGGAAGAACCTTAACAAAAACTAAATTAAAGAGCTGTTTATAATTTTTATACAAGTATTCACGGCACTGCCTTCTGAGAATGATATATAACCCAATCACATTATGTGTTTATACAACTAGATTGGCGATTCATGCATTAAATGCATTTAAAAGTGTATATAAATATAGGAGTCAGTTGTAGCGTCATTTTATGGTTTTCACGACGATTAAATGTTAATATAATGATCGGTAAGATAAATAGTGGATGTGTTAGCTACAAAATTAATTAATGAATCGCCAGGCTAGTAGTAAATATACACATCATTGAACCTGTTATGATAAATTTATTTGTTATTTAAAACAATCTATTTGGATAAAAATAACAAATAAATTATCTTATTTTTCTACTTATTTAATACAAATAAAGATGTTTTTCTATATCTACAACTATCATTGAAATGAAACTATAGCATTAATACTCAAAAAGAGATTGGTAAAAAATTATTTAAAATGGGTTTTTGTAGAGTAAAAAAAAGAAGTTTACTGATCATTTAAAAAATATAATCATCTTAAGCAATTTATGATAGATATTAAAATCAAGAAATCATAATTGAAAAATTTCATAATATTTTTTAAGTATTAGTCACTACTCATAATTTGAACCCAAGATTCAGATTTAGAAAAAATATAAAGTAATTAGCTGAAAGAATATCGATATGATTAGAAATTATTCGTTTATATTTTTATTGTCTAAAATATTCATAAATTTAGTTATTTTTTAAATAAAATGAAGGTGTGATAAATTTTGGAACGTATATGCACAGAGTATAAATGTTTATTTCTCGAGAGGCGCTTTTATCCTTGATGAAATGCAAAATTTGTTCCACTATCTCAAAATTTTCCAGGTTTTGGGGATCAATAGAATCGTCATTTTTTATTTTTTGATGGCAATGGTAGATTTAGAATAAAATTTCGGTAAATTCAAATATGAGAGTGTTAATTTTTACCATCTTTAGAAGGTACAGCATGGAAGCATTTGTCTAAAATTCGCAATTTCTCTAGTTTATATGAATTTGATAGCTCAAATTTTTTGTGATTTTCAAAGTGATAGCAGAAACCATGGAAGTAAACCAGACTGAACGTTTTTTGTAACTTCTCTAATCATTAATTTATTTCCTACGAAATAAATGAAGGAGATAGAATAAGCAACTTGAGTAGGGTAAAATTTTGTGCTGAAAAGTGGTGAGCTTAGAAATTCTATAAAGAAAGAAAACCATATATTAAAATTTATAAATAAATATATCTTTTCAATAAAAATTATTACCTGTTTAAGTTTGTGCAAATCTCATGCCCAAGAGCTGGTCCGGTATCCTTAGGTTCTCCAACCCAACTTTTAAGATACGCTTCTGACTGTCATTACTATCGGAGCAGAGAGGTAAGTTTAGGGGATGAAAATGGTAAATGTCACAATAGAGATCATCTTTAACACTACCTTTTCTCCTTTCTTTGTTATTATTACTCTCGCTATCATTCGTGGCCACTACTACATCTAAATTAAAGGACTCCGTTAGAATCGAATGACTTTTGCGGTTATGTAATGTATCCGCCGGGTTATTATTAACTAGGGAAGCGGAGGCTGAAGAATTAAAAAACAGGGTTTTGAACATCCTACCCATTAAACCCCCCGATGAGCTTTGATTATTATGAAACTTGGAGTTAATCTTTAAAGGGAGGGATGAGAGAGAAAGTCTGATTTTGCAAGCGTCGATGAGTTCTGGCGTGACTCTTTGTTCATATTCCTCCGTCGGTGTGTAAGAGACGAGTAAATGAATTATCTGTTAAAAAAAATGGTTAGAAAAAATATTATCGAATTTCAAGGCTAAGTATATCTACAATTAATTTCAACAAAATGATTATACAGATAAATCCATGTAGGATGGTATGACCACATTTAAGTAAGAGGTGACTTCAAAAAATAAGGTTTTATAAAGGAGAATTTCTCTCACTATTATTATGTTTGTTGTAAACATTTCTAAAAAAAATCAAACGCATTCGCGTTCACCGTTCATTTACAAAAATCGAACGCGTTCACGTTCAAAAAAAGGAACGCGTTCACGTTCGTTCAAAATTTTATGATAAATATTTTTTTAAATATAATTTAATATAAATAAATGTCATATTTTTTAACACAATATATTAGGTATGTTAAAAAATAATATAGTTTTACTTTGATAATATAATTATAAATACAATATAATATAACGAATAAAAAATATTATTATTTATAAAAAATTTTCTTATTAATATTTAATAACAATAATTTTCATCTGATAGACAGGAACGCTTTACAGTTAACAAGGTATTAGCTATACTAAAAACGCGCTCTATAAGGGAAGATGAGGAGATTGAGGTATTATACTTAATAAACATTTAACGAGAAATTTATTAAAAATATTTATTGTTTTGTCATTTGCTTCAAAAAATTTAGATAGGTTAACCTCCACCAATCCATCCTCTACTTCTTCGTCAAAAAAAGGATATCTAGAAATTAACAGTTCATGCATTATCATTTCTAGGGTTTTAATGCATTATTTAATATATCTATAAAAAAATTTTCTAAGTTCGTTCTGTGGAAGTTTTATCCATGGACATTGAAGCTTAAATACTGGATGTATAATTGCAGAAAGAACATATTGATCTTCATATATCTATGTTCAAATCTTAAAAAAAAATATATGTAATTAATTTGATAGTGATAGGTTTAATACCTTATATTAATCTAATTTATTAGTACGTCTACCAATGATCTAGGCTACTCATGTTTTTATAGCCCAAATGCATTTTTTCTTCAAATTTAATGATTTTACTTAGTTATATTATATAAAATAAAATAACTAATATTAAAATCAAATGTCGTTTTAAATTGCAACTTGAAGATATTGAAACTGATATAATACTTTTGGCACATTTTACATTTGGTAAGTATTGAATTAGTTTCTTCAATGTTACTGTAAGATATTTATTATATTTGGGCTGGTAATGCTAATACATCTGATTTTGAATTTTCAGATTCAGAAGATGATGAAATAATAATATTCATGCTTACGTTAATCTATTAAATTTAAATAAACATGGCCGCAGTAATTTGATCGTGCGAAGGTAGCATAATCATTATTCAAATTAATTATAATAATTGCGTGTTAAAAAATCGAAATGTAAAAAAAACAGCTGATTAAAAAATATAAGACTTTTTTTTATAAAAATTCGGATTAATATCAAATTTTTAAAATAAATAAAAAATAAAAAGTGTTTTTAAAATTGAACGAACGTTAAATTCAAATGCGCTCGTCAAAAAAAAAGGAAAGTGTACACGTTCAAAGTTCGTCAAAAATAAAAAGAACGAAGTTCGTTCACTAACGCGTTCAAACACTAGTTATAAAATAAAAGTACAAATTTAGTGAAAAGTTGATAATTTTTATTAGTCTTTAAAGCTACATGAAAGGTTTTAGAGGTCTGCTTTGGGCGGGTTTTTGAACCATAAACCCGTCTACCCAATGTTTAAAAAATTTAACCCGCCCGCCCAGCCCGCTCATAGTTAAAAATATACCCGCCGGCCAATTAGTCTTAAATTCCTTACCCGCCCGCCCATTAATCTAAAAAATTTAACCCGCCCGCCCATAGTTAAAAATATACCCGCCGGCCAATTAGTCTTAAATTCCTTTCCCGCCCGCCCATTAATCTAAAAAATTTTACCCGCCCACTTATTATTTATAAAAAAAATTTTAACCCAAGCCCGCTATTATAAAATTTAATTATGGCCATTCTTTCAATCTTTTAAGCATCTAATAAAAATAATTTCAGCATTACATCTCAATAAAAAGTTCTATAATTTAGAAAATTAGTACATTAAGCATAAAAAAATATTTGATTTAAATTATGGATAATTTATTTTATCAAACAAAATTATGAAAAAAATATAAATATAAACTATATATTATATGTAATTATAATGCAAAAATAATAATGAATCGACATTTTCTGGATTTCTTCTTTGTTCTAAAAACCTTCCAGCAATGCTAAATCCTCGTTCAGAATTGCAGGAATTGCCAATATTTTTCTGATATATCTTGATAGCTTTGGCAAATCACTTTCTTGCCGTTTCCATCAAAGTAGTTTTAAATATACAAAAAGTTTATATTTTAAGAAAATTTTTTAACCCGCCTGCCCGTTCTTAAAAAATTTTTGC
Organism: Gordionus sp. m RMFG-2023; assembly: GCF_954871325.1. Lineage (NCBI taxonomy): Eukaryota > Metazoa > Nematomorpha > Gordioida > Chordodea > Parachordodidae > Gordionus > Gordionus sp. m RMFG-2023. The sequence continues at coordinate 16,475,187 of NC_088777.1, forward strand.
CGGCCCCTGCCCGCTTAGATGAGTGGGCGGGCCAAACCTGTCCAATGCAGACCTCTAGTACCAGTGACTCAACTATTTAAATTCAAAAAAGAAATTTTATAATACAATATTAAAAATGATATCGCCGCAACTTTACTTGACAAGGCCTGAGGGACTCGCTTATATTGCAGAGCGATTCGCAATCATCCAGAGTTTTTCTGGATTGAATCATTCGGGAAGCCGCCATTAGAGGTTCCAGCCCGCTAATTATATTGCCTTTACACAATAGTGAATTATTGCGGCAAAAGGTTTCCAACTGACTTAAATTGTACCTTTATTAATGTTGAATTAATTAAGAAAATTATACTTATTAATATAATTTCTAGAAATTATAGGGCATTCAAATGCACTATTATTTATAACAATTATGCTGTTATATTTTAAAACAAACAAATACTTTTCTTGTGAAACAGCTATCTTTCTAAAAGAAATATTTATTATAATTCTTATCGATTTATTGCAGATGCATCTTTCCAAAATTGAGGGCAATCACCTCAGTAATTTTCAAATATCTGAATCGTTATAAATGTAAAGGTCAGGGTTGGTTGACGAAATGATAATGGCTCGAGTCATGGTTCATAAAATTATTAACGATTCTTCCCAGTTTTGTTCGTTGAAAAGGATCCCATGATATTTTTAAGTTAAGAAAGAAAATAAAATAAAGTTGCCAGATCTGATAAAATAATTTATTTATCTCAGTGAATAAATAATATTTAAATAATAGTATCAACCTTTATTAAAAAATGAAATAAGATCTCCTCATAATTTGTATTTTTAAAAATAAGAAAACATAAAAAATAATAAAATTAAAAGTATTAGTGAGAGAAGAAACAAAAATGTATACCTTATTTGCGTTGCCTTGGTAAAATTGCAATAATTTTTGTTTTGCAAGATAACATTGAAGACCATGGCACCGATCATGTAAAAGATTTGCTTAAAAATTTGTATCACCAGTTCCCGGTTCAATTTCAACCGTTCAAATATGGCGCAAGATTCTTCCAGCTGTTTAATATGGATAAGATAACAAATATAGTTCAAAAAACCATTTTTAATGTTAATAGCACCAAAGCAAATTTCGTAAATCTGGAACAAAATTTTATTAAGAATATTTTTGATAATTTTGGCACAAATTAGAAATCCAGTGGGCAGAATAAAAAATCTGTTCAATGTCAATTTTATTTCGCCGCATCGCTATTAACTAATTTAAAATATTTGCCCTGCACAGAATTTCTTTGATGGGATCAATCGAGAAATTTTGAAAATCGAGACCAAAAAATAAGGACATTTGAGGGGTAATATGGGCTAGAATAAAACATGACCTAATGTTATTAATTAGTAACTTGGCCTATTAGATAAATAATGGTTTCTAAATTAGTTTAACTCTTAGTCCAACATAAAAAATATAGCATCTTTTACCCATTAAAATAGAGATATATTATTTAACATAACATTAACGTTTTGGGTAACCGGTTCTTTAATTTCACTTTTATGTTTTCTGCTTAAATGTCAAATCTGGTGTAGCTAGAAGACTTGATTTTTGGTATATTAAACTTTTAATGAGAAGTGGGAGGCATATTTGATCTGTTATTTAAATTTTTAATCGTGTTGATTAAACTAATCGATTACATCAGGCCTTATAAATTCCAATAACTATTGTATCTGTCAGAAATCTCACATTTAGTGACACTTAGTTACCTTACTGTGTTAGTTAACAATGAAAAAATTGGGAACTTTTATAATTCGGGAAATTTACTATAAAAATAAATTTTCAGATATAGTTTTTTTTCTGTCTTTCTTATATAGGCAGATGCTAAAATGAGCTTTTTTATTTGATAAACTTTAGGCCCTTCTGGTTTTCTATGAAAAGATTTCACTTATATTAGCAAATTCTTTCCTCAAATTCATAAAAAAGAATCGGCTAAGTTTTCTTCCATTAGGGCTTGTAATAACTCGAATTTTTCGCGATGTTCTCGGGAAAATTTTTAGAATAAATTTATCAAGTTATAGATACATCTTATTAAAAGTCATAAAATATCACTTCAAATAAACATACACAAAAGTTTTTATTAAATAAATGGAAATGGAAAAAAATCCATTGAACCAAGCCTAAATAATTTGATTCAAAACCGTTTAACAATATAATATACAAAACACGAATTATTTTCTTTATTTTCCTTTTTTTTAAAAAAAATAAATCCTTAATACTTAATTTGATCTTCTTGCTTTAATTTTTATACCTTTCCAATTTTAAATTGTTTTAAGTTATTTACTTGTTTAATCAAAATTTTTAAGGGTACGTCATCTTTAGACCGAGATTTATTGGCATCTGATGAATCGACGGACAGGTTAAGTTTGTGAATACCGCTACGATAGTGAGAATTCATAATGCTATTTTCCAGTATTGCAGGAACTTGAAATATAGGGAAATTAAAAAAAATGTAAAATTTTAGTTTTCGAAATTCAAAACTTCTTTTTATTAACTCTAAATTCAATAAGGATAAAATATTTAATTTATTTTTTTCCTATTTCATCAGATATAATATAATTCTGGCTAAGCCTTATGTTATTTAGTTTTATTAATAAATTTAAATTCATAACTTATAAGTTGCGACAATTTGTTGATGATGTTGTAAATTATAGAGCGATACAAATCTTCAATACATTCATATACTGGTTGAAAGAATCGCGCGAAATCCAGGTTAGCAAATTTTTCGCATTCTTCATGGTCAATATCATCTCCCTTTGGGGAATTTATTTATATACAATCTAATAATACATTTGCATAGAATAAGGATAGTTAAATTAGAAAAAGGAGAAAAAATGAATACCATGGAATATTATTTTTTACTGGGATTCAATTTAAAACTAAAAATAAGATATCTTACAATATAAATAATTTAGGATAAGCTTCAAATTACGAGTTTCACTTATTCCAAAAGTTTAGGTAATCAAAACAAATAAGAAAAAAAAACTAGATGATCTTGGCTCTAAGTAAGAAAATTATTACATATAATTTATTTATTTATTTTTATAAATGACTGAGGTAATAGAATTTTGTTACTTCAAATGGGCTAAAAAATCGCAAGAGATCGTAAAATTCGTGCATATTAGCCAACCAAAATACTTTATAAGATAAATCATGATTCTAATTTATATATTTTTTTATATAAAAATAAATACATATATAACATTTACGTAACGTTCAGTAGTTGTTGAATTGGCGCACTACTTTTCAATTAAATATAGTATTTATTTAATATAAATACTTAAACTAATTTATAAATTCACGATAAGATAAAATTAATTTTGATATTTAAAAAATTTTTCGAAATTTAAATTGTCTCAAACATTTTTGGTTTTATTAACGTTTGTTACTTTCCCTATTGAGTACCAATACTTAAAAGATTATTTAAAAAGGTCCTTAGAAAATATTATTAATCAACCAAAATTATCATTAAAAAATGTTTTATTTTTGTAAATTTCAAAAAAAAAATAACGCCTAAACTAATATAAGTTTTATCAAAAATTCATAAGCCAGGTATTACAATTCCATTACAAAAAAGCGAAATTATTTTTTCAGTAAATGTAAAAAAAAGCGAAAAATATTTATAACTATATTAAAATAATATCATGAGAACATGTAATAAATTTTTATATTCCAAATCTGTTATGTACTTTAATCTTGAAAGCAAGTATAATATTTTAAATCTATGAGAAATAAATTATACGATTTCCCTTTTGAAAATATGACAGGTAAATTTTAAAAAATGCCCTCATGCTTCCTGTAATGTTGGGGAAAATAAAAAATAGTAATTAAGTAGCGTAAAAAGTAGAGAAGCTTCTATTTTGAAATTGATAGCTTTTATTGCACTACTTTTAAAAAGCTAGTGATGACGAGCTATCCTTATTCAGCGAGTAGTGCTAGCACACTACTTTGAAAAGAAACGTTTAACAACATAGGTAACGTTCTTTCAAACATTACATAAAATTATAAGGAAAAAATATATTTTGTCAATACAAATATATTTAAAAGATACTTTATTTATAATATTAATATTATATAAAATTAAATGCTTTAAAAGAGCAAATAAACCGTATGAACGACTGATTTGATACGGAGTAATAAAGTTTGCATGAATTCTTCTGTTTTGCTCTCGCACCTGCACGCGTCGCAGTGCCTCAAACACATAATGAACACACGAGCGGGAAGAAGCCACGAGCCATTAGAATCAATATCGTCTTCCGGATTTTCTCGATTAATTTGGCCGGAGTCAATAGGGGAAATGAGATCAAAAGGGTTTAATTCTAATGAAGGAGAAAAGAATAATTAATGTTTCAATAAAATTATAATATATAATACCAATCAAGGATGGACATCGTCCAGTAACTATACTACATTTTAAAGAATGTAGCTTGGCTTTACCTACAAAATAAACAAAAATAGCATAATGTAGCTGAAATTTATATTAGTTTTAAATTATTTTCCTATATCATGGCATATATTTAATAAAAAAAATATCAACTGAAAATTAATCTTAAAAAACCTTAACTCTCCTTGAGTTATAAAAGTCAGTTTTGGCACGTCCTAAATACTAAAACCTATATTTTTATTATTTTTTTAGGAGTATATTAATTAAAATTCAAACTCTTGATATTTTAACAACATGTTGTATAATTTGTAACCCATTCAGATCATCTCGAGTTAAAAAAAAATTATATATGTAAATTATATTTCAATTTTTTTTCGTAATACTTTATTAACAAACATTATAATACTTAACATTTGAAGGAGGCCTGACAAGTTTAGGAATTAAATCATTTTTTAATATAAACATAAAAAATTAGATGAACATTGATAAATAAACTAATACCTTAGTCTGGGCTTTACCATTAAAAAAATGCATTTATTACTTTCAAAGAAGGTGTAGAATAAAAGATCCATTCCTTTGAGTGTCTTGCCGATTGACATCCCTTCTTGATCAACAGGCTCGACCGCAAGCTTTATTTGGTTGTTAAGGCTTTTGATGCGATACATAAATATACCAAAATTAATAAATTTAGGGAGAAAAAAATAATGAAAAGTTTTGAATCATGTTTTTTATTTGCTCTATACAAGATGAATAAATCAAGGTGATCAATCAGATGCAAAAAATAGGCACCTTCACAGATTTTAATCAAAATATTAAAAATACGATTTTTATACAGAAAAAAAGGAAGATAAAAAAGACTTGAATTTTTATAGGTGAGCCAGGATGAAAGAAAATCTTGATTTTAAGAGAACGATATTTTTGTTTTTAATTAATAGTTCTTTATGCTACTATTTCATTAAGTTTTTATCTTACCTTAATTTCTTTATATCATATTGCCTTAATTTTCGCATATACTTTACTTAGGTTCTTTTGTGTGATTAATATACATATCCCGCTCTTAATAAACTCTATAAATTTTTTGGGATTCCAGGGATTGGTGCTTGCCTAAATAAGGCAGCATATAATATTTGTTGATTTTTTTTAGAATATAAAACAAAACAAAAATAAATATATTTTTTACATTTGATAACAAGAATCAAAATTAAGATGTCCGCGATGAATTTCCGATGTTTCAGTTGACTTCATTTTCGTAGACGGGGTATTTACTTATTAATGGATGGAAGAAAAAAAATATATGATGAGATATTACAAATTATTAGCGTAATTTAATAAGAGAGAAAAAGCTCTAAAAAAATATCGATTCCTTAAAATAGTTAGCATCAATAAAAAATATTATAAATAATGTAAAGTTTGAACTTAACCCCTAGATAAAATGTCGAAGTTATGATTTGCGTTTAAAAAAAGGAATGCACGAAAATCTTATAAATTTCTCGATAAAAAATATCCAATATTATCTTAAAATTGTAAATATGTATGAAAGGCAGTTATTCCGCCAGATTTTGTTATTTAATTTCTCTGCTAATTTGATTCTTTTTAATTAATTTAAAAATTGCCGATGGGTTTAGGAGTAGATCAGCAGCCGGCAGAATGATTTATAAATTAAAATTATATGCTATGATTGAGAAAATGGCCAAATAATTGGAAATACTAACCAGAGCCATCAACGATCTCAAAAGAAAACTTGATTCAAATAACGAATCACTAGCAAAAATAAAATGTGAAAGGATCAAGCAACGGATGGAATTATTACTCCCTAAAACCAGCAAATCCGGTAAATAATCCCCCAATGCCATATTGGGATGAAGAATAAATATATCGCAAGTAAGATAATAGCCATAAAATAAAAGATATTGCCAATAAGCGGTGATTGGCGAAGTAATAATTCTAACAGTAGGTTTTAACGGGGCGGTAGCAGACAAGATTGCTCATTGCAGAGAATTGAAAACGGTTGTAGTAGATTATGATATGAAAAAAGCAATCCAATCGATGTTAGAATTACTTCGAAGGACAAGATATAAGAAACCCAAAAACAATACAAACATAATGATGATCGATGTTAAATGCACCAAACTGTAGAATTCGTGGCTATAAACTAGTTAAGAACGGTGTAATTCTGAGAATGTGTAGTCTTGAGCTTGGTGATGACTTTAGTTGGTGCCTCTGCTTGTTTGGTCATTTTCTCAATATTAACCAGCAGTAAATATATAATTGTCTAAACTATTGAAAGTTGAAATTAATATTAACACGAATTGAAGATACCAAATTTATTTATTCAAATATAGTTAATCACAATATCTAAAATAACATAAATAAACAAAAAAGTAAAAATATAAAATCAAACTAAAAAATTATATAAAAAATTCCTATTCTTTTTCTTTTTCATTCTCTTTTTTTTTAAATTTTCGATCTCTATATTTATACTAATAAAATTTACATACCATCAATAATTATTTAATATAATTGTCCTTTAATTTGCTTATAATTTAAACCTTTCAATTACCTTTATAATTTTAAACATTTTATCCTTACAAATTTTATATTCAAATTAAATGTTTCCTTAAATTAATAATTAATTCAATACACGTATTCGTAGACATTCTAACGGAAAAGTTTTGAGCTTGTGGCAATCTCAGTTTTAAAGAAAATTTAATTAACTAATATTTAAAATATAGGATAATATTGGATATCATTTTTTTCAGAAAATTTAGTTTCCTAAAAAAAAAATTAGTATGCAAAAAATTAAGTCCCCTAATCAAACGGTTATATAACAACATTTTAAAAAAAATCAAAATATAATAATTCAATATAAATACAATTACCCGTAAATGTTTGATGCTTTAATATAGATTCTAAATCATTCATATTCATTTCTGTCTAATGTTTCAATTTTATAAAAAAAAACAGAAACATTATTTAAAGAGGATAAAAAACTAAGTAAACTTTTTTTCATCTGGTCTTGTGGATATTATTTGAAATTTTATTCATAAAGAATAAATAAGATTCATTGATATCTCAAATTATAAAACACTAAAAAAATTTAAATTATATACATGATTGTTTAATTTAACAAAAGTTATCCAATTAACCAAGTAATTTTATAAATTTCATAAAAAATATCTGCGACTATTATGCCAAGGGAAGGAAAAATAATATTTTTTCATCAAAATCTTCGAAGATTAAGTATAATAAGAAAAGAACGAATTCTAAAAATTCTATAATATATTTAATTTAATATTATTTATTTTGAATTTTTAAGAAAATATAAGGGAAGGGGGGAGGTGAGGAGGGTTATTTTATTATATAAAATTATCATAGAAACTTGAATAGATGCGGAGTTGAAGCTGTTGTCCCTCTTTGATGAACCAGAATCGAGCGGATGGTGTTGTGGAGTGATAAAATTTTATTTTAAAAATGGAGAAGAGAATGAATGTTCAATTGGTTACAAATTCGCACATTAATTTTCAAATAGGTCTCCGAATAAATCATTGGTTACAATAACAAATTATATGAATCAATGTTAACAATGAAATATTTCATTCGTCGAATGTAAAATAAAATGAATTCATAATGGTCGGGGCTTGGTTAGCTAAACAAATTTAGTGCCATCAAGTTTCCCTCGTTTTCTTTTAAAAGTATTTGAGAAGTATTTATAATTGCCACATGAATCAAAGATTCAACCCAAACCTGAAACGGTATTAACAGTTATAATTTACAAAGCCAAAACCGAACCCGATCCGTTAAAAATTATGTTACTTGAATACAAACCAAACCTTTTAAAAGGTCGATAAACCGCTTATAACGAATATAAATATTCAATCTTAATTGATAAATATCAGTGTCAAAATAGAATCATAAAAATTACTGAATTTCGAAAATTTTGAAATTTCCTTATTCAATTTTTTGATATGCCTGGAAAAATAATAGATATTTTTAAAAAATAAACCTAAATAACAAAAATATGTCAAACCGGTATGCTAGCTAGTTTTGTATAAATGGATACGATATATTATTGCTTAAGTTTATTATGATTAGTTGTGAGATATACATTTTGATAGGCAGATTATTTGACCCTTTCAAAATTATATCACTCATTCATCATTTATTACTAAATTAAAATTTTCCATTTTTTTGTTTTAGAAATATATTACTCTTTTCGAATCTATGATTTTATTATTAAGATTTATGAGCATGAAAATTATTTGATTCACATTCGTGGCCTTTTTTCAAATCCAAATAAGGATTAATCACTAGAATTCAAACTGCTATGATAAATTAAAATTATGATTCATATTGGTGTATCTATCCCATTTCAAATGAAAATTTATAGCTGTTCAAATCAGATATATCCAAAATTACAAATCATAAATCTACGCTTATTTATTAAATGAAGATTTATATTATCTAAAAGAGGAAGGAATATTTAAATAAATCAATATTGCATTTATATTAATGTTTTTTTTTACCTTCAAAATATTTTGATCCATATTAACTTTAATCAAATCATTGTAAGATTTAGTTAAAGTTTCCAAGTCTCTAAGAGTATCTTTGAGCTGAATTTTCAACGTTAAATTTTGCGTTTCAAAATTTATAACGGTGGTTTGTGATTTTCGATAATTTTCCTCTAAAGAGCGAAAATTTTTCACCTAAAAAAGAATGAAACCTAGATACTTATTAGTTAAGCCTATCTATACAGAGTGATGTAATAAATCAAGAGTTGTCTAACAAATTTATAGGTGGATCAATATACTAATAAATTTTGGGGTTATGGATTATACAATTTACTCTAATTTTTTTTTCATTATTTAGTCTATATTAGGCTGAAATAACTTACATTTATTGAACCCGTAGGGTTATTTAATATTAGTAAGATATCAATTTTTGAAAGGTTTCTTGAAAAGTATATAAAATAGTAATGCTAAAAACATTACTTTAAAGAAAATGCGTAATAGTTGTGTTGCGTTTGTAAAATGGAACACGTTACTCACTATTTTAAAAAAAGTAACGCGTTATTTAAATAATGTAAAAATTAAGGACATGGAATGGAACTGAGTAAATTTATGGAATGGAAACGGAACATGTATTCCGGAACCTTCCTAAAATTATATATAAAATTATTATTTATTTCTATAATTAAAAATAAAATTTTTTATTCCATCTAAGGTGCATATATTAAATTCTTTTTATTTTCTAAATCCTTGCAAATGATACATCCTGAAATTTTTTTTCTCCGATGAAGACTGTAAAACTGTAGGAAAACGGTGGCCTCATTAGAGCCTTTAAAGGAACCAAGCTTAATGTTCCAAAAAAAAGCATTTTCCAGGTGACTTTATAGGTCAATGGACCATATGTAAAATAAGGCTTCAAATTAATTCCCTATTATCACAAGACTTTATTCCAGCTCTCAACAAAAGATAAAAAATACTTATGAATTAATTACTTTGTTCTTTCTTCTTTATATCTAGATCCTAGGTTTAAATCTCTGTTGAACGAAGAGGAAAATAATAGTTATAAATCATTTATTGGCGACATGGGAACATATTAAAAATTTTAAGGGTGAAGATTTATTACAAAAAGGATGATATTCTATCAACTATAAAAAAACTTCTAGCAGATAGTCTAGACAAATCAAAAAATTGCTGCTAATACGATTTGGGCCAATTTATGAAAGATATGGATTCCCAGTATTGTTAGCCAGGTAAGTGTTGAACGTTGTTTTTCGACACTCAAATTAATATTAACACCACAAAGAACAAATATAAATGATAATATTTTAAAAATATATTATTGCATCGATGTAATCATTGATTCATTTAATGATTAAATAAAGATTAATATGGTTAGATTTAAAAAATATATTTAGATATATTTCTAGGAACGGTTCCGAAAGGTAAAACGGAACAATTTTTGACCGGAAATGTGAAACGTGAACGCAAAAATGCCCTTGTACCGTGTTCCTGGTAAAAATATTATATGTTTAAAATTTTTTTTTCCTTCCCATGGATAATGAAAATAAAATTATACAAACATAATATATTATAATAAAAGTGCTTTTTGTAAAAAAAATAATTTTAACAAATGATTTTCAAAATTTTGATCAGATAAACAGGAGGGGTAACAACTTTCGCTGTGTTAAACACAAGTTTAACTGGCACAGAGGCTGGGGGTGGGGTTGAATTATATTTCTTCTTTCCTATTCTTCTAAGTTTAATAGCGATTTCCAGGTTTATCAAAGTAAGCCAGTTTTTGATTTTTGACGGTCCTTACCATCACTATTTGTAAGACTATTTTTCTCATATCCGCAGCTATCACCTTTAACCACGTCATCTTAGGCATTCTTCGAGGTATTGATCCTCTTACTTACATCGAGATGCTCTCTTTATCCAGTCTTCCTTCGTCTTTCGTTCCTGCCCAAGCCATCTCTGTCTATTTCTTTTCATTATTACTCCAATCACTTCTGTTTCCTTGCTCGCTTAATAGTCTCTCTGTCCCTCTCTCTTAAAGAACGATCTTTATTTGAAAAATATACTTATTAGATCATCTTCACAAGAATTTCCATTCAGATCGTTTTCAAATTTTTTTAATTTTATAAGAATTTAATCCGAATTTATATTTTTACCTTCATGTTTTTTTAGATTTGAGCTGCTAGACATCGACTTTCAAATATTTGGATTAGGGCACAATCTACACTTGCAAGGTGTAGACATAGGGTCCTAAATTTTCTTTATTAGTTTAAAAAATGTTTCAAGCTGGAGCCAGGGCAGAGTTAAATAATTTTCATCTGAATATATAATTATTAACATATATTCTTTAAATAAATTATAATATTAGAGAATATATACTAATATATCATGACATGATAGATACAATATTAATTAGATTATAATCTTGACTTATAAAATTCAACAAAAAATGTAATAAATAATATAAAAATGAAAGCTTTGGTGGTTGATCTATATTCAAAACTCGACCTAAATTAACACAAAAAAAAGAAACGCGTTACTCATTACCTTTTGAAACAATGAATGGCGTTCCTTTTCGTTTTAATCAAAAAAGGTAACGCCGTTATTTTACAGCAATATAAATGGATAATAATGACTAAAAAATAAATAGATATTTAATCTTTTTAATATATATTTTAAAAGAAAAATATATGTATATTTTGATAAAGGAAAAAAAATTTTGAAGTTACCATGCACGGTGTGATTTAAATAAAGAGTGCATCTTAGGGGGGAACAAAAATTTGGATGGACGGCGCAGAGCTCTATACATTGTCAATAATTAGTTTATTAGTAAATTTTTCATTTATTTATTTTTAATTTCAATTTACTTTTAATTAAATGTACATATATAAATAGCAGAAAAATAATTTAAATTTAAAAAATCCTATCTTTCGTTTGGGGGGAGAGCATAACTATTTGAGGTAGCAATCAAAATTAACACTACTGGTAATGGTATTGAAAATTATCAATTATATTTACTTCGTTGTCTAATTTTATTTGTAATTGAATGATTTTATTTTCCAGTCCTTTGTTCATGTTTCTTTGAAATGTTATAGTACTTGCTTCAGCCTTATTGGAAAATAATATTTATATTTCATTTATATATTCGTGAAATTTACAACAAAATTGTATACATAAAATAAACCATTATAAATCAAGATTTGATTCAATTTATTGAATTTAACGATAAATAATTTTATTCTTAAAACTCCAACTATGTTTAATACATTCATTATATTAACAAGCAAAAGTTTTATTAACATATATTATGACCTTTTCTATTAAATTTATCTTAATCTAGAAAATCTTATACATAAAAAATAGATATTTAAAGATCCACTTTTAATTTTTTCAGTTCCCTCCTAGCCACGAATCTCCTATAACAGCATTGTATCAAAAGCACGGCAGCACAAGTAGCGAGGAATTTTTTCCTACAGATCCACATCCTATATTGTTTTTGAACTATGACAGACCATTTGTGTTTTTGTAACTAAATTTTTAAAAAAAAATATTCTTAGTAGTTACCCCTTTAAAATAAAAAGAATATTAGAAAACATAGAGATCAGTAGGGATAGATGCGTTTAGATTTCTTATTAGAGTTTGCATGCTTCTAGGTTTAAAATGATTTTACAAAATTCGCAAAAAAAAATTGCATAAATTGTTCTGCCCGTAATATTCAGTTGTCAGGACCGTACAGATTGCTAACATGGATAACTGCGCAAAGGAGAAAATTATAAAGGTTTATTATAGTCCTTAAAAATGAAATTAAAATCCTTATTCCCGAAAAAAAATAAAGTATCTCAATTTTCAAAAAAAGTTTTATATTAAAATATTCTAAACTGATTCAAGAAAATCATATTAATTCGATTCTTTTTTAGAAGAATTTGTTACAACGATTCAGGTATTGCTACGATACCAAAAATTTTATAGGTTTGTTCCGTTTTAGATGGCGGCTTAAGTCAACTAATGCGAAAGTTTAAAAAAACCTTTTACTAATCAATTTATAATAAAGCTTAAGAGTGGAGACTGATAGATTAAGGTTTGTAGAGAGTGGCGTTAGGCCTGGTTGTTGATAATTTATACCATTACAACGTTTTCACAAATGGGTGAAAGTTTCATAGGTTCTTATGCATGGTCGTCAAAGATCACTTTTTTAGTTCATTTGTCATGGAATGAATGACCCAAATCGGGAATTAATGAACATATACTTGATAAAAATAAATAAATAAGGGATTGATTAATAAAAAAAATACAAAAAAATTAATTGATAACTATTGTAAACCTTTATAAACAATTTCCAGGCCAGATAACGTCTTATGTACGATTGAATGGTGATGGCGCATCTTTTGCGCTTTAAGAAAGATTTCCGAGTAGCGTAGCATCTCCATGCTGCCTGAATCTTCGTGACACATTTGCATCTTTTTAACTCCACAAATTTTCTAGGGGGAGGGAGAAAAATAATGTAAAATAGTAGGACTTTTGACGTAGGCTTCGTTAGATACTCGCGCGAAAGATGCCATTTTTTAAGTCAGTTGTGTGTAAAATTTTTGTATAGATTTATAGTTAACTCAAACCATATTGAAAATATAATACAATCGTATCCCAAAGACGATATGCCAAAAATGGTACTCGTCTAAGTCTCCCTTCCTAACTTTTCGGTCCCAAAAATTAAGTAATAGAAAAACATCTATGATATATATATAAAAGCCGTGTCACAGTGTCACAGAGTAAAAGCCAATTGTATTCTTTTAGAAAAAATTCGTCCAATAAAAATCACCATAGCTTATTCGATCCAATGATAATATCATAACATATCATCAAACATTCATTCACTTAAGCTACCATTAACATCTTATACAACATAAACATATATATATATATGTTATGTACTATCTCCCCCCCCCTCTTGTCCCGTATTTCTTTAAGTTTTTCACCACTTGTTTCTTTTGTTTTCCCATCGTCCTTTTTTTTATATTGATATTATACCTTATTTTTATATTGCATTTGAAACTGGTTCTTACCAGTTTCAAAAATGATTATATCGCGATTAAATAACAACTTTTTTTCCCCCTTTTTGTTTTAAAAATTATAAAGGTTGAAAAGAAAACACCTTTTTGGGAATTATTTTCTTTCGTTTTGGAAATTGATATTTTTTGGTAACATCGATTTTACTTTGTTAAATAAACTTTGAAAATATTATTTTAACTACGTTGTCCAAGTGATTCCATCGACCTTCCCGGACCCCCGATCACGGACTGTATTTTTCCCATTCAGATTGGGGGACCCATCGGTCCAAATATTACAATATATACTAGAATTCTTACAGCATTTTTCAAAAGTATAATTTTTAACTAATTATTTAGATAAATAAAATTTCAAAACTCTGGAGAAAATTGTACAAGGAGTGCTTTGTGCCTTCCATTATAAATATTCCCACAATCTAATAAATATTTGCATTTTATACAATTTGTTATAATCTTTAAATTTCTGAACACATTAAAAAGGCAATTTTTATGCATTATTTTATCATGAATTTTTTATATAAATAAATATTTGCTTTTATATGATAGGGAAATAGAATTTTCTCCTTAATTATTTTACAAAATATGAATTATGAAAATACTGATTTTGTCATTCATAAATTTTCCAATTTTTATTTCTACTGCAAAAAATGACAAGTTAGGTGCAGGTGAAATATTCATTTTTCAAAAGTATAATTTTTAATAAATTTTATTTAGCTAAATAAAATCTCAAAACTCTGGAGAACATGTACAAGGAGAGCTTTGTGCCTTCCATTATAAATATTCCCATAATCTAATAAATATTTGCATTTAATACAATTATATATCTTTGTTACAATCTTTAAAAAAATTGAAATTGGGCCAAGAAAAACTTGGGATGGGAATAATAAAATTTCCATTGGGCTTGAAAATGTTTTGCAGACCTCTGGTGGTAAATGCAAAGAAAATAAAAGTGGTAGACGCATATTATTTATAAATAATTCTTTGACAGAGGTAAAATCCATTATGATCTGCTGTTTCCGATGTCATTCTGACTAGAGGTCTGCACGGGGCATTGGTGCACCTGCCTGCTCATTTATTTAAAAATTTTGTTTAACTTGCCTGTCCAATGTATAAAAAATATTATATTGGTTGATTTGGCTATTTATGTATTATTTTATGTTTTTTATTTTAACTTATATATTATGAAATAAAAAAAATATGCCTGAAATATATTCCCAATGTTTTAAAAATATTTTTTAACCCTCCCACTCACCAACCCAATATCTTTCAGTCTATCCATAGAATAGGCGGGTTTAAGTTAGGCAAAACCTTCATCTAGCAAGAATAAATTTTTAGGTTTTAAATTGCAAATGAATGTATAAAAATTCATTTAGGAATATTTTTTTATTGAGTACATAAATATAATTTTTACAGATTTTATGAAATTAATATTATGAAAATTCATATGTTCCGATTTTATATTTATATTGAAGGTAATAAATATATCAGAAACCTGTAGGTACCATTTGCACAGCCTGCCCTAGATTGTTTTTTTTTAAAAATTGGCATGGCCCGGTTGAATTCTTTAAAATAAATTATATTTATTTTATAGATAATAATGGCTATTTAAAATATACAGCCCAACCTGGGTATCCTTAAAATTTTTAGGCCCAGCCAAGGTATATTTAAAAAAATTAAAATATGGCCCAACCCCTGTACCTGTATCAAAATATATTTTCATATAATAAAGATCATCCTGAAGAAAGGATCTATATCATGAGAAGATGCAAACTTATTCAAAACTCTGTGGATAACAATTACCAAGGAGTGCTTTGTAGTCCATTGTTAATAAAAAAAACCCTTAAGGAAGGGTTCATTTCCAAATCTAATAATACTCAATAAAAAATTTAATCTTGCTAGATGAGGGCTTTGTATATTGTTATCATGGAAACAGATTTTGCATTTGGAGTTATTAATATTTATATCTAAATCAAATTTAGATCTAAGATAATGGATGAGATAATGATTATCAAGGTAAAATAAATGAGGATGTGTGCCCCCTGCTGGATCACGTCAGATTCTATGACGTAGACTAAATAAAGGAGTTTTAATGTTAATTTTTCTAGGAATTTTGAATAAACAGAAAATTTGAGATAAAAACAATTTATGAAATTTTCACGAAATTTGCTATTGAAAACACTTTTAAAGTCTTAGATAATAGCCATATTAGGAGGAGGATTTTGGATATAACACAAATGACATGTGAAGCTATTTTGCCTTTTAACACCAAATCTAATTGACAAGTATACTTAATAAGTTAAGATCCTGGATTTTGACCGGTGGCAATTATTTTTGCTAATAATCTTCTAAATAGCCCATGCAATGAGGTGGATACCATCACAGTGTTAGTGAGATAATCAGGTTTGCCCCAATAATTGAGTCGAATCTATGAGGTAGGTCTTATTTAAAAAAGTATTTAGGAAGGTTTTAAAAGCATTTAAGTGATTCTTTATGTATACGAAGAGATAGGCAAAAACCATGGCGTCTGGATGTGGAAAATTTATTAAAAGAATTGATAAATATCATAACTCACAAATCATATTTTTTTATTCCATATTTTCCATAATATATTTGGCCTTTTCTCTAAAAATTTATAGAAATCTTGGAAGAATGAATACGGATAATCTATTCCTCTCATTTGATTATTCTGATTCATCCATTGTCAATTATAGGTAAAATTTATTATTTATCCATAAGGAAAAAATTCTGATCCCCGTCATTCTTGAAGGGCTATCAGCTAGTAATATAATAATACTTCTTTAGGTATATAAATATTTATAATAAAACATATTATGTCACAAATAATAAATTCTTTTTTTTTAAATTTGATTTCATATCCTAAGATTAGGCAATTTTTAGTTCACAAATTGAAGGTCATGAGAGTTTGAAAATGATATTTAGAAAAACTTCCCGAAGATCGTTAAAAAATTGGTTCTAACCGCGAACTGTAGAAAAGATTAAAAAATATTTGCGCACCGGAGATAAATGTTTCATATTTAGAAACAATAAATATAGTGTTTTCTTAAACCTTTGAGTTACATGAGGAAAATGAATGAATAAAATTCCTCTAGAAGAGAAATATCAAGTAGAATATAAATAATTTGCATTATGCAAAAACGTTATTGCCTTACAATAATCAAAATATTCATTTTCTTAAAAGACCTTGAAAAATACCGGTTGGCCTATTAGTCCTCCTAGTTAAAACTGATAGTACCAAACTGTTGACCTTTACTATCATCAGAAGCGGTGAAAAATTGCGTAATAGAAAATTATATAAATCGTTAATATTTTATTGCCTTTCAATAAATTTTGATAGGCAAAATGTTCTGAGTTTTTTTTAAGAATAGCAAAGTAATTTGATTGTTCCTAAAAAATAAATTAATAGTTATAATCAAAAAAAAACATAATAAAATTCTAAAATTTGAATAGCTGGTTTAGAATATTTCCACGACTTTATTATTCTGCAAAAGATGAAGCAGCATATTGCAAAACTTAATTTCGTACAATGGCAACAATACATATAGCAGATGGAAGGGTGCCTTCATATATTTAGACTTCATCAAGTACGTAAGTACCATTTATTGGCTCCAAAATAAAATTGGTTTTAAATATCTTTTTATATTATATATCCTCTATCCATCAGTTGCGAATTCTGCGATACCGAGTCCGTAGAAAAAATGCCCTTATGTTCTTTTGGAGGCATGTAAGAGCTCCCATTTTGCCGATATGTAATTGTTCAAGGAAAGCCACGCAATTGAAACGGAAAAAACCTTTGTTCCATTTTGTATTAAGGGCTTTTATCGTCCTCCAAATAGTTATTCATTTGACCTTTTTCATCTTCGTGATATAAATTGACCAAAAATTATGAATAGTGAATAAAAAAGAGTATCTTGGGTTAAGGAGATAGAGCCCTAAATCGAATCTGCTTTTGTTGGTTCAGACTGGGACCTGGCGGTTTAAAAGCGGATATCATGATTAGAATGAATATTGATGTAAGTTTACAATAGATTAAAATATGATAAACTGCTCAGTTCAAAAAATATTTATATATTATCTAATAAAATTAATTCGATTCAAGTCGATCGAAATTTTTTTTAAAAAGGGAATCCTAATATTGACCTCAAAATTTCCATAATAATGGAACTAAGCATAAAATATATTAATATTATTAACCCTAAAAAACTCCATTTTGTTTGCCACAAAAATGCCCAAAAAAACCTAATAAAAATATAAGGAACCGTAATATGGGCCCCATGATGCCTAATTGATGTGATCACTTCTAATTAGTTATTTACTAAATTTATTTATTTAATTAGGATCAATTGAAATTTGTAAGCATTCAAGTTATAATATGTTGCGTTATATACTTTTTGTTTTTGAATTCTTTTTGTTTTTGAATTCTTTTTGTTTTTGAATTTTTTATAATCTAATTTTTATTATTTATATAATCTAATTTTTGTTATTTGTTATAATCTAATTTTATTTTATAAACGGCGTAACCTTACTTTTTTTAATATTATTTTACTTTTTTGTATTTCGTTTATATTCTAATTTGGACTTATAAAAAATGTATATAATAGAAGTGTGAAATGGAAAAAATAGTATTAATAGTATTAATAAAGTTAAATATAAAAAGAAACTCGCCTCATGGAAATTTTTTTTTAAAAAATAAAATTTTTTTCTCTTTGTAAATATGGTTAATAATAAAAATTATAAAATGGTACAAACAATTCTATATAAGATGGATAAAAAAGGGGTAAGTCATTTCAAAATTATTTTCATCAATTATGTTCGCCTTCAAAGTACTAAATGTACCCCATCAAATTTCCATCTACGATATTCTATTTGATTTAACTTATAATTGCGATGTCATTTCTCTTTTAATCTACTATCGTCCAAAAAATTACATTTCTTATGAAGTTTCGATACTCTAATGCACCACAGCATAAAACTCTCTGATGAGTTTTGTTGAAGAAGATTAAATTTATTAATTAAAGTATTTAAATTTAGCGCTGGTAAAAGATAGGTTAACTTTTTAATCACAATTTTAAGATCTAAAATATCGGTATCAGAACAAATTGCCTTAATGTCGTCAAAAATTTCGTCTGATAAATTATTAAGCAAAGTATTAATTTTAATAGAGTCCGATAATGTACTGGTCGAAAAGTAATTTAATATTCTGTCTAAATAAATTTCAGTAAGAGGACCCACTAACTTAGGGATCTTATGTGTAAATTCTTGTTTAATTTCCATATTTAATTAATAAGACACATAAATAAGCAATTATAACATTTATTATTTTATTAATTCAAGTTTTGGTATAACTATTTATGTTTTAACGAATATACAAATTAATTCAATGAAATCACTATCGCTGTAAATATAGTGTTTCCCGTTTAATAATTCAAAGCAATTTATCATGTCTCTTAAATTCATAAATTCAAACAGTACATCCAAACCAACGATTGGGACAAGCCAACGTTATGATGATTTGTGATACAACTTGATTACAAAAATGATAAACCACTTGGACAACAAACTCTCTATGACTTCTCCGATGAAATTATCAGAAGAGGGAGAATGTTGCGTTATATACTTTTTGTTTTTGAATTCTTTTTGTTTTTGAATTTTTTATAATCTAATTTTTATTATTTATATAATCTAATTTTTGTTATTTGTTATAATCTAATTTTATTTTATAAACGGCGTAACCTTACTTTTTTTAATATTATTTTACTTTTTTGTATTTCGTTTATATTCTAATTTGGACTTATAAAAAATGTATATAAAAGTGTGAAATGGAAAAAATAGTATTAATAGTATTAATAAAGTTAAATATAAATAAACACCTTTTTACCTTTGTGCCATAGTTAATAATTGTGTTAAAACAGTTTCTAATTCTTATTTGATCTAAATGTCTCCTCAAAATACCTTTCTCAGTCTTAATTTGGAACATCATATCACTTTCTTTATGTGTGATCATACCTTTACACCATTTATCATCACCTTGTATTTTATACCAAACAAAATCTCCTACATTAAAAGTTCTATTTCGTGGTAAAGTAACGTTTATTTTATTCTCCTTCTCCTCCATCGGTTTTAATAAGTCCCATTTAATTCTAATATCTCGATTAAACATTCTCTGTGATGGTGTAACTCCTGTAGTATCATTACGCGTATTTCTGTAATTAAGTAAAAATTTGCTAAGTGCGATATCTGGGAGATTTTGTTTGGTATAAAATACAAGGTGATGATAAATGGTGTAAAGGTTTTGGCAAAAGAAACTCGCCTCATGGAAATTTTTTTTTAAAAATAAAATTTTTTTCCCTTTGTAAATATGGTTAATAAAAAAAATTATAAAATGGTACAAACAATTCTATATAAGATGGATAAAAAAAGGGTAAGTCATTTCAAAATTATTTTCATCAATTATGTTCGCCTTCAAAGTACTAAATGTACCCCATCAAATTTCCATCTACGATATTCTATTTGATTTAACTTATAATTGCGATGTCAACTTTTCTAGGATAAACGGTACGGAGGATGTACTGTTTGAATTTATGAATTTAAGAGACATGATAAATTGCTTTGAATTATTAAACGGGAAACACTATATTTACAGCGATAGTGATTTCATTGAATTAATTTGTATATTCGTTAAAACATAAATAGTTATACCAAAACTTGAATTAATAAAATAATAAATGTTATAATTGCTTATTTATGTGTCTTATTAATTAAATATGGAAATTAAACAAGAATTTACACATAAGATCCCTAAGTTAGTGGGTCCTCTTACTGAAATTTATTTAGACAGAATATTAAATTACTTTTCGACCAGTACATTATCGGACTCTATTAAAATTAATACTTTGCTTAATAATTTATCAGACGAAGTTTTTGACGACATTAAGGCAATTTGTTCTGATACCGATATTTTAGATCTTAAAATTGTGATTAAAAAGTTAACCTATCTTTTACCAGCGCTAAATTTAAATACTTTAATTAATAAATTTAATCTTCTTCAACAAAACTCATCAGTGAGTTTTATGCTGTGGTACATTAGAGTATCGAAACTTCATAAGAAATGTAATTTTTTGGACGATAGTAGATTAAAAGAGAAATTACGGACATCTACCTTAAACGATAAGATTAAATACAAATTCTCCAAAAATTTTGACCTTACATTGAATCAGATGGTGGAATTAGGGGTGAAATTGGATTCTAGTAATATTAAGTCGGAGGATAATGATATAAGTTATATAAATAAGGATATAAAGTCCGATAAAGATAAAAATTTTTGCAGTAGAAATGATAATAATTTTAGAAATAATTATGATAATAGATATAGAAATGGGAATTACAATAATAATTTTAGATACAATTATGGTAATAATAATTCGCGATACCACGATAATTATAACAATTATAACTATAACAATTATCGCTATAATAATAATAATCAATCGAATTATGGTAGAAATAATACATGGTATGATAATAATCAAAGAAAACAAATCCAATACGGTGACGGAAATCGTAACAATTACCAATCTTATTACAACAATTCAAATAATTATAGAGGTAATGATAATAATCAGAGAAAGCAAATACAATATAACAACAACTCAAATAATTATAGAGGTAATGATAATAATCAGAGAAAGCAAATACAATATAACAACAACTCAAATAATTATAGAAGTGGCGACGAAAATAATAGAAAGCAAATACAATACAATAATGATTACAACATGAATATTGAAGAAATTATTGAAGAAAAAGGCGACTCTACAAAGAACAAAGATGATAATGATTTTAATGTCAACAATTTATCTGGCGATATGATTAATGACAAAGATAACGCTTTTATGACTACTTTAAAAGTGAACGACATTGTTACTTGTATGCAAGTGGACACTGGATCCAAATACACTATCATACCTCATGGTCTGGCTAAAAAACTTGGTATTAGAGATCTTAAGAAATCCGAGCTACAACTCACTGCTTATGACGGGAATTTAATCAAAATCATAGGAACCACTCAAGTTAAAGTGACTTATGATGGTATTTCCAAATATTTACAAGCGGTAGTCGTTGAATCAAGTAAAAATGCCTTGTTGGGACGTACGTGGATCAATGCTTTCAAAAATATTTTAAATAAATTTATAGCAAATATTGACACTAATTACGAAGATGAAATAAAAAAATTGATTAAAGAGTGTGAATCGAAATTGACTAATGGGCCAATCAACAGAGCAAGTGTCAAGTTACATTTAAGAAGTGATGCCCAACCTAAAATTATACCGCCTAGACGTATTCCTTATTCAAAAATTAATCTTGTTAGTAATGAACTTAAAAAATGGATACATGATAAAATTATTGAGCCGGTGAATGATGTCCGATGGGCAAGTCCTGTTACCGCTGTCTACAAAGATGATGGAAGCATTAGGCTTTGCGCTGATTTTAAGGACACTGTAAACCCAGCTCTAAAGACTTTAGATACCGTCTACCACGAATTAATGATCTAATTGCTAAACTTTCGGAAGGAAAGAAATTTACGAAGATTGACTTTAAAAATGCTTTCTTACAGATACCAATTGATAAAAGTTGCAGAAACATTTTAACCATATCTACGCATAAGGGATATTACCAATTTACTAGACTTCCTTTTGGGCTTAAGACCTCATCGGCAATTTTTCAAAAGATTATGGATCAAATCTTCGGTGACATGGATGACGTTATATTTTATATTGATGATTTACTTATAACTGGAAAAAACGATGAAGCCCACCTAAACAACATAAAAAAAGTGTTTGATAGAATATCATCGTTTGGGCTAATACCTAACTTTAATAAAAGTGTGTTCTTTAAAAACAAAGTGAGGTTCCTGGGTCATGATATTGACGCTAAGGGGATTCATGCTAATCACGACAAAATTGAAGCAATAATTAATATGCCAGAACCAAAATCAGCTGCTGAATTATCAACATTTCTGGGAATGGCTGGCTACTATAGAAAATTTTTGAACAATTTTGCGGAAATTGCCGATCCTCTTTATAAGATTGTCAATAAAGAAAAATGGGCTTGGAACCTAGAACACTCTAAAAGTTTTAATGATCTAAAGAAGTTAATTAGTCTTCCACCTGCTTTGACATATTTTAACCCTGAATTACCTATAGGGATAGCCACTGACGCATCAAAATGTGGTTTAGGAGCTGTACTATTTCATATTGAAAAAGATGGTAAAGAAAAACCTATAGCTTTCGCGTCGAGAACTTTATTAAAGTCTGAAATGAACTATACCAATATTGAGCGTGAGGCTCTCGCTATAATGTTCGCTATAAAGGGATTTCAGGAATATTTAATCGGCACAAAATTTACAATTATTACTGACCATAAGCCTCTAGTTCACATCTTCACCAAGGGTCTTAAGGATAATAGCACCATGTCGTTAAGACTCCAGAAGTGGAATATTACATTAGGAGGATATGATTTTAATATAAAGTATAAAGCCGGTAAATATAATGTTGTTCCTGATTGCCTTTCAAGATTACCACAAGAATGTCGTGATGAAACTATTGAAGATGTAACCATAATAAATGAATATGAGGATTTACCTATTAACTTTGATCAAATTCGTGATGAAACTTTGAAAGATACGGAATTAAAACAAGTCATAAATGATATTAATAACAACAGACCTATAATGAATAATATTTATAAAAACATTGAATTGGAATTAAGTATAATTAAGGATTGTCTTTACAAAAGCAATAAAATCATAATTCCGTCTTCTATGAGAAAAACTATACTACAGTCATTACATGAAGGTCACTTGGGAGCAGGAAAAATCAAATCCTTAGCCAAAGAATACATGTGGTGGCCTGGTATAAATAATGATATCGTTATGGAAGTGAAAAGTTGTGACGATTGTAATATATATCATGATAATCCTATAAAGATACAAAAACCATGGGTTTCGGCAACCAAACCGTTTGAAAGGATACATATAGATTATGCGGGTCCGTTTTTCACAAAAAATTGGTTGATAATAGTCGATGCCTACAGCAAATTTCCAATTATTATTCCTGTTAAAAATATTACGACTGATGTTACTTTAAAAGAAATCTTTAAAACTATTTCGCTATACGGAATACCTGAAACTATAGTTACTGATAACGGCACTAACTTTACGAGTAACGATTTTGAAAAATTTTGCAACAATTTTGGTATTAAACATGTGCTTACATCTGCTTATCACCAGCAATCCAATGGCCAGGTTGAACGCATGGTTAGAACGTTCAAAACACATATGAAAAGGAATATTAAAATAGACCCAGATATCGCACTTAGCAAATTTTTACTTAATTACAGAAATACGCGTAATGATACTACAGGAGTTACACCATCACAGAGAATGTTTAATCGAGATATTAGAATTAAATGGGACTTATTAAAACCGATGGAGGAGAAGGAGAATAAAATAAACGTTACTTTACCACGAAATAGAACTTTTAATGTAGGAGATTTTGTTTGGTATAAAATACAAGGTGATGATAAATGGTGTAAAGGTATGATCACACATAAAGAAAGTGATATGATGTTCCAAATTAAGACTGAGAAAGGTATTTTGAGGAGACATTTAGATCAAATAAGAATTAGAAACTGTTTTAACACAATTATTAACTATGACTCTAAGGATTCTTTTAAGGAGGGAAGTATGGACAAAAATATAAAAATTACTGATAATAACGATATAACACCTATCTCTAGACCTGTGCGAATTTAAAAAAAACCTGCTTATTTAAAAGACTATGTAACTTAAAATATAAAATAAATGTTAAATTGCATAAACTAAATTAAATATTAAAACGCTTATATTAAAACGCAAAAAATTAAAACGCTAAAAATATAACAATCTTATTGATTTATCATTCTTCATTTATTCTTATGATGAACTATTATTTCTTATTCGCAACTTATTTATGATAATAACAATTTCGGAAAAATGATAATAACAATTGAGTACTATCAAACAAGCTATGATTAATGGAGACAATTTACGATATGGATATCAAGCTTGTGATCAAACAAACCAACGTGCAAAATCGAATTGATCAAACCAACGATTGGGACAAGCCAACGTTATGATGATTTGTGATACAACTTGATTACAAAAATGATAAACCACTTGGACAACAAACTCTCTATGACTTCTCCGATGAAATTATCAGAAGAGGGAGAATGTTGCGTTATATACTTTTTGTTTTTGAATTCTTTTTGTTTTTGAATTTTTTATAATCTAATTTTTATTATTTATATAATCTAATTTTTGTTATTTGTTATAATCTAATTTTATTTTATAAACGGCGTAACCTTACTTTTTTTAATATTATTTTACTTTTTTGTATTTCGTTTATATTCTAATTTGGACTTATAAAAAATGTATATAATAGAAGTGTGAAATGGAAAAAATATAATAGTATTAATAAAGTTAAATATAAATAAACACCTTTTTACCTTTGTGCACATATTCATGTTATTCTATATAATACTAAAACAATATATAAATTTATTTCTATTCTTTATTCATTTTAATAACTGATATAATCTTAACAAATATGCTAACACAAAACTCTTTAGATAATGATTTTAATTTAATATTTTTAAAAAAAAGTATCTTGTAATAATAAATAAGTTAAATTTCATAGTGAAGCAAAGTAGGTATATTTTTTGGAGTATGCACAGACCAGCTCCTTTTTGATCCATTTTTTGATCCTTTGGACGTGATTAATGCGTGGTAACGCTTATAAAAATCTCCGATCGGCTATCTTTATTTAACTATTTTGTATAAAAATTATTTTTATATTATTATAATGCTCGAAAAGGCAATGCTTTATATAACATTCACATATAATAATCCTTCTTTAATTGATTCATTCATAAAAAAAAGCTACTATATGCACTTCAAAAAATATTTCTAGTTTGTTTCACTATGAAATTTAATTTTAATTTATTATTACAAGATAAATTTTTTAAAATTATTATCAGCTTTTTGTTAGCATATTTGATAAGATTATATCAGTTATTAAAATGGGAAATAAAGAATAGAAATAAATTTATACATTGTTTTAGTTTTATAACATGAATGCTTACAATTTTAATTGATCCCTCGAATTATCAAACAAATAAATTTAGAAAAACTTTTTGGAAGTGACCACATCATTATTATTAAATGCTTATTCACTAATTTTTGTTATATTTTGCTTCAGAATAAACATCTCTTTCGTATTTGTTCCATAATAGTAATAATTCGGTGGTATAATAACATTAAAATTCAAGGAGAGTGAAATATTATTCTTAAAGATATTGAACTTTTGAATCCTAGGGTCAAATAGTGTAATATGTAAATAATTACAAAATCATTTACTGGATAGGGATACATATGATTCAATATATGGTACATATTTTTTTAAGAAGAGATATGATAACAATTGGACTTTCTTTCCGTTCACACTTTCTAACATCAATAAAATGATATATCAACTTGTATACCATTTAATTTAAAGTTATTAGTTTTTTTTGACATGCATATGCAATTCAAAACGTTCTTCAACTTAAGGATTTTCATCATCAAACTCGAATATATCTTAAGTTACGTCTATTGTTTCTGCGAGTTCCCTATTCTCATAATAAATAACTTCTAAATCGGAAGTCTTAAATATTAATGTTAGTTAGCCCTAAACATAATCATAGATATTATTTAAATATTACATTTTAAATAATAATAAATGAAAAGGTGAAATTAAAAAAAAATAATGATTAATGGCGAAAGCTATTTCAAATGAGTATTTTCAACATTTTTAAGACTGCAAACAAAATAGGAAAAACATCAGTCCTGTCTTTAATTATAAGGATGAACATCAAGGATTGCCAGACTTCCCGATTTTGGTGGAAATTTTTTGCTTGTTTATGACAAAATTTAGCCATTAATTCATTTACACTTACTCCCGTTTTTTATAAAATATATGTATATGTTTTCTCTAATTTTTTTTAATAGATATTTAAATAAAATTCTTAAAATTAGTTTAACCAGAAATTCAAAGCCTATTTTTTATTTTTTTTAAAATCATATATTTAAAAATGCATCTTGTTTATGGTTATTTTATTCACTTTTTCATTTTTAGGAAAGAAGGAACAAAATATTTAATATCTTATAATTTTAAAATGAAATATTATGATAAATCCCTAATTCTGAAAATACAATGATATTAGAAGTTTAAAACAATTCTCCATATTTTAATGTTATTTTAAAAAATTGTAGTCTTATAAAGTAAAATGATTTGATAAGTTGAATGAAATTTCCTACTAGTTTAATATTTCTCTTATTTTCAATTATATATAAATTGAAATGCAAATTTGCATAACATACAATACAAAATTTAATATGAGACATGTAGAAGTCCATATGATAAACATTCAACAAAACAAAGATATATATATATACATCCAATTTTAAAAATAACAGTTCATTAAAAAATAGCCAACCCTGCTTTAAAGGCAAAAGTTTATCTGGTGATAATACAGTATTCTCAATATACAAAACGACATTCATACATTACACGATAAAACTTAGTTTAAAAAAACCTAAAACCTAAAATGTAGAAGAAAAAACCTCAAAAATAGTTTTGAATATCATAGGCCCTGCAACAAAATACATATTTTAAATTAAAGAAAAATCATCCATTTTCTAAATTAAAGCATGCTTCAAATAATGGAATTGGAAATACTAAAACATTCACAATAATTCTGCGACATTCTATTCTACATTCTAAGTTTTGTCAATTAGATACTAGAATTTTTTTTATATAATATACTCCTGCCTTCCTGGTTTTTTAACATACCTTCCATCCCTTTACTTCGCTCCCTCTTTATCCATAAAGAATTTTTAAAACCTATATATAGATTTATTATTATCAAGGTTAAACTTCCTGGCCAAATATCCTCTAGCCATACGTTGCAAAAGTTGGACGGTATGTAGAATTAGGCGATACCGAGTTCGCTGACAAAATGCCCTTATGTTTTTTTGGAGGCAGGTAACTGCTTCCGTTTTACGGATATGTAGGCATCGTTCCAGGAAAGCCACGCAATTGGAACGAAAAAAAACCTTTGTTTTGCCCATTTTGTATTTCGCGCTTTTATCATCATCCAAGCCATTCTTTTTTTGATCTTTTTCGTCCTAGTGATATGAATTGACCAAAAATTACAAATAGAAAATAATAAAAAATAAATATCTCTAGTTTTGGGTTAAGGGCCTTGAATCGAAGCAGCTATTGGTGGTCCAAACTGGGACCTGCTTGTTGAATATATGCGGATATTTTGATTTAGGTGAATATTGATGAAAGATTACAATAGATTAAAATATGGAAAGCTGGTTAGAGAAAAAAAACAATTATACTTTATGAATATAATTAATTCCATTCAAGTCGTTCCAAATTTTTTTTAAAAAGGCCCGAGTTTGTCCATCGAACCTGTACGTTCAGGACTCGACTAAGGACCCTAAAACGGACTTCAAAGTCTCCATAATAATAATGAAGTGGTCACTTCTAAAGAAATATTTTCTAAATTTATTTGTTTGGTAATTAGAGGGATCAATTAAAATTTATAAGCATTCAAGTTAATTAACTAATACTTTACATAAATTTCTATTTTAAATTTCCCATTTTAATAACTGATATAATCTTATCAAATATGATAACATAGAACTCTATAGCTAATAATTTTCATTTAATATTTATATCAAAATTTATCTTGTAATAATATATAAGAATTAAATATCATAGTGAAGCAAACTAGGAATATTTTTTGAAGTATGTATAGACTAGCTTCTTTTTGATCCATTTTTTTGATCTCTTTGGACGTGACTAGTACGTGGTAACGCTTATAAAAATCCCCGAGCGACCATCTTTATTTAACGATTTTGTATAAAAATTATTTTTATATTTTTATAATGCCCGAAAAGGCAGTGTTTTAAATAAGATTTACATATAATGGTCCTTTTTTAATTGATTCACTCATAAAACAATCAGAAATTTGTAACGGGGAGAGACAAATGTAGGGACAGGAATTATATACTTTCCTTAAATATAAATAAAATGTAACCTTGAAGGATAACCAGCTGCGCTAATTTTAATGGTCTCGAGTATACCGCAAGCCCGAAGTTGTTGAACCGTTCTCCTGGCATCGAGGTCAAATGGCGATTTATGATCGTTCGTTTTGATACACCTAACGTAATGGGGCGATGAAGCCTTTAAAATTAGCATAAGGTCTTTCAAGGAGTCCCTGAACTTGATACAGTAATGGTAAAAAAAATATGAAATGCAAATTAATATACGCCTGAAAATTAAATTATTTTATCTCCACTTTTTGTAATTTAACAGGGGAGCAATTTTAAAAATTATATAATAACCTTATTCTCAGGCGACGATATATAGCTACCCTTGTTACATTGGTAAAAAATATGACATCATATTAATATTGATGAGGTATACACTGCTAGGATTTGAAAAAAAAATATTTTCAGGTCTCATCTGCAATTTTTATTTTTGATCATTCAACAGCCGAACCCAAAATTTCAATATTTGTACATTTATTTATATTTTTTTTCAAATTGGCTCGGCCCAGATTTAAATTTTATGGAGCCCAGCGTGAATGTTTTGGATCATACCAAGTTTTGGATCATACCATGTTTTAGCTCGGCCTGCAGAATATATAATTCTGCAAATAGCGATTAGCCATTTTTCAAAGGAAAATTGATTAATTTTAAATACTGATTTAAATGCGTTTTCTATTAAATGGAATATCACCGTTCCCCCATGGGTTGTAAAAGTCAACTATTATAAATTGGCGTAGGTTGAATATGGCAAAATGAGTTTAAATAAATTTTCGAATCATTAATTATCGATCGATAAATCAGATAAGGAAGAATCTTAAATGAGGTAAATAACAGTAACCATCTACCTATTAAAGATATGGAATACCTAATTAAGAAATCTGAGATTCGAGACAAGAATCTATTATTTATTGAAATCGGAAAACACTAAATAACCCCCCCCCCCAACTTCAATATGGATAAGAGCTATTTTATCAGCAGCAAATGTAAATAGAAGTAATTGAATATTTATAAAATACATTTTGGAAAATATTTTCCTTAAAAATCTAATCGCTACTTTAGGTTATTTTATGTTCATCGCAAAACTTACAATGGCATGTTATTAATGGTGGCCTCATGCTTGAATTTCCAATATTGCTTATTCAACGATAATTCAGCTTGGTCTTGAAGGGTTAAGATTTTTAATATAAATTAGAATATTCATTCACAGCAATGCTATTTAAATTTTAAAAAATTGAGGTTACGAAAACAAAATCTGGTTGCAAGATATTCTTACTTTGCAGATGAGCCCTTTATGATGGTTTGCTGTGATTCCTTGATATCAGATTACATTTAATTTTAAAGGGCCGAATAGGCATATTAGTACCTAAAACTTACCCGAATTTTATTATAATTAAACATTTTGCACATCACTCTTACTATTTCTCTACAACCTGCAATAAACTTTAATTAATTTTGAAGGTTCATTTGATAAGTAGAATGATAAATATAATGTTTTTAACATCCACCTTTAATACTAAAAAAAATTATGTCAATTATCTATTTATAAAAAAGATACTAACCAAGTAAGATATTTAAAACGCTAACTTCAAAATTTCTAGCTTAATAAGTTATTCATGTATTATTTGTATACCTGAGAACTGACGGTTAATTTGTATTTGGCTTGTGAATTTTTCTTGAGTGTACCATTATATGTTATGCCGGTATTAATATCAGTACCGTTCAAAGCTTCTGGCTTGAACATTTCATCAACAACAAAATTCTGTGATTCAAAAAAATGGCAATATAGTATACATATTTATTCATATGTAGTTGCTTGAATATTATAAAAAATTTTATTCCACTTAGATCAATTAAATATTTAAAGAATTAAGTTACAACCGAACTACTATTTGCCCTCCCTCTCCCCCACAAAAATAATCATAAAAATATTTTTGTGCCTTGCTATTGTTAAACAAATTGGCTATTGTAAGATCGTCCATTGTTGAAAATTTATCTTGATTTTTATTGCAAAAGCCATTAACATTGTACTCTATATCTTCACAGGAATGGCACACGATGAATGATACCTCGCCAAATTTGGGTTTTTTGAAGAAATTATTATTGGAGTTATCGATGAATTTTTTGGAGGGATTGTTGACGTTGTGTTGTTTGTAGAGCTTTTGGCAAAAGCCTTCGTCTGACCCGTTGGGCACCTGTTTCGATTTAAAAAGATTATATAGAAATATCATTTCATTTAAGCATTCATAATTCAAAGTCAATAAAAAAATTTGTAGTATTTTTTTTAAATTGAATTTAAACGAATTAGTAAAACTAAAATATAATCTATTAAAATAAATATAAATATTTACAATTATCCTATGCTAATCGTGAAATAAATATAATCTAAAAAAACCGTGATGAACCGGTTGAAATCGAAGTTGAGTTCTCTCTTTTTTTAAATTTTCTTATAAAGGTTCGATTATAATTACGGTTCAGAAAATTTGGTTCATTTCGGTTCGACACGTTGCCTAGAGATTTGATATATACGTTACATATCCTTCCTTTTACAGTTTTTTAATCTTTTCACCTAACATAATATGACAATATTATTTTTTTTAATCTATTTCTTTTCATTTTCCTCATAAAAACATATTATAACCATGCATTCTTCATTGAGGAGATCCAAGATTCCCAATCTCCCTTCTATTAAATCTATGCAGGCTTGATTGTCGCGAAATTGTACCAAAGTCCATTGAAGGCCCTCGGCGATATACTCCTGTTGCTCTAGTTTAAAAATATGCCCATTGAAGTGTTGTTGTAGTTTTTCGTTAGCGTAGTTAATGCATAACTGCTCAAAATTGTTCCGGTCAAATTTTTCGAAGCTTTTAATGAGAGAAAACAGTTTTATAAATTATTAAATAGAGAGCACCTAGAATATTTATTTAAATAAGAATTTTAGTAACATAAATTTAAAGACTTCTACGTCTACCGTAAGAAAAAAAATACAGAAAAATCTTTAAAAACAAAAATAATTGAAATTTGTATAGCTGGCAATTTTTTTCACGCCGCAAAGCCGCTGATTGAGATAGGCGGCGTAGTTTGGCTCGTCGCCGATACTCTTTATGGCGATGGCCCGGAATGCATAATTTTAAGAATGATATTTAAATATATTTACATATTAAATTATTATTATTTAAATTTGAATATTAACATTAATAAAATTAAAATATGAATTGTATTCTATGGCATATAATAAAATAGTGTATATTATTTACATTCAATTAATTATATTCATACATCATATTTCAAAATTAGAATATTTTTATTAACTTAAACGTTTTAAACCACCCTAGTTTATTTTGCCAGCTCTAATTGATGTTTTTTTGAGTATCTTTTTAATGAATAAACTAATATAAAACTGATTATTAAATTAATTATATAAAACTTTATTTTGAAAGTTGAAAAAGTTGTTTTATTTCAGTTCTAATTATTTTGATTTTTAAATATTTTTTTAATATATAAAATAAATAAAGTTTAAATTATATTTTGATGTGATGCTTAGATTTAATGATATTTTATTATATAAACAATAAAGAAATACTGATTTTCTAAAGGTTTGAAATTTAAATAAAATGATTATTAAAAAATAAATTGTTAAAAATATAGAAATATAATATTTGATTCCTCGTCAGAATTGCCTGATATGACAACCATTAGTAGGGGTGCACTAGATAATGTTTATTCATCTATAAAGGCGCATTTTTAAATCTGATTGATTCTGAATTTTGATTTATGACAGATCATTTAAATCGTCGTATATCACGTTTAGTCTTCATAATTTAAATACTGGCAACAAGAAACTTAATGCAAAAACATACTGGCGAAACCATATTATCTAAAATAGATAGTATAAATAAGAAATTCCATTTAAAAAATAAAATAATACAGATGGTAACTGATGCTATGGCTAATGTCAAAAGAAGCGTCAGATTGGGAGATTATGAGCATCATTTATGCATAGTGCACGGACTTCAAAATTTAGTTACAGTTTGATGGCATCAAAAAAGTTGCCAGAATTAATATTCTGATTAAAAAAATAAAGATCATTTCAGCCCTCAGATCTCGAGTAGCTGATTTGGAATGTGGATGAGCCTTGTAAATACCTGCAATCAATTTATGAGACAGGCCATATTTTGGATATTAATTATTCTGATCCATACCTTGATGTATAAATTGCATTGCATCAACAGATCTAATTAATACGAAAAGCTTAAAAATTAAATTACCCTACCCGCTGGACCAGTATATTAATTATGCTAGAAAATACTCGTAGTGTTCAATATTCCTATAAATAATATTCAAAATAAAATAGGAAATAATCCTTATAACTTTGCAATAACGATATGAACTTTACACATTATTAAATCCATTTACAGAATCAGTGGAATTTCTTTCCTTCCAAAAGAGATCAACAATAAATTTAGGATTACTATTTCGCAGTGTAATAGAAACAGATATACAAATCAATAAATCTGATTGCTCAGATATCATTTGCCTAAAAGAAAATATGCAAGAAAAGCTTGACCAAAAGTTTCCAATTACCGATCTCCAAGCAATTTATTTTATATTATATCTTTATTAATAAAATTATATTTTAAACATTATATCTTAGCGACACTAATTGATCCAAGATTTCAAAATCTTAAAATTGTTTTAGAATACATAAATTCGAATTCTATGACATCATTGCAATTTTCAATTAGACATTTAAAACTTTTAGAGCATGATAGAAATGTACAGATGAGATTCAAGTTGAAGATAATGGGTAAACATCCAGTTCATATATAGCTAAAATAGCTCATAAACATTACCTTTCAAGTAACTATTATAACAATATTAGCAATATAGAGCAAGAATGCCATATTTTGCAGACAACATAGTACACCATTTGGAAAAAAAGCGAGTTGTACTTCCTAGGCTTGCTAATTTAGCTAGTTATTTGTATATCTGCAACGAGGTATGCAAAGAAGAATTTTTTCCATCGCTGGATTAATACTTTATACAAAAAGTACTTCTGCATGTCCCATGAATCTTGATAAAATACTGTTAATTTATGACAATTATAATACTAAATCTGATTTATGATATATTAACTTACTTTATATTTTGCTTGCATTCCAAATTTATATTTTAATATGTTTTAATAAAAATCAATAGAATGTTAGTAAAATGTGTTATGTGACTTTGATCTGAGTAAAGATGCAATTCCTTTGTCTATTTCTGAGAATGAGAAAATACATAAATTTAGATAGGAGTGCAGAAAATAATTTAAGGAATGAATTAAACTATATTAACAATGTTAGAACTAAGAGCGCCTATATAAATTTTAAAAAAAATGTAATACATTGTATTATATATTTAATGTATTTAAATTTTTTTAAATAAATAGTACCCGCGGCCGCCGCTATGCCGCCGAACGCCGAGAAAAAAATTTAAAAACTGCTCCGAGGTCAATTGAAGCCTTGGCGCACAGGTCTACATATAACAAAAATATACCCGTATATGTCCAGCAAACCAATGAACTTCCTATGATCACTCAGCATACGAGATAAGCTGTCAGTATACTCGGGTCGCCGATTTGATTTTAAGCTAGAATAGGCTGAATCAGTTCCATTCTCTGCATATCTTTTATTTTAAAAAAAATAAATATGAATTATGTGTAAACAGTGTATAAAGCATGTTCTTTTTGTATAATTTATATTTTTTAAATATAGATATTAGATTCAATTAAATCATTTTAAGCCAAATGATTTTTTACAGTGGAATTTTTAAGGACCATATTATAATAAGATATTTAACAACCAGTGATAATTTATAAGAATTCTGTACCATGTAAAAATATATTTATGATTGAGAGTTTCATTATTACTTTCATGAATTTATAAAATTTTCGCGTTAAAAGTTTAAGCAAAATTTTAATATCAATTTATTGCCTTGCCTTCATGAATTTATAAAATTTTCGCGTTAAAAGTTTTAGCAAAATTTTAATATCAATTTATTGCCCTTGGAAAAATTAAAATTTTAATTTTGTCATATTATATTTTTTTATATTGTATGCCTTTATTTACTAAAATTTTTAGTTTACTTGATAAATTATAAAATAATTTAGGCATAAATGTTTCTTAATCATTGTTGGCGAATAATAAAAGGGAGATTATTTGGAATTCTTTTAATGAGATTAAATTAAAGGAGAAAAGAGTGTGTAAATGAGGGAACATAAAAGTTTATGTGCAATTAAAAATAAGAATGTAGATGATATTTAAATAATAAATGAGTTAATATCGTATTTGCTTAAAGGGGTGTAAAAGTGCCTTCTAAGGTTTGAAATCAACGTTCATTAAAAAAATATAAAATAAAATAAAACTATTTTTTTTATACTGTAATCTTATTTTTAATTTCAATTGATAGAGAAAAGGGAAGATTAGGGCGAAAATATAATATGAACAGAAGTCTAAGTCAAATAAAGAAAATGTGCAAAAATTTTTCTTAATATCTTAATGTTATCATCATATCACTAACAACACTCTTTATTTTCATTAACAAAACCCATCATTAATATAATATAAACAACTTGATAAATGATTTTTTGGTAATTTTCTAAATATTATTTTCAATATTGATATTAGGCTCGCCTTTCCATGTTTTTATAAATATTGAATTGAAAAGTATATATGTGACGATCATTATACCTATATTTAGATACATTTATTAAGACCGTACTTTAAAAAGTATATGAATATATAAATTACTTATCACTTCTACAATAAACGTTATCCTGGGTGTTCTCAAATGATTCCTCGCTCCTTTCTTTAATATATAAAATATATGGATTAATAATTCTAGAGCTATTTCTCTCACCCTTCCATCCCTTATATTTTACAAAAGATCAGCAGGATAGCTCAGCCCAAAAAATATTTTAAAAAGATTTTTTAGTATGGCCCTATATTTTTAGCCCGGTATGGCCATATAATACATTGTACAAGTTGACTATCCCAGTCTGTAATAAGTTGTTATAAAGGAAAAAAGATGTCAAATTCTTGCACCAAATAAGATCCCTCACCAAATTCTGGGTCCGGTAAATTAAAATATTTTTCAATCTGGCCTAGTTTAAAAAAGGCACAAGTTATCCTGCCCGATGTGAATATTTTCTCGTTTTACTATTTCCTTAACGATTCGTGTTTTATACACATATATAAATATACCATAAGCCTTGCCTTTCCAAAGATTTTCCGCGCCTTCATTTTTATGAGAAAGCTCTTCATTAATAAATTTGACCACCAAATTAAACATTTTTAGGTAAAGATCTTTCGAAAAGCTATCCCTGACCCCTTCGGCTTTGCTAGAGGTAGAAAATGAATATATCACTTCTCTGGCATCTCGCTGCCCGACGTTCCCTCCTGGACCTCCTCCAGCTTCTATCCTTCTAATACAAAGTGATTTAATTAATTCATCCACATTTATACCTCCCAATAGTGAACAAATTGTATTCAAAGCATCGACCAAATTTTTTTCATTCAAATTCGTATCATCGGTATTCATTATGACTTTTCTACCTGTCGAATCAAAACGCTTAGCCTGGTTGCGAGTTAACCAATCATTAAATTTTTTTTTTAAAAACATCGAATAAAAAAAATTATGAAAGTGAAAATGAAATAAAAATATATCCTAAATAATTGGGAAAAAATAGCAATAAATAATATATTTTGAAGTGGTTATTAATTGGAGAAGTAGATTATTTTTACTATTAAAAGTGGAGGCTCTGAGATGAGAATATATAAAATGTGATGTATTGTAAAGGTCTGAGGTAATATGATACTAGGGTTAAAATACTATATAAACAAATGTTACTAATAAAATTAATGATAATCGTACTATTTTACCCATTCATCCCACAAGGTATTAAATAACACTTATATTCCAGGGCCTAATATCCGAACCGTTACAAATTTCATAAATCATAACTGACGTTATACTTAAAATGCAAATGAAACCCGTTTATTTAAATTGCTGGTAAAGGCCAGTGTAAGCTAGGAAGCCTAAATACAATAACTAAGGTTAATGTATGAAAAACGATTACTAATAAAATTAATGATAATCGTATCACTATTTTACCCACTCACACCCTATAATATTAAATAAACTTATATTCTAAGGCTCTAAACAAACCGAGCCAATATAAATTTCATGAATTAAAACTGCTTTTATACTTAAATTGTGAAAGAACCCCTTTTCAACTTGTTTTCTTTTTTAAAATAACCTAAATTTTGTTTAGCCAACATTACATATTAATTTATTCTCTATTACTCATTTAAATCTAATTAACAAAAATCAGAACTTACTTTTATCGTCATCTTATTTTATTTTATTTCTATTTATGAAATAAAATTTGCATTGTTAACTATCTTTTCTGTTGGAGACCTGAAGGAGGATTGAGAGGAAGCGTTGGGCAGCTAAGGACCAGATAATTTATATATTCATTAACTGCCCCTAGAAAAGCCGAAGGGGTCAGGAATAGCCTTGCTTAAGATCTTTATCTAAAAATGTTCAAATAAGTAGTAAAATTAATT
Organism: Gordionus sp. m RMFG-2023; assembly: GCF_954871325.1. NCBI lineage: Eukaryota > Metazoa > Nematomorpha > Gordioida > Chordodea > Parachordodidae > Gordionus > Gordionus sp. m RMFG-2023. The sequence continues at coordinate 16,513,002 of NC_088777.1, forward strand.
TATGAAGAACTTTCTCATAGAAGACAAGGAAAATCTACGGAAGTGCAAAGCTTATGGTATATATATTATGTGTATAATTTAACAGGAATCTAAGAGATTCAATCAGGAGATAAGGAAATGAGGAACTATTCAGACCGGGCAAGATAATTTATGTTTTTTTTCACACTATAAATTAGTCCAGATAGCTTGTAAAAAATATATTAATTGGCAGTGCTGGCCCAAAATGTGGTGCAATAATTTGACATATTTTTTTTCATAAAAAATTGTTTTGAACTGTTGAACTTATACAAAATTATTTTTTGGCCAGGACGGACTAAAAATTTATTAACCAAACTGAAAAAAACGTTATCAAAATTTTCTCAGGCTAAGCCATCCTGATCTTTGATAAAAAGTAAAAAAGAAAGGATGAGAGGAATACGCTCTAGCTCTGCTAAATTTTAAATTTTAAGCATGATAACGTTTATTATAGAAACGACATGTAAATTATTAACTCATATACTTTTCATAAAGATGCAATGATATCATCATATATATATTTTTCGATACAATATTTCTTTCATAAAAACATCGCAAGGTGAGCTTAGTGTTAATGTTGAAAATATTCTTTGGAAAATTACAATTAACAAATCGTCTATGTTTGAGTAATGTTATGATATTAATGAGAATAAAGAGCATGGTGATAGTGATGTAATGATAATATTAAGAAGAATATTTGTACATTATCCTTTTTTAAATTAGGCTTCGGGTTTTGCTTGTATTTTCATCTAAATCGTCCTTTTCTCTATAAATTACAATAAAATAAGACTGCATAATGTGATTTTGTGATTTAGCTAATATCAGACACAAGCGGGCACTTCTACACACATAATCCAATTACAATAACACCCCCCCCCCTAAGCAAAAATAAATTGGAAAAAAATAACCCAAACTTTATTCCAATGAAGATAGCATATACAACTTCATACCACTCTTTAAATTCAATAACGATTTTGCGTCATACCCAACCCCTTGGTAGTGTCTAGATAAAATTATAATATACTATAAATCTTCGAAAGATATTAAAATTGTTATTTTATTGTCTTAGAAGTAGGATTTCTAAATTGGCCAAGGAAATTTTAAGTTATTTATTTCCATTATCTCTGGTATATTAAGACCGTGACTTAGAAAGATATAGAAGTAAATAATTATCGCTTCTATAATAAACGTTATAGGGCGCAATTTCAAAATCATCCTCACTCATTTCTTTAATATATATAATAATTTATAATTTAGAAGTGTATTACTCTCATCGTTCCTTCCCCTACTATTTTTTACCAGAGATCAAGAAGGTCCGGCCAGAGAAAATTTTTGAAAAAGATTTTATCTTTGGCCCATAAATTTTTAGTTCGGCCTGAATAATTTTGTACAAGTTGACAAGCTTAATATGTAATAATTTTTAAAGAAATACTGTCGAATTCATGCACCAAATTCCTGGACAGTGACAATAAAAATATTTTGCACAAGTTATCTGGTCTAGATTCCAGTATTTAAAAAAAGCAAGTTATCCTGCCTCGTTTCCCTATCTCCTTAATATAAATCCCTTAGATTCTTGCTAAATTTATACATATAATATAAATATACCATAGCCTTGCACCTCCGTAGATTTTATGAACAAGTTCGCCATTAATAAATCTGACTAACAAATTGAACATTTTTAAATAAAGATCTTTAGCAAGCCTATCTCTGACCCCCTGAGCTTTGCCAGAGGAAGAAAATGAATGTATAACTCTGGCCCCAACTGTCCAAAGTCCCCTTCTGAATACCCTCCAGCTCATACTTTGAGAAACCACATATAAATTCGTTTCCACAAATAAGAACCTGTAATGTGAAGAAACTAAAACGAGAATCTAAAATTGATTAGTTTTATCTTATTTTTCGAAGGATAGGAAAAAAAACTTATAGAACCATCCATTGCGGTCTGCTAGAAAAATGAATTTGGACTGCAAATATCCACCAGAAACAATGTAGTTATATATGATTGTATTTGCTAGATTTACGTTTGAGATAGAAAAAGTCTGAGTGGCGTATTTGCACAAGTTAACCATGTCCAAATTACCCAAGTGTAAAATGGCCGCCAGAATCCTAAATATATCGCATTGAACTTCTTTCTTAAAACCTTTCAAAAAAATATATAATATATAAATAATTTAATAAATAATTAAAAATTCGAACGAGTCTTTTTTTAGATAAATAATAGTTTTAGGAAGACTATAAAAGAAGATGGATAATGAATTAATTTAAGACAATGATGAATGCCTAACTGTAATTGTCATCAAAGAGTTATGTCTTAAATCATTATTTTTAGGCTATGCAAACTTTGAATACTTGTGTAAAAAATTTTATAGTAAAATACACAAATATCAATCAAATAGAATGTGATATGTAAATTTTTTTGTGGAGTAATATTTGAGGCGCGGAAACTAAGTGCCGATAATTTTTTGTTTTAGTGAAAATTTTATATTTTTATTATAAATAAAATATAATTTAATTTTAAAAAATATTTTAAAAAAAATGAGGTTTCATATGGACCACCTCCTACAGCCATATCAGAAGGCGTAGAAATTTTAAAAAATGATTAAATAAAGGGAAAATTTTGCATTGATTGCACCTCCATTTTTTTTATGAAATATGTTTTTAATCATTAAAGTTAATAATTTTATAGCTTTTAAAATAACTAATCTTATCTTCTTTTTTTAAAAATTTAACATTGGTAAATTTATAATTCATAAATGTCATATATGATTATCTCCTATTTTAAATATAATATTATATAACTCGTGTATTAAATTTGGAATGATTAAAATTAGTTTCCGATGAAGTAGCTCGCGATAATAATAAAAATATGATTTTAAAATGGTGGTTATATTAGTTATTTCATAAATACTCCATTTTAAACCTATAAAATTAAAAAAATTTTCGCCCATTTGAATAATGCATGATTTTAAATGATTAAGAAAAAAAAATATTGAAAATTTTATTTAAAAAGAAAATAAACCCATTAATGTAAAAGCCTTGGTTGTTTCTAGAAACATGCTACAATCATTCACGCCTTGTATGTTTGCAGATCGACCGTAATTCAAGTATTTGAACATTTTTGAGGGGCCTAAATTATATAAAAATATAATAAATTATTTTTACATTTTATAATTAATTATACAAGCAATAAAGTATAACTTTAAAGGTTATCATAAAACATATTATATATTGTGTCAACTATCAATTTTGTGAAATTAATTTATATGATTTAAGGGACATTGTAAAATTTTGTGAGATATTATTATTCCGACAGGAGAGTACTAGCCCTTGGGGATGGGTTATTAGAAAATAAATGTAATATAATTTTAATTATTATTTGGAAACTCTTGCTATCCAAAATTTTAATATATATTCTAGAAAAATATTCGACGTCATATATATAATAATCACATTGTACATCATAACTGAATTATTATTTCCTCCTTAAATTAAGTTATCAAAATATCTTTAAAAAACTACTAAGACATAACCCTCTTTTTCCCAAAAATATACAAAGTTTACAGTGTTAACATTTCTCCAGTTAAATAAAAAAATTTAGAAGGGATGATCAATGTGCATAAAAAATTTTTTAAGTTGAAATCAAAATTTCTTTTCAACTTTTTTAAAAAATGTTTTAGTACTTCGAGAAAAATTTATATTTATGAAGTTTTTTAAAACCTAATTTTAATTCTAACAAAATATCTTTCCCCATGAACCAGTTCGGTCCTCTGACAGTAGCACCATCATTCTCCTTAGCCGGGTAAAGGGAACAAAGTTGATAAAATATATGGAAATTTCTTTCACCGTCTGCTTGCGAAATCACCCTAGACTTTTCGAGCAAGTAAGTTTTCATTTTAGCCCCGCTGATTTTAACACCTTCAAAACTATCGTCATCCCTGGCTTTATTCAAATCTTGTCCAGTAACGTCTAACTTGGGCCTTTTGTGGTCAAGAGATTTGCTATTCATATTACTATAAGAGCGTGGGGAAAAATAGATTTGGAGATATTTTCCGAACCGGCTACTATTGTCATTTCTCAGGGTTTTAGCGTTACCCAATGCCTAAAAATTATACAAGGAAATTAATGTTATCTAATAAGTATTGTATTCCGATGTCGATGTTCCTACGTCACACGAGTATTTAATGACCCGTAGTATTAATATAAACAAGAATGTAAGTTCTTAATGTTACAAAACTACGTCCTCTAGAATTATCTAATCGGGTCAAAAAGGACCGGTTTAGATTGTTTCATCTATCTTGGCAGATAAAATAACATTTAATTTTGTTTCTAACCCCGAAATTAAATGAAATTGAACACAAATGCTTTGGTCGTAGAGTGGTCAACTGGTCCTGGTTGACCATCTCTGTATGGAAGGCTTAATTTTGAATAATCATTAAGCTAGATTCTATCGTAAAGTTGGATTAGAAACAGAAAAAAATAAACAATTTATAATGTGAGAAAACTCATTATTCAAATAATAAACTTAAAATGACACTTAATCCTATTAAATGGTCCTAAAACTTTGTAACCTTCTTTATTTTTTAACGTTTATATTTTAATTTATTTTCCTAAAAAATTTACTTCCGCAATCTCTCTTGCAAATTTCTTAATGTTTTATCAAAAAAAGCATATTCAAACTTCCATGATAGGATTTGACGATAGAGCCTGCTTTTCTATACAGAAATCCTCGTCGTTTTCCTCGCATTCCGTCGTTTTTTTATTTTTAGAAGGCGCGTTTACGTATTTCCTACTGTCGCCTCTGTAAAAATTAGCAGGATTTATGCTCAAACTATTGGAATTAAAAGCGTTCGAATATGTATTAGCCAGGTATCTCATAACGTATTTCGCTGTCATAGTTTTGCCAGCTCCACTCTCACCGCTTATGATAATGGACTGGTCTTTGTCGAATCTAAAAGTAAACATGTGGATAGTATTTAAATATTTTTATTTTTTCTTTACATGCAAAATATATTTTTTGATTGGAAGAATTTTTTAAAATTTACCAAAAGAAATCTATCTAATAAATACTTAATGTCAGGTATTATAAAATGATATAGCTTATAAAATTAAAATGTCAAGACTTAATATTTTTGATGCGTTATATAGTGCGCTCAAATTGAGCGTTTGCGTTTTGAGTATTTTTTTAATAATAAAAAAGGTATTGCATCCCCTTGTTTAAATTTTTAAAATAAATTTTTAATTTTATTTTAAAAAAATGGAATATGATAGTTTGGAACAATAAAAATATACTAGCCTCAAATTATATGAAAAAAAAGCAAACCAGTTTGCGTTTTATAAAATAGTTTTTAAAGCCACCGGTAATTTGACCTATTTGCACGATTTAATATTTCAGGCAATTCGTGTAATTTTAGTGTACAGTAAATTAGAAATAAATCAAAAATTCATGCATATATAAGAATATATTTTCGGCTCTTCAAATTTTAAAACGCGCTCAATAAATTATTTGCTACGAAACATGATTTTGACAGAAATGTATCCCATCGAAATGTATAAGATATCTATGCCTACCCTATTAAATTCAGTTCATATAATTCTATAAAATGTTATATATTTTGCCTGAATTACGCATATTGCCGGTAACATAAATCGGCATAAAGTAAATAAAGGTTAAAATATATTTTTTTTAAGCTGAGTACAATTTTTTTCTATGATTTAAGGTATATGAAAAATATTTTAGGTGGGTAAGCTAGCTCAAAACTCTTTCGCCCCATCCTAGTGACGTCGTTGGTTTGTATCTAAATCAGAAATGGACCAATATAACCTTTTTAGCTTATATCTCTACAAAAACCGATGTCAAAAATTTATTTGAGAAAAAAAAAGTAAGATATAATTTATCAACATTATTATTTTTTAAAGTTGTTTATCATTTATAACATTTCTTTCTTTTTTTCTCTTTCCTTTTTATAAGCGTTTTTTAGATTTTATGAAGTTAATTATCATATGTTCCATAAGTTAAAATTAAGAATATCGGTCGTGTAAATATCGGCACATCTCTGAAATAAATATTTATTATTCATTTTCTAAATATAAACTTAAAAACGAATAAAAAAATTTACTTAGATAATTGGGTCAAACAATTTTGCGCGACGGCAAATATATGAGGATCGAGAGACGTTTTACATTGGGAAGAAGATTGGTACGAGTATTTATAAATGGTGATCGCTTCGTCACTGTACAGAGAAGGTATGTCTTGGTACGGATTTAATGCTACCAAAACGATTCCTGTATATTTTATTATGAGGTAATTACGGAAAAGAAATCAGGGTTCTGTACCGAACCCAGATTGGTAGCTCTTATTTTCAACAAAAAAACCTTTAAGATTCTGTTACATGATTGTAAATATTTTAAAATAATGTTTTATTTCAATTTAAAGTTTAATGTTTATAAAGGTATTAATGTCATATTATATTTTGATTTTACATGTCCACTTAAATGTGTTTTATTTTGAGTAACATATTACCGATTAATTGATTTGACCAAGTATATATGACTAGATGATGAATAAAAAATAGATTATTGAAGTATAAAGAAAATAAAAGATTAAATTTCATATATCGACCAAATCTCAGTGCACCCCTCTTGTATCATGGTGGAGCGGGTACCAGCTTACTGGTAGCTGGTGGGGAAGAAAACTAGATACGACCTTCGCACGCCTAATATGGGACACGAACTATACCTGTGTTGATTTTGCCGCCAAGTCCAACCTCTAATTTTCTGTCATCGAAAAGGCCGAAATCCTAAAAAAACAAATATGCTTGCCTCATTAATACCGTGTTTATCCCTATCGTTACCAATACCTTAGGCATGTTCGGAAATGATGCTCTCAATTTCATCAAAACTATAGGGAAAAAATGAGGCAGATATCAGGGGACCCCATTGAAGGATTTTACCTTCGTCAGCAGATTTCCCTAGAAATCTGCCGGTCCAATTTTTTAAGCATTCACTCTTCTCTAGAGTGATTTGTACCCTTTTTCTTAACATTTTATAATTTTTTTTTATCCCATTTCTCATTTATACATACATATTTTTTAATTCATTTTTTATATATCATTATATTTTTTTATATATATTTTTTTAATTATAATTATTATAAAAGTTTAAGGAATTATCATAATTTTATCGAAATAAATGAATAAAAATTTTAAAAAAAGAAAAATGTTTTATATTTTCTTTTTGTAACATTTAAATTAAGTTTAATTTTTACTAACAATTAAAGTAATACATACCAGGCCTGTTGTAATTTAATAATTAAATTTTAAACCATTATTGGTAAATATTATTATATTATATCAATTAACACATATATTGTAATTTATACCTTTCTTACTTTCTGTTAAGGTTATTATTACGAAAAAAACTATTATGGGTAGCTTTTTTGAGTTGAACCCTCCCGATTAGCATATATATATAGTGTAAATTATACCTTTCTTAGATATTTCTATGTCACGGGGGTAATTACAAAAAAAAACTATTATGGATAGCTATTTTGATCCTCCCCATTAGCCCATATACCTTTCTAAGTTAAGGGTATAATTACGAAAAAAAATTAAATTAGATTGCTAGTTTGATTCCTCCCCTCACCCAATTTATTTGATTTGTTGGTATACTAATTATTTTTATTTAACTCTTTCTCCCAGATATCGATGTCTCAATCAGGGATTCAAACCGAACCTAAACATTAAAAAATTTCTAGCCGAACCTAAACCGAACCACTAAAATGCTTCTGAACCGGTTCGAGCCTCATGATTTTATTATAAAATAATGTGTAATTTATTACTAGTATATTGCAAAAACTTTTATTTGAATTGTATTAAAGATTATTATCAATCACATTTGATTGAATGTCAGTCAATATTTTTATAAACTTTAGTATATTGCCATTTTACAACATTTTTTTAATATTTTAAGCTTATAAATTATAATGCTTTGAGAAAAATTGAATCCTGTATATAAATATTTTACTTATTAGGAATGGATGACCTCGATAATTCTGAATTTCCCCAAAAATAAGAACCCGACTAGCCTGAAGGACTACAGAGAGATTGCACTGATCCCAGTTACCCTAAAAATGTTTACGTATATTATAGCAGTCAGGATCAAACCAATCATCGATAGGAACCTCTCAAAGCCATCACATCGTATAGGAAGATAGAAACACGACGGAACTAACCATGGCGCTTACGGTTATTTTGGAGAAAGCTAGAATGCATAAGTCTCCAATATTTTCCTTAATGATTGATTTAAGTCAAGCCTTTGACTCCATTATAAAACATAAGATCTGGCCCTAACTGGAAAGCTTATGAATAGATAAACATCTGATTTCGCTAATAAAAATAATGTACGACAATCATAACGTGGTACCACAACATCTAAACATAAAATCACAACCATTTAAGGCCAACAGAGGGCTGAAACAGTTGCATTCTATAACCTATGTTATTTAATGTAATAATGAACGATATTCTGAATAAATCCTTTAAACAAGATTATGCCCTTAACCCTCGATATCTGAATCAACAACGCGATAATAACATACACAACTCACTGAACTTTCTATGCTATGCCGATGAGGTATGCATATTAGCGAACTCTGAGTACAAACTAAGAAACTTGCTGTCATTGTTTGTTAATAATTGTTATGAATACGGATTAAAAGTCAATTACTCGAAGACAAAGTTAATCGCCAGACCCCTTTAACTTTGATGATAATGTGGTAGAAACGGTTTCAGATTTTAAGTATCTAGGAACCAGGATAATGTCATTAGGCACCACAATATTCGATACTAAGTCGAGGACAAACAAAGCCAAATCCCGATACCATCAGCTAACGAAATTATGGTCGTCCAACCAGATATCCACGAACCAAAAGATAAGACTCTTCAAATCCCTAATTATACCCATCTTAACATACGGATTAGAAACATGGCAACACTAAAAGCAATATCAACACATCCCAAAACTTTATAAACAAATGTCTAAGAAGAATTACTAAAACATACTACCCATACAACACCTCAAATTCAACCTTCTGGAATAGGTGCGACATCCTACCTATCAATCGACTCATTCCTCTGAGGAGATTAGAATTACTTGGTCATTGCTTAAGACATTCACAAGGAAATATGATATTTTCGTCCATGAAGTGGACCCCAAATTATGGGAGGCAGAGAACTCCCAAATACTATTGGCTTACAAAATGTCTGAAGGACATAGACTTGATCAATCTTTCGTTTACAGATTTTTTGGCACTCAGCAAAAACAAAAAATATTTGAAGGAACATCTATAATACATGCAAAAATATGGTCTAAACTAGATCAGCAATCGTGGAAGTATTAGACTATTCTCACACCGTATTATTTCCAACCTCTTCTCTCGGATTGAATTACAATTTATGTTTCGGCACAGGTTATATTGGAATTATGGATTGAATGAAATAAGATGAGGATGATGATAATTATTATTTTATTAAATTGCCTCCCCCACCCCTTTATAATTCCTTTCCCTGTCTTTTTCCTTTCCTTACTGGATAAACGATTTTGACGAAGGCAATGATGATCTTAGAACCGTGAATAATAATTTATTTTTTTTCTCTTTAGCTTTCACCTTTTCTGGTGGTAAGCTCCTTCAACATCTCTCTCCACTTTATGTTATTAATACAATCTCTTTTATCTAATTTATACTTCTTTATATTGGCTCTAACTTTATGGCCCCATTGAAGTTTTGGCCTTCCTCTTTTACGTTTGCCCATCACTTCCAAACTCTTAACTTTATTTCCTATGTAGTTCATGGGCCTTCTCATTGTGTGCCCATACCACCTAAGTCTGTTTACCATTAACTTAGCCTTAATGGGCACTACCTTTAAACTACTTGGTATTCTTGTACTGCGCACTTTATCCTTTCTTGTTACCCCAGCAATCATCCTCAGCATTCTCATCTCCATGGTTTGTAGACTTCTCTCGTCTGATTCTTTGGTTGGCCATGTTTCCGAACTACATAGAATAGTTGGTTGTATTATGGAACTGTAAATTTTTCCCTTTAATTTGTGTGGGATTCTTTTATCAAATAGCACTCCAGATAAAGATCTCCACTTTAGCCACCCTTGATTAATCTTACTCTTTATCTCTTTTTCTATTGTGCCGTTTGTTTGTATAGTGGAGCCCAAATATTTGCAGCTTTCAATTGCCGATATCTGCCATTCATTTATATCAATACTCTCTGTTTCATCTCCTCCTATCACCATATACTCCGTCTTTTCTCTATTTACTTTTAATCCGTGCGTTTCTAGGATATTTATCCAACTCACTAGTCTTTCTTTCATTTCATCCTTAGATTCGGCAAGTATCACAATATCATCTGCAAATATCATATTCCACGGGACTGTTTGAGGTATAGACTGTGCTAATACATCTATTACTGTAATGAAGAGAAGTGGGCTGAGAGCCGACCCTTGATGAACTCCTTCGGCTATTGTGAAGCCTGCTGAAGTACCTGTTGTGCTACGGACCATTGTTGTATGGCCCATATACATATCCTGTATTATTCTTATATATTTTTCGGGAACATTTTTGTGGCGTAGCGCCCACCAGATAAGTTTTCTTGGGATTCTATCAAAGGCCTTTTCTAGATCGAGAAAGACCATGTGTAGCTTTTTGTTCTTTTCCCTGTATTTTTCACTCATTTGCCTAATTGCGTGGATAGCATCGGTTTTTGATCTTCCAGGCATAAAACCAAACTGAGTCTCTCCTATTTCGATTATATCTCTTAATCTTTTTTCTATTATTTTTTCGTATAGTTTTAGACAGTGTGACATTAGTTTTATGCCCCTGTAATTTTGACAATTATGTGCTGGCCTAATGGGTAAGATGTACGCTTGGAAACACGAGTATGAACAAGGACGCAGGTTCAATCCTGGTAAGAACCATAAGAATCGTGAATAATAATAATGATAACAATTCCGGGTTCACTATAATAATGATAATGTGGTAAATAATGAGGATCCCGAGCATCGCTTAAACAAGGATTTATGGGGACACTATTGACTCTAGTGAATGACAAAAATTAATGAAGGTAGAAAGAAGGAAAAAACAGGAAAAAATCAGACAAAACGATAGTAAGCTCTTTAGGATAATGGGTTTCAAGGATTGAGATTAGAATTAAAAGCAAGTTGGATGCCTCCGGAATAGGGCCCGCTATATAGACATAACGTTATCTTCCAAGGATATACTTACCTAACATAAGACTTACTTTTTCATCTCTTAAATATCTAACCAGGCGTCAGGTACATTATTATTAATATTGGTTACAAATTTTTAACACTATCTTGCCGGTAACGGAACTAATAGATCCCCTCTTTCTTACACCTCTCTTCTTTACTATGCTAGCTGACTACATAGTGGTATCGTCCACTATAATAAAACGGGTATACATCATATATAGGATCTATATACTAGTGAATATACATGGTGCACGCTACAACTCCTGGTAGGTGATGAAATTGCACTTGTGCAATTTCTGGCGTGGTAATGAATGAATGAATGAATTTTATGAATGAATTTTATGAATGAATTTTATGAATGAATTTTATGAATGAATTTTATAAATGAATTTTATGAATGACACATCAAAATGTAATATTATTGATTGTCAAATAAATATGAAAGGCAATCATGGAGCAAATCTTGAGCGTCACCTAAAAGAAACCACCCACTAAAATTTTATCAAATTAACAAAATATCACAACAAAAGCTTAATATAATAAAAAAAATCTAAGATGTCAACAAGCTAACAGACGATAGAAGAAGCATTAAAAGAACAAACAATATCAGTAAAACTAAATAAAAAAATAATAATCAATGCTTGTACAAAGTTGGTCACTTTTGATGACAGACCATTCAAATTATTTGATGATAGCAATTTTAGAAACATTCTTGATCCTATATTAGAAGGCATGGGTAATATTAAAATTAATTCTCAAAATATTCAATTCAATGTTGCAGAATTAGACTTAAGTATTCCGCAAAATATAATCAAAGAAATAAATGGTTGGTTATCTCTAAAAATTGATTGTGTTACTCGTCTAGACAGGTCCATTATTGGGATTAATCTTCAGTATATTCAAAAAACAAAAATTGTTCTGAGAACGCAATGAAAGAAATATTTAAACGGCCCACTGCAGACAATTTAAAACATCTTTATGAATATGAAATCAAAACTTCACAATATACACTATAACAACTGGCAAAGGAGCAAATTTGATTAAGATGGTAAAATATGGAGGAAAGAGATGATGACAATCAAATGTCTGAAAATGATGAAGAAGAACAAATACAAAATATAGATTATTTGGATGTTTCTACTAGATCCACAAATGTACCTAATGAATTAACAAGCAATCTTAATAATTCTCAATATAATTTTATAAGTATAAGACTTACAACTTGTGGGAGATCATGCATTAGAAAGTTGCTCAGTTTCTAATAATATTATTAAAGCTCATAATGCCTGCATAAAGCTAAGGACAAAATCGATATCAATCATACTAAAATAATTAAATTTAAAAAGACCTGTATTGGATTTCCATAGATGGTTATCAACCTATGACATGCTAGAGAGATTGAATGAAAAAAAGATATATGTGAGGAATTCAGTATCATACAGTGAACTTAATTGAACAGCTTTGGAATGGGAAGCAATTATAGGGTTGGTAAATATTCTAAAACCAATTAAAATTGCGACCCAAAACTTACAACTTGAGCAGCTTACTTTAGAGGATTTTTATGGCATATGGTTAAAGCTAAATTAGAAATTTCTATTTTTACTTCACCCTTTGCTGGTTCAATAATAGATGCTATGAATTTTAGAGAAAAACAACTTTTAAACAACAATACCTTTTTGTCATGCCTATATATGATTTAAGGTATGTTTTCAAGATATTATATTATATGTTATATAAATTTAATTAATAATTTTATTTTACTTTATATTTTTTTCATTTTTAATTTTTATTATATAGATATCAAGTGCTCTACTGAAGAAGAAAAAAACAAAAGCTAGAGAACATATTTATAAGAGTGGAGGATTCTAGCGAAAGTGAATCAATACCAGTTAATGTATTATCATCTGAAGAGGACTTAGTAGAAAGTCTTCTTAAAGAAAAAGATGTTAACAATCAAAATCTATTATAAAAATCAGAGAATATTAGAAATATTTTAATTAATTTTTCTAAAGAACCTAGATAAAAATATGAATATTTTAGAAATATTGGAGAAATCAGAATCTGATATCATACTGGCAGTGCCGGCTACCCAGGTTAGTGTGGAAAGATGTTTTTCAACGATTAAATTTATACTATCCCCTTATAGATGTAATTTGAGTGAGAAGAATCATAAAAATGTATATTAATAAAAAAAATTTAAGTAAATAAAGTTAAATATTGATTATATTAAAATTAATCATTGATATTTATTTGTTATATTTATAAATTAAATATTATTTTCTAATGTGCAATTAATAAAAATGAAGGTTTTAAGTATGCGTTTTTTATTTTAATGATGAAATAAAAGAAATATTCTTCCCTATACATAATTTGAATATAGGTTTGAATATAAAACTGTTCAAACCGGTTTTTAGAGGTTCGAACCGAACTGATATCTTTATTTTTTACGAACCGAACCTTGAACCGTAATTTTAATCCAAACCTGAACCGAACCCATATTCGTTTCGGTTTGGATCCCTGGATATTTTTCCATGATAACATCGTTTTCATACATGTTTTTTTATTATTTTTTTTTATTCTAAGTGGTGCATGTTACATGATTGTAAATATTGTGTTTTATTCAATTTAAAGTTTAATGTTTATAAAGGCGTTAATGTCATATTATATTTTGATTTTATATGTCCATTTAAATGTTTTTATTTTGAGGCGTCATTAGCATATTACCGATATTGATTTGACCAAGTATATATATGACTAGATGATGAATACAAAATAGATTATTGTAGTTTAAAGATAATAATAGATCATTCATATATCGACCAAATCTCAGTGCAAGACAACCCCTCTTGAATAAGATTCTGAATCCGAACTCCCCTAAAAAAAGGGTTCAGAGAGTTCAAATAAATTTTTTACAATAAAAAATATATATAATGATTGTCATTTATATATAAAATAATTTTAAAATAAATTCGTATCAAATTATTAGCATAAAACGTTTTCCCTGAATGCATTACTACCACAAAAATATAACCGCGAAAGCGATACCATGAAAAGGTTAGCACGAATGCATTTTTGCAAAAATATGAATGCAAGTACAATTAATATCCTAAACTAAACTAGGTAAAGGTAAATCAAAGGTTTGCATATACCTTGCCAGGAATTCTTCTATGGAGTTCGGGTAGGGGATATTTTTTTAAAATATGAGAAAATTTTTTTAAAAAATTATTAGAACTCATCATACAAAATTTATTAGAACAAATCAGATTTTATTAATTTCGAAGATAAATAATAAAATATTGGACAAAATAGTATAAATATTAGGCATAATCAGTAGCATAACCAGGTATTTTGAGTAGATGTTCAAAAATAAATTTTTCTCTCTTCAGCCGCGAGTTTTTATTATAAAATTTTATATTTATTTTTGAGGTTTAAATAAAAACTTCTTTGTATTTCATAACTTTATCATTATAATCATATCAAGTATGTTTATTTAATTAAGATGCAAGCAAAAATCATAAGAATTCTACAATTAACAAAATATAAGTTAATTTAATATTGAGTTTTATTTTTTAAATCTAGGTGTATTTTTATTACACTAATTAATGATGTGACTTTATTGGAAAGGAGTTAAAATTGCGAATAATTAAAAAATATTTCAATATTGTAATCTCGAAAAACATAAGGAGGGTAAAAATAATATGAATTGAACAAAAAAGTATTTGCATATAAAACTCGTAAGAAATAAGTCAAAAGTTAATAAAATATAAAACAGGGTAGAAATGATTATAAATATTACTATTTTCAAATTTTTGTAAAATAAATTTATTATTTTTAGTCATTATACTTTAATATATATTAATAATAGTTGGGAATAAAATCTCGGAACACACTGTATTTATATTTAATAAAACTAAATCAAGGGTTATTGATTGCGTAGACATTTACATTAAGTTACTTTTCATTCCCTCTTCAATGGAAAATGATCTCTAATTTGTAGATGCGGTGATAGAGGGTTGCTAATATTATCAACAAATTTTTAAAATGTGTCTTAAATAAAATTTTGAAGATGATTTGAAGGCTTAATAACATTTTAATTATAGTACAAAAATTGGGTATCTCTAGAATGCCTTCAATAGTTCATAGCTTTCTACATCGGAAAATAAAACGAAACTAAACTTTGCTAGATGAAAGTTGGGTAATAAAAAAATCAAAAATAATATATGTAAAATCCAACATAGCGTAGCATGATTTAAAAATAGTTTAGATCATAAACTACAAAATCAAATGTTTAAATGAAAATGTATCAAAAATTTGTAAAGTAAATTTTTAAAACATTATGAAATTGATTTCTTAAATAAAATATGATTTACAAATATATTAGAAATAATTTTTACAAAGTTGAAAGTACCAAATACATATTTCATCAAAAATTTAAAATTTCTTCTATTTCTGATGAAATATCTCATTCTTTGACGGGCTATCGGCTGTATATTAACTGGTAAATCAAAATAAAATATCATAGAATTAAAAATAATGATGATTTAAAAGAGTCAATATCCATAAATGGAAATGTAATCATCCCGGGGTGCCAATTTTTTAAAATGTTTCTCGGTTTTGAGGGTCAAATTCTCAATGTATATCAATTTATCCATTTAAATCGATTCTTTGATGTCTTACTTCTGACATACGTTTTTATTCTCTGCAATAAAGAAAAAATTCTTATATTTGCTTCTGTTTAATAGTTTTGTTGATATAAAACTCTAAAATATATTTTAAAGTATGCAACGACCACGGTGTTTCTTAGAAGGTCATCTAAAAGGAAGGAAGGAAGGAAGGAAGGAAGGAAGGAAGGAAGGAAGGAAGGAAGGAAGGAAGGAAGGAAGGGATATTTGGCAATTGATAAAAACATATTTCTTTAAAAATATTTTACATTTTTTGGCTTCGGGATGATATGTCAATTGCTTCCCCCACCTTCCCGCTACGCTTAAGGGATAGTATATGTATTCACTATAACATCGCGGAAATTTCTTACACTAAATTTGCAATTACTAAAAAATTTCTAAACCAGTACCAAACCTAGGTTCAGCCTGTTAAGCATTGACTAAACTGAACCAGTCTCAACATCAGATGGGCTTTACCGACCCCGCTAAAAAACTGTAGATTTAAAAAATTATATCGTACCTGAGTTATCTGAAACCAAGAAGAAAACTAATTATGATGAAAAAATATTAGGAAATATTATCAGAAATTCAACCAACATCTGATAAGATCGATTATTGAATATTTCATATTAATATGCCTTGGCATTCAACTCTTAATTTTTGCTTTCCATTTTTAAATAAAAAGCAGGGTCCTGGATCCGAATTCGGGTTCAGGAATTTTAAACTCTATTTAGCGAAAATTTGATAATAAGAACTTAATAAAAACCCGATTTTCTAAAAGATGTCGAACCCGCTCCTGGTCTATATTACCCCGCATTCGATGGGTTGCCCATAAATCGGTCTCTGTTTGGTCGGTAATCTCAAAATGTCCAACCAATTTTAATTTCTGAACTCTAATTCGGGTCCAGAACCCTGTAAAATGTTTAAAAAAATTATATTTTTACCGCAATAAGTGTAAATTTTTTTGTGCAGGCAAAATCGAGTCTTCAGGGTGTCCAGCACTTAAATGATATTTATATATATAAAATAAAAAAATTTTTGTTATAGTATAATTAAGTTTGTGTATTTAATAATATTAATTAGTAGGGCTGTGCCGATATTAAGCGTTTTCCGGAAATATCGGATCGGGCCGATACCTGTAAAACTCGATCCGATCTTTTTATTTTTCTTTTTCTTTTTTTTGTTATTTTATTTTATGTTAGGCTGTGTCCTAAATATCAAAAATTGCATAAAAACTTAAACTTTTACAATTTGAGGGATTAAAATGGCAACCGAATATTTATTAATGGAAAATATTAGAAGATATAGATATTTATGGTGCACTAGTGATCTTAAATATAGAGACATCGCTGCTAGCAAAATCAAATTAGAAGAGATTGGTAAGAACTTTCGATCTTACATATGAAGCAAATAAAGACAAAATTTTTTGGAATAAAGGCATACAATTTAATAAAACTTTAATCGTTTTTATGTTTAACTATAGCGGTGTCTATAGACTCCAAATTTATAAGAATGTAGTTGAATGTTTCCACATGCATGTGCAACATCTGACGAAATTTGTCAGGATAAGATGGAATACTATCAAATATTTTAAGAAGTCCTTGATCTCTAGAATTAATACATATAATATAAATAATGATCATATATACCAGCCTTCTAGAAATCTATGCCGTCTTCTACGCTCAGTCGTATCAACATCATAATATAGAAAATAGAAATTGGTAAGATCATTCATGATCAAACATTTTAAAATTGAAAATAAATGTATGAATCGGGACATGTTTCGTATCTCCCAAATCTCCCGTAATTTTTGCGATTCGCAAAAATTTTAATAAATTTTTTTTTTGATTTAGGACATAGCCTTATGTATATTCATTTTACATTATTAGTAATATTTTCTAAATAGATTTCTTTAAATTTTATTTCTTTTTTAAGGCTGTAGTTCTAAATCAAAAAAGAAATTTCTTAAAATTTTTGCCATCGCAAAAATTACGGGAGATTTGGGAGATACGAAACATGTCCCGATTCATATTTATTTTCAATTTTAAAATGTTTGATATGAATGATTTACAATTTCTATTTTTTATATTATTTGTTGATACGACTGAGCGTAGAAGAAGGCATAGATTTTTAGAAGGCCGGTATATATGATATTATTTATAATTAATTCTAAAGATCAAGGACTTTTTAAAATATTTGATAGTATTCCTTCTTATCCTGACAAATTTCGTCAGATGTTCCACATGCATGTGGAAACATTCAACTACATTCTTATAAATTTGGAGTCTATAGACACCGCTATAGTTAAACATAAAAACATAAATTTTATTAAATTTTGCCTTTATTCCAGAAAATTTTTTCTTTATTTCTTCATATGTAAGATCAAAGTTCTTCCCAATCTCTTCTAATTTCATTTTGCTAGCAGCGGTGTCTATATTTAAGATCACCAGTGCACCATAAATATCTATATCTTCTAATATTTTCCATTAATAAATAGTTGCCATTTTAATCCCTCAAATTGTAAAAGTTTAAGGAAAAAATGATTAAAGTTTTACGAATCGTATAACTTTTAAGAATCATGTGATTTGCGCAAAATCGAAAAAATCATTTAGGCCATCATTTTAATTTTCCATTAAAAATGGCTTATATTATTTTTTTCGTTAAATTCGCGCAAATTGCGCGAAATAATTTTTATGCAATTTTTGATATTTAGGACACAGCCTAAAATAGATTTATAGAATTTTAAAAGTTTTTGTTATAAAAATAGAAAGGAACACCCAAAGTTTTATTTATTCTAAATCTTTTTAAATAACGCCAATTTTTTTATTTATACTTTAAATAAAAGATTTTTTTTTAATATGGTAGCTGAATTATGGAAATATTTTAAAAAAGACAGAGATAATTTTGCAAAAATATATATTTTTATTATAGTCTTAATTGTAGAAATAAAAAAATTAAATTAAATTCATAATTCGATTTTTTGCATAAATATATTGATATCTAAATTACATTTGGTTCAAACGGGGGTGATTAAATATAAATGTCGGATCTGTATCGGATCGGGTTTGAAGCAATATCGGAAAATATCGGATCGGATCGGTGAAAAATCAAAATATTGACATACAAGGGCAAATTAGAGATTTTACATTAAATATAAGCAACAATAAGTAAAATAATTTTTTATAAGAGTTTATTATATTAAAAAATCCATTTCCGAATTCTCGGTATTTTAAATCTTTTTCAAAAATACTTAGCGTTATATAAAAAAAAGTTTATACATAGCAAAAAGAATAAGCAAAATATGGTTTTATTTAATAATAAACACAGAAATTCTTTAAAAAAAAAATTTTAACACAAAATTCAAGTTAAAAACTGGATATAAAGTATTCATTTTTAAAATCCTATAAATAGCATTTCAAAACTGGGTTAGTATAGTACAACTTATGTAAAATATATTAAAATAAGGTATAATAAAATGTTTTTATTTATAATAATAATTATTTAAATTACAAGCAAAAAAAGGAAAATTGATTAAAATCGTGATTTATATTCAAAAAAATTAATCATGCCAACCCTAGAAGTATTTTTTTAATTCAAAAGACATTACAAAAAAAATTTAAAGGTTAAAATTCTTGAATTTGTAAAAAATTAATCAGTCAATTTCTAGTAATAATAAATATCAGACCTGCAGACCCGGCCCTAAGCCCGGATACAGGGGCCGGGCCGTATTTTAATTTTTTAAATATATCCGGACCCCGTATATTTTAAAACCAAATATTTGAAATCGCCATTACTAGCTATAAAAATCAAAAATAAATAAAATATATTTTAAAAAAATCCGGGCAGGGCCGTGCATATGGTACCTCTGCAGGTCTCTGTTAAATATACCAGGATTAATAAAATAAATTTAACCCTTATTTATTTTTTCATGATATTTTTTCATTATATATTATATCTTTCTCTCCATTCGTTCTTTTCTTTTTTCTTCCTTCCTCCTACTGGAATATATCAAATTATTTTTTTTTTAAAGTAAATTGATGGTACCAATCTAGTCAACTATTATATATTTTAGAATTATAATTATCACAATAACTGAAGAATTTTTTTAAAAAATAATGATTATATCATATAATTATTTCACAAACACAATCATCATACCTTTCATTTTTTTCCGAAATTTATTATACATTTTATTCTAATAATAAAAAATTTCACTTTTGTGTCACATTTAATAATCTTCCTCCATTCTACTTTTGGATGATTGTTTATATTATTATATTATCGAATATTGTCATAAGATCGTTATATAATATAATAGAATCATTTTTATATTTTTTAAATTATTATAATGTAACTAATATTTAAGGTAACATTCTGTTTCTAATATCACAGACATAAATAAATATTTTTTTAAAAAAAGTGAAAACATATATTGTACATTTTTCTCGCGTGTTAAATAACAATGAATTAATTGATTGGAATGGGAAGGAGAGATTTAACATTTCCTATATATCCTTCTTTTTTTCATATAATTTTTTTTATAGTTTTTGACTTCGAAAATCAAAAGAAAATAAAAGGCTTACATTATTTTATCATGATCAAAAGGTTCTGAAATTCGTAATTTAGACGCCGGCCAGTCCTGACTAACGGGCAGGGCAGGGAAAAAAATTGTTCAAAATATTTTTTGAGGAAAGAGTAAAAATAATTACGTGCCGAAAAAGGCGATTGAAAAATTCCACGTGATGGGCCGCGCCAACCTTTATTAGTAATGCCAATAGCTAATAAAAGCCGGTATCTCGTTTTTTTTTACAATCAAATTTATACTAAAATCACTCGGATATAAGAAATCATAAATTTGTATTTATAATTATTATTATTTAATAGGAGAACATTGACATTAAAGTATTTTTAAATTTAATATATATTCATTTTATATAAAAAATTTTAAAAATAAATTATTTTCATTTTACAAAGAATTGGCATATTTTTTATTTATTTTGTAGTAAGGTAATTTAATTTTATATTTGTCCCCTCTTAAATAAATAATTATTTTAAAGGTGGTATCGTTTATTTTTAAAATAAATTTATAATTTGATTAGATTTTAAAAATAATTTATATTAAATTTAAAGGTCATTATAAAAATGACACACATTATCTGCTGCGATAAATGAATTGGAAAATTTTATTATAAATAGAGTTGTGCGATATTAAATATTGGATCTAATTTTCAAAAATGCTTGCTCAAGATTTTCGTTAAAAAAAAAATTAGCTAAAAGATTGCCGATAGAATGGTATAAAGGCGTGGAGCTATTGGCAAAGGCATAAGTAATAATATTAGTGATAAAATCTTGTCGAAATATTTAAGAAAACTACTTTAACTTATAAATATTACCCATATTTTAATAAATTAGATGATTAAATTTTTGAGAAAAATATATATAGATGTATATTTGATCATTCGTGAACAATAGTTGGCTTTTTGTTAATTTTTGTGATTGTGACATTGGTGATAGAGAGTAACTTAAAATGATATAAATATAGGTATCGGTTATCGGTTTTGTATTAATACGGATAGGTAAAAAATTTGTGGATCCGGCAAGCCCTAATTGTAAATAATTTAAAGAGTCAAAAGGCAATTGGATTGCTAGGGATTGGCAAAAACGGGTTTAGATATTTGTGAATTGAAATACAAAATATTATAAAATCAAGGCTAATTTTTTTAATAATAAATTTAAGGGCAAAATTAGATAGACTAGCTTTATTTAAAAACGATTATGTTTGGAATGGTTTGAATAAAATAGTAATAAATTATTTTTTTATTAAAATCTGAATAAATAATTCTTAGAATCAAAAACGAAATAATAGAATATTTGATGAATTATTTAGATGAGTGCTTTTATTCTAATAATTATTGTTTTTTAATAAAAATTTAATCATTCTAACAATTTTTCTTTTTAAATTTAGAGGTGCAGTAAAAAAAATTTGTCACTATATTTTATGAAATTTTTCATTTTCAAAAAACGAATTATTTAAATCAAATACTAATAGTATTTGTACAAATATGAATATTAAATTATTCTTCATACAAATAATGCACTCTTCAATTCATATTCGTTTTTGAATGTCTTAGGTGGAGTAGGTTGTAAAATATCATTGACAAAATCTATCAAAGGTAATTCAAATTTTATTCATTATCCAAAAATTATAATATTATTCAAAAATTATTCATTATTTGAATAGAAATTTTGAATGATAAATTTCAATTTAAATACCTATAAAGAAATATAAATATCATTCTATTTTTTTTTTATTCTAATCATTTTTTATCAAAACAATATAGGAAATATGAGGTCAATAATCTATTAAAATTTTGTTCAAAGATGATATGCCTAGAGTTTTTTAATTTTATTATATTAACAATTTATTTTAAAAAAAATTTTTGATGCTAAATAACTATAAATCCTGGGGAAAAAATTTAAAAACTAATAATCATTAAAATATGCCTTGGAAAATAAATAAGTATGATAAATCATTTCCATGATATGTGATTAATCAATTTTATTTTTTATACATGCCCACAATTTTTTAAAAATACAAAATATTTAAGTTGTCCAAATTAAATTTGGCTCTACTAAGCACAATTTTGCTTCTCCCAAAAACCTAATGTAATTCAATTAATTTTATAATATCCTAAATATAAAAATATTAAATCAAATTATTTTGAGTTAAAATTATGTATAACTGATAATAATATTTTTCAAGGCAGAAATTAAAAGTATTGAAATATGTTAAATAAAAACCCAATAACAATTTTGCTTCTCCCAAAAACCTAATGTAATTCAATTAATTTTATAATATCCTAAATATAAAAATATTAAATCAAATTATTTTGAGTTAAAATTATGTATAACTGATAATAATATTTTTCAAGGCAGAAATTAAAAGTATTGAAATATGTTAAATAAAAACCCAATATTGTAAAACTGAATATTATTTATATAAGCCAAATTTTTGAATAAATAATATCAAAGTTTACATTGTCTAAGCAAAAAAAAAACTGGTCAAACCTGAAGCCTCATTGAGAAAGCTCAGGGATGTTAGATCATCTTCTGATTTAAAAATGTCAGGGTTCTTCAGTTGAGGTGGATTAGCTGCATCAAATTTAACCGATTTTTCCTATAATAAGTAATGTAAAATATATATATATATGTATAAGAAATACCCTTCCATCTTCAAATTTAAGCATAAAATTATTATTTATGCCAATACTTATTATCATTGCACTTATCCATACATTTTTTTCATCTGGCAGCCATATATAAGTATCTTTGGTAAAATAAGTAGAAGTCTTGTTAAGATCATAAATAGCTAAATCCATTATTCTGATATTTAATTCTCACATAAAATAGAATGCCTTTCTGTATATATACCATCAAGCTATTTACAATTTATTCATAAAAAAATAAGTATTAAGTTAACAGATATATACATAAAATAATATTAAAAAAACTCATATAACTGCAAGTAAAAAATGATAAAAATTATTTTATGTCAATGTACACTAATGTAATAAAAAATAATATATTTAAGTTACCAAAATAATAATAAAAGTTATTTTAAGGTAATAAGAAATAACAGAAAATTTTAATTCAAAAATAAAATCTAAACGCGAATGGTTTAAAAAACAATACCTCAAAGATACAATATTAATGGGTGATATAAACAGTTTAATATGTCTTTATTAAATATGATCGTAATTTCCTTAATTGTCCACTATTATGAATATTTGAATAATGAATCGTCTCGTATTGACAACGATATCACTAAAAGGTAAACGTAACATCTGTCATATATCATGTGACTTCATAAATAATTAAACTTTTATGGAATTTGACTATTATTGTTAAGGTTAGCAGGGAGTTAGACAAGATTTAACTAAAAATTTAAGATTTTGATATATAAAAATATATATAAAATATTTTAACTTCCAAGTACAATAAATTTCTACGCTTATATAGTTTACAAAATCTATCAATTAATTTATATCGAATTATTGAGTTAATTTTATAAAACGAGTCCGCGAGGTTAAAGTTAATTTAATATAAAAAATATAAAAAATATAAAAAAATTAATCTTTTAGTTAAGATAGCGATCAATTAGGACATCACAATATTCCACCCTCTAAAGGAATTCCGCCTAGGTTCTCTTTAGACATAAATCTTTCGTGTTCAAGGAGTTTCTTATCTATTTTGATCAGAAAATCTGTCATAGTTTCCTCTTGGAAAATGAAAGTTATTTTAGTTGATAAATCTTTGGTTGCCATAATATGGTCAAATCTGCCATGGTTGTCTAAACTAATGTTTGTAATTATTATCATAAAGTCTGTTGTTCTCAATATATGGCATCATCTGAGTATTTGTTCGTAAACTTTCTTATCTTGTCTTACTCCCTCCAAATCTTTGATAAACGGTTTAGTTGTCATATGATTTTACTTTGTCATCCTTCTGTTACAATGACAATTATATGTCATTGTTCTGTTAATTATTATCATTGTTTGTTATTAAATATATATGAGAAGATTTTGAATGATTATAGAATGCAGGTATTATTTATTGAATAACGTCGTAATAAAACAAGAATCGTCGAATAATCGAAATAGAATTAATTTAACGAATTTGATAAGATTATTTGAAACAGAATAAATTAATCAAATATTGAATATTTGGAATGAAATAAATAATTGGTCGCGTTTTATTTTAATTTTATTATATTATAAATATTGCGTTTTAAATAATAGCGTTTTATATAATAATTTTTATCAATATTAATTTTCAATTTTATCTTTTTTTTTAAATATCTTTAATTGTAGCGTTTATATAATAATTTTTTATTAATATTAAATTTCAATTATTTTTATTTTTTTAAATTTTAATCCCTTGTTTTTCAATATAAACAACTTTTTCATATCATAAATTATTTTTGAATTATTTTTTCTAAAAAGAATTTTATTGCCATTTCTAATATATGATTTCCATATCATATTCTTAAAAACTTTTTTATCATCAAGATGTTTAACTTTCACCTTGTCTCTCTTAATAATAATTGTTTTACA
This sequence comes from Gordionus sp. m RMFG-2023, assembly GCF_954871325.1. Classification (NCBI taxonomy): domain Eukaryota; kingdom Metazoa; phylum Nematomorpha; class Gordioida; order Chordodea; family Parachordodidae; genus Gordionus; species Gordionus sp. m RMFG-2023. The sequence goes on from NC_088777.1 coordinate 16,538,067, forward strand.
TTTCTTTATTTTCACAGTTATATTTAATTTTTTATCAATTATAAAAGTTTTTATTTCATTATTTTCTTTAATGATTATTTCCTTATTTTCTTTAAAGTTTATTTCCTTATTTTCTATAATCACAAATGTTTCAAATTTTATTATATAATTTATTTCTTTTAGTTTATAAGAATCTCTTTCATTTTGAATATTTGGTTTTAATTCAATATTTTTATGATACTAATAAATTTACAATTATAATGATAATTTCTTTTCTTATAATGCTTTATCATATTTATTGTCTAATTTTCTATTTTTATAATAATTCTCATTATTAGATTTACTAAAATTTTAATTAGAACAATTTTCTTTTATTTCTGTAGCCGATTAATAATTCCATAAATATTTTAATGTACACAATGCTTCATCATAACTTGAATCTAACTCTCTTTGTAACACTGTTTTCATGACCAAAAATAAACCATCTGGTAAATTACATATTAAGCTTAGAGCAATGATATATATAACTATAGATTGGCGATCATGCATAAAAAAACGTCCACACATTGAAATCAGCTGTAGCGCCATTTTGTAGCTTGTACGTTGATCAAATGCCTCAATAATAATAATAATTTTTAAAAATTTTCAATTATGTAAAATAATCAAATGAATCCTAACTTCAACTGTTCTTCAATTAAGTTATATTGGTATTCTCTAAAATAAAAAAACTCAACATTTAATCCAATAGTAGTACATAATATCATTAAATTACTTTCACCCAGAAATTATTCAGAGACATAGATTGCTACAAGTTAATTTAATATAAAGAATAAAAAAAATCAATCTTTTAGTTAATAGATAGCGATCAATTAGGACATCACAACATATATAAAGGACAACACATTCCAGGAGTTTTTAATAAAAATTGGGTAAGTAATATCAATTACTTTGGGTAGTATTTAAATTAAATACACAGTTCAAAAATATTTGGTTAAATGTTTTAAATTGTAAGCAAGTTATTAATCCATCTATATTATTCTTTGAATCACGGGTAGAAATGTTATGAATAAAAGGGACAAGAATATCCTGGAAAAAATGACACTGGACAAAATATCGCATAGGGATAAAAAACATCGAACAAATATCCCCAATTTTAGAAAAATTTCTATGATAATTTGGAAAGGTCATTTAAAAATGTTCTCCTTTTTTTTAGCGTTTACTTTTATTTGAAAATTGGTGTATTTTTATTTTTTAGGGTACTTTACTAGTAGTATTTATGTCCAGGAATTATTTGCCATGATTCTAATTTTTCGAATGTGCAGCTTCATATCATCACTTAGATAATTGTCGTTAAGATAAGGTGAGCATTATACTCATGAGGCCATAAGAAAATATCAATTTTTGAAGCCGATCAGAAAAAAAATGCGGAAAAACGTATCAGAAAAAAAAATATTGAAAATTTATGTGGATTGACAAGAAAAACAAATTTCTTAAAAAATATTAAATAAATAGCAATTAAGTTTTATTTATATGGTATCGCATTTTTGTTTAAATAGATAAAAAAATTTGTTTCTAGAAATGGTCCTTATCAAATTCTTTGATAAATAATTTCAAAAAATGTAAGATATACATTAATAAACAATAATTTATTTTCTAGATATAATTTTAATTAATCATAGTATAAAAAGTATAAGAATCATCTTTTCATATATAAAAACCTGAATTAAATTAGGGCTAGAAATCAAAATAAATTTTTTTACAGGATAAAATATTATTATTTTTATTTCATGAATAACAAATAATGATGCAAACATTTCAGCATAATGAAAAATCAAAGTAGAATTGTTACAGTGGACTTCAATCATTATTTTTCTAAATAACTTAATATTTTGGGTTATCTCTAATTTAAACTAGGTAAGATTTGTTATTTCTTATAAAAGATATTAGAACATACCTGGTACAAAATTTTTTTTTATAAGGTCTCATGTTAAAACTATAGATATATTTTGACACAAAAAATAGTATTGACACTTAATCTTATAGGTTTGAACTGGTATTAAAGGGTGGAGGGGGGGGGGGGTAAAAAGAATAAAAATTTGGTTTTTAAATAAAATGTAACAATTATTATAAAAGATCGAAGAAAATTCTCATTCCCAAACATTTTTATCGATCTATCTACTAGTAATATTTATTTTATAATAAGGATTCACTTTAAGATCATTAATATACTTTATTTAAATATGGCAAATAGTTCAAAGTATTGAGCCCGTCAAAAAGCCATCTACTTATATGATAAAGAGAACTAACTCCCCGTCGATATATATGCACTATAGTATATAATTAATAATCAGTTTGAGGAGTCTTTGATTGAGAATATGGGAACATTTAACCGTTGAATCAGTTCTAATTTTTTAGAATTTTTAAAAAATAAGGCAGCTTTCATTATAATTCAATTATAATTTTCCATATTTTATGAGTTTGGAAAATAATTGAAAATGCCAAGTCTTCGCTATCGTTTATAACCTCCACATCCATTTTTCCCTTTTCCTTATTTAAAGTTTCCAAATGGCATTTGGGTACAAGGTAAAGTAAAAAAAAAGAATAGTTCAAACTAAGAATAAATAAAGCATAGTGATCAGGGCCGACTGGAACAAAGGGCTTTTAGGTTATTTTTTATTCCCGTTCCGGCCAATAAAAGATATCTCGTTCCCGTTCCATTGAAAGGTTCAAAAATGCGTTCCTAAAAATATTTATTTTATTTTTACTTTTATACATTATGCTAATTTTTACATCATGTAGTATTAATTAAGACATTTTCTAAAATATTATCATTTATATTTGTTCATATAAATTTGATTGTCAAAAAGACCAACTTGGTAACAATTGTAGTTTAAATTATAGGATATTGTAATATACCATTCATACATTATGATTTAATTAGATATGGCTATAATGATTATATATATTCCAAACACCTATGCATCAATTATAATTTTCGCAATCAATTCTATATGTTTAACAACCTTGTGAATGTATGTATTAAAGATTGAATAAACTAGTGAATGTATAATTCAGTATAAGCGGATTAGTTTAATTATGTAATAAATTAAATTTTTATTATTATTGTTTACAGAACTTCTAAATGGCTACAGAAACTTTATCCATAGCACCAATTCCTATCTTGTTCCATATTTTCCCCAAGTAACGTTTCAGAAACGTACTGTTCCATGTCCCTGAAAGCAAATATAAAAATGAACCCCCACAGTTACGATCGACTGCTTGTTAAAGTATTTATTCTTATTTTTATTCATATTGGGAAAATAAAGATCTTATAATAAATGTACAATATCTGTATCGAATTCATTCTGGTAAAATAAATATCAAAAGTTTTTGAAAGAGCCTGAAAAAGGTTTCACAATTGATAATTGTATACAGGTATTTATTTATGATATTCTAGAACTATATATAATAATTTTATATATGGAATTAATACAATTTTATATAGAATTACTATGATTTTAACAATACAATTGTAAAAATATATGATTATCGTGTCATACATATAAGTTTTTTCTTAATTAAAATTATAATAATGTATTACACATCCTTTTAGACTTGTAGAAAATATAAGAAAAAATATATAAGATTATGACCATCAAAATGAATAGTGCTGTTAAACGGCTAAGCTGAGTTGACAGCCGAAATTCTATCGAAGTTGTGAGTCCCAATGCTCACTTCAAATTGAATGGTTCAATGACCTACATGAGATTTTTTATCACATTGTTAAACGGCTGAGCTAAAACGATTTAGCCTAAGTTCTATTCAAGTTTTGATATGACTTAAAGCTTAAGGATATCTACAGAAAATATTATAAATTGAACTGGTTTAATCTTTTTTTCGCTAATAAAAAAATGTAGAATGTGATAAACAAGGTATAATATATCTGTTTTAAAATATGTCACTTAGCTTGAGACGTCCCATTTTCGTGATCAGATTTTAATAATATTTTTGATATTGGATTCACTAAATATATTTAAAATTATATGAAAACATATTTTTTTTATATCAACCTCTTACACATTGGTGTTATAAGCAGGGTTGCCATGTCTCCCCCCATCAGCCGGAGACTCCTGCAATTTTTTAATTTACACGCAGACATATCTCTCCCGCAAAACTACAACTATTTGAAATCTCCCGCAAAAATCTACCGCTATTTTTTTTAAAGTATTTTAACGTTTTTAATATATAAATAATAATTTTGAGAGACATTAATTGATTATTTTTATATTTTTAAAATAAATTTTAAATATTTATTCGAAAAACATGTATAGTTTGTAAATTTCTTTCTATCCTGGTTTATTTTTATCCAATAATAAATCTACATCATTTCATTCATATAAGTCAGTACAGGGAAGTATATCAACATCGATTGCAATACAAAAATATTCTCAAAAATAGTAAATAATACATATGCAACTACATTTGCGAAAATCGTATACATCTACCATGTAGTTCACAGAGCTATATCATCACAATGTGGGTCGAATCTTTTTCTCATGATATTTAACGTCTCCAAAATAAGTGCAAACCTTACTTGTTGGCAGAACAAAAATGAGCAAGGCTATCACAAGTGTTACCAGAATCCTAGAAATCAATTCTAGACCATTTGAAAGATGGGCATCCATTTGCTTTTCTAACAGCTGCATCTAATAAGGGAAATATTAAAAAATTTACCTCGATCCTTCGCTATTTCAACAAGAATAAGAACATTTCAATAAAACTGTTAAAATTTTTTCCTCGAATAGTGAAAAACCCAACAATGTAGTTAGTCACATAATGGTAAATATAGCTGATTCTGGGTTATCAATGATTTGCATGTCAGCTTTCTGCGCTGATAATGCCTCTGAAAATTTTCGCAAAAACCAAAGTTACCGAATTAAGGCAGAACAATAATGAATTAATACCAATTGGCTGTATATGCCATATACTACATAATTCTTACAAGGCAATAAATGTACTAATCTGTGGATGTCGAAATAATTGTGATGAAATGTTTTAACGAATTTAGTCATCAACTAAAAGATTTAATGAATTAAAAGAGTTGGTGAAGTGGTTTGACTTGGAATGGTGTGAGTTGTTGCGATATATACCTATCAGGTGGTTGTCATTAATACCTGCCATCGATAGAATTTTAAAATTTTACAAACCCTAAAAAAATACTTCTTAAATAAATATTTTAAAAGCTGTCCGAAAATTTTAAAAAATTTTTTCGAGTATGAAATGGCAGAAGCATATTTGGGATTCGTTTCACATGTAGGAAATCTACTTGATGCAGTTAATATTCAGTTGCAATCAGAATATTCTTTATAAAAAAAATTCACAAAATCATGCTATAGCTTTGTTCATATCTACAATTAAAAATTGATAATAAATTTTATGGCGCTATTGCTAAAAATATTATATTAAAATGTTCAAATAATACTCTAATTAATACATTTTTAAATAAAGCAGATATTTTTATTGACAATTTTAGAATATTTACAATCAAAATTTGATTTTAATAACTCTATTTATAAATGTATAAATATTATGACCTTGGAACAGAAACCATCAATGAATGGTTTTTAAAATTTAATAAATATATTAAAAATACCGAAAGACATTGATTTCTTGTTTGAGGAGATTGAATTCTCTCTATTTTTTATGATTCGCCAAAATACTTTAAGTTAGATAGTCTAAAAGCAGAGGAGAAATGGGTAGAATATTTTCGTAATAACGATAAATCCCCATGCTTAGAAAAAATATGAGAGTATGTATTCTCCTTACCTCATTCTAATGCCTCATCCGAGCGCTTTTTAGCCTGATGAGGACTGCCGGGAAAAAGGAGAGAAATCGGATTGCTTTAACATTAGAGGAGCTAATGGTTATACAAATATATAATATGTCATTATAGGAATTTTATAAATACCTCAATAACGACGGTAAACATTTAGTTCTATTATTTAAATCTCAAATAAAATATAATTAAGTTTTAGCAATGGCACCATAAAATTTATTGTCAATTTTTAACTGTAAAGATGAACACATCTGCAGCATAATTTTGTGAATCTTTGTTAAGATTATTCTGATTGCAACTACACATTAACAGCATGTAGTAGATTTCCTACATGTGAAATCATTTCTAAATATACCTTTGCCATTCATTATTGAAAAAAAATTTCAAAATATTAGGACAGCTTTTATAATATTTATTTAAGAAATATATTTATAAAGGTTTATAAAATTTTAAAATTCTATCGATGGCGGGTATTAGGAACATATCGCAACCAACATTGTGCTGACTCAATTCTGTAAATATCTGTTTTTACCAAATTCACTCCACCTATTATTTTAATTATCAGATCATAAAGCTGACATGCAATTTATTGATAATCTCGAATCTGCTATATTTACCATTATATGGTTAGCTATGTCTTTGGATGTTTTACTATTTGAGGGGAAAAAATTTAATAGTTTTATTGAAACGACCTTAATTTAGATGAAATAGCGGAGCTTATTAGATGCATCTATTAGAATTGCATATGTATGCCCATTTTTCAAATCGTCAAGAATTGACCTCCTGGATTTAAGTCCTAAAACATTGATGATTGCCTTGCTCATTTTTGTTCTACAAGTATAGTTTTCATTAATATTAGAGTCGTTAAATATTATGGGGAAAAGATTCTACCAACATTGTGATGATAAATATCTCTGTGAATGTTGTACTACAAGATAAGTGATTACAATTGCCGCAACTGTAGTTTCATCTGTATTATTTCTTATTTTAGGAGTACCTTATTATGTATTTAAGCGTGATAATTAAGCCACACACACGGTAGATTTCCAATTGCGGTTGTTTTGTGGGACATTCGTATAAAATATATTTTTAATTGTAAAATTAAAATCATTTTTTTTTATAAAATTTTATCTTATTTACATTCTTTTATATTTAAAAAAGATCGTTGGTTTTTTTATAAATTAATATATTTTAATAAATCAAGATGTTATTTTATTTTGAAAAATAGTTACCAACTTTGTATTTATATAAACTAAATAATAATAATAACAGGATAAATACAATTCAAAATCCAGGCCGATGGCCCGCAAATTTTTTGCAATTATTATTTTCTACCGGAATTTTTATATTTCTCCCGCAATTTGAAAATTTTCTCCCGCAATTTGAAAATTTTCACTTGGCAACCCTGGTCATAATGAAAGACTCATTTTTAAATTTTATAGTAAATTAAAAGATTATTTTTTAGCCAGAATTCAAAAATCGATTCCAAAGCATTAATAATATAATAGCGTTACATCAGCGCCTACATGAGTGCGGGAGGGGGAGGGAGTAGATGTAGTTTGCTTCTTGCATTTTATTAGCGGGTTATTTGAAGTGGTATTTTATGACTCCGTGTAAAATTTCCACTTTTTAACAACAATACAAAGTACCTCCTACCTTTTATATAACAATTAAGACCAAATTCTCTCCAAGGAAGCAATCCCTGGAGAAGTGATATATCTCATAGCATAGCTTGGTGCAGACAATGGTCTTTTCGCTATATCAGAGGTCGAACTTTCTTATATCTACATTTTGCCAATGACTCCTGATCGAAATTCCGCAAGATTGGCTAAAACTCCGGTATCAAGATTAAATTCTACAACTAGGGCATATATTCAAATATTAAGAATTACAAATATTCCAGGGATAAAATATTTAACCTATTAATTTTTTTAAATGTTTATAAATAGAGCTGCTCTAACTTGATTACTATTTTTCAAATTCTATTATAATTAAATTTTTCCTAAGTTGCGTTAATTTGTAAACTTAATTACTTTCATTATAAGCTAAAATGTTTTTGAATGAGAACACCCTATTTTGATTTGTTTTAAGTATTTGGAGGCTTTGTTATTTTTCGTATTTTATTCTCGATTTTTGTTTATTTGGGTTGTTTTTTTGACTATTTAGCCGATGCTAAATAGCGGCCGATCTAGGGCACAGCCTAAAGGGAGTTTTCTCATAATAAAATTGATCGAACATGCAACAAAATTATTATAATCCAAGTTTATTTTGTTATTTTTGTTAACGTGCAATAATTTTTTGGCTTATAACAATAGCGCGTATATTTTACTTTCGGATTATATTTAACTGCTAGTGGGTTAAATTGTGAGACTCATTATGAGTCTTGTTTATTTCAGTGTGATCATATTAATTATTATTTTCATTTATAATCCAAATTATATTTATTAAAAGCCGAAAATTTACAGTATTCATATTTTTAATTCTTCTTTTTCAAAATAAAATTGTAATTATTAAAGACCTTAAACGTGTACAATATTTCATTAAAAGAAAAATGAAATAAAATAAATAACTAAGAAGATTAGTTCGTAAGTTCTAAAGGGATTTAGCAGATAATACAATTTTTATAAAGAATTCTACTAAGCGGCACTTGCATGAATAAAATGGAAACTTCAAATATCTATTTTTAAAAAAAAATATTCGAATTTGTACCAGTACAGAATCCAGAAAAATTTTGTTGGCCCAGAACCATTAAAAAATACCAAAAAAATTTATAAATTTTTCCAAAGCTTCACCTATATTTTATCATGTAAATTATTAATAAATTTCGTTTTTTTGAGTATGCATACAACACGATACAAATGATTGTAAAAATAATATCAATTTAGACATAGTAAAATATAAAATTTTTATTTTATGAGAGCCACTTTTCTCTTTATAAAAAGTGCCACGAAAAACCCGTTCTCTATTATCTCAAAATTTTCAAGGTATTCGGGATCGATGGCTACATCATCATTTTTCTGTTTTTTGATGGCAGATTTAGATTTATTCTTAGAGAAGTGTTCAGTTTTATGAGGTTTGAATGGTACAGTTCTGAGACATTTTTCATAAAATGTCCGCAATTTTTCTAGTTTTTGACTATTTTCGGGGTGAAAATTTTCGTGATAATACGAACCCCTGAGAGTAGGAAACTCCTTCATCATAACGGGAGCTAAATAAAAATCCTGTCGAACGTTTTTGTAAACTTCTTTGATCACCGATTCATTTTCTTCGAAATTTATGGAACAGGTGGAATAAACGACTTTTTTAACGGCTGGAAAACTAAAAGCGTGGAGTAGAATTTTGCTCTGGAAAGTGGCTAGACGAGAGATTCTATGAAAGATAGAAAAAATAATATATTGAATCTATATAATTAAAAAATGAGTATTATGTAAAATCAAATCCATAAGAGACCTGCACGTTTGGCCCATGATATTATGTTGATTTTATTAATAAGCCAGGCTTAAAAATATTATTTATTTTTTTTTACAAAATTAGGGCCGCATCAAAAATTTAAATTAAAACAATTAATACTAGCTGGGAAATCATATAAAAGATCTTTTAGCATTCATTTGCTGCTCATATCGTCAATTTCCTTTTGAAACAATTTACAAAATTATTTAAAATAATGAAATCATAAAACTCTGGCCATATAGCAAATAAAATCTGCATGAAGTCCACAAAATTATTTTAAAAAAATATATAGCTGGCCTGAAATTTGATAAAATTAATCCGGGCATGTCGGAGCCTAAAAATTCAACTTCTGCAGCTCTCAGATATATATATAATAATTTTGAATCACATACACTTATTTTAAAATAACCTATCTGGGCAATTCAGTCCATTTAGAGCATCCGAAGAAAGTGATTGTGTTTCTACCCTTTTAAATATACCTATTTTTGTAAAAACATTTTTTTTTAGATATAACAAGATAGTAATACCCTTAAAATTCATTATTATAATGAGTACTCACAGATTGCTAATTTAAGTATTTTAATTTAAACAGTATTAATTTATAGGATTAAAGTTTTAGATCGAGTCTTAAATATCTAAATTATTATTATATTAGTTTTATAGAATCAAAACTAACGAAGTGAAATTGTTAGAATCTCGATAAGAACTTTATTTGGGGGTTTATTTAATTTAAATTTTTGGCGATTGTTTTATGTTAAATATAGGGAAGTTCGTTAGACATTAAGTGATAAAAGAGATAATGCTATACGAATGGTGGGAAACTTTAGTATATTGAACATATTATAAAAGGACAATTACGAAGTAATTTTAGTTCATATATTGTGTTTTCCAAAACATGTCTGTCAAGTTAAGCAAGGCATGGAAACTTACAATTTTATCCTCTTCAATCAACTAGCATTGAAAAGCTTTTTCATATTTAGATTATCTTTGAAACAACGATGGAGACTGCTTTTTCAGCATAATGCAACAAGCAAGGTTAGGCAAATTTAGAAAAAATTTACAATCGAATATAAATACAAATAGATTTAATATTATTTGAATTTAAATACAAATATGTTTAAAAAATGTATTTTAAATACTAAATACCTACAAAAAAGTGTTTAAGTACGAATACTTTTTAGAAAAAGATTTTATACCAGCATAATGTTTGGCTATATAATTTTTTTTTAAAACTATTTAACCAGGAAATTACAGGAGTAATTAATATACAGTTATATTATAACATATGTAAAATTCGATATTAACATAATATAAAACATCATCTATCCATAGTGAGAACACTCAGATATTGAAATGAAATAAGGAGTCTATCATTAAGATAATTAGAATTCTAATTTATTATTTGAGCGAGATGATAAATCGAGATATTATATTTAATTTACATCAGAGACCTGCTGGCCCAACCCACATATTTCATTTTTTTAAATATAGGTGAGGCTGGGCCGGACCTAAAACTTTTTTAAAAAAATATTTAGCAGGCCGTATATTTTAAATTGTCATTATTAGCTAGAAAAATTAAAAATAAATGTAATACATTTGTAGAAAATCTGGGCAGGGCAGAAAAATTTTTAAAAAATCTGGGCCAGGCAGTGCAAATGGTACTTTTATAGGTCTCTGATTTACATACTAAATTACATATTTATTGTAAGATCTTTCTTACTAGATAGGCTAAAAGAAAAATAAGATATTTTAAAGAATGGGAAACTCTTCCAGATATTCTGAAAAAAATATCTTAGGAACATCATATCTTAAAAAGAAATACTCTGTAGAACTGGAATTTATATCTTCCATCATATTCAAAAAAATCATTTCTTCATTTTCATTTTGAATATCGCTTCATTTTAATGAAATAGGAAGAAAGTAAGGCTGTGCCGATCCACATATTTTTCACCGATCGATCCGATATTTTCCGGTATTGGTTCAAACCCGATCTGATACCGATACCAATCCGATATTTATACTGATTTTTTATCATCCCCATTAACCAAATGTAATTAAGAAATCAATATTTTTTAAGCAAAAAATCGAATTATACATTTAATTTTATTTTTTTTATTTCTACAATAATTAAAAAAAGCTTACGGATATTGGTAGTATAAATGAATTTTTCTTTATTCCTCCCTGTGAATTTAGAATTCCGCAGATAACACATTTTGCAAAATTATGTTTGTCGTTTGTAAAATATTTCTATAATTCAGATACCATATTTTAAAAAATTCTTTTAAAGTATAAATAATAAAATTGGCGTTATTATTTAAAAAGATTTAAAATAAATAATTGGGTGTTCCTTTCTATTTTTATAAAAAAAACTTTTAAAAAATCTATTTAAAAAAATAAATAAAATTTAAGGGGTTTGTGCATTTGCATTGTTTAAAAAAAAAATTTATTAGAAAATATTATTAATGTAAAGTAAATATACATAAAATAACAAAAAAAAGAAAAGCAAAAAAATCGGATTGGATCGGTTTTTACAGGTATCGGCCCGATCCGACATTTTTTAGAAACATTAAATATCGGTGCCGAACCGATCCGATATTTAATATCGGCACAGCCCTAGGAAAAGATAGGATCATAATGTTTTCCGCTAACGCATTTCACAAAATTAATATTTAATAAATAAAATGTGGATTTTACATTTATAATTCAAATGATAAAAAATTTATTAAGATACAAATGGCAAATAATCTCTAAATTATTCAAATAAATATAAAAAAGTGTTTACACAGTATTCACGAGACTGCCCAACCCTGGCAACAGGTAAACTTAATAGATTCAGTTAAAAACGTGGATTGAAAGAAAAGAAAAGTTTTTTTAAAATTGAAAAATAATCAATTTGAATATTAATATGGCTTATATTTAATAGTATAGGATTAAAACTGAAATGCTGAGAAAAATTCTTAAACACTCAGAATCAGATTTAATACTTAATGCCCAGAAAAAAATAGTAAATAATCCAAAAATATTTATTAATGTTCAGATAAATAATTTAATTGCCCTAAAAAAATACTATATGCTCAGGCATAAAACTGAAATGCTTAGATTAAAAAATGAATCGCTAAGGACTATTTACTTAATTGTTCAGAAATACTTTTCCTTATTAGTACTATTGATTTTAAGAATTTGTATACAATTATAAATTTTCAAAAAAAATATTGGACTCTTACGTTTCTCATGGACTACTTACTGCACCCTATAATTTCAATGAAGATGTTATCTCTGGCTTCTCAAAATAAAAATTACAAGTTACGAAGGCTTATTTTAAAAATGAATTATTTGATGTAAATATGGTTTTGGTTAGATAAAAATGGAGTAAATTAAACATCTGGGAATCTTTTACATAACACCCATGTTTGAAATGGTAGAAAGTCAGAAAGTCTCTAGACATAGTGATGAGTAAAAATTACAATGTTATCAGTAGATCTTTATATAAGCGTTTATAAGATTCCAATATTGAAATATTATGTTAGAATTTTTAGTCTGAATAATAGTCATAATTATAGATACAATAAATTTCTCTTTTTCGAAATATAACCCTAGAAGTTTCTCAATCCCAGAGCACTCACTTTGAAGAGGTAGAGTTACTATCATCAATGTAAAAATCGATTTCCTTATTAAGTCGCTATATTTTGTTAAATTAACCCCTAACCCTACCTTACCCACTCTGAAGAGATGAGTATCACCCTACCTTACCCACTCTGAAGAGATGAGTATCAATATAATTAATTGATCTTTAAATTAGCATTTATTTGATATCCAAGTTGAGATATTATGCTAGAACTTTTTCTAAACCCCTCCCTCTCTAATTTTATCTACTTCGAAGATGTAGAGTATGAAAATTAATCTTTTATTCGCTTTAATTTAATAAAAAATTCTGAGCGTTTCAGTTTTTATTTTGTGCGAAATATAAATATAATTTATTTTTTGACAAACTGTGTCATATATTACAACTATAAATTAATATAAATAAAATTACCGCTGCCAGTGCATGAAGGATCTACCAAAATATAACGAACGTTTGAGAAGCGTGGATCAAGCGGGTTTAAAGATGTAAAATCGTCCTGGATGCACATGATGTTTTCCGATTCCTTGATTCCGAATTTAGGTAATCTATTCTTTATCACCTTCATTCTGTTTGAATCTTGTTCAACGGCGTATATCAAACTTATAAGGAAAATTTTTTAATATACTATGATAAAGCATTATTTTTATTTAAAGACAAAATGCCATAACAACATTTTAAAAATTATTATATTTTTTAAATTTCCGACTGGGAAATTTTTTTCCATATATCCAACCTGACCCAAGAATGCGTTTTAAGAGATCGGATTTTTCAGACCTCCAACTTAAGATGTAAGATAAGTGAATATCATTAATTATTAAGGGAAAATATTATTTCATAGATCAAAAAAAATATAATGTAAAATGAATAATACAATATTCAATTAGGCAAATTACTTTAATCCCCCTAAGAGAGATAGGGTTCGAATTAAAAACTCGTTCAATTTTTCAAGGTGGGCATGAAATGACCAAAGAAACTATAGAAAAATAAAAAAAAATTTTACTTCTTAAAATAATATTAATTTCCCACAAAAAACAATTTTTTTTTCTTATTTAATTATTTTAATTGTCATAAAGCGTCTGAAAAAGAATGTTTTAAAAATATTTTAAGAATACAATATTAGGCCATTTCCAGACAGAACGCTTTTCCAGAGCGGTTTTTGGGTAATGTTACCTGCAATCTTTTTTTATTTCCAAACAAAGGGAAAGGATACTAACTTGACGAATTTATTTTTTTATATAATGTAATATTTAAAAAAAAAAGAATCCAAATCCCCATTTTTTTAATCGTTTAATCGTAAATAGAAAACAAACTGGTTCAATTTTAATAACGATTAAATGGCATCTTGAAATGTGGCTCAGGCATGTTTTTTTAAAATAGTATTATATATAAAAAATTAATTCATCAAGTTAGTATCCTTTAAAAAAAGATTGCTGATAACATTGCCCAAAAACCGCTCTGAAAAAACGTTCTGTCTAGAAATAGCCTTACGAAAAATAATAAAATAGGTTTGTAGATTGCTAAAAAAATGTTTAAAATTAAAAATTGTTTTAGCTTTTAAAAAACAAAGTCCGAGTCTGTCTGGCCCGAATATTTTTTTCGAAGAATTTTGATACCCATGTCTGTCTGGCCTGAGTGTCAGGCTGTATCCAAAATATTAAAAAACTAAATTCCCAAACTTTCGAAACTTTATAAAAAATAAATAAATATACTATTTTAAAAAAACAAGATCGTATGTGAAATTTTATATAATTCTAGAAAATTTTATACATTTCAAAAATTTAACATATGATTTCATTAAAATTTGCGGAAGTTTGGAATTTTTTAAAAAGATTTTGGTCATAGCTTAAAAATTTATTTAATAGATTTTAATATTTTTATAATTAAAGCTTACTATTTCATGTGTTACTATATTTTTTGTGAACTAATAATAAATTTTTTAAATTTACAATAGGATTTAAAAATAAAATATTCACCCAGTATTTTTCATGATCGAAGCTAAATGACTTGTTTTGTTGCCCGGAGAAGCACAAGCATCTATTACAATAGAGTTTTCTGGTGGATTCAAAATATGGGCTGGAATACAACTAAACTGTTTCGTTACATTAAAATGTAATTATAATAATATATTTAAAATTATAAAAAAAATATATACATCAAATATGAATTTAAAATTAGGAATTATTAACAATTTTAAGGGCACTATTGCAGAGCTAAAAATATATTAGGCGTTGGTGGTGGCTGGAGAAAGTCAATAAGAGTTTTTGCAAGGATACGTATGTCTGCAAAAAGTGTAAATTGAAATATTTTTTCAAATAATAAAAGAGAAACTGGAGTCGAATTATGCATAAAGTCGGAATTGAGTAAAAAAAAACAAGGAATTGTGGGAATGTAGTTTAAGGTCTAATCAAGGGGGAGGGGGAGTTGGCTTTCATTAATCGAAAGGTAAATGATTATGTGATAATAAACAGATTTAAACATAGTAGGAAAGGAGATTAGGTATTTGGGAAGATGGAAAAGAAGATTGGAAGTGGGCAACTTTCAAAAATTTTAAATGCAGAGAATAAAAAAAGGTAGGTAAGTGATTGCTAGACCCCCAGAAGGTATCGACAAAAAAAGGCTAAACTTGCATATAATACTAAATAATAAAATAAAATCTACACCACTCTATGAAACATGATAGAAGGTTATATAAATTCAATTTTCCAAAACTATAGACGATGTGGGTGTTAGTAGAACTACAGCTAGGTGATATTTAATATTATGGGAAAATGTGATTGAGACAAAATTATGAAAAGTAGTGTCCATCTATAATAATCTGTATGAATTTAAAGTGAGAACTATGATTAGTGTAGTATTAGTGGTAAAGAGACACAGAATTTATGCTTATTTGATGGTAATCTTTAGAGGCACGTGACAAAGATTCAAGGAAAACTTTATGGTGATGTTTAATATGTAAAGAAAGGGCATGCAGGAGTGAAATGTGAATATAAAGGATTGTATAATAGTAGTTAGACAATATTGAGGAACAAGTGAGAGCATCTATAGGTCTTGAAGTAAAAATAGGTTTGTGTCATTGGTTAGACTTTTTGTTTTTAGTATTTACATAAACGATAACTAAATATTTGGGGTTAGAGGTGTGATTGATGTTATGTGACATGTTTAACAACATTTATGGGGTGTACTGAGAAATATGCATGATGCATTTTTATTAGTCAAATAAAAGAAAATGCTTCTAAAATGAAAATACATGCTATAGATCGGGGATGAGACTGTTTTGAATGGTTTAGAGTGTTAGCCCAAAAAGAGTGAGGAGAAATTGTTGAGAGTAATGGAAATGTAAATTCTTAAATAGATTTTAGACAAGTTAAAGAAGAATAATGTTAAGAAGGCAAAGGCATGGGAAAACTTAAGTACTACTAATATCAATGATAAGCTTTGAAAGCTAATTAAGGTGGTAAAAGACTGGAGAAAAACCAAACCAAGCAAATTGTAAAAAGAGTGGAGCAATTGATGTGCAAGGATATAGAGGAAACCTCTTATAGAAATTTGGGATTTGATTATGATATTAATAATTCATTTTAAATGGAGATAGTCACTTTCCAAAATAACGTTAACAATATTAAATGGAATTGCTGAGACTGGAGTCATGGTGGCATTAAATAGGTATAAATGAATATTAAATGAGTGTGTGGCTATATTAAAATAGGTGATAGGATGATAAAGAAGATATATTCATATTATTTAATCTTACACTTCTAGGGTTGGCTAAAAATTTTATTTTATTTTTAGTCCTAAACCTAATTTTCAATCGAAAAATACAAAAAACACATTTATCACAGAAAAATTCTAATTATCATCTAATGTTAATAAAGGCTCCAAAACCATTTTAAAAAATTCAAAAAGTTTCAAAACTTTTTCAAATTTTAATGAAATCATGTTAAATTTTTGTAATCAAATTCCTAGAATAATGTTTTGGACATATTTTTATTTTTATATTTAAAATAGCTTATTTATTTATTTTTATTAAAGTTTCAAAAGTTTGTTAATTTAATTTTTTTGTGGTTCTAGACATAGTCAAAAAGGGAAACATTTATTTTATTTTTTAGATTCTTCTACATATCTTCTAAGTGCACATTGATTTTTTAGAAATTAGCCATGCCCTGAAAATTTATTTAAATAATCAAACACCCTGAGATTTCAGGCAAGTTTACAAAGCTCTGGTTATTATTATAATTAATACCTTAATATATAATATTAAATAGTTATAATCATTGACATAAAGGAATGACTGTAATTAAATATATTATGTACTTTATCTTGAATAATTAAACAACCATCTTTATACAAATCATTTTCATGTAAATCACATTTTGGTGAAAATATATATAAATTAGGAATATTTGTATCTTTAAAAAATTTATTTCTATTTCGATAATCTTTGTAAAAATGTCTAAATTTGTTTATTACATTTAATGAATGGATATATGATTCACTTTAGATAATCAAACTGCTTTGTATAAAGGTCAGACACAAAGATACTTAGATAAAAATCTTGGTCAGTTAATTTTTTAACAGCCAAATATTCCTTTATTTTTATAGTATTGATTCTTACATACTTTAGAGTCTGTGCTTTAATAAATTATAAAATATACATTATGAAAATATGCACTTGATATTGCCTCCATATTTATTGTATATAGAGCTTTTACTATAAAATATCCTTATAATAAAATTTTTATATATTGCTAAGCTACTTTTCTGTTTCATTTTCTTGAAAATAATTAGCAAATTATGTTCCCTTAATTTTTTTAAAAGTAAATAAGATTTTCCAAAGCCAAAATAATATTCATATATAAAAACTTTTAGCAAATATTTTGATATCGTATCATGTTTGATAATTTGTGACTTTATTATATTATCTATTTTATGAGCAACTGCAAAATAACTGCATAATAAAGCCATCAATTTTCTTTTATCCTATTATATATATTATTTAATATCATAAAAATATATAAAACTTTAATGGAACTTTTATAAACCATATTTTTAACACTCTGTTTTGTTTTATGAATAACATCTACTATTTTTCCACATTCTTCGTAAAAATTTTCCTCATACATATTTATAAAAGTAGCTATATAACACGTTGATGACATTTAATGAATATTGACGTTTAATTTAAGCTAAATTGGCGATAAATTGCATTATAAATTTCATAAAGGTCTAAAATATTTTAAAAAAGTATTTGCAGCTATTTCTCACTTTTATTTTAAATTTATTTCTAATGATATTTACTTTAAAATTCAGGCCTGGTTTCTTTGATTTGATAATATCTATAGAGGGTGGAGGATGTGGTGCCATATCTAAAAGCATAATAAATTCTCCCAGAAAATAATTTACCCTATAGTCTTTGGCATTATAGGTAAATATTTAACAACTTAACTTATATCTTTTCTACATATTAAATTAGATAGCGGCAGTAACGGCAATACTTTATTTAGCTTATAAATATAATAAAACGACTACGACTATGTAATAATACGACTACTAATTTTAATAAACAACTACTACTTTTTATTTTAATTTATTTCAAACATCGAATTTTATTAAATACATAAATTAGAGTTTTTTAAAAATTATAATTGAATAACTTATTCAAATTATATTCTAGAATATCGTATGTAATTGGAAAATTTTTGGAAGATTTAGAAGTATAAGTGGTAATACTGTTTTTTATTGATAAATCATCAACGATCAGGCAAATTTTTATATTTAATCATCTTTATTTTAGATTCTATGAACCTTAAATCTCAATACTGATAGCAATCATAAAGACTTACACTAATTATTTAAACTTAAAATCAGCCACCACCCACCTTTAAAGTAATTAACTTATACTGCAGTTCTTGGGCATATGCTCTTTTTCTGCCCCGCTCTTTTTCTTAAAGCCTATTGACGTCTGTAACATTTTTCGAAATGTTGCGCGTACAAGTCAGGGTTGCCAGGTCAAAATTTTCAAATTGCGGAAGAAATTTGGTATTATGCGGGAGAAATATAAAAATTGCGGTAGAAATATAAAAATTGCTAAAAATAATTTTTAGGCCGGGATTTTGAATTGACTTAATTATCCGCCTATTATTTTTTATAATAAGTTTATATAAATACAAAGTCGGTAACTATTTTTCAAAATAAAATCTTGATTTATTTAAAATAAATTATATTTATAAAAAAAAACCAACGATCTTTTTTAAATATAAAAAAATGTAAACAAAATAAAATTTTATAAAAATAAACGATTTTAATATTACAATTAAAAATATATTTTATGCGAATATCCCGCAAAACGACCGCAATTGGAAATCTACCGTGTGTGTATAACATTATAGGGATAGGCGCTTAATTATCACGTATCACGATTAAATACATAATAAGGTACTCTAAAAAATAAGAAATAATACAGTGGCAACTACAGTTGCGGCAATTGTAATGACTTATCTTCTAGTACAACATTCGCAAAGATACTTATCATCACAATATTAGTAGAATCTTTTTCCCATAATATTTAACGACTCTAATATAAATGAAAACTATACTTGTAGAACAAAAATGAGCAAGGCTATCATCAATGTTTTAGGGCCTAAATTAATGAGGTTAATTCTTGACGATTTGAAAGATGGGCATACATATGCCCTTGATCCTCCGCTATTTCAACAAAATTAAAGTCGTTTCAATAAAATTATTAAATTTTTTCCCCTCAAATAGTGAAAAATCAAAAGACATAGCTAACCATATAATGGTAAATATAGCAGATTCGAGATTATCAATAAATTGCATGTCAGCTTTCTGATCTGATAATTAAAATAATAGGTGGAGTGAATTTGGTAAAAACAGATATTTACAGAATTGAGTCAGCACAATGTTGGTTGCGATATGTTCCTAATACCCGCCATCGATAGAATTTTAAAATTTTATAAACCTTTAAAAAAAAAATTCTTAAATATAGATTATAAAAGCTGTCCTAACATTTTGAAAATTTTTTTCAATAATGAATGGCAGAGGTGTATTTAGGAATGATTTCACATGTAGGAAATCTACTACATGCTGTTAATGTGTAGTTGCAATCAGAAGAATCTTAATAAAGATTCACAAAATTATGCTGAAGATGTGTAATAATTGACAATAGATTTTATAGCGCCATTACTAAAACTTAATTATATTTTATTTGAGATTTAAATAATAGAACTAAATGTTTACCGTCGTTATTGAGATATTTATAAAATTCCTGGCATGACATATTATATATTTGTTTAACCATTAGCTCGGCCTCTAATCTTGTTAAAGCAATCCGATTTCTCTCCTTTTTCCAGGCAGTCCTCATCAGACTAAAAATGCCCTCGGATGAGACATTAGAATGAGGTAAGGAGAAGACATACTCGCATATTTTTTCCAAGCATGAGGATTTATCGTTATTACGAAAAAATTCTACCTATTTCTCCTCTGCTTTTAGACCATCTAACTTTTAGTATTTTGGCGAATCATAAAAAATAGAGAGAATTACAATCTCCTCAAACAAGACATCAATGTCTTTCGGTATTTTTAATATATTATTAAATTATAAAAACCATCAATTGATGGTTTCTGTTCCAAGGTCATAATATTTATACATTTGTAAATAGAATTATTAAAATCAAATTTTGATTGTAAATATTCTAAAATTGTCTTAATAAAAATATCTGCATCATTTAAAAATGTATTAATTAGAGTATTATTTGAACATTCTAATATAATATTTTTAGCAATAGCGCCATAAAATTTATTATCAATTTTTAACTGTAGAGATTGTCAAAAAAGAAAACTAAAAAAAATAGAAATGACAAAAATAATAAAAATAACTATCAACATTAATCATAAAACATTAACAAAATACGCAGACAACCCAAACTGGCAAAAATCTAAATATAAAAATAACTTACTGAAATTAAAAAATCGCAAAGAAACGTCAATAA
The DNA here is from genome assembly GCF_954871325.1 of Gordionus sp. m RMFG-2023. Classification (NCBI taxonomy): domain Eukaryota; kingdom Metazoa; phylum Nematomorpha; class Gordioida; order Chordodea; family Parachordodidae; genus Gordionus; species Gordionus sp. m RMFG-2023. Next base: position 16,558,960 of record NC_088777.1, read on the forward strand.
TACTAATTCTCACTCAATCTAAAAAATGTGATACTTTTTGGTTTTTTTTTATAAACTTTTATTATTTTTAATATCCAAAATTAATTACTTAAAAGAAAATGGGTTTACAAATTTAAGCATAAAAAAATAATAATCATTTCAATAAGTTTTTCATAAAAAAATTAATGAGTAATAAAAATCATTTTTCATAAAAACGTTAAAAATATCACAAAAATCAAAGTTGAGATGATTGACATTCAAATATAAAAAAAAATACATTATAATTTACGACAGAGATCATAGGCGTAGCCAGGGAGGGGCAAGGGGAAATCCCCCCCCCCTTCAGATATTTATAACTTTTTGTGAATATCATTTTAAGCTAATAGTAATTTTTACCAATATAGCGAATTATATATTTTACAGAAAACTATAAAATATTGATAAGAATATCCGAAAATATCTTTTAAAGACATTGTGGGATAAATAATATGAAGACTAATTTTTAATATTTTATTTAAAATTAATAGATGACGTTAAATAATTGAATGAAAATTGTTGCTATATTTATTATCAAGAGCATTGACTAGTAAAATTTGTTAAAATATTAACTGTAATATATTCTCTAACTGTCAAATATGCCTGTAAAAGTGGAATTTTACCGAGTATTTTGAAACTAATTCTATATAATAGAGGAATATCAACTATATGCCTACTTACTTTTTCTAAATAAATTTCTTATACTTGTTTGGAATAAATTATTACCATGTTGTTATATTAATGTATATACAAGTAATTTATTATATTTTATATAAACTGATGAAAATATATTTCATATTTGTTCCAGGCTTATTTTTTTATTAAAAATAACCTACTATCTTGTAAAAATATTTTATGACTATATATAGATTAAGGCAAATGTGGGCCGAAGGCCCGCCCAAAAGGGGGTCTGGGTGCAAAGCCCTCAGTAATTTTTAAATCACCCCCCCCCTTAGGAAAATTCTACCTACGCCTATGGTAGAATCAGAGCTGTAGCATGATTTTGTGAATCTTTTTTAATAAAGAATATTTTGATTGCAACAAAATATTAACTACATGAAGTAGATTTCCTACATGTGAAACGAATCCCAAATATACTTCTGCCATTTCATACTCGAAAAAAACTTTTCAAAATTTTAGGACAGCTTTTAAAATTTACTATTTAAGAAGTATTTTTTTAAGTTTGTAAAATTTTAAAATTCTATCGTTGGCAGGTATTAATGACAACCACCTAATAGGTATATATCGCAACAACTCACACCATTCCAAGTCAGACCACTTCACCAACTCTTTTAATTCATTAACTCTTTTAGTTGATGAACTAAATTCGTTAAAACATTTCATCACAATTATTTCGACATCCACAGATAGTACATTCATTGACTTCTTGTAAGAATTATGTAGTATATGGCATATACAGCCAATTGGTATTAATTCATTATCGTGCTGCTTCAATTCGGTAACTTTAGTTTTTGCCAAAATTTAAGGCATTATCAGCACAGAAAGCTGACATGCAAATTATTGATAACCCTGAATCAGCTCTATTTACTATTATGTGTGTGGCTAGCTACATTGTTAAATTTTTCACTATCCGAGGAAAAATTTTTAACAGTTTTATTGAAATGCTCTTATTCTTGTTGAAATAGCGAAGGATCGAGGGAAATGTTTTAATATTTCCCTTATTAGATATATCTGTTATAATTGCATATGGATGCCCATCTTTCAAATAGTCTAGAATTGACCTCTAGGATTCAGGTACTAAATCACTTGTGATAGCCTTGCTCATTTTTGTTCTGCCATAAGTAAGGTTTGCACTTATATTGGAATCGTTAAATATCATGAGAAAAGGATTCGACCCACATTGTGATGATATAGCTCTTTGAATGTTGAACTACATGATAGATGTATACAATTTCCGCAAATGTAGTTGCATCTGTATTATTTATTATTTTTGAGAATATTTTTGTATTGCAATCGATGTTGATATACTATTATTGGACAAAATAAAACAGGATAGAAAGAAATTTACAAACTAGACATGTTTTTCGAATAAATATTTAAAATTTATTTAAAAATATAAAAATAATCAATTAATGTCTCTCAAAATTATTAATTATATATTAAAAACGTTAAAATAATTTTAAAAAAAATTGCGGTAGATTTCCAATTGCGGTAGTTTTGGAGGAGAGAGAGGTCTGCGTGTAAACTAAAAAATTGCTGGAGTCTCCCGCTGATGGGGGTAGACATGGCAACCCTGGTACAAGTACGTGCTGCTTGCCCACAAACATGTAGAGGGCTCCTCATAATTTAACTTTACACCCCAATTAACTTATGTTCCAATTAGATGGAAATGAGGAAAACCTAGCGTAGCTCTGTTGTTTATTCAACGTCAGAAGACATATGCGATATATATCACGGATCACGGAATTTTATTAATCAATTTTTCCAATGTTCCATTCTATTTTTATATATAATATCTATAAATAATATTTTATTAATTTATTACATTTCCTTCAAAAATTTTAAAGTTAGATTTCTTCAATAAACCTCTTTGTAGGTTTACGGTTTCTTGATGAGCAACGTAATGTGGTATTTGTATTTGCTTCATTCACTGGCACAACCATTTCTGTAACTTCCAAAGAACTTTCATGATTTGGAATAACTAACAATTTCTTAACTGATCTGCATGCTTCCGTAATGTTTTCCCGGAAGTTTCAACAATATAAGAATAAAGTCCTATTTTTTCTTTAATTATTCCCTCTCCAACCATTGGTATTTTCATTATTTAACCATACAGGTTGTGAAATTTCAAATTCTCTTTCCTTTGAATGTAAATTATGATGATGGCTTTGTCTATCATTGGCCTTTACTATTTCGTGTTCAGCATTTAGTCGGATCCAATCCAGACTTGTTTTCAATTTCCTCCCAAACATAATTTTGGCAGGAGATCTCCTTGTGGAGCTATGCTCTTCCAATCGGTAGGTTGTTAAAACCTGTGTCATAGCTTCTTCGGGATCGCTAATTGAATCTCTCGTCGCATAATACCGACCTTTCAAAGTTCGTACGTAGAGTACGTTCAGCTAATCCATTAGTTTTTGGATGATAGGGTACCGAACGTATATGACGTATGTTATTTAAATCACAATACCTATGGAACTCCCCAGATAAGAAATGTGGTCCATTGTTTGACACAATGTACTTGGGTATTCCAAACCTAGCAAACCATTTTTTTAGTCGTTTTATCATAGCATCAGCAGAGGTTTTCTGCATTAGATCAACTTCTAACCATTTGGGGTAGGAATCGACACCAATAAGCCCATATCGCGAATCTACTGGTCCAGCAAAATCAATATAGATTCGCTCCCAAGATTCCTTACCAACAGTCCAAGAATATAGAGGTACTTATTGAATACTAGGTCTATTTTTTTGGAATCCAGAGCCTATTATGATAAAAAATTTTATATCAACATCACATCTGGGGCACCAACAAAACAATCTAAAAAGATTTCATTATATTTTCCCCAGGATATCCCCGGTGAATCATTCCTAACACTGCATTTCTTAATTTATTAGGAATAACCAATCTCCCATTCTATTCTATAATATCACGATCGACAGAAAGCTCTTCCCATCGATTATAAAAATTAACTATTTTTTTATCTTTATGACGATCAAAGTTTCGCCAACTTTGCTGAATATGTATTGCTACTTTTTTAAATATTAAATCTTGCTTCGACTCTTTTCGTATAATATTTTTTTTCAATTGCTTATCATCCAAATTAAAACTTCGAATATCCAAGGCATGTTTAGAATCTTGATTCTCTTCTGTGTTTAATATCGGAAGCCTTGATAATGCGTCGGCGATTACATTTTTATTACCATATCTATATTCTATTGTAAAATCATAAGAAGCCATTTTCCAGGCCCAACTATCAAACGATTATTAGAAATTTTAGGTAAATCGCGTTTCTCCCCAAATAATCGCTCTAATGGTTTATGACCAGTTTGAAGCAGTGGCGTAGCTACGGGGGGGTTTCGGGTTTGGACCCCCCCCCCCCAGAGCAATTAATTTTTTTTTTAGAATATTCGTTTAAAAGACTCAAAAGTTGACTTTATATCAAATAAATACCATGAATATTTATATTTTTCTGGTTTTGATGTTTGTGGAAGGATATTATTACTTTTAATTTAAAATATATATATATAAATTATTCTGTATATTATTTTAAAGTCATTGATAATAATCTATTAATTTTAATAATATATTATTGATGCATTTTTAAAAAAATATTTATTATAAATTATCCAAGATATGGTTCGAAAATAATAATATGAAATAAAAAAGTGCATAATCTACCCCTCCCCCCCCCCCCCTCAGAGCAATTTTTTTAGATTATTCGTTCAAAAGATTCAAAAGTGACTTTATATCAAATAAATACCATGAATATTTATATTTTTCTGGTTTTGATGTTTGTGGAAGGATATTATTACTTTTATATATATAAAAATTATTCTGTATATTATTTTAAAGTCATTGATAATAATCTAATAAATTATAATAATATATTATTTATGCATATTTAAAAAAATATTTATTATAAATTATCCAAGATATGGTTCGAAAATAATAATATGAAATAAAAAAGTGCATAATCTGCCCCCCCCTCAGAGCAATTTTTTTTTAGATTATTCGTTCAAAAGACTCAAAAGTGACTTTATATCAAATAAATACCATGAATATTTATATTTTTCTGGTTTTGATGTTTGTGGAAGGATATTATTACTTTTATATATATAAAAATTATTCTGTATATTATTTTAAAGTCATTGATAATAATCTAATAAATTATAATAATATATTATTTATGCATATTTAAAAAAATATTTATTATAATTTATCGAAGATATGGTTCGAAAATAATAATATGAAATAAAATAGTGCATAATCTACTTTATCATGCTTTTGAGGTTAAAAAATATTTAATCCAGTGTACTATTTAATATCTTATGCATTATAGGCTCTATTGAAAATAATAAGAATGATGTAAATACACCAGGTCAAAATAACATTTAATATAAAAAATATTTAAAATTAATAGCTAACTATTTTTATTTTAGAATTTAAAATTAAACACCTAGTCATAGTTTTAACTAAATTAAAATTGCCAGTACAAACCACTTTGGGTAATTTATTATTTTTAATAATTTTGGCTAACCAAAATATTTTGACATTTATAAGATATACCCAAACGTAGGAGGGAAGAAAATGATCTTGATACACTCATTTATATACCCAAAGACCATATAAAATATCACTACCTAGTACAAGTAATATAATCTATTAAGATTTAAATATTTTTTATTATAGATTTAGATATATCAAGTATTACATTTTATAAAAATGATGATAGTCAACAAAATGAACACACCAAATCACTAATTAATATAGAAAATCAAAATTTTAATGATGAACTTGATACCATAAGCAACAATTTACTAACCCACATCAGGTATTTTATAATGACCTTATTTAAATGAATCACTAATTAATATAGAAAATCAAAATTTTAATGATGAACTTGATATCATAAGCAACAATTTACCACTCACCTCAGGTATTTTATGAACTTATATGACCTTATTTAAATGTATTCATTTAAATTTTAGAAATACCTAGATACTCTATAAAAAATTATGATAAAAATAAGCTAAATACACTTGATCACTTCAAATCTCTACCTAGTAAAAGTAATGTTAACTATTACCTTTAAATATTTATATCATAATTTTAGGTATATCAAGTATCACATTGAAGAAGAATGATAGTAGTCAACAAAATATTATAGGCTGTATCAATTTAGAATTTAAAGGTTATCTAATATGTTGTTTTATTTTAATTTATTTTTATAGGAATATCTCAATTAATATTCACACCAAGGGGTAAAAAAAATAGTGATAACAAACAAAAAAATACACTAAGTCACAACAAATCACTATCTAATAAATGTAATGTAATCAATTACTTATTAATATTTACATTAAAATTTTAGATATATCTAAAAAATCTAGGGAGAATTTAAATGGAAATGAAGTTCCACTCATGTCAGGTATTAGTCTTATTTAAATTATATTTATTTAAAATCTTAGCAATTCCCACATACTCCAGAAAACTAAAGAATAATAGACAACCAATTATACTAGATCATTTAGAACCATCACCTAATACAAGTGATATAGTCCATTACTTTATACTTATAATAATCAAAAGTTGGTTCCAAAGCTAACATGTCATCTATGATTATTAGCCTAGGTTTCTCAATATTAATTTTAAACATCTATCATATATTGGTAAAAAAATTTTGCCAACACAATTTTGATTTTTTCACTTTGAAGGATATCGACTTAAATTTACAGTTTAAAAAAAACATTTATTTTTTAATCTATATTTTTAATGTGTTTACTAATTATAAAATATATCATTTATAATTAAGGCAATATAATATTTATAATAAAGCAATTTATATGTGTAATACTAATATTTATAATTAAGGCAATATAATATTTATAATTAAAGCAATATAATATTTATAATTAAAGCTATATAATATTTATAATTAAAGCAATATAATATTTATAATTAAATCAATATAATATTTATATTTTAAATAATCGCTTTTTATTTGTAAATAACTTCTAAAAGTATAATAAAATGAAACGTATATCAATAAAATTTGTAATGTGTTATTTTAATTAAAATTATGTCAATGTGTTATTTTAATTAAAATTAGTGGTTAATGGCTCAATTTTAGCCGATATGGCTAACTCAATATATTAGCCAGAAAATTTTGCTCAAATTGTGTCAATGTGTTATTTTAATTAAAATTATGTCAATGTGTTATTTTAATTAAAATTAGTGGTTAATGGCTCAATTTTAGCCGATATGGCTAACTCAATATATTAGCCAGAAAATTTTGCTCATGGAGATACAAGTTTTATATTATTCAAGAAATCTCTAGGCTTTAATATTTTTTGGCAAAAATATTGAGTTAGCTGTTTATAAAAATCAGCTCAAGTCGAGCCGTTTAACAACACTAATTAAAATAATTAATAATTCTAGGACTTTTATATTATAAGAAAAACCAACATGATTTTTAAGATAAACCCGGCCGAAGGCCGGAGCAAAAGGCCTGAAGGCCCGTTAAAGGGGGTCTATGTGGACCCCCTCTAAGGAAAATTCCTAGCTTCGCCACTGGTTTGAAGTAATAAATTTTCTACCATAAATAAATGAATGAAAATTTTCAATACCAAATAAAAGTGCTCGAGCTTCTTTATCAATCAGAGCGTAGTGTTTCTCTGATTCTAATAAAGTACGTGACGCGAACGAAATAGTTTTGTCCTTCCGTCTACAAATTGATGTAGCAACACAGCCCCTAATCCTGAATCAGATGCGTCGCATTCCAAAATTATAGGCAACTGCGCATTATAAGGAATTAACGTTTCCTCCGATGACAATAATTTATTAACCTCATCGAAGGAATTTTGTTCATCTTTCGACCACCGCCAAGGTACTTTCACGCTCGTTAATCTATGTAATAGCGCCGCTTTACAATGTAGATTACGAATAAAACGTTCATGTTAATTCATGAGTCCTAGAAAAGATCTAAGTTGTTGTATATTTTTAGATTTTGGTGCATTTCGGATAGCCTTCACCTTTTCTGGATTAGGATGTATACCGAATTTATCAATAATCACCCCTAAAAATGAAACCGATTTTTGTAGAAATCTCACTTTTGTCAATTTCGCCTTAAGACCTGCTGTCTGTAATCTGTCTATAACTATTCGCAAATTATTTATGTGCTCATCATCATTTCGACCAGAAATAATTACGTCATCTAAGTAGACACCAGTCATTTGGCAATCTTTTAGCAACTCATCCATATATCTTTGGAATATAGTAGGTGCACTTGCCAATCCAGCAATCGTCGATAACCGAAATAGTCCTTATGAGTCACTATCGTTAGTAATTCCTGAGATTCCGAATCTACTTCCATCTGTAAATACGCATCTTTCAGAGCTATCACGGTAAATTTATCACCACCTTAGATTTTCTCTAACAAATCGTCTAAAGTAGGAATAACATGAGGGTCATACAATAAACTTGGACTGAGTGTAACATTGAAATCAGCACAAATTCGAATATCGCCATTACTCTTGCCTACATTTACGGTTGGCGTTGACCACTGTACCCTAGGTATAGTCGAATCAATCTTTTCAATAATTCCTGCAGCCACTAATCGGTCTAATTCCATTTCAATTGCTTTGCGAAGTGGAAATTGTAGCCCACGGGCTGGAAACGATCTCGGTACAGCGGTATCCTTTAAATATATTCGCACTGCAAAATCACGTATATGTCCCATCTTATCATCAAAAATTTCTTGATTACACTGTGTTTCGACTTGATTTTTTGAGAGAAAATAAAATAAACATGTTTTAAGACAGTTTTTTATGCATATTCTAAATCCGCTGTCAGTTTTTTTCTAGCACGTCAGGTTTTTTATTTATTTTAGGTTAAAGTGGCCAAAAATGTCATTTTTAGCACTTTTTGAAGGTTTATAACTTCGGTTCTAATGATCCCTACAACTAAAAAAATATCTTAATTTTTGCAGCAAACCTTCCTTATTATCATTATACATTTTTTTTATAAAGTTCTTACTCAATTTTTAAACAACCTATATTTTTTAAATTTACCTTTATTTATTTTTTAATATAGCTTACATTTAATATATTTATTTATTGTGGCTTTCGTTCTCAAAAAAAATTAATGAAAGAAATTAAATGTTTATGAAAAATTAAGCGCGAAAAAAAAATTATCCTTTCTTCCTACTCGTTATTTAGCATTATTATTTATTGCCCATACTACGGGTTCAATGTACTCCATTGGAAAATCATATATTTTGATATAAATTGATTAAAAAAACAAATATTCTTAAATACATCTAAAAAAGATAAATATTAATAAAAAATATGAAAATACCAATTATTGCATTTTAAATAAATTTTGCTTCGAAAATGCTCAATTCAAAAAAAGTAGAAATTAAAAAAGTGGGTACAGATATCTGATTTTGGTATAAATTGATCATAAATGCATAAAATATTACTAAATACAACTAAAAAGAATAAATATTACCTTAATTTTGCTTCAAAAATGCTTTATGCAGAGAAAATTCAATAAAAGTGTACAAATTAAAAAGTTCGAAAATATCTGTACGTCGACTTTTTTAATTTATAGATTTTGGTTGAATTTTCATGGCATAGAGTACTTTTGAAATATAATTAGAATTAATATATAATCTTGAGCATATTTGAAGCAAAATTATATAAAATTTATCTTCTAAAGTTAATAATTTTGATAGTAATTTAAATTCAAAACTTAAGACCCCCAAAACGAAATTCTTTACCATTTATCTCAAAAACCAATCGTTAAAAAATTATAAAAATTAAAAAATTTATAAAGAAATATAAGTTTAACACTATCACCAATTTTCAGAGATTTTTATTCGATACTTTTTAAAATATATCCGTATAAAGACCTAAATTTTACCATTTTTGAGATTTCGAAAAGTTGTCTTTATACAGTAATATTTTAAAAACTTGACGTGTAGGGAAAATTTGGAAAACGGATTCGAACTCAGCGTCAAATTCTGCACCAAAGTTTTTATTTTCTTCTCCCATTTTTCTTGTCACACAGTGTTATTAATCAAATCTCGAATTTTAGAATCTAGTGTTATGCAACATTTTTATTTTTCAATAGTGTTGATCAAATTGCGTACTTGTTTCCTGACGAGGCATTTCTAAATTGGCTATAATCCATGGGAAAGAGGCACCCCAGTTGTATTCTTTAACCACTGGTAAGGTCCTTGTCTGTGATCCAATCTTAACATTGACTTGGGTCTCGCCCTTAACGTCTAACGGATGATCATCATATGCAGTCAATAGACTGGTTGGCCTAATTTTTGGTCGTCCAATACTTGTCCATATATCAATTCCTATCAATGACGCTTGTGCACCAGTGTCAAAATCAAATTCAACATCTAACCCATTTATCTCTGCAGTTAGTTTTGCTCGATTCTCTCGATTTTGTTGAATCTTCTCTATATTAATGAATAGAATCACTTGATGACACTCTTATATAATTTAAATTCTTTGATTTACAGCAAACTGCAAAATGTCCAATTTTTTTACATTTATTATATGCTGCATTTGTAGCTGGACATCTCACTTCTCGGTTATGAATAAAACCACATTTATAACATTTAAGTTTATTGTAATCTTTATCATTATTATATTTGTATTTATTACTTTATCAAATGTATATACTTGACTTTATTATAGCCCTATATCCCGGGGCGTCGCTAGCCTTTACAATCTCAGGAGGCTCAACTAAAAAATTTTTATGGGGGGCGTTTATAATTTACTAACTCTAAATAATTATTCTGAATGTCATTTATTATATTTTGCATGCAAAATAAACTAGCATATAAATCATTAAAATAATACAAGACATTTCTAAAATAATAATTTTTAATACAAAAGCTATTTATTACAGTATAAAATATTTTCGATTGTTGATATAAAAAAATTTTGCGTCTAAAGAATTATAAATGATAAAAAAGGTTAATTAATTCATAAAAATATGCCTCAATCAATAATGGTTTTTAAAAACTACATAATATAATATAATATTAGCAACTTACATTGACAAAAGGTCATGAAACTAATATAACTCTCTATTACCATTTTAGACAATGTTTTATAGAATGGACTAATAATAAAAAATTTATAGACCTTACCAAATAAACAATTCTTGAAGAAGAGAATATAAACCACCAATCCAAATCATAAAACTATATGGTGGTTAGAACTTACTCTTAGATGACATGATGGAAGCTAGATAAGTAATCGAGAAAATTATTGTATGATATTAAATTTCTAAAAGATTATCTTCCATTTTTAATGATATATAAACGACTACACAGTTGACCATTATTGCTTATCTAAAATATGCGATCATATGCTCTCAGCAGCTGTAGTAATAATCTTAAATTACATAACCACACAAATAATAGATGCTGGTTAATTTGCAGTCCTAGCCATGACACTCACGATGGTAACCCATATCAGAATCTATTCTGTTAGATAAATTGATAAAACAAAAACACTAAAAACCTTTAGAAGAAATTATGCAAATATATTGAAGCCTTGAGTTATTTACATGGCAAAAATGCTATATTAGAAATGAAACATTTTGTAACTACAAAATAAGAACCAGAGTGATATTATGAAAGCAATTAAGATTTTATATATTATTGTCGCACCATCTCTAGTTGGTATATTATATCTTAAAATAATAGTAGTTTGTAATAATATTAAAAATATATTCGTATTAAAAATTTAAGAAGAAAAAAATAGCTTCCTAAAAACACGTAAAAAAGAGAATAATAGATATCTAATTTATTACATCCATTGTGGGATGAATAATAATACGCTTAATTTTAATTATATTAAAAAATAAATAGATGGCGTTAAATATTAGTAAGCAAATTGTTACTTATATTTATTATCAAAAGCATTTATTAGTAGAATTTTAAAATAATAATTGTAATATATTATATATCTGTCAGATACGTCTGTAAAAGTGGCATTTTACCTAATATTTTATAAAAAATATATATAATAGAGGATTATAAACTATATGTCTACTTACTTTTTATATATAAATCTCTTATACTTATTTGGATTTGGACCTTGAAAATAATTTTAGGAAGAGACATGATAATTAAATTTAAAAATCAATAATATAGTTGATTAGTGATTCTCGGCTAAAATATTAAATTATTAATTTTCAATTAATAAATAATTATATTTATTAGGGTTATATAATAATTTAAATAATAAAAGTCAATTAAGCTTTAACTGTTAATGCTAAATTAATATTTAGTGAGTGATATTGTTATATCTTTAACATAGAATTTGATTGCAAGCTGACATAGTATAATTTATATGTAATAATCTAATCTAATAATTAAAATAGTATTCATTTAATAAAAATTAAGATAGTCATATTAATTTTTTAATAAAATTAAATCTAAATATTACTCAATAGAATTATAAAATAAATTACTTAGAGGGCAATTAAAAACATTTATTTTTAGCTCAAGGGGATATTAAGGAGCCATTAAATAAAAATTTTTGCTTCATGGGGCTATTCAAACTTTTCAGGGGGCTCGAGCCCCTGCGCCCCCTAGCGACGCCACTGCCTTTATAAAATGCAGTCGTTTTAATTGGAAGTTTATAATTAATATTATTTCTTTTGTTATTATCATGTATCTTATTAACAACAGACATATTTTTATTTGCCATATCTTTACCTGCTCGCTCTGAAGCTAATTCCAGATCAAAAATAAATTGGAAAGTCAATACATTATTATCTCTATCAAGACGGTCGGGATATAGAGCTCTAAGATCTCTTTCCAATCCCGGTATTTCCATGCCAACCATAAACTGTACACGTAAACGCTCGTCAATACCATTAAGATATTAAGATATGACAACGCTTGCCAATTGTTCTAATTTTATCTGCAAATTTAGTTATGGTTTCAGTTGTTCTCAGTAATCTAACGAAATCAAATTTAGAAGCAAAAGCTGTTGACGTCGGTTTAAATAATTTAAAACATATTGACTTAATTTCCTTAAAAGATAAAGTTTCGATCGAATCAGGATAACAAAAACAGTCTACCAACTCAATAATCTTATTGCCAAAAAATGTAAAAATATATCTTTATATTGACATTCAGATGGGCTTACGTTTTTTAACCGAAAACTGGCTTCCCATTGAGAAATATATCTAGAAATAGATGTATAGTTATCGAATTTATCAAATTTAATCGTAGATAGATCCGCCAATTTTTTTGAATCTCCATTTAAGGAATTATTTTCTCCATTCGTCGACATTTATAATAAAACTACTACGACTACTTATTAGTTATTTTAATATCAAAATAATCACATCAAATTTATTAATTAATTAATTCGAATGTTCCATTTTATTTTTTATATAATATCTATAAATAATATTTTTTAAAATATATTACAATAAGCGCCATCTATAATATCTTGAGATATATCCAAAGAAAATGGCAGGCGTTTCGGTTTGTCAAGATATTTCCAATCTTTTTCATTTAAACCCACAATTAGGCTTATATTTAAAGCCTCTAACAAAAATAGAAATACTAGTTATGTTTCCACATGTAAAATCATCAGGTATGACAATATCTAATTGGGAAATTATGGAAAAATTAAAAGCAATGATATCCCCTAACACCTTCACAATCTTAAAAGTTATCAAAATGGTAAAATCTGATAATATAAACCCTAAAATTATAAAAAAGCTGTCTCAACCTTTGATAAATCAATGTTACAAAGACATTCCATCAGATAATGGTATGTAAGTAATTTCTATTTAAATAATAATTTTTTTTTAGAATTCTTATATCTGGAAGCAGAATTAGAAGATTCAGTAAATGCATTAAAAATTGTTGATATTTTAAATGGCAAACTTAATAACCTCCATTTACCAAAATTGGATATTAATAAATATAATAATTCTAAGAATAGTAATTATTCATTTATTAAACTGTCAGGAGTAAATATTCCATTAAAGGTGAGAGCGGCTTATCACAATAAAAAAAATTCAATTTGTGATGTAGATATATGTAAAGATATTAATGTTGATAATCATCTATTGATTAACTCTTCCTTTTCCCATCAGTCTTTCTATTATGATGACATTTCACATATAAGAAATAATTGGATATCTCATTTTAAATGGGATCAGAAATCTTCTAAAGATAACCCCAATAGTTTTCGAAGATTATTTTTTAATTCTAAACCTGGTCATAGACCTGACACTGTACTATTAAAAGGTCTTCCTACTAAATGGTTCATACCTAAAATCACATTGAATCATGAATTTTTAAAATTATTAGAACCTGAAATAAAGAAAACATTTTCTATATTTGGGCCTGTTAGAGATGTTTTCATCCCTTTTAATAATGATCCATTTCAATTAAATACCTTCTCATTTTCAACATCAAATTTCCATACAGCATACATATCTAATTGCACTCTGGACAATTCCAAAAATCAAAATGACAATGTAATTATTCCATTAACATTTGATGTTTTTGTACAATACAATGAATATGACAGTTTTGAAAGAGCAATGGATGGCTTGGTTGGCAGCAAATTATTATACACACCATCTCCTACAGAAAATTCTTTGCATGATTCAGGGAAAATAAAATTTTACACTTCTATATTTCAAGTAAAGATATCATAATAAATTAGAATAATTAATTCAGTATTTTTGGCCAGTATAAAATTATTACTTTAGTATGAATGCTAAAATATAAATATAAAATTGGTCAGTATTTTTTGATTGGTTAAAAAATAAAATTTTTTAAGTAATAATTGCTTTCATATCCAATCTAATAGTATATTTAAAAAAATATTGTCAATGCCCATTTTATAAACCTGATCTTTCCTTTGATGAGTCTATTATTTATTGGAAGTCCAGAATTAATCCTAATCATTCTCAACCTGAAACAAATAGGCAGATTTGGGATAAATTGTGAGCTGCTTGAACACTTCTTTCCAGAATACAATTATCTGACCAGTCATATATTATTCTCTTTTCATAAATGACTCTGATCATGAGTTTCTTGACATTCTTTCAATCAATCAGTGAAATAGTTAGATAGTCTAAATAATTTATTGAAAAAGAATAATAAATTTATTTAAATTGGTATTGTAAAAATTGAATCAATATTATTTAATCAAATTGCTTTATATATAATGTCCAGTCTAGAATAGGAGTGCTCCACTTGCGCAATTGTATAAAATGAGAAAATCAACATTAAAGTTTAAAATAAAATATAGGAAAAAGTTATTGATCAATTTTGACAAAAATTAATATTTTTTAATCTAGCTTTTATTTATATATATTGGGAATAAATAAGTTATCATCCATTTCTTATTCAAAAATTTTGAATGTTTTAAATAAGAAAATCAACAGTAAAGTTTAAAATAAAATATAGGAAAAAGTTATTGATCAATTTTGACAATAACTTTGGCAAAAATTAATAATTTTTTAATCTAGTTTTTATTTATATATATATTGGGAATAAATAAGTTATTATCCACTTCTAACTCAAAAATTTTGAAAATGTTGTGGAGGACTACAATTCTAGACCAACGATATATTAAAATAATAAGAAATAATCTTTATATATCTATAAAATTGATTATATCTCAACAATAAACTTACCTATGTCATAGGCTTTGACTTGATTGTACCATCACCTATTTTTGTACTAGCAAGAAATAGCCTTATTTATAATGAAAGCCTCCTATTAAAGAATCTTATTAATTTTTTTAAGACTGGTAGTTTCTTTCTTATTTATTTTAGTTTTTATAATATTTTCATTATGTATATTTTTTTATATTAGTGATTACTTGTAATTATAAAAATATGCAAGTAAAAAAATCACTTTTCTCTCTAGCTTGGGATAATTTTTTTTTATCCACTTCCTTGACTAGAACCTAGGAAAAGGGTTTATTAGGCATATGTAGTTATTGGTTTATTTATATTAAAAAATGAGTGTATACACATACTTTAATAACATATTATATATAAGAAAAACAGGATAAAAAACCTACACCCTCCAGCAATGCATTACCATGAATGTCATATGATACCCCTACCCCTACGAAAAATGTTGGTTAACATGGCATAATGGAGTTTTTATCATTAGGTTTGAGCAACATCCTGATGTTGATTTAATTAAAATTATGTGAAAAATATGTTTTTATTGACAAATTAAAATATCAGATGCACTGATAATTATTTATGATGGAAAAAACTACTTTTTAATTTGATTTTTTATAAAACCTAAATTTAAATTCTACTTCAATCCTTATGGGAAATATAATTACGATTTTTATTGAAATTTATTCCTATCACAATCATCTTAAATATAATCGGCCAATATTTTGATTTCTTATTATTATCATTATTTTATAACTCGATAATTTTTTAAAAAATACTCAACCTTTTTTATGTAAATTGAATTTTTAAGTGCTTCAAAATTTCATGTTTTTTGTTTGTTTCTCCTGTTCTTCGCTTTTTTTTGTTTTATGTTTTCGTTTTTTTTACATCCCTAATACAATACCAAGGTCGTAACTTAAGTTTTTACTCATACCTTCTCGAAAATTTTATATAAAAAATAAATATATTTTGGGTTTGTTTTTCATATAAAAAAATATACACTTTTTAAATTAATTAATTAGATTTTTTTTAAACAAAAGTATAATAAGTAAATAGATATAACTACTAATGTTTATTTTCATTATGGTGATTAAAATTATATAAAATATATTCTAATCATCATGTGAGATGAGGCTGCCAATGAAGCTGATGTAATTGGCCCTGTGAATTGCAATTGCGAGTCTTTGTCTTAAGAAGAAGCCTTCACGAGGTTCATCAGTTAGTTTGCGGATTAGCGATCCAAGTTCCTCGAAGAAAGAAAGAGCACGATTCCCAAAGGTAGTCAAGATGATGGGAATGAATAAGTGATATTGGGATATCTCTGAATATTTTGCAATTTTTAGAAGCTCCTTGTTCTCCAGAATGTTAAGGGATTGATTGGAAAGAGCCAATGGATCAATACAAGAATAATCCCAGACCAAGAATTGACCTCGCTTCCAGGGAATTTGAGAGATCCCGTCAGGGCGTTTCTCATCAGATCTGAAAAGACCAGAGGGTTCGAGAATAGAAGGAATTTGAGCGGATCTCAGAGCTCTAAGAATTATAGAATTGCAAATGTTATGTCTAACGATGCGGCCTTTACATGAACGACAATGTAGACTATGCCTTCCATTACTCAAAACAGCAGAACTGCAGCCGGCACAGATGTGGGGTTGGGTTACTAAGCAATTTAAACGGATGCCTATAGCATGAGTTAGCTCATTTTGGGTCAATTGTAATTGTAAGTTCGCGGATGGAATGGCTTCGAGAAACTCATGTCCAGAACCATTAAGCAGAGAGGAGAATAAGGGACGGTCCAATGATTGCATTCTGGAAAGGAGAGATTCGAGGCAGCTTGCAATAATGGGCTTATCCCAGTCCTTCTGCTTGTTCGTTTCTAGAATTGGGTGGTCGGCAATGAATCGAGATTTCCATTCAATGATGGCACTATCAAAGGAAGGATCAGAATTTAAGGAATTAGGATTGACTAAATTTTTGGTTAAAAGACAGCTCGATATAAAGGCAGTTAAGGCAAGGTCGGAAGGGGATCTGATGCCTAGTCCTCCCATCTTGGTAGGAAGGGTGGCTTGTGTCCACGCTAATTCATTGAATTTTAGATTAAGGATACTTTCAATTAGGACTTTAATCCCATTTTCATAGATGCCTAAGGAAGTGGGAAATTTAAAAATAGGGGTAGAGCGGAGCGCGTAAAGAATTTTTGGGATATTGAAGAAATTTTTCAGGAGAAAAAAGGCTTTATGAGAGGGGAGAAGGGAAAATAGGTCAGCCAACTCATTAAGGGTTTCGAGTGTAGATTGTAGGAAGGATGATATGGCTGTGTGTCCACCAACGGGAGCACCTAAGTGAGATAATTCCTCCAGAGTAATCTGTTTGAAATTATGAAAATTGTTTTCAGATGAATTAATTGGAATGAATTCTGATTTTTCATGGTTGATTGATAGACCAATGGATAGCCCTGCATCCTTGATTATCATTACAGCTTTATTTATTTCGTCGTTTGGACCACAAAGGATTCCATCATCGATGTACCATGCATGCAATGATAATGAACATGCCTCGTTAATAGATTTAACAATTTCATTGATCCCTAAACAGAAAAATAAAGAACCTAGAGGATCTCCCTGTTGTATGCCCTCAATCGAAGGAATTTTATAGGTATCAAATTGGAGAGTGGAAGGCTGTTGATAGCACGAATAAAAGAATTTAGTGTAACCAGGAAAGAGAATACTCGATGAGCTCAGAAAGGAATTCCGAGAAAGAGTGTTATAAGCATTGTTGAAGTCGATTTTGACTAAAGATTCGTTGGTTGGCTGGGTTTCTAAGTGTATTCTCGTTAGATGAACAACAGCTTCACAGCCGCCAGGTATACCAACACCAAGTTGGAAAGGACTTAGTATATTTGAAGCTTCATGCTTTATTCGAGAGGAAATCATTTTAGCTACTAAACGACGAAAGGTCGAGCCAATTGCAATCGGTCTTAAATCATTATTGGGTTTTTGAAGGGCTATTAGCCTGGCACCGAAAAGAATAGGGGAAACAAAGGTTGGCACATCACCTTTTAAGATTTTGTTGCAAAAGTTTATAATTTTGGAAAGAATGGAAGTTTGAGAACATATTGAGGGGGAAGTAATGTCCTGGAGAAATATAGGATGGATTCCATCAAGGCCATGTGCTGAATTTCCATGATTTCAATTAGTATAACCTTTAACGATGAAAGGTAACTGCATCTTTTGAATTTATTTACTGAAAGTTTTATACTAAAGAGATATAGATAGAATATTTTTACTAGTAAAATTAATAAAATACTGACAATTTTGTTATCAGAATGATACAATTTTACTTAAAAATACTGGCATCAAATTAAATACTGGAGAAAAAATGACAGTTATAATAAATACATTAATTCTCTCATAGATTTAAACAGATTAATTTTTAGAATTATTCATTTTACTCTTTTAAAAATATAAATATTTAAGAGTCATTACAAGTTTTAATATATTGTTGTAGCTTATATTTAATGTTATCGAAAGCCTTTTTTTAAAAAAACACGATCATGATTTAAATAAAAAAAATAAATAATCTGAGCATCGAGAGTTGGAAAGAGCATACCTTTCTGTCATCTATATGTTAAATCTCGGGACTTGATTTAGCCGTTTTTAAAAAAAGCGTCAGATCTAGGCTTTCGACAACCGTTACTCATAATATATTATAATAATTTATAAAATAGTGTGATTTTGATAGGAATAAACATTTGAGTGACTTATCTATATCAAAACGCAAAAATGAAGCAAAACTTTTGATAGAAAAGGATTCGTTAAATTTAATTGTCAATTCTGATGAAATTGAGAATGTTATAGATGAAAAACAATCCATACCAATTGTCATGCCTTCAAACAGAAGCCCGCAGAAATTTGAAGAAAATTATATAGATAAACCTCATTCAAAAATTTCAAGGTAATTTATTTTGGTGTTAAATGATACATAGTTTCCCATTAAAATAAGGAAAAATCAATCAAAATGAAAGCACCAAGTCGTAAGAATGGTCTGATCGAAAAAGGAAAAGGTTCAATCATAAAAGAAAAATTCCATTCAAAAAAAGAAAATCGTTATTTTTTTATTATATTTCTGTCATTTTAAATCATCCTGAAATATCATTTTTATACATTTTTAAAAAAAATTTTGGTTATTTTTTCTTACATATTTTTTAAAAAAATTAAATTTAAATGACTTAAAATAAATAAAAGATAGATAGTTAAAAATAACCAAAAATTGATGAAAAACGCCATCGAAATTACGTTTCAAGATTATTTAAATATGATAAAAAAATTTAATGAACCCTTCCTTTTTTTCCTGGGAGTTTTCCTTTGATTGACCTTTTTTAATCTAACCTTTTCTTAAGACTTTGGTACTTTTCCTTAGGACTTTAAACTATCAAAACATTTTGGCCAGGTTCGTTTTAGGTCTAAACCCAGATCAAATTATGAATCAAGTTTGGTTCTAAGTGATTTCGGGTTGGGTTTAGATGAATCAATCAAAATAAATATTTATTTTAATATCTAAATTAAATTATTCTTTATTATTTTCAAAATAGACTTAAAGCAAAATACAATAATGTCATAAATATTGATTATATTTTATTCATCAATTCTAAATCTTTTGGTCAATCACATGATCAGTTTTAACCAGACCCTCGTTCAAAAAAAGAGTAAATCTTTTAATCGTTTGGGTTTTCCGAGTACAAAAAATAAGGATCTACAAAAAAATTTAAAAATAACAGAAAAACAATTTTTTAAAATTTATATTATATTTAGTATAGAGACCTTTTTTCTGGTGGTTGCTCCAACCCCAGCACTTGGGATGGGCTAAAAAATAAAATAAACTGGGCTTGCGTCGGGCTTGTGAATTTTTTTAAAAGGCCCCGCTTGGTTTAAAAATTGAAGTTATATTTATTCATTTAAATTTAGATAATAAAGAAAAATTATAAACAGTGAGCTTTGTGTCATTTAAATTTTTTTTTTAAGTTATGATAGCCAGCGTTTTCATGAGAGATATTTTGAAATTAAAACGCCCTGATTTACCTTTTATCCCCTAAAATATTTTTTACTCCCTATCACCTGAAAGATATATAAGAGGTCCATACCTCCCATTCATGTACGTTGCCTTTCTACTTTTCGGGTTTTAAATTTTTGGTCCTGTCTGAGGATATAAACTGGTTATATTGTAAATTTACAAAATTGCACTAACTTTTTAATTTGAAATATTATTATGTATGCACATTATTTATTTATTTTTTCATAAAATGAACCAAAAACTTTTCCTAGTTTATCACCATTTGTAAATGACAAAGATTCCTCAAAAAATGCCATAATAAATTCCCCCAAACCCAAATCAAAACATTCGCATCAACACAAAAAGGAGAAATATAAAAAATACAAAGTCTTAATGGAGGAAAGAAAGTTATTATTATCCCAAAGGAAACTAGAGTCAATAAGATTGTTGAATAGCCTTTTCTCTGCAATAAACGTATGTCCGTTCTTGCCAACATTATTATTAATAATTTGAATTTTTTTAAAAAAAATCACATTTGATTATTTTATTTTCATGTTACATTCTTCTAAAGATCAATTTTTTTTTGAAAATAAAGTCAAAGTTTAGGATTAGATATATTTAGAAATCTCCTTCATAAGAAGGTTTAGAGACCTGCAGAAGTACCATTTGAACGGCTGGCCTGGATTTTTTTAAAAAAGATTTTAGACCAAGCCCGGCCCGGAAATTTAATATTTATAGCTAATGGCGATTTAAAGTATACGGCCCGCGGGCTGGGCTTCGGGCCGGGCCTGCAGATCTCTGATATTTATTATAGAGTTCTAGTTCCACTCTGACTTCATTAAAAAAAATTAAGTATCATTTTTATATATTAAAGTAGTTAGTTATATTATAAATGCCCACATGCCATGGTCACAATTTTTCGGCTATAAATTATTTATATTTAAAAATAAGGATAAATTAGAAGAAAAAGAAATGGAAGAACAATTAGAAGCGAAACGGAAAGAAAGGGAAAGGATAAAACGGATACAGAAGAAGCAAATAAAAGAGGCGAAGACGCGAGAGTTTTTAATCCTCGAAGAATTAAACCTAAGAAAGAAATTGGTGCATAAATTGTCCAAACAAACCGCCAAAGATATTGATTTATTGTGTAAAAATAAATAATGATATTTTAGAGAGAAATTTTTAATTTTAATTATTTGTATAAATGTATATAGTATATGTACAGTTGATATGGATATAATAATTTTTAAAAAATTCAATAAACCTATATTGCGCATCTTCTCGCTTTTACCGCTTAGAATTCCTGGCCATAGAAATCTTATTACGTAAAAATATTCCTGATTTAAACGTTTCCCCTTATTTAAAATTTCTCTTCCCTCAAACGTAGCAGATTTTAGAAAAAGGTATATTATTTAATAATGTAGTAAATAAAAAAAATAGATAATTGTAGTATATGTCTCGATTTGGAGTCATTTTGTCACGACGACATTTTATCACGTTATCACTCAGTCACTTTATCACGCGTCATTTTATCTTGCGACACTTTATCACGACAATACTTTATCTTGCGTAAGAAAATTTAAGTATGGTGTTTTTGTAAATAATTTATATTTTTTACTCGTGATATATTGATTTATAGTTACTTATTAATAAAAAGTATAAATTGAAATCATTCTTATTGTTTATGTCTCCTGTTTCTTTATAAAGGACATAAAATTTTGATTTTAAAAATATTTTTGGCTAAAAATTTGACAAATTTTGGAAATAAAATATAACGGAAATTGGATTTTAAATATAAAATAAATAAAATGGTGCCTTTCTAGATAAAATTCTAAAATAAATGAAAAATTGTATTTCGTAAAATATTAGATTATAAAAGGTTCTTTATTTTTTTTGTCCAAATAAATTAGTTGAATTTCAAAAATTCAAACTTTTATGAAAAAGAAGAAAAATGATGGAACTTAGTGTTGTTAAACGGCTCGATTTGATAATTAAGAAATAAATTATACTTATGAAAATTAAAATATGAGTTTTCCTCAATAAAAAAATACAAAAATAATTAATTAAAATTTTTTAAATATCGGAATTCAAACGTAAAAGTCAAAAAATGAGATATTATCAAAATTTAACTTTTCTAATATATTATATTAAGTTTTAAGTATTTCATGATAAAGTGTCGCTGATAAAATGTCGCATGTTCAACTGTCGTATGATAAAGTGTCGCGTTATCAAATGACTGAGTGATAAAGTGTCATCGTGATATAGTGTCGCTAGGCCATATTTCTCACAGAAAAATATTAACCAGATAGCAATGTAGCTATAATGCCCCTCTATTATTGTAAACCAAATATTTAATTCCGCCCAAATTTGCATTATGTAAAGAAAAATATTAACATTATCATTTATTATGGTAAATTTTAATTTTCAACATTCATGAAATTTGTCAAACTAAAAATGCTCTAAGTGAAAGTATCGAACGAACTTCTTCGCCATTAAACGGAAAAGAGATATTTAAACAAGACACTTTGTAAAATTGGTAATATTGAGCAGGTAGCCTTTCTAAAGCTATGGCATATCTAGTATTTAGATCAGAAGGCGGGAGGGGGTCAATTATTTTTAAGAAAATAGGAATTAAATTATAAATAACCAATATTTATAATTTTGAGACAATAGATTTTATTAAAAGTAATTTTAGAACCAAAAATTCGTTACAAAATAAAATAATGGTTAAATACATTTATTTTGTTCTTTTTCAAAGTTTTTGATTTGAAGGTTTATCGTTCGCAATACCAACAACACAAAATATTTTTAATAGATTTCACCAACCTTACATTCTTGTGTCCAGATAAGGGATAACAATGAATATACCTCTTCAGAGATTGAACGCGCGAAATTTTATAACTTGTTATAATTGTCCAAACAATTTAGTCCTACCATGACAATTGATAACTAAGCACTTAATAAAACTGCAAGCTTGCTATATTTGTCAGTTCATGTGCTTTTTCTATTGTACATTGCGAATTACCATACTAATGTTAAAATGTCCGATTAAGATTTTAGTCAAGGTAATAGTAAACCTCGAGATTTAACAAATAGAGATCTAAACCTTTCTGCCATCTATGAGCAAAATTTACAGGCTTATATAATATTATTTTGGCTAAAATCTTAATCGTGTTCTTTAACATCACTAATTTTAACTATTATATTCTACTTTATTAACTATAAAAGCGTCTTCATGATAGGAGGGGGGATATATTCCTTAGCGAATAAGCATTTAAGAGAGGAGGAAGGGTAGGCTAGATGTAGTATGAATTTATTGGGGGAAGGGGATTATCAATTAAATTTTTAGATAAAATTGGGCAAAATATATTGCTGTAAAAAATTATTTAGTACTTTTATTTTAGGCCTATTATAATAATATAATAACATTGCTAAACATCAACCAAATTTATATATTACATACAATCAGTTATTATTTTTAAAATAAAACTTATAGCTGAATAATTTTTTGTAACAGAAAACTTATATTCATGCCAAGCAATATACTATAATAATGCATTGCATTCTGTAAATGAGGGGTTTTTTAGTATTCATGTTCTAAATAATAAATCTTTTCCATTCACCTTTTTATAGTTGGTAATAGAGTATTGATAATTTAAAAATATATTAAGGGTGTACCATTATAAATAAAAACGTGTAATAATTTTTTTTAGTGGATAAATAAAGGCCTTTGGGGTGGGTTTGCTTTCAGTGAATATCCTGTCATGTAGACCCTGTCTATTGACATTTATAAATTTCGAAAGCTACTATCTTTTATATTTTCCTCGCTCATCTAATTTCACTGTAAGAGAATATTTGAACGCTATTCCTTCTGTAAATTTTATACTTAAAAATATTATGCAGTCTTTCATATGCTCAATCCTGTTTCTAAATTTAGCCACTTATTTATATTTATGACTAGTTTAAACGTGAGATACACGGTAGAATTTGTGGCAAGCATGTATTCCATTTATTATAGCTTGCAAAACTACATAAACTAGAGCTTCCTTTAGCCCAAACTTCGGTTGATGAGAGTGGGGTTTGGGAATGACAAATGGCAATGTGGTCAGAAATGATATTAATTACAAATAATGAAAATTAAGAGTCAAAAAATATATAATGGAATATAATATAAATTATGAAGATTGGTAAATCAATATATGGTTTTTAAATTATTCCGAGCTTTATATGCTTCGACTTTATTATATGTGTCACTCAGAACCAGTGGTGTAGTCAGGATTTATATATTTTAATATCATCGCCGTTAAATTTGGCTGAACAGTTGTTAGAACCAATTCTAAATTAGGTCCATATTTTATTTATTAGTACCAATGAGTGCTTTTGTTTCATATTAATTATATATTATTATAATGCGTTTAATATTCATTATATAAATTTATTAAGGTAAAAAGAAAATCAAAAAGTATTATTAATCAATCTTGTATTATGAATATTATTCAATTAATATGATCATAAATATAAATGTTTCAAAATAAAATAGTCACTATTGACCTCGCGATATTAAATTTGCTATAATATCTTAGCGATATATGTTTCGAGGAAATGGTTTTTGCTATATTGTCTCCACGATTTGGGTTTCGCTATATTGACTTCATTATAAAATTTTTGAGATTATTGATGTGCGAAAAAAGTTTTGATGTATTGTATTTTCTTTAAAAGTTTCGCGATAATTATTTCGCTATAAAAGATTCGCGATATTCGCCGCAATATTGTTTTCGCCGATTGTATTCCTTAATGTGGATTCGTGATAAAAGTTTGCTACAAAATATATTCGCGATAAACGACATTCGCGATAAATTTTTAGCTGAATTGAAATTAAACCATAATCATAATAAAATAATTTGTTTTCATATGAATCCAAATACCTTTTTTGAATAAATCTGGTAATGCGAGTTTCATAATTTTATAAAACAAATTAATTATGTATGGGTTTCCAGGCCATAGTCCATATTTCGTTATTAATTATATTTAAATATCAAAAGTTATAGAATCTTTACTAGTTAAACTAATTTTATATAATTACAAATGAGAAAGCTTTTTGAGTAATATAGGTGACCAAGATAAAGCGATTGATAACATAATTAAAGCAAATTATTTTTTAACCTTATAATATAAAAAAACATAAATTTTGTGTGTAAGGTAAAGTCTAAAACACAGTGACTTTATTTGTTGCCTTATCAAGAATCACATTATAAACGTCAATCATTATATGATAATCATGGTAATATAAAATATATGAAATATAATAATATCTTATATAGCATTTATCTTATCACATTTCCTCACACATAAGATTTTAAAACTCCTCAATCAGACGATGTGTAAGCTTCCTAGATAGTTGTGATTTCTGTCTCATTGTTGTTTAGTTCTCGAGGTAATTAAGCATATCCTATGAACCCAAATTTTCACCAGTCTTTTCCGTTTCACCGTTTTCTCCCTTTATAGGTGGTCCTTCCACATTTTTCTTTTCAACTATTTCCGACCCATATTTTCTCTATCCCGATTCTAATTTTT
This sequence comes from Gordionus sp. m RMFG-2023, assembly GCF_954871325.1. Lineage (NCBI taxonomy): Eukaryota > Metazoa > Nematomorpha > Gordioida > Chordodea > Parachordodidae > Gordionus > Gordionus sp. m RMFG-2023. The sequence goes on from NC_088777.1 coordinate 16,584,983, forward strand.
TATACATCCCGTTTTCGCAGTTGATAAACATGCTTTCGTATCGTTCTATCTTTACCTGCTACTGAATAGGAATATCTACCAGTTCTGGATTTTATAATTCCTTCTCTCTATAAATTGATTTCATTATGTATCCATACAGGTTGTGAAACCTCGAATCCCTCACTTGAATGTGTTCATCATGAACTGCCTTTTGTCGCATATTAGATCGTTCTATCTCATCCAGGAATTAGGTCTGGGGGGAGGGGGATAATAAAATCTTTTAAGAAATATTATTGTTTTTTAAATATATCAAGCATAAATTTATTAGGACTAATAACTATTTCTAATACACAATTTTAAATTAATGTGAATTATAAAAAAATTATATGTAAAGAATCACTTAAATGACCCAAAATAGAAATTTGAATTTTATGAGCCTTTACACAAAAAGTTTCTGGAATAATTGCATTTTGTATGTTATATAATTACAATGTAAAATCCAATCTTCGTTGTGATTGAGCTAATTTATCAATTATCTCCCTTGCTTGTCGTCAAATGCCTATGAATATTCAAAAGATCCTTTTTAAATATACCCGGGCCGGGCCCGAAATTTTTAAAAAAAACACCCAAGCCGGGTCTGAATTATTTTAAGAAAGCACCCAATCTGGGCTGTATTTTTTAAAACAGCCTATATTTGAAATCGTTATTATTAGCTATAAAAATCAAAAATAAATATAATTTATTTTAAAAAAATCCGGGCCGGGCCTGAAAATTTTATTTTAAAAAAAGCCGGGCCTGGCCTGAATTTTTTTTAAAAAAAGCCGAGTCTGGCCTAAAAATTTTTTAAAAAAAACCCAGGCCGGGCGTAGAAAATCTTTAAAAAAAATCCGGGCCTTGCCCCGCAAATGGTACTTCTGCAGGCCTCTGTTATTCTTCTTAAAAAAGAGAATGTTCTCTCATTAGTTTACTAATGGAAAGAGTTTATAAACCCTTTTAATACATTGGGAATTTAATCTAAAATGTGTTTGAAATAATGCAGAGCATTCATAGCATTTTTTGGGACTATATCAACCATAGTTAATCTTATAAACATAGTTATTCAGCTAGTAAGGCATCATAAGATACTTTAACATCTTCATAATAAAAATCTAACAAATATTTTTTTTTCTATCACCATCTGAAAAAGATTGGGAATGCTTTTGTGGAAGTAATATTTGGAAATTAGTAAGTGCTGTATGATGAATTAAAATTTCATTTATTTGGGTTATAAATGTATCTGTATTTAAGATATACTCTTATATTGATCCTATATTAATGTTTTAACGATGAGCTTGCCTTGCTACAAGTCGAGGGAGACAAATATTAAAAACGTATAGCTCTGCTTTGACTCAACAATAAAATATGAAATTCTTCATCAACATTAGTCCTAATTTCCTTGAGTTCTGATAAAATGCTCTCCGCTATTCTTATCTTCTTAATCAAGTCAATGTCATGTTTTTGAAAAGTAATACTTAAAATAGTTGTATAATTAAATAATACATTCTAATGAGAAATAAAATTTGGAATAAGCATTGAATCCAATAATTTTCTTGCTTCTGAGGAAATATTTCTTTCAGGCCCCAGAAAACTTGAAATCGAAATTAATTGATAAAATAACTTAGTAGATAAATGTTATAATAAATATAATTAAATATATATTTAATATGAGATACGAATAAATATTAACAAATATAAATTAATATAAACAATAATATTTTAGAAAAATATATCCGGCATCTGCATTTTTTGGCTTTGGGGGGGGGGGAGGGGATTTGCCCCCCTGTCCTCTCCCCGCTGCGTACGTCAATGCATCCTTAACATTTAGATGTAGCCAATCTAATCCAGTTTTTAGATTACGCCCCAATAATAGTTTTGCTGGTGAACGTTTAATTGATTGATACTCGCCCATTTTGGGTCAAAACTCTCCTATTGCTTCCTCTGGCTCCTTAATATTTTTTCTAATGGCAAAATATCTACTCTTAAGCGTTCGTTATGTTCTTTCAGCTAACCCTTTCGTTTTGAGATAGTAAGGTGTTGAATGTATTAATGTAATATTTTTCTTTAAACAGATCTTCAAAATTCTCCCGAAATAAACTGAGGACCATTATCTGACACAATTTGTCTTGGCGTTCCAAAACCTGCTAACCATTTTCTTAGCGCTTTGTTTATTATTACGTGGTCTCTCTCATCAACTCGACTTCAACTCATTTATAAGTGCATCAACTTCAACTAACCATGAATATAAATCGATAGGTCCCGCGAAATCTAAATGAATGCGTTCCTATGGCGTATTAGAGATGTTCCAAGAGTATAAAGAAACCTCCATTATATTTGATCGGTTACTTTGACATGGAATAAATTGGCAAACATGCTATTCAATGTCTTTATCGCACTTACGCCATTAACAATGCATTCTAAAAATTAATTTCATAGCATTTATTCCTTGATAACATTCGATTCAATTCAATGATATGTAGATCTACTGATACTGCCACCCTATGATTATTAAAAAACTAACTCTGAATCATTTTTCGCATCCAACCCCATTCATCCTCGCTCGATATTTTTATTACTTTATTCGGCAATCTATCTTTCTTTGTCTCTTTCTATAGTTCAACTTGACAAGATTTATATCGAGTAAATTTATGGCTTTCATTTTTAATGCATGTTTCTGGTCTTTATTCTACTCCATACTTGTTATTGGAAGTCTAGATAATGTATTTCTGGATGATATTCAAATCATATGTGGACATTTTCCATGCCCAGTGCGTTAATCGACTGATGGATATTTCTGGTAGTTCCCATTTAGCACCAAATAATTTTTCCAAAGGTTGTGATCTGTTCGCAGTATAAATTTTCTTCCAAAAATGAAAGTATGATTTTTTTCCATTCCAACCAAGTGTGCTCGTGCCTTTTTTCTATTGATGCATAATTTTTCTCTGACTCCAATAATGTTCGCGAAGCAAATGAGATAGTTCTGCGAAAAATATTTTTGACTACATGATAGCACAGCTCCAAAACCAGTGTTGGAGTAATCACATTTCAGTATGATTGGCAAGTCTGGCGAATTAGAAAAAGTTTTATCTGTTGACAAAAGCTGTTTTATCTAAATACACCTTTCTCCCTGTATGACAAAACCCGGGAACCTTTAATGCTTGTTAATTTATGTAGTGGAGCGGCTACATGAAAACGTGATAAAGATCTCTCGTGATAAATCACAAGTCTTAAAAAAGATTGCAATTGATGGATATTCTTAGGAGTAGGTATCCTTCGAATAACATAATTTTTATTTATTTTTCTCCTTTCTATCATTTTTATCATTACGAAACCCAGAAAAGAAGCTGATTCTTTTAAAAAACGTAGTTTCGCCCATTTTGCCATCAAGCCAGCTTGTTTTAATTTCATTTATATTTTATTTTCTTCACATTGTTCAAATGTTCTACATCATTTTTTCTCGTTATGATAATATCGTCTCCAGGCATAATTCTATCATTTTGCAATCCTTTAATAGATTATCCATATATCGTTGGAAAATGGTGGGTGCACTAGAGAGGCAGAAAGGCATACATTGATATCGAAAATATTCAATATGGGTTGATATAATTAGGTATTCCTTTGAGTTCTCTTTTATTGGTAACTGCAAATTCTTTTATATCTATTTGTTAATCGAGATTGACTTTTTAAATTTTGTTTAACTTAAATTGTTTTTATTTTAAACATGTTAGCCTTTAACTATGTATTTCGTTTAAATTGTTTTTTTTATAATACATATGTATATATACCTTATTTTATATTTATTTTTAGTATCATTTTTAAATTTAGAATAAATTTATTATAAACAAAAATCACCACCATTATTTCTATCATCACCGTTATCTCTATATAAGATTGTGCCCCGCTTTGAATGATAACTCACGCACAATGATATATAAAAAAATCTCATATATATTGTGCATATGCCGATAAATATAAAAAATATTTTTTTTTTTTGGAATTATGTAATAAATTATAAAAATTATTTGATATAAAGGACACACAAAATTATGACACTGGAATGGTACCAAATGATGATCAAATGGATGAATCAACTGGGAAAGAGAATTTCTAAACTTAATATCAAACTAGACGAATCTATCATGGATAATGGAGTTGTTAAAAATGGAAAAGATTATTAAAATTGGGTATATAAACTTACTAGAACCAATATGATAGTTGGACAACAGGCTATGAATTCTATAGAGTAAAACCAATGACGATTTTCAAAATATTCTTAATCCACGTAAAAAAAAGAAGTTATTAAAGAGTTGTATAAAATAACTTAATAAATTAAATATAAATCAGTCATAATGAACATCTATGAATACTTAGATAACCTTAAAAAATATTTGCTTAATAATGAATTAACAGTTAAATTTCTTGATGACCTACCCATTGATATTTTTCATATTTTTGATTTCTGGGATTATGACTAAATGTGGGAATTAACTGAATTACCTAAAGATGAATTCTTAGGTATAATTAAAAAATATTTTGTAGATAGGCCATTTTTAATTCAATTCCCGGATCATTATAAATTTCATATTGACAAAATTCAGTCTAAAAAAAATTATAATACTAGTGACATAGGTTATTATAATAATAATAGAAATAATAATTATAACAAAAGAAATTTTAATGATTATAAACCTAATGAGCATTTTAAAAACAACTTTGGACGAAACTTTGTTAACCCTTTAGGTTCCCTCATAAAATTAATATGTTGCAACACGATATTTAGTAATTTTTTTATTGATTCTAGTATAATATAATATAAAACACACAAAAAAAGTTTTTTAAATTCAAAATGGCGGCTCTCCCTGGTGGTTTCAAATTCATATCATTGACACCTTATGGAAACTTTCGAAACAGTTTCTATTTTTATTTAGACATAGTGGTACGTTGCATGATTTGCACGACCACCTTGTTCTTCTGGGATTTAACTTTGTACTACAGAAGGTACACCTTCGTGAGGTTCCTGCCTGAGGTTGATGAGCTGAGTTTTTTAGTCTAATTTCTGGAAGGATATAAGCTTTATTATTTTTTCTTTGCATTGATATATAATTATTATCATTATGAATATTATCATCCCTATTAACATTTTTACAGTATGCCAATTCGCTAGCAATTATTTGTCTTCGGAATTCTTTCGATGAGAGTTTATTATCTGTAAGAATATTGTATATTATGAATGAATTGATAATCGCCGCATCTATCAGCCAAAAAAATATTGGTAGTCACCATTTTCGCCACTTTCGCGAAATTTCATATAAAGACTTGAAATGGTCAACAGACCTCATATATTTATTATACATCTTTATCATTATTGGACATTTTACGTCAAATACTTCCCCTTTTTTATTTTTTCTCTTCACAGTATCCACTGATCTCGGATCAATATAATTGGGCATTATAAATACGTCATGATTATCTCGCCATTTAATTATACTTATATTATTTTTGTCACTTCTCCAGTCAAACTCACCTCTTTTTAATTTTGTTTCCATATTCTTTATGGGCAAGTATCTCCTATTTTTGTTTAGTGTTCCGGTAGCATATATACCTTTCTTTTTTAAATCGATCAATTTCAATTTGATAAGGTGTATCCGATTCATAATCATCTTCGGAATCAGTGGATGAGTTGTCAAACGAAGAACCTTCAGATGGAATGTCCAGATAATCATCCATATATATAACAAGCTAAAATTATTGCGAAATGAGTTGGCAAAATTTATCAATTATTTAAAAAAATAAATATTAAAAATATTGTTGTTAAGTGGCAGTGGTTAGTTTAATATACCACATTAAAGAGATCAAAATAATATATAAATATTATTTATTTGAGCAAAAATAAATATTAGAAAGATAGATAAAATAGTGAGGAATATATACATTTAAAAATATTTGATAAATATACTTATAATTAAAATTGGAATTTTAAGAAAAATCACCGTAAAAAACGTATTTTGAAATAAAGGCGCGAAAAAAAAAATTAAAAAATAACTCCTCCACAAACATATGAAAAAGAATATCTTTTAATATATATTCGTGGTGGTTTCATTTTATATGATCAACTCCTTTAGAAGATATAAAGGTTAAAAGGTGATTATAAACCTAATGAGCATTTTAAAAACAACTTTGGACGAAACTTTGTTAAAAGATATGATATTAATTGTAATAAAAATTGCAATAATAATAATTTTAGATATTATGAAAATTGTAGTGATGTTAAAAGTTACTTTTGAAACATAACTAGTTATAGTTACTAGTTACATTGGCAAAAACAAACATAACTAGTTACAGTTACTTGTTACATTTTTACAAAAGTAACTAGTTATTAGTTACAGTTATTTTCAAAAGTAACTAGTTACTTACTTTATACATCATTCATATGCGCATTATTTATTTATTGAATGCATTTATTTAATATAAAAAAAATTAGGATAAACAAAGTATAATCAGTTATTTAAAATAATATACAATTTATTTACATAAAAAAATATCGCAAAATTGAATATTTACATCGAATATAAAAATATATATTTGCATTGAAAAAAAAACATTTATTTTTCATAAAAATTAGAATCTAATAAATGTTTATTTGCTTTTAACAACAAATTAATTTCAAAGTTATTATCTCCAAAAATGAGCTTACCTAGACTGAACAAGCGCTCTACGGGAGCACTTGATGTTAGAACAACATTATATTTAATAAAGAGTAATTTTAACTTTGGAAAATCGTTATATAAAGAAAAAGTGTTGTTATTAGATTTGATAAAGTATTCTATAAGTTCATTATCCAGAATATTTTGGCGCTTTAGGTCAAAAAATCCAACTACATCAAGTGATGTTGGTTTTGAGCATGATTCATTCGTCTGGGATTCACTTTGAGATATTAAGGTATTTATTAAATTTAAAATTTCCTCCTTTTTTGCTTTATTCCTCTCTTGCCTAATCCAAGGCCAGTCAGTTTTAAATAAAGGGTGAAGAATTGCAGCAATGATGTTGTCATTATCATAAAGATTATTAAACCTATAACATGATATTTTTGTTAGACTTGGTTCTTGTAAGTAATGATTAATAATTTAATATTAAATTCTAAAATAATCTGTCTTTGTTTTTCCTTATACTAAATTTAAATTTTTTTTTATTACGTATGATATGAAGTTCCAATGCTTGTTACTTGACGGAAAAAAATATATTGTGCTACATTTGTAAATAAATATAATATTAAAATTTATTAAATTACTTGAATTTGCTTACAAAATTATGAAGCCCAGCAGCAATGTAACAATTTAAGAAAAGAAAATCAATTTGAACGGTAAATTATAACAATCAGACATTTTCACAAAATTTTAAATTAATAAATTTAATTTAAAAAATAAATTTAATTTAAAATTAATTTATCCCAACATATTAAAAATAAAATTAATTATTTGAATATATCTTTAAAAGTAACTAGTTACTTTTGGCAGTATTTTCTCATCTGTTTTGTCATATCAGTGTAATAAAATTAAATGTACTATTATTAACACTTTTTAAAAATTACAACTAGTTACAGTTACTAGTTACAATTTTAAAAATATAACTAGTTACAGTTATTTTTTAGCCAAAATGTATTAACATCACTAGAAAATTGTAATTATAGAGACTACAGAAATTATAAAACTAACAACTTTAGAGGTCATAACTGTAAATCCCATGATAAGAAAATTGTTCGTAATAAAAATTTTAATAAATTTAATAATGAGAATTATTATGAAAATAGAAAATTAGAAAATAAATATGATAAAGAAACACATTATAATAAAAGAAATTATCATTGTAATTGTAAATCTATTAGTAACAAAAAATTGAAAAGAACCAAATATTCAAAATGAAAGAGATTCTTATAAACTAAAAGAGATAAATTATATAATAAAATTTGAAACATTTGTGATTATAGAAAATAAGGAAATAAACATTAAAGAAAATAATGAAAATAAGGAAATAGACATTAAAGAAAATAATGAAATGAAAACTTTTATAATTGATAAAAAATTTAAAAAAACTGTGAAAATAAAGAAATTTCAAACAATTATTATTAAGAGAGGCAAGGTGATAGTTAAACATCTTGATGATAAAAAAGTTTTTAAGAATATGATATGGAAATCATATATTAGAAATGGAAGGCGAAATAAAATTCTTTTTAAGAAAGACAATTTAAAGATAATTTATGATATGAAAAAGTTATTTATATTGAAAAATAAGGGAGTAAAATGTAAAAAATAAAAATAATTGAAATTTAATATTAATAAAAAATTATTATATAAAACGCTACAATTAAAGATATTTAAAAAAAAAGATAAAATTGAAATTTAATATTGATAAAAATTATTATATAAAACGCTATTATTTAAAACGCAATATTTATAATATAATAAAAAAAATAAAAATAAAACGCGACCAATATTTATTTCTTCCAAATATTCAATATTTGATAAATTTATTCTGCTTCAATTATTCTTAATCAAATTCGTTATTCGTTAAATTAATTCTATTTCGTTTACTCGACGAATCTTATTCTATTACGACGTTATTCAATAATATCTACATTCTAAAATCATTAATCTTCATATATATTTAATAACAAATAATGATAATAACAATTTTAAAAAATTGATAATATTAACCATTGAGATATGAAGCTTACGATTTAAACAAGCCAATGATTAAGACGACATACGCAACAACTTGACAATCAAATGATAAATCATTTGGACGACAAGCTTACTATGACAGCTCAGATGGATTATGGGAAGGCTTTTCAGAAGAAGGGGAATGTTAATCGAGATTGACTTTTTAAATTTTGTTTAACTTAAATTGTTTTTATTTTAAACATGTTAGCCTTTAACTATGTATTTCGTTTAAATTGTCTTTTTTATAATATATATATATATATACCTTATTTTATATTTATTTTTAGTATCATTTTTAGTTTTAGAATAAATTTATTATAAATAAAAATCACCACCGTTATTTCTATCACCCATGTTATCTCTATATTACACTATTATATTAAATTTCACACTCCCTTGTAATTTAGCCAATAGATCCTACACAGTTGGTACTATCAGTGTCTACGAGCGTGAAGGGTAGGAACAGTTTGCATCTAAAAAATTTTGAGGGGTGTAAGGGGTAGGATATTAGGGTGGTAAACTAGGGGTAGGATAAATATGGGGGGGGGGGGATTATCTATTAAATTTTTAGATAAAAAATGCAAAATGTATTGCTGTAAAAATTAATACCTTTATTATAGACCTATTATAATACAATGATATTGGTTAAAATTCAAACAAATCAAAATATGGCACACAAACACAATCATAGACATTATTTTCCAAATAAAACTATTTATGGATCATTTTTTGGCTATCCTTTTAAATGTAATTTAAAAGGGTTAAAAATTCTAGTAAACTAATATTTGTGCATAACAATATACCACAGTGTTGACCAGATTTAATAGAAAACACATATTTTTTAATTTATTTGAAAATAAAATTATTTGACTTGTAAAAAATTGTTAAAATAACACATTTATATATTTTTATCAATTTAGTATAATAATTTTATTTGAAACCCCAGGCATGCTAGAAATGATATTACATAAAAACGGTTAAATATTATTAACACGATTCTTCAGTAGCTTTATCAAATATATCTTAAAATCTATATTCCAAATTTCATATATTTCGTTTGAGTAGTTTTTTTAAGATATAAGCATTTTGTGACTGAAGTATTGCTTCAAAATTCTTTTTTACTTGATTACCATTGTTTGTTTCACTTAAAATATTAATTTCACCACTCTTATTAATTAAATAATTCATCGCTTGCAATTACAGCAGTTGGTTTTTCTTTTTTATTCTTTAAAAGAGAATCCTTCATGGCCATAGAAGTAAATTCTAAAACACAGTCACTTTATTTGTTGTCTCATCAAGAATCACATTATAAACGTCAATCATGTATATGATAATCATGATAATATAATCCAAATAACCTGTAATATAAAATATAATAATCTTATAAAGCATTTATCACAGTGTGAATATTAGACCAGCAATATTCAAAAGGTGAGTTTGCCCCAATTTCAATGATACAAAAATTTAGAGGGACAAATTCTTAAGTATTGGTAAATTTTTTTGCCAAATTACAAATATATTATTTATTTTTGAATTTATGCATATATTTACAAACTTCTAATTGAAATAAATTACATACTAATTGATCTATACCAAACTTGCCCTACTTCTTTACGGGGCATGCACAGGTATTACAAGGAACGCATTTCCTGGTAATCCGTTCAATATCATTGCCCATACCAGGCCACCATACATATTCCCGAGCCCAAGATTTCATCTTGTCCCGACCTTGATGTCCGGCATGCAATACATTTATAATTTTACTCCGTAATTTATAAGGAATTACTGCCCTGTTTCCCCTCATAACACAATCATCAACAATTAACAATTCTTTTTCAATTTTTTTAAAACTTTTACCATTATTTCCCCACTGTTTTTTCCCCGTTAAATATAATTTTACCTGACTCAGTTCTCTATCTTTCAAAGTACTGACTTTAAGGTCTTCCCAATTGGTAGGACCCCCTTTGAGCATATGTGAAAGCGAACAAACTAGGGCTTTCTTTCTCATTATCCCGGACCTTATTTTGATCCAATTCACAACTTCCCCCATCCAGCCCTAATCGGGACAAAATATCAAACAATTCTCTTTGCCTTGACGATATCTAATCTCCACGTTAAAACTGACCAGCAACCAACGTTAGAGTCGGGGAGATAGCATCAACTCCCGGTTGTCCTTTCTGAATAAGTGAATCAACGGTTTGTGGTCAGTAAAAATTACAAATTTTTTACCAATCAAATATTCACAACATTTTGTCAACCCAAAAATTACGGCCAAAGCCTCCTGTTCAATCACAGAATACCTCGTTTCAACATCTCGAAAAACTCGCGAGAAAAATATGATGGGTCTCTCTAAGCCCTCTATTACATGTAATAACGCACCACCAACCCCTTTATTCGAGGCATCTACTGCCATACTGATTTCCAAATCGTTATTGAAACATACCAAAATCGGTTCGTTTCCAATTTTTTCTTTTAAATTTTCAAAAGCCGTTTTCTGTTCAATTGCCCATTCAAAATGACTTACCTTCTTTAATAAATCATATAACGGCGCAGCTACCTTCGCAAAATCCTCTATGAAACGATGATAGTAATTCACCATACCCAAAAAGGATTGCACCTCAGCCTTAGTACTGGGCTGCTTTATATTCGATATATTTTTCAAATTTTTATCCAAAAGTTTCACCTCAATCCCATTAATTTGATGCCCTATAATTAACCTCGGTTACCACAATAACACTTTTTTCTCTGCTTGCTCTCAAGCCTTTATCACTAATTCTCTTAAAAACCTCTTCCAGACGATGATTATGTTGATTTGGCGTAGCCCGTGACCAACAAATCGTCCATGTAATAAAATATGCCTTCCAAACCTTGGAACGATGCCATTGTACGCTGAAAAATAGGTGCGGATACGCTTTATCCAAAAGGCAATCTACCAAAAGCAAACAAGCCTTTAGGCGTCGTTATCGTCAGCAATTTGCAAATTTTCTCCTTCAACGGTAATTGTAAATATGCCGAAGAAAAATCCACTTTAGAAAAATATTTCGCACCCTTTAAATTGGCCAATATTTCTTCAATTCTGGGTAAGGGATACTTAACATCCACAACCCAACGGTTTACAGTGACTCGAAAATCAGCGCAATAATCTCAACTTTCCATTGGATTTCTTTACGGGAACTAAAGGTGTTGCCCATTCACTATATTCCACCGGAGCAATAATACCTTCTTTCACTTAACTGTCTAATTCATCATCGACTTCTTTTTCCATTCAAAAGAAACTCGTCGACATGCAAGAAAAATAGGCGAGAATCCCTCTTTTAATTTTACCTCCACTTGATAATCATTAAGACAACCTAACTTGTCTTCGAAAATTATTTCATATTTCTTCATTAAAAGAGATATATCCTCACGCATTTTATGTAATTCATTAATGTCAATAGCAACCATATGGTTTGCATTAATGTTAATATTGTCCTCAACCATTAATTCCGTGGAATTTACATACCTATCAGAATTAAGGGCTGAATTCCCCTCTTTTACGGTTAAATCCGTCCCTTCTATTTCATCAATTTTTTTCCGAGCATTATTAGCAATATTTTTGTTTTTAGTCTCATTTAGGGCTGAACCATTATGTATGGCAAAAATATTCCAATAATTATTGAAAGGACCTAACTGAACAATTCAATCCCACCCCATGATAGTCTCCACATCTTTCTTCACTACCCATAAATCTAGGAAAAACGTGGTATCATGGAGAATTACTACCAACTTAGTTTTCCCCAAAACTACAATTTCCGACCCATCAAACTGCCTGACGCACATAGATTCTCTTCCCAGTATGCCTCCAGGTCAATACTTATAATAATTTTTCCTAGACATTATTGAAATGCTAGCCCCTGTGTCGAACAACATGTCGATGTCCCTCGAGTCAACTCTTACAGTAACTCTCGGACAAGGACAAGGTTCGACCAATCGCTCAGTCATTAAAATCTCATATGTTTTAATTGACTGATCCATATTTATTTCATTTGAAACATCAGTTTCATGAGAATTCACATTTGAACATAAATTCAACTCTGAATTTAGAGGTTCATTTATATTTTTTTAAACAATATCACAGGGATATCTTTTCCATTCGAACGTATTATCCCTTTTATCGGAATATTTAACAATACCCTTAGGATATTTCCCCCATCTATAATTATTAGAAGCTTCATTATTTTTATTTTTATCATCAGGATAAAAAAATTTCTGTTAAAACCACGGCTTTTATGAGAATTATATCTCATTTCAGATTGGTTATTTAATTTATTACTATTTCTACCTCCAGATCCTCTACCTACTATATGATTACACTTGCAATCATATAGTCAATTTTCGGTACAATTTATGGCTACATGTCCCGGTTTGTTACACTTAAAACACAAACGGGATTTACCATAATTCGATTGTGGAACCTCCAATTTATTCTGTTGGTACCGGAAATTTTTCTAACATTAAAATTTTCTAGTATCGATTTCCTTAACGGAAAACCCTCACGAAAATTTTGTTCTTTGACCACACAGGTCTCTACCTTGTGGGCCCTATACCCACATCGGGTTCATTTCAAATCTTCAAAGATTTTTTTATTCCCGGAGAAAAAATTTTTTCCATCTGACCCCGTCGGAACACATATTTGGTCTTTACCCCCATTACTATTCAAATTAATTAATTTATGCATATCTTGATAGATGATCTTAATCAACTCTTTCATTTCTTTCAGTTCCCGGAGGATAACCACAGATCTCTCCACCATTTCCAAACGATCATCGTTATTACATTTCAACATTTCCACCATTTCTCGTCTGCTGTTCTTGATTTCATTTAAAACCTCATTTAAATTACTTTCTAAGACCGAATTTTTTTTCCAACAATCAGCCGACACTGGAGTGTCTCTTTTCCAATTAACATGTACTTTGGTCGCAACCAAAGTACATTTTCCAAATAAAAAATTCAAAATAATATAAATTAAATATATAATTACTATTAATCCTAATGTAATTAAATGATGGCTTATATCCAATTCATTAATGTTCTGATACTATAACCCATATCCTTAAGGATGGCAACTTTATTAATAAAACTAGGCTTAGGATACTTATCAAGAAAATCAATAAATCACAAGTACCCTAAAAATGAGGGAATTTACAAAAAATCAAAGAGCCTACGAAAAATATTAGAACCAACAACCAAAGGCTTACACAGATATCTCAATAATACTTCGATATATCTTACTCAAAGCCAAAAATAGAATGTGATAGTTTTAAAATAATTTCGAACTTTTATATTGTAAAACCTTTTATTCAAATAAATTTGCAAAAATATAATCTTTTATAATAATGACGAATAAATTTTTATATCAATTTTAAGCACAAAAAAAAATTAATAATGTAAAAATTAATATCGCAGAAAAAAATTAATCATATTTTTTAGTGGTAGATTCATTTTCCAAATGGATAGAATATGCCGAAGTGCATGTTTATACCTCTAAAATAGTTATTAAAAAATTACGGGAATTATATGCTCGGTTCGGTTTTCCCGACACAATAGTGTCTGACGGTGGTCCCGCCTTTGTAAGTGAGGAGTTCAAACAGTTTTGTGCTGAGTCACATACCAAACATATTCTTATGCCACCGTATCATCCCAGCTCGAATGGACAAGCTGAAAGGATGGTAGCGATTGTTAAAAATTGGATTAGAAAGGCTGGTAATCGTAAGGATGAGGCTTACATGTCTAAATTATATTACCTTAATTCTCGCAATCGAGAGGGGGTTACACCGGTGGAGTTATTTTTAGGAAGACGAACACGAGGTCCCTTAGATTTATTGAAACCAAAGGGGAAATTTATTACCTCAGTGGGAATAAAATTAGGGGTAAAATTTTTAGTGGGCCAGGAGGTTTGGGCCAGATTGTTTGCTAACCGGGGAAAGAAATGGGAAAGGGGTCGAGTAGTAGTAAACCGGGGTCCAAAATTAAGTGAAATTTTGTTAATAACCGGAGTTACTGAGATCCGTTATCATGATCACATGAAATTAGAGGAAAATAAGAAGGGGTAAGTATTATGGGGAGATATACTCAATTTTTTTTTTCAGAATGAATCTTAAAGGTACTAATTAAACGGTTTATATCGTGTCAGGGTTCAGTATAATGGGTCAGTTTTGGATTTGTGGTTCAATATATACAAGTTTTTGTGGTAAATTTCGGTCCAATTTTATGGTTCAATTGAGACAGGTTAATTAAAAAGTTTTTCACCATTTTAATGATAGTGGAAAAGAATAAGGATTGGGGGATTCGCCTGATTGATCTAATATTGGTATATAGATAATTTTTGTTTGGTAAGAAAAGTTTTTCTTTTTGGTTGTCAAAGAATTTTCTTTGTCTAACCAGAGGCCAGGGTAGATGGTCATTTGAAAAGAAAAATTTGAAAATTACCGTAGAGAAGAAAATAAAAAGGATTGGGGGATTCGCCTGATTGAACTAACATTGGTGTAGAGGATTTTTGTTTGGTATGGTTTGACTTATAAAAACTTTTTCTTATAAAGAGTAAAAAAGAAAATTTTTTTTTGTATGTTTGTTTTGTCTACCAGACGCCAGGGTAGATGGTGGCTTAAAAAAAAATTTTTTTTTTTTTTGAAAATTGCCATTATGTTATAAGTCAATTAGAGAAGAAAAGAATAGGGATGATTCGCCTGATTGATCTAATATTTGAATAGAAAAGTTTTCTTTTTGTGTTATTAAAAAAGTTTTTGTTTGGTCATGTCTATGTTTTGATTATTCACATTGATAAAAAGTTTTTTTTCAATCGGCAGTGTCTGCCAGTTGTTATTTTTTTTATCTGGTTTTATGTTGTGGTCAGACGTTAAAGTATATATTTGTTGGAAAGAAAATACAGTATCAATTTGGTGAATGACTTTTTTTTATTATGGTGCTTCATAACATATATTACAGGGTAAGATATTATAATAAAAACAAAAAGTTAAAAGAATGAAACAGTATGTGTCTTTATTCTTACATAATACTTAAAAAATAAATGACGATTCATTAATATATAACAAAACAAACACTACAAAAATACATATGGTAAAATTTTAATGTAATTTTTTTGCATTTATAATTTTTATATTACTTAAATTTTTTTATATAAAATACAGTTTAATATTTTTTTCAAATGTTTAATATATGACAAATTTTATATAGTAATACAAATAATACAAATTCATTTACATCAAATCCTGATCCTGTTTATTCTAATTCACAAATGTTTAATATACGACAAATTTTATATACTAACACGAATAATACAAATTCATTTACATCAAATCCTGATCCTATTTATTCTAATTCAATACCTAATATATCTGCTACAAATAATTCCCATTATATCAATTCTCCCTTATTGTATAAAAATATTGAATATAGCCAGAGAAAAAATATTTTTCTTAGACGAGACAGGCATAAATTTACATGTTGTACCTGTTTACGCCTGGGCACCATACAATGTTATGCCAACTGTTAAAGTCCCACCATCTAATGGTAAAAATTTAAGTATATTATGTACTATGGGAATCGAAGGTGTCATACTTTATCGCATCATCGAGGGAGCTTATAATAGTCTACTATTTCGAAAATATATGATAGAACTAATTAATATCATACCAAGGGATGCAGTTATTATTATAGACAATGCATCCATCCATAAAAGTCACCTCATTGATAGTTTTAAAGTGCGAGTAGAATTTCGCTCCCCTATTCGCCTCAACTTAATCCAATAGAGATTTTCTTTGGCGTATTATAAAATAAATATAGGTCAATGAATCCCCGACCAAATACAAGAAACGAAATCGTTCATAATGTAACATCAATTCTTAATGAATTTACTATTCCTTATGACTTTTCAAGTTATTATAATAAAATGCATCAATATTTGGAGAATGGTTATCGAGGACAACCACTGAATTAAAGTAAATTTATAAAAATATAATTTATATTTAAATATATTTAAAGGAATATAGAAAATCGGAATACATAAAGAAAAAACGAAAATTAAAATATCCAATTTTTTATATTTTAATGCATTTTTTAAATCTGTTTTGTCATACATTATATATTTGATCGTCATTTATTTTTTGAGTATTATATAAAAATAAAAAAACATATGGTTAAATCTTTTTAATTTTTTGCTTTTATTATATTAATTTACCCTGTAAAAAGAGAATCTTTAACATTTGGCAAAAAAAAATTTTTTTGTTAAATATTTTTTTTCCCAGCCCTTCTGTTTGTTTTTCTTCTAACTTATTTATATATATATGATATTGACCTGGGGATTCGCATGACTGGGTTAGTTGTTTTGGATAAAATATTTTCCCCCTTTTTCGTGGCATAAATATAATTAGTATTTTTTTTTGAACGGTCACTTATGATAATTTATTCTCTTTTATATTTTTTTGTAATAAATAATTTATTAATAGAAATGAAAAATATCGGCAGTCATATTAAATCTAATAATATCAGCTTGGTAAAATTTCTGTTTCAGGTTATACTATTTCCCCAAGGTATAATACAAAATAGGCTATTTTAGATCCAAAAAATTCTATAAATCTTGATGCTGAAGGCTCCATCTTATCGTGCAGACTTTTTGAAGTTTCTTTTTTCCTGTAACACAAGAAAGCTCAGAAGTAATTATACTCAGCAATCTGTCTATTTGGATATCTGTTGAATATTTTATACACTCTAAAAATTCTAATTATTGTTATTAATAGAGATAAATTAAATAGAATTTTGTTTATAAAATTTTCTTATATCCATCAGCGTTTTAGGTAGGGATGCACCGATATTTTTTATCGGATCGGGCCGATATTTCATCCATTTATAAATATCGATTATCGGCCAATACTATAAAATTTTCCGATCCGATATAAAATGGTGACTTTAACAAAAATAAAATGTTATAAAATTTTTAAAAAAGATTATATCTAAAATCAATTATTTTTATAAATAAATCGAAATCCATTTATATATATATTTTTGTAATAATAATAATTAATTAATATACATTCTGCCATATTGTTATTTTTTTGCACATTCTGTTTAAAAGTGTGCGGTAATCTCTTCAGAATCTGTTTTTAGTGAAGATGATGATATTGACAGTTACCATCGCCTCAGGCTGACCTCTGATAAATTGGTTTTGGTATTTCTAAAAAGAAATCTTCGATATATTAATATTAAATATTATTTTAAACATTTATTTCAAATTTCATAATATTGTTTATTACTTATTATATAGATTAATGTTATTACTTATTATATAAAAGTGATTTAACAATAAAAATATTTTATATACTTTTGCAATTGAATTGAATATAAACTATAACTGATGATTGTAATATATTTAAATAACATAAGTTATGGTATAGTTAAATTATATATGTTATACTAATAAAAAGTATTTTAAAAATTAAAACCATTGGTATCTTTACAGAATACAAAATTAGATATGATATCGGATCGGTAATCGGCCGATATCAATTTAATATCGGGAATATCGGATCGAATCGGCCTTCAAAAAGTGGTATCGGTACATTCCCCCCCCCCCTAGTTTTAGGTTTAAAATATGTAAGAAAATAAACTTGTACATTAAAAAATTAATATATAAAAAATATATATATAAATTAGTTTTAACTTTTGTTAATATTTAGAATAGATTATAACCTATTTGAGATAGAATACTTTAAAATTCACTTCATAAAGCTTTTAACGCGTTTACCATTATAGATCGATTATTAACTTCATTGGATTAGTGAATTCATATATTTAAGATCAAACCTAGATAGACTCCTATTCGTTGGTCTTCAAAAAATCAATTCAAAATTATTGGTGGATGTTTTAAAGAGGGAAAATATTATTTTAAAGGTTCAAAATGTTTATAAAGTTTCTGAAAGAACAAGTGAAAACCTTTTGTAGGGACATCTTTTATGAGACTTGCCTATTTAGTTATGAATTTATTATTTCTTTAAGCTCTTTTTGGTTAAAAAAGGTATTTCCGGTATTAAAATTTTTATTCCAAAAGTTAAATTTTTTCAACTATCATAAGTGTTGGATTTTATAGGGTACAACTACCGATGACGTTACCGCTTGTGTATTCTTCTTCTTTCCCTTTTTTGGTGTAATAAAAAAATAACAGATGCATAGAATAAAATATACAGATGTTTTTTCAATATTAATTAATTTATTATTTCATAAATAACCTAAATATTTTATGAATTCTGGCTATGCCTATGATATACCCATTTTTTACGAAAAATTCAGGACAATTAAATAATTTTTGCATTGCTATTCAGAATTACATATCGATTCACTAATTTTTTAAAATGACCTATGAATGACAGATGTCAGGCAGGTGTGAGACAGCAAATGATACTTTTGCCTTTTAAATTTTTAGTATATCATTAAAAAAAAGTTTTAACAAAATGAATCTGACAATTATATCTAGTGTCGCTTGATATAATAACTGAAAGTATCTTGTATAACATGATAATCCATTTAATGATTCTTAAGAAAATAGATATGCATACAATTAATATTAAAAATTAAATTAAATTAGATTATTTTTCATCATTTTTAGAGTATTTATGCTAGTGTTCTTAATTGGTTGGTTGTGTAAGACCCAGACCTGGGGTTTGGGTCTAAAAATCGACTAAACCAGCTTTGAGCATGAACCCCGAGAGACCCGGAGTTTAGACCCATCTTTATGACCCAGGATCTAGAACCAGGGTTCATGTCCGTGGTTTAGACCCGTGGTTCAGACCTCTGGTTTAGACCCGGGGTTCAGATAAACGAAAACTAAAAAAAAAATTCTCGTTTATTAATCTTAAATCTTATTATACATTCTAATAATAAATTAAAACTATGTCTATTAATATTATACTTTAATTTCATTTTCTAAGCATTTAAATATTTGTTTAAATTGGGGTGCTTTTGATTGGAGTAAATTTGACCTAGCCATTTTTTCTCTTACAGATTATGTTAAATTCACATTTATAATTATTAGTTAATATATAGTCAACCCTCTTCAAAACTTGGGATCTATAGGATATCTACTACAACTTTACTAAATTTTTTTCGACAATTATCTCTTGAACACATTATTTTTTAAACTTTGCCATAATTATCCTCGCATGCTTTTTTAAAAGTATTTTTGAAGTTTATTTTTTTTATTTATTAACATATAAATTTTTTTTATTAAATTTAAATTTCAATATATTTTTAAAAATGATTTATTAAAAATAAATTTTCTGTTTTTTTAAATATTTTTCAAGTTAAGTTTATTTATTATTTTTTTCCAGTGTTGTGATGATTTAATAAAACATGTTGACGATTAAATTAAAAATAAAAACTTTTAAAAACTTGATAGAAAATGTTGGGAAAAACATTATTATTTATTAAAAAATTTAACTTAAATTAAAACTTCTAATAATTTTTTTTTTAATTTCATGACAATTGTAATTTTAAACTTCTTCAAACCAAATATATTTTTAGCCTAAAAAATCGGCTAGAATAAGTTTTTTAGCTGAAAACTATCACTCTGGCTTTTCGGGGTTATTCTTAAAAAGATAGAGGCTCAAACTTGTTGGAAAAAATTAATATAAATTAAAACGCCTTAATGTTAATGGATTTTCTTCGGCAAGTGAGTTTGCCTGTATTTAGCCATTACCCAATTATAGGAATTACACAAGCTATATTAAAAGTGTAAATTGAAGATTTTATATATTTTGACTTCAGAATAGGTAGGACAAAAAATGTTTGTTTATTTATACCCCCCCCCCCCAAACCTTACATAAAAACGATTCAAAAGTATTCTATATATTCTATTCAAGCACAATCTTGCCGAATTTAGGAACTAATTTTAACAAATATACTTGTCTAAGATACATTTCTAAAATTTATATAAAAATCACTATGTGTTTAAAAAATAGCGATAAATTTAAACAAATCTGGCTAGAAAGTTTGTATCTAATTCTGAACTAGAATAGTATAGCTGGAAATAATCGCTTGGCTAACCAACATAATAACTAGTGCTGTAAAGTAACGTAAAAAATTGTTAGCTTTTTCGAAGACGGAACGCCATACGTTACCTTCTTCTAGAGATAACAATTAACTGTAACGCGTCTCTTTTTTTGAGTAACGGTAACGCAGAACTACTTAAATTTTTATAAAAAATATTAAAAAAAGAAAAACATATTTTATTGTACTAAAAAATTACTTTTATTTATTTTTTTAATATAAATAATTTAAGCCAAATTTTTAATTCACATCAACCATCATTTCTTCTTTTTTATTTTAAATTCTCTTTGTTATTCAAAGTAAATGTTTAAATTTTTATTATTCTATGTTATAATTTATTTTAGGAATATTATGTCCTTAGTAATTATTTCTTCAGATATAGATGATTTAACCCTTCCCTGGTCCCAATTTGAAACATATTTTACACCAATAAAGAAAATGAATGGTACAAAGTCTATATAAATTATGTCCCAACCATAGGTGTAGTCAGGATCCTAAGGCAGGGGATTAAAAAATTGCTGGGGGCTTCGCCCCCATACCCCTTATGGGCGAGCCTTCGGCCCGCTTTTGTCCAGCCTTCGGCCGGGTTACCTTAGTCTATGTATAGTCATAAAATATTTTTACACATTTAATAAAAAAACAATTAGCCTGGAACAAATTTGAAATATATTTTTATTAGTTTATATAAAATATAATAAATTACTTGTATATAAATTAATATAAAAGCATGGTAATAATTTATTCTAAACAATTATAAGAAATTTATTTATAAAAAGTAAGTAGACAATAGTTGATATTCCTCTATTATATAGAATTAGTTACAGAATACTAGGTGAAATTCCACTTTTATAGACATATTTGGCAGTTAGAGAATATATTACAGTTAATAATTTAACAGATTTTACTAATCAATGCTCTTGATAATAAATATAACAATTTTTATTCAATTATTTAACGCCATCTATTTATTTTAAGTAAAAAATTATATTAAATTTAATCTTCATATTATTCATCCCACAATATCTTTAAAAGATATTTTCTGATATCCTTATCAATATTTTATAATTTTCTGTAAAATATATTATTTGCTATATTGTTAAAAATTACTTGATTGTCATATGATAATTGATAAAATTAGATATACTGTAAATCTACGACATATAATATTCCAATGTTTGTATTGTGCTTTGATATTTTTATTTAATTTATGATTTAATTTTAAGTTTTATAATTATATTTTGCTTTTATTAAGATAAATAAATTAAAATTACTCACTTTATAAACAATTATATTTGATATATTATATTATTTAGTAATTTTATGGATCTATTATTAAAAATTATAATACATTTCACTTTTGTCTTAAGATCTTTGGCTTATATTTCTTTTATTAAAAAACATTTTTGGTTCAGTTTATATATTTATAAATTTATTTCCCCAAAAATGTATAAATTATGATAAATAGTTTTATAAAAAAATATCAACTTTTACATTCTTTCTTTCAAATTATTGTTTAAAATATATGCATACATTTTTAAGGGTCAGGGAGTGGGGGGAGGACTAAGGGGGATATTTTTTATTAGCTAAAATTGATATTTACGAAAAGTAATAAATTTCTGAAGGGGGGGCTTGTCTCCCCGCCTGGCTACACCCATGGTTCCAACGCGAATATTTCAAACTCAATGTCCAGCAGTTCAAACTTAAAAAATCATATGAAGGTAAAAAGATGAATTAAATATTATTATTTAAGTTATTACTTTAATAATAGAATATTAAATCATGGGTATTATAAAATAACCAAAAAGAAATATTCTTTCATAATATTTTGAAAAGTTGAATCATGAAATTAAAATAAAAGCAATTAAATTATAATATAGTATAGGGCTAGGAACCAATATTAAAAACCCAAGATTATTAAAATATTGGTATTGGTTCAATATTATTTTGGGTATAAACAATATCTTCTATTTATTATTTTAGTATTTTTGGTTTAAATTCAGATATATTTATATATAATATGAAATAAAATTATGAAGCAATATTTTTTTAGAGAAATGAATCTATATATTTTTCCTGATTCCTAATTTAAAAATAATATTCTGAATTCTGAAAAAGATATGAAATTGAAAAATTATCTTTGGCAAACATAATTTCAATTTTTAATGTTTTCCTTGACAATAATAGTAAGAGATCAAAGATTTATCTTCAATTATTGATAAAGCTAAGTTATTTTTAATAAAAAATTCAAGAATTAATAATATTTTAATTAAATAATTATAGACTGTACATTCTTCAAAAATGAAAGAGATTAATATGAACATTTGAATAGTAATAAAAAAAAATTGAAGCCAATCAACTCACACTCATTGAGATGCAGAATTTACCTACATTAAAAAAATAGCACAATGAGGTGTTGATAAATTAGTTTTTAATTTTGTAATTGAAGAATTGCTACTATCTTCAATTGTAGAAAGAAATACATTTATTGATATTATCAAAAAATGGCAGCCAACTAAAAATGTAAAGCCTAGGCCTACCATCGTATTAAAAATTAACAAAGCATATTGCAAAGAAATTAGTGTATCCCAAAAATTGTCTGTACAACTGAGGATTCTTGGTCAGTTTAACATCGGTATGTAAAATATATATTTTATAGATTGATAATATTGTCTTTTAAAAAAGTTCTTATTCAGGGATGACGGTACTCTGGCTACACCCAGCCAGACACTTTTGAGAAGGTTTCAACCTGCTTATTTTGTAAAAGGCCAAACAAAAATACACATTTGATTGTCTAGCAAACATAATCTGTGAAATTTTTACCACATATAAGATACAAAATAAAGTAACCATGCAATACCGACAATGCTAGAAATTATATAAAAGCTTTCAAGTAAAAAAAATATAATATATTTATTTAAAATTTATTAAATATATGAACAAGGAGGGGAATCGGATAATGAAATAGTTCCTCTGCTATTATATGATCTATTTAAAATCAAAATACTAATGACATAATTGCATACTTACCTAAGCGTTATTCCCGTTCAGCACACACTCTAAATTCATTGCAAGTGTTGACATTGAAAAGGCAGGTAACGATGTCAATTTTAAAACAAAAATTACATTTTCTAAGTGTAACCAATTGTGGAATAAACATGGGCAATCTTCAAACTGTGCAGCCATTTTTAATGTAAACATGGGAAGATATCTGATTAAACCGGTTATAACAAGATGGAACTCTTTACATAACTCCATGAAATTAATAGATTGTTTTTTAAGAAGAATTGGCAAAAATTAGACGAATCTTGTGATAAATCCGAATTACAGAGATTTTCAGATACCAACAAGTCGTTCATGGATGAATATTGTATGGTTGTAATTAATTAAGAAATATGCTATGTATATATATAATTTTGTGAGTTATGGAACCGATTCCCACTAGTGTTGTTACACGGCCCGTTTTGAGCCGATTTTTAATAACGGCTAACTCAATATTTCATCTAGAATCACAAGCTTGAAGATTTTGTTTGTAGAAGGAACAAAGGTTTGGACATCTATTAGCAAAATCTCGAGGCTTAGGCAATATTTTTCTAGCTAAAATATCGAGTTAGCCGTTTTAAAAAATCGGCTCAAAACGAGCCGTTTAACAAAACTAACCACACCTCTTTCAATTATAGAGAACGAAGAAAAAATCGATAACGATTATAATATTAAAAATTAAAAAAATGGCTTTAAATAATTTCAAGTTTTGTAAGCCGCTTATAAATTCAATCCTGGAAGGCTTTCTAATAAATTCCCCGTATTTAATGTAGAATATATTAATTAAACTATCTTCTGAGGCGTCACAAGAAATCACGACAGGAATATCGGCTGAATAAGGAATTATTTTATCTTCTTCTGATAATAATTTTTTAACTCTATTATATTTCATTTTCTTTAGCTGACGAAAACCAATTTACATTTTTACTCGTTAGTCGGTGTAAAGTGGCACAAATAGAATGTATAAACGATTCATGGTAATTTACAATTCCTAGAAACGAACGTAATTCTTTAACATTAGAAAATATTTTATAATTTTTTATAGCATTAATCTTATCTTCTATAAGGTGAATTCCGAATTCGTATGACCTAAATAAGTAACTGACTTTTCTCCAATTTTAATTTTATCGATCATCGTTGTCAGTCCAGCCTTATCAAATCTTCTTAATACTTCTTCTAGATTAACTATTGATCAAAATTATTCTCGCCTGCAATAATTACATCTTCTAAAAATAAACTAACCATAGGAATTCCCTTTAATAGGTTTGCATAAAGCGTTGAAATATTATAGGAACGCTAGTCAACCCAAAAGTGATTCTTTGGTATCGGTAATAACCGACATGAGTCGAAATTACTAAAAGGTCCCTACATTCTAGACTAACTCCGAATTTTAAGAATGCATCTCTTAAATCTATCGTTAAAATTTTTTTACCACCCACTATCCTATTTGTCAGGTCGACGAAAGTTGGTAATAAATTGTTATCTATTACTCAATATTTGTTGATTTTTACGAAAATCTCCGCATATCCTCACGGCACCGGTTTCTTTAAAACATTAACCGTTGGCGAAGCCCAAGTAATCGGAGCTATTGTTGGATCCACCTTCTCGATAACGCCTTCTTCTAAAAGTCTGCCCAACTCAGCTTCAACTTCCAATTGTTTTTTATAAATTAGCGGAAGATTTGAAACAATAGTATTTGAAATCTTTTATATTTATTATTAATTCGAACTTCTTCAGGAAGTTTTATATCAAATTCTCTAAGAAAGGGCATTCCAAAAATAAGGGAATTCTCACCCTTAACTACCCAAATAGGTAAAATTTTTGAAATATTCTTTACATCGACTTCCACTAAACATTTACCCAGTACTTCGATCTTGATATGGTTATATCCTACAAGTTTATAAGCAGGTGATAATGGTGGTTTGCCTATGCGACTCCAGGTAACCTCATCCATCACACTTCGCGCCGCGCCAGTATCAAATTCCATAATAAGCTGCAGCACATTTATCTTCGCATCGATTGTAGCTTTATTAGCAAAAGACAGGCGAGGTGTCCGTGATAAAATCATTTGTATAGCATGCGTCTACACTCTTTCGATATGTGGTTTGCTTTTCCGCACCTAAGGCATATTACTTTTTATGGAAGAAATTAGGTTTAAACTTGATTTATAATTATTATAGTTGAATTTGTTAGCATTATAATAATTATTATTATTGAATTTATTAACGTTATTATAATTATTCTATAGTCTTATGTTTAATTATTTTATCAACTTCTGCCAGGGTTTCCGTCTCCAATGAAGACAGCGCGATAGCTAGGCGTATAGTATCTTCAAGTGTAATATTTCCTTCGGCATATTTTGACCGAAATTCTTTGTCCAGCTCACGTAACCCTACTCCTAAGATGAAAATATCTCTTAAGAGTTCATCAACCGGCGATTTAAAATTACATAAGAGCAACTGCTTTTTAATTTGATTGAAAAATTGATAAAAGTTTCACTGCCTTTTTATAAAGTATAAAAATTATTGCGATGTAGATAAATACTCTAAAAATCTTTTAAATACTCGAAAAATCTTTTAAATATTTTTTCTAAATTGTCAAGTAAAATTGGATAATTTATGTTATCTAGATTATTAGAGAAGTAAAATTTTTTAATTTTAATTAAATTATCAGTGCCTATATAGGCTAATAATAAATATTTTTTTATATATTTTGATCAACTATATTTTTACATTGAAAAAGAGTTTTATATTATATAGAATAGATAATCCTGAATGTTAAGTTTTTCTTTCACGAATTGGAATATAAAATTGAGTAGGAGTTGATGTTTCTTCGTTTTCCTTTTGAAATATCTTCTTTGAGTCTTGGTTAGGTGCAGTATAATTTTAACCTTTTTATTTAATACATGTCAATGAATTAGAAATAATAATATAAAGTGATTTATTTAATATAATAAAATATATTTATATATTTTTCTATTTTGTCTATTATAATAAATTGTAGCTTAAAAGCAAATTAACAAAATCAATTTATATTAATACATTACAGTGTCTAATAAAGTATAGTATTTATCTTAATCTAATATAAACCTTTATCTTTACATAGCCATAAACTAACCACGAACACTTCTCCATTTTGGTATTTGACTTAACCTGCACTAAGCAGTCAATGTATTTTTAGTTTTTACCAAACGTAAAAAGCAGGGGCGTCATAGTACAATCTCAGGGGGCTCAACTAAAAAACAATATATGGGGGGCTTCGCCCCCCATACTCCTTATTTTAGGAAGCTTCGGCCCGCCTTTGCCCGGTCTTCTGCCGGGTTTTATATCAATATATTATACTTTTTTAATTGAAATTTGCAAACTCTGAACAATTATTCTGAATTTCTTACTGTAATTTATTATGCATACAAATAATAAAAGTTAAACCAAACAGGACATTTACAAATATGATATTTTTTGATTGCGAATATAAAAATTTTTTTTATCTAATGGATTACATGAAAAAAGGTTAACCTCAATTGCCAATGGTATTTAAAAACCACACAGAGTGATATAATTCTTAGCAGCCTACATTGACATAAGGTCAGGGTTGGGCAAATTTTCAGAAAATTGTATTCGGATACAAATACAGATACTTTATAAAATTTTGTATTTAAGATACAAGATACTAGATACTTTAGAAAAATTTCAATAAAATATAAGATACAAGATACTTGTATTTTTTTAAAAAAAAGTATCTAAGATACAAGATACTTTTTTAAAAAACTTTAAATAGTCAAAATCAAAATGTATAAAGCTTTATTTTCTTATCTATAATATAAATTTATATAAAAATATTTAAAATAAATTGTAATATTTCTTTTATTTATTTATAACTATTTAACATATTTATACTCCGCCTGTCATCTTTCATATAATTTAGGACCTCTATTTGAATATCATTTATTGAATTATTAGAATTGGATGTGGTACTTTTAAGGCAAAAGTAATCATCATCTTCATCAATTGAAGATTTTGTTGAAGTATTAATTTCAATATTATTTTTAAAAACAATTAAAACTTCATGTAATAACAAATCCTGAAGGTATTTTTTTTCTTTTTCACCATCAATCCAACGATTTTTAAAATAGGGATGAGAAATAGCTGCCAAAAATGCACTTTTAAAATTGTTATCAAAATCATATATATTTTTAAATCTTTTATTTAAAGAATTTTCTATGGCAATAGCTAATGGTTTGCAAAATTGTAGATTGGTTTGAATTAAATTTGTAATTTTTTTAACGACATTTAAAATTGGAGCTTATTCTCCATAATAGCAGTTGAATTCACTCTGTATTTTGTCAATCGCTATAGCCAATGAGGCCATTATATTGCAATATTCTTCTAAATATTGAATTTCAATATCTCTTAATTTAGGAAATTCTAATTTTTGACATAATTTAGGAAGTTCGCCTTTAAATTTTAATAAACTATGAAGACTATCAAAACTATTCCATCTAGTGCAAAAAGGTGTAACTAATTGTTTTCCTAAAACTGCTTTGATAAGTTCTGCAGTTTTAGGCCTATTATTTGTATTCCATCACTTAGTACATTTAGCTATTGCAGGATGATGAATTTTAGAAATGTTAAGAGAATCCTTAATAGCTCTCTCGACATCTGTTGTGGCAATTAGACTTATCGTATGGGACAAACAACGAATGCAATGTTATTGAGGCTTCTTTAGACCCTTAAATAAACAAATAAATAATTATATTTGAATAAAAAATTTTACTAAATTTACAATATCATAATAAATTTTAAAGAAGTATTAAATAATACTTTCAATGATTTCGAATTCTATACATTCATTATCATTGATGCATTCTCTACAGCTTCCGTAGAATATCCAAACTCCTTGGAAGCTTTCTTAAAGTTAGAGCCGTTATCTGTAACAGTTGCTATAACTTTTTCGTCAATACCAAAGTCACGATGAATTTCATCCACTAATTCTGCTATTTTATCATAGGTGTGGCTTCCTGAAAATCTTCTCACAACAAGGGCCCGAGATTGTCTTTGTAAACTATCACTTGAGAGCTTATTTAAATATTTATTTAATTTTGGAAAAAAGGCTAAAATAAAAAAAAAATTAAAAAAAGTTATGGGAAGCTCTTGCAGAGAAAATTCCAATAGCGTCTTCCTTTGGAAAAAAGCCGCATTTCATATGGGAAGATCATAACAAAGACAATTCCAAACGCATCCTCATATGGACAGAAGGTCGTATTTCTTAATTCTTATTATACGTTCGAGTAGATGTATTTTTCTGCAAAAATTTAAAAGACAACCGAGATGAGAAAAATACAACGGAGCCTTTTTATGGAGAGAAAGTCTCATTTATTAATTCTTTATAAAGTCGTTTGAGACAATGTGTTTTTCGGCAATTTTATAGAACACCAAAATGAGCGGAATATATAAATATATATTTTGGAGTAAATAAAAAACGTCCTATGTGTATTCATATTTTGTATATATATTCAGCCGGACTTAATAATGGGGAGGGAGGAGGGCTTGTTATTTTTGCAACTTTTTACATATTTTTTTATATACTCTTATTTTGATAAAGAAATATTTTTATTTGTAGATTTTTTAAAAAGAATTTAAAAAAAAGAAAAAGGAAATCATTGAAAATAAAGGGTATCGCAATCAGCACTGTTACTCCTAAGTTAAAAGTGGGTAGAATTTCAATAATTCTAAATATTGGGAATTCCTTATCATCCCTCTTCTCGTTTCTTCGATTATATAATTGTTACCTTCTCATAAATTTTTACGTCACAAACAAACATATTATTACTGCAATTTTACAAAATTAATATTTTCTACATATTTTTGAACATATATTATTTATATCTATATAATAAAAACAATTGACGTTTAGGACAAATCCATTTAATTATTATTCAGTTTGATTCATAGACTTGTATTATTTAATTTACAACCAAAAATATGTATGATATTAGAATTAATAGACGAAGTTGGGGAGATATAATCATGGAATATGAAGAAAATAAAATAAATATAAAAAGCACAAGGTGAATATAAACATAAGATAAGTGTATTAAATGGAAGATTTTCTGAACTCACACATCAACATATCAATAATAATATAACTGCAAGGTAAGGAATGCTACGAATTTATAAATAAGTTTGCGGACTCATTTTCAAATTTTGTCAGGCTTCTAAAAATATATTATATATATTTTATTAAAATCAGATTTATGATACATAGTTCATATTATATATATCATTCATTTGTCAATTTTTTGACTTTAATAAATTTTTATTAATGATTGAAAATGATATTAATCTAGAATTGAATAAATAAAATAAAAAATATTGATAAATAGAGAAGACCAAAAGAGTCTATTGTTCCCTTTACAGTGTAAAATTAGCAAGGACAAAATATATGTTGTATATAAAAAAATTTGCTTTGCCAAACGTTAGCTTGTGCAATTAGAGGTGGGAGCGGCCAATTTTTTAATAACGGCCAATCCGCTTATGGTGATTAATAATTCACGCTTACTACTAACAAATTTTTGACCCGAACTGCCCGCTCACATGAAGGACAATATATTGATCACTCCCGAAGATTCACGATGTTTTTAAATTTTTCAAAACTTTAATGCTATACTTTTACACTTTTTTAAATTTATTCTGCCATAATTTATATTTCTCTAATTCCATATAAATCAAAACTTTTATTAGGAAAAAGAATGTCCATGTATTTTATTAAAATTGTGTTCTCCTATCTAATAAGCGATTGGCTATAGAAAATAATTTCACTATAAGCCGAACTTGCCCAGACTGACAAAATTTTACTAGTTAATTTTCTCAAAAAGCAAATGAATTTTTCTGCTTCCAAAAATTTAAAATATTGTCATTGTTATTTGATTTATGAGTCATAAATCTTTTTAAGTTCATCCTCACAACTTTTGGTTAATGTTGATGCTTCATCATAATCATCTCGAAATTCTCAAAATATTTCATTTAGAACAGGGTTGTATATTTGGCCGGTCAAATATGATTCGGTCTAAAGACAATATTAACTTAATTTTATTTATAATAGTAAAAAATGATGTAATATTAAATTATTTTTTAAATTCTATAATTAATGTTTTGTGTTTGTTCGGATTCTAATAAGCGATTGGATATATAAAATAGCCTCTCACTAGAAGCCAAGCTTGCCGAGGCTGACAAAATTTTATCAAAAAAATCTTCCTTCCAAAACTTCAAAATATTGTCAGTTATTTGTTTTATGAGCGATGAATCTTCTAAGTTCATCCTAACTTTTATCGGTAGATGTTTTTGCTTCAGAAATATCTAAATGTTTCATTTAGAATATTTTTAATGTGTGTAGGATGAATTAGAAAAGTTATAAATGATAGTCTTATGCATAAGGAGAAATAATAAGTCATCTGTTAAAAGGAAGAATAATAGAGGTAGACTTCTACTTAGTAGGGCTAGCTGGATTGTAAGGGGATCTGAAAAGAACAAAAAATTGTATCTTTGAGTCAGTTATGGGAATTTGCATACATTAGGAATAAAAATGTTAATAAGACTCTACAATCATTGTATTAAGTATATTTATTATGTGGCAAATCATTCAAAAAATTTTATATCAAAGTCAGACCCTTTGACATATACTCAAACAATTGAGGCAATGGAAAAGCTTAAAAAATAATATACCAAGAACAGATATGGAGAAAAGATAAATTAATACTTATATGTACATATTTTTTAGAAACTTGTCAATCTAAATGTAATAAATTATTGTTATTTATACATATATTAAATAATTAATTGGGTATTTTAGATTTGTAGGTAAATATGAGAAATTTTATACTATAAGTTATTAAGATGTTTAATCTTCCTATAAATTTTGATTGCTTATAATTTGAATGCAAATGATTAATACATATAGTAAAGAAAAATGAAAATAAAACATATTTAAATTAATTTATTTATTACCAAATTTCCATTGGTGAACGAGAGTTGAGATTTATTATTTTTCATTCGATTGAAAATTATAAGATGGGGAAAAAATGTTTTTAAATGAGGAGTAATTAGAAAATTTATTTATAAATATAAAATTGCAAATTTATATTGATAAAAAAACAATTTAAAAAATTTATATTTCCGTGATTTACGGGAAATTTATGTTCACGCCCAATTATGTCCGGCAAAAATTTCGGAAAGGTCCATCACGCAGTCACACCTATTAATTTAAATTTTATTCTTTCAATCCGTGACCCACCGTATTAATAAACCAAACCATAATTATTTTTAGAAGAATGTGGAAATATATTGCAAAAAATTCGTCAACTATAGATGGCGATCACTTTTATTTTAAAAATAGCGCATTCTCATAAACTTTATCAAGCATAATGTATAAAATTTTGAAAAGCATCTATATTATAATACAATTTTTTTTAAATTTCACAACATCACATAGAGGAAATCCCTTGATGTCCAGTTGTAATGTTCATAACATTCACTGTCTCAGGTTTCCTGGAATAATTAAATAGCTACCCCAATATAATAAACTACTTTTTTGCTATTTCCTGTTTTCTTAGTGCGTTTTGTTTTTTAATAATAACCTCCTTTGATAGGTATATTATATTTTAAAAAATTAATTTTATGCTAAAATTTTTAAAACTATCATTTAATATTCAATTTATTATGTTTTTTTTTAAATTGTCTTATTTTTTTAATTAAGATGACAATTCAACTGCTTTATTACATAAAATTTTATTTTTAAGGCTAAAAGGGTTAAAAATGATATAAGTCAAGAAAATTGGACAAACTGTATGATAAAAGTCAGACAAATTAACATGATTATATACTTACAGTAAAAATTGACATTTAATATTATTCAAATAATAAATTATATTGTAATTAACAATAAAATATATTGTTTGTAATTATGATATATATTATTGAGCAAATAATATAACTATATAGAATGAATACATAAAAACAAAGTAAAAAAAACACACTTAATGAAATTTTGAAAGTAAAAAATAAAGTTAAAATTTTTTTTCCCATACTAATTTATTATTGATTTTGTATATTGATTTTTTCAGTGAGTCCATCTTTTGTTATATAAAATGAGGAGTATTGGCAGGGCACATGGGGTGATAATGCTACATAAAAGTATCTTTCTACTAAATTAGTATCATTTTTATATGTAAAGGTTTTAAAATTTTTTCCATCTCTTTGATAATAATCATGCCTCATTTTAAGATCATCATAATTAATATAAGATGTGAATTTAGTTATGAGTATCCTGGTTGTAATATTTTGGGACCAAGTCAAACCTAAGCAAGGTATTTTGTTTAACTTCTGATCAATTATAGATTCTGATTTATCAATATAAGATATATATCCAGAACCTCTAAAATACTGAACAAAGGGCAAGTTAACATCTTTATCAATGATATCTGACATCTTTTCAAATCAATAAACTATGAATAAATTTTTTAATTAAACTTGATTAATGCAAATCAATGCTGTTTTGTGTTCATGAGTTAGATTATGTAAATAATTAGCAATTTTCTTTATATCATTAGTGATAGTTTTGTTTTCTAATTTGGAAACTGCTGATTTAATATTATTTTTATATTGTTTAATATCATTTGGAATTCCTCTAAATAAAGATGCAACAGAGTCAATAATTATTAATCTTATCCTTTTATTCATGTTGAAAATCAAATTCACTTTTTTTGTTAAACAATGCCATAAACTTTTCTTGTAACACAAATATTTATTTTATAAACTTTAAATTACTAAATCTCCAATATGATCTAAATAAATAGAACTCATTATATTTTGTGTTAGTTGTTGCAAATTTTTATTATCATAATAATTTTCCAAATAATTTAACATAATTTGTTCTAATCTTTTAACAGGAAAGGCATTTTCAGTGTTAACATAAATAATGCCTAATAAATTTAATGTAAAATATATATTTACATATAAATTACAATCATTTTTATAATTTTGATTATTATATATAGATTTTGCTAATCTTGAGCATAAATGCAAACAAAATTGAGTTTTGCCAACACCTGAGCAACCAGATATTTCTGTTATGCCTTGACATAATATTCCTCCTTTTAAAATTTGGTCAAAATTTTCTAGTCCAGTACTTATACATTGAGGATTAGTGTATACTGTATTAAAACTAAAATAATTTGAAAAGTCTATGACTGGATTAACAAAATGCAAGAAATTATGTTACCATTTTTATAAAATTTATCAGACAATGCCTTTAGTATTTTCAATATATCATCCTCAGAGAGTTTAGTAATATTTTTTAGATCTTGAGGTGAAATAAGTAATAAATCATCCAGTAGTTTAAATTTCTTGCTGCCTAATAATTATGATTTCAACTATATTATTGTGAGCATAAATGAAACTTTTTAAGTGTTAAATTATATTATATATAATATATGGTAACAAATTTAGATTGCTATCCATTTTAAATATGTTACACAAATATATTTAGAGCCTTTTATATCAAAATATTAATAGCAATACATTCTCACCGTTGATAATTCGGATTTTTATACGAGGGCTCAAATCTAAATCTTTTATTAAATTTTTCATTATTTTACTAATTGATATGATATGGCAGAGGCTGCGTGCCCCCATTTGGGGGTAAATAGAAAACTATATTTTAAAAATTGTTATCAAAATCATATATATTTTTAAATCTTTTATTTAAATAATTTTCTATGGCAACAGCTAATGGTTTGCAAAATTGTAGATTGGTTTGAATTAAATTTGTAATTTTTTTTAACGACATTTAAAATTGGAGCTGATTCTCCATAATAGCAGTTGATTTCACTCTGTATTTTGTCAATCGCTATAGCCAATGAGGCCATTATATTGCAATATTCTTCTAAATATTGAATTTCAATATCTCTTAATTTAGGAAGTTTGCCTTTAAATTTTAATAAATTATGAAGACTATCTTACAAACTATTCCATCTAGTGCAACAAGGTGTAACTAATTGTTTTCCTAAAACTGCTTTGATAAATTCTGTAGTTTTAGGCCTATTATTTGCATTCCATAGCTTAGTACATTTAGCTATTGCAGGATGATATATTTTAGAAATGTTAGGAGAATCCTTAATAGCTCTCTCGACATCTGTTGTGGCAATTAGACTTATCGTATGGCACAAACAACGAATGTGTTGAGACCCTTAAATAAACAAATAAATAATTTTATTTGGATAAAATTTTTTACTAAATTTACAATATCATATTAAATTTTAAAGAAGTATTAAATAATACTTTCAATGATTTCGAATTCTATACATTCATCATCAATGATGTCAAAGTCATTCTCTACAGCTTCCATAGAATATCCAAACTCCTTGAAAGCTTTCTTAAAGTTAGAGCTGTTATCTGTAACAGTTGCTATAACTTTTTCGTCAATACGAAAGTCACGATGAATTTCTTTATTATGATCATCTTGAAGTACTTCAAAAAATTTGCCATTAAGTATGCTAAGTTTAAATTTATTGTTATAATTTTCGGTTGAAGAATCATCTGAAGACGAAGATAAACATATTATTCTATTTTCTTCTTCCATAATTTTAAAAAAGACAGATATAAAACGATTCAAATATGGTAGTTCTAATTGTTAACAAATTATTATATGAAGACCAACGTCATATATCAAAAATTACCTTAAAATATCTAAATTTTGATTAATTTTTTCATTTAAATCTTAAAACAATATCATTTTAAATTTTAATACTATTTAAATTAACCAATATAATTTTTTTTAAAGTATCTGTATCTTTTCGAATACAAAGTTGGACTGGATACAAGATACTTTCCAAAATTTTAAAAAGATACAAATATCCACGATAGTGCCCAACCCTGCATAAGGTAATTACTAATATAACGTTGTTTTACCATTTTTAACAATTTTTTATAGAATTGACTAATAAGAAAAAATTTGTAGGCCAAAACAAATCAATAATTCTTGAAGATGATAATACAAACGACTAGAGTAATATGATGAAAGCAATTAAGATTTTACAATATCTTAAATAATGGTAGTTTGTAATAATATCAAAAATATACTCGTATTTAAAATTTAACGCAAAACTGTTTTTCAAAAAAGGAAAAAATAGCTTTCCTAAAAACAAGTAAAAAAAGCGAATAAAAAAAAATATCTAATAAGATTACATTCATTGTGGATGAATAATACGATGTTAATTTTTAATAATATTTTAAAATAAATAGATGGCGTTAAATAATATGCAAATTGTTACATTATCAAAAGCATTATTAGTTTATTAAAATATTAACTGTAATATATTCTATAACTGTCAAATACATCTGTAATGGTGATTTTACCTAATATTTAAAACAATTCTTATATAATAGTTATCAACTATATGTCTACTTACTTTTTATAAAGAAATCTCTTATACTTATTTGAACCTTGAAAATATTTTTTAGGAAGGGGTATGGTAATTAAATTTAAAAATTTGATTTTAAACTCGTCTAATTACAATATTAAATTTGTTAATTTCAATTAGTGGTTAAATTTATTTAATTAGGGTTATAAAATAATTTAATTAATAAAAATCAACAAGCTTCAACTGTTAATGCTAAATTAATATTTAACTAAACATTATTAGTGATATTGATAATCCATTTTTAATACAGAATTTGATTGTAAGCTGACATAGTGAAAATATAATTGTATTAAGCTAATTTAATTAATAAAATTGCACTCATTTAATAAAAATTCAGATAGTCTTATTAATTTTTTAATAATATATTATAATTTATATGTATTAATCTAATCTAATAATTAAAAAAGCACTCATTTAATAAAAATTTAGTTAGTCTAATATTTTTAAATAATAAAATCAAATCTATATATAATGCCTAATAAAATTATAAAAGAAATCGTTCAGGGGGCTATCAAAAAAATTATTTTTATTCAGGGGGATATTAGGGATCCATGGACTATAGCCTCGGCGCCCCTCCCCTCATAGTGATGCTACTGATAATGAGCAATAAAATTATAAAAGAAATCGTTCAGGGGGCTATCAAAAAAATTAATTTTATTCAGGGGGATATTAGGGAGCCATGGACTATAGCCTCGGCGCCCCTCCCCTCATAGTGATGCTACTGATAATGAGCTCCGTGGCTAATATAATATACTATTTCTCATAATCTAACATAAATCCCTATCTTTGTTGCATAGCACTAGGCAAAACCCTAAAGTGATCCACTAGCTTAAAATCATTCCTTAATATGAACCGTATAGTTTGGTAAAAACTTAAAAAAATTATTGAATACTTCGCGCTGCTCACTGCCCTAAGCAGCGTCTACATGACAGGATTTTCACTGGATGCAAACCCCCTTCAAAAACCTTTGCCTACCCCCCTAAAAATTATCATTATTTTCACCTATTTATTTATTGATACTCTTTTCAAAGAATTTATAAAGGATAACTTAAATTAATCTATCTCTACTACCAACTATCGATATTTTGTGAATATAAAGAATTTATTTTTTAGATAATAAATTCAATTAAAACCTCCATTTTTACAATGAATTTATTATTATGGCATTATGAGCTTGCTAAAATATCTAAACCTTTTAAATTACATTTAAAAGGATAGTTTATTTGGAAAACAATGTGTATGATTGTTTACAATATATAGATTTGGTCGATGAATTCTATTATAATAATACTATAATAAAAGTATTAATTTTTGCAGCAATAAATTTTGTCCTATTTCATCTCAAAATTTAATTGATAACCCCCCAAAAAATTTATCCTACCCCCATTAGAGCAGCTTACCCCCCTACCCCCTCAAAAAAATAGGGTGCAAACTGTTCCTACCCCTCCCGCTCATGTAGACGCTGGCCCTAAGTATCTTCTAGGGTTTATCAAATGTAGTGGGTTAGGTGTCTAATAAAATGAGTATTACTCCTCATCTTAGATATAAACACTAACCCTAATCTTTGTAAAAGCAATCCCAATTTTAAAATTTATTATTCCCAAATTCCAATTTTGAAATCTACGTTAGTAAAATAAAATAGTTATGCAGCACAGCAGAAATCTGGTTTTATGTAGTTAAATTAATAAAGAAATATTCCTAAATTTAAACTCTTGATTATTAATATTTTTATTATATTTAATAAAAATATTGCATAAATTTTTCTAATTTATAGAAATTGTATAAATAATGCTGATCTATGTTTTTCAAATTTCAATAATTCTTAAAATTCTTCAGCTTCAAATATTTATAAATATTCTTAAATTTTAACTCTTGAATAATTAATATTCCTAAATTTAAACTCATAGGAAAGATTATTAATATTAAATTTTTAAATCATTATATCTATAAAAATATTTTATAATGTTCCTAATTACATGAATTTTGGAAAAAAAGAAAATTTTTTTAATTACATAAAATGGAAGAATTAATTATATATTTTGTTGAAACAAAATTCTAAAATATCAATAATTATTCATTTTATTAAGTCTAGAAATTTTAACTTGTTGATAATTATAGCAAATCATAAATTAAACAAATCATAAATAATTTAAGAAAAGATTTTAAAAATTTATATCTTTAAGCTTGATTTCTAATTTGCTTTTTTTTGATGATGATTGATTGAAGCAGTCTGTTAAGGTGTTCGATATATTAATTCTTCTATCGAAG
Organism: Gordionus sp. m RMFG-2023; assembly: GCF_954871325.1. Classification (NCBI taxonomy): domain Eukaryota; kingdom Metazoa; phylum Nematomorpha; class Gordioida; order Chordodea; family Parachordodidae; genus Gordionus; species Gordionus sp. m RMFG-2023. The sequence goes on from NC_088777.1 coordinate 16,623,593, forward strand.
TCGAAGAGTTTGGTTTTTATATTTAAATATTTAAATAAAAAAAAATCATTATAGTAAATTTCTCATAATTAATTCAAATGCCTCCTTCTTCAGGCGAATTATGGGGTAGTTATATGATGCCTCCAACTATAGATGTTATATTTTTTCTCCCTAATGGTTTCACAGTTGAAAAATGTTGTGCAAGAGAGGATACTCTACATGCTCTTAAGTTATCTGTTTTGAAAGTTGCACAGGATTTACCTCTATACAATATTCTCAAAGAAATGTGTAAATTTAAAGATGAATTAAAACCAGATGAGTTTATTTTTACTGGCCAAACTCAAGATGGTGTTAAAGAAGAATTTTATGATGAAAATAGAAGACTCTGTGATTTAAAATTATTTATGCCAATATTAGAATTAATACTTAACCCTAATCAGATTTATCCACCAATTAATTTAGATGGTCAAAATAAATCTAAAATTGTATGTAAAGATAAAATAGATAGCTCTAGTCCTCTTATACTTTTAGCAGATGCTAACAACTCAGATTTGTTAAATAATAAAAGGCTAATTATCTATGACTATCAATTAGGTTTTAAATATTATATAATATATAATTAAATGTTTTTTCATAATATCTTCTCCTAAACACAGCTCTTGTAATGGGGTTTCCAGTATCAAAATTGGACAAGCTTAAAGATCCAGATATACCAGAATACCGATGGAATATTTTGAACTATTGCAAGGATGTAGCTAAGTATAGGGATTCTAGGGGACTTTATTATTCAGCTCTTTACATCTATCCTCCTGACTACACAGAAGAGAAATCTATACCAGCATACTTGAGAAAATATTTGGATGACAAAGGTTTTAAAATAAATCTAAAAGGCCTGAAAGCCTAGCTCAGAACCCAAAATAATCTGGGCAGGGCTTAATAATTTTAAAAATTATAAATCTGGAAAATAAAAATCTGATCCAGTATAAAAATTTTTAAAAAAATCCTGTGTGATTTTAAAATATTCTTTTTTTTTAAGAGATTAGGCTTAAGGTTTTGACCTCTGTAATCTCTTATCTATTTCAACTTTAGATATTATATAAAAGAAAACCATCATTGACAAAAATGATGTTGATGAGCGCTAATAATTTATAATAGAATTTTTGTTTTTTTCTATGAATTTCACTTAATGAGATTTAGTACCCACAACAATATGACCATTTCCTAGTTTGTATTATTTTTGAAACTTATTTATGTTAACTCAGACTAAACAGATTTTGAACTAAGATACCTTTCTGGCTTTTTTTATATGTACATTAAATAAGTAATATATGTTATATATTTCAGTACAATACCAACTATATGAATCTAGATAGCCTCCTTCTTTTTAGGTTATTTAGAAGAAGGTATATGAAGCGATACAGAAAACCGTTTAGAAATAAAATGAACTAGGACATGGCCTAAATGTTTATAAAATATTTATTATTTTTTATATAAAATTTTGCTATAAAAATTTATTATAAATTTTTTTACATAAAATATAAAAATTAGTGTTGTTAAATGGCTCGATTTAACCCGATATTTGAGCCAAAAATATCACGCAAGCCTGAAGATTTTTCTCATAGATATCAGAAACGGCTCGTTTTGAACCGATTTTTAAAGACGACTAACTTAATATTTCATCCACAAAAAATATTACGTAAGCATGAAGATTTTGCTCATAGAAGGAACAAAGATCTAGACATTTTATCGAAATATTGAAGCTTAGGAAATATTTCTTTCTGGCTAAAATAATGAGTTAGCTGTTTTTAAAAATCGCTCAAAACGAGTCGTTTTAGTATGGACATCTACAAAGTTGTTAAAGTAGCAAGCTACTTGTAGCGCCGTACTTAGCTCGCTATCTTTTTTGGTAGCTATAACTATAACTAATAGCGGCTACTTTTTTTGTAATTATTTAATTTTTTGGCACGATACTTTTTATGAAAGTAGCTAAGTAGCACACTACACTTAGCTACTTTCAAAAAATATAATGAAGGTAAGTATAAACATGGAAATTTAAATATAATATCATAATTAATTATAATTTTTATGATTTATTATTTTTGAAATTGAAATATATTTTCAATTTATAATTTATATTTTCATTTGTATTATAAACCTAAATCACTTGTTAATAATTTAAAATGTCATCGCCTATGGATATCCAAATCGTTGAAAGTGATTCAGACAATGATATAAATGAAATGGAAGATACCAGGGAAGGAAATGTTCTTAATAGCTATAATACAAATTTCCATTCCCTAGATTTGAAATATTTTTTAATAAATATAAAAACTAAAACTGGCTTCAGATTTATTTGTTTAAAATGTAAAAAAAATATTTCCTCAAATCAATCACACCTAAAGGTAAATTGTCATTTTTACATTCTAATAGTATTTATTTTATAAGACTGTTCATGCCAATAGTTTTAAGGAAATGGAGAAACATCTAAATAATGTATAGGCGACTCTACATCCAAAAAGACTAATTCAATTCAATTCAAACCAAATTAAATAATAATACAAATGCCAATATTTCTCAGAAATTCCCTGATAGTTATTGTTAATTTTATAATTGATACAGTTCAGCCAATGTCCTTGGTTGATAATCCATCATTTATCATGATGATAAAAACCTATCCACTGTTACAACAATTTTATGTTGCCAGACACTAATGAATAAAATAGCAGATAACTTTAAAGTGATGAAAGATGCTCTAATAGTAGAGTTATCAGAGATATCATATATGTACCACAGCAGATAGTTAGACACATAACACAAGGTAAAAACGTATAAAATACAACAAATTACCATAAATATTTATTTTTATTACATATAATTTTTTATAATAAAAACTAACTATATTTTAATATTTATAAATGTTGATTTTTATATATTCGCTATACAATAACATTATAATCAAAAAATAAAACAAATTTGTTTCTAAATTTTTTATTATAAAATGTAGCTTAAAAAGTAGCTAATAGCGCGCTACTGACAAATAGCGATAGCGGTAGCACGCTAGTTTAAAAGTAGCGATTAGCAACTCTGGACATCTATTAACAAAATCTTTAGGCTTGCATATTTTTTCTGGCTAAAATATTAGGCTTTTTTAAAAATTTAGCCATTTAACAACTCTAATAAAAATAATTCTTATAAAATTTTATTGATAATAAAAATAAATTAAAAAAAAAAATTCTTAAAATCTTATTTTAAAAATATGGTTCTAGTTAGATAAATTTTAGTGGTATGGGTTCCCACTTTACGGTATATTACATAATAATATCTAAAAACATTATTTGGAAAAAGTATATAAATAAAATTATTCAAATACAATTAACAATCTCATAAAAAATTTTGAATATTTAGTTGGAGCACAAGTTAAACCATTTACAATTTATTATATTAATTTTTATACCGAAAAAATTTCAAATATAGAATTTATTCTTAATTATTGATAGATGATCGATAATTTATTATTATTTAGGAATTAAATTAGGATTCATTATAACATTTTATAATCAAATTTGTTTACTTTTGGATAAATTTTTGATATAAACTTAAAAATTTACAAAATTGGATAAAATTCATGCGTATAGAAAACTTGATAATATGCGTGTGGGTCCTATCTCCCCATGGGGAACGGCAAAAATTTACAGTGAAAGTTCATTATTCCCGTCGCCCCGATGACGTCATAGAGACCGTGGCGCGTAAGGCGCGGGGTGGAAAAAATTCCTCGCGTCGAGGCGCTTTTGAAATAGCGCGGTGTGTCGCCAACTACCGACGTGGATGTACTCTCAAAGTGTGCGGTCGTGAGGAATACCTGCTTAAAACTGATATTCCACTTTGGAGATACAGGGTAATTAAAATATGCTACAACTAGTATACAAACTTAGAAATTCTTAATAATTTAGTCAAATGGTCTTGGTAAACCATAATAAATTTATAACCATAGTCCCAACATATTTGTCTGGCTATCAAATCTATTTGTGCTTGGCTATTTATATTAGTGATCAGCATCGAGCCTAATTTTTCAAACCCGACCCGAAATTTAAAAAAAAATTGCCTGGTTCATCCCAAATTTAAATGTCTCCAGCCCTAAATTAAAAAAATTGTTTGGCCTGGACCGAAATAAAAATTATCTGACCGCCTAGTCCAAAATTATAGTAATTAATTTTTTTTCAATACAGTTTTGCATTTTTACATATTCGAGTTTTTATCATTTTACAAGTCAGCTTGGGCTGGGTACTGGCCGCGCTTTTGTAGATATCTAATTATTTGTATACTACGCCATCTCATTGATTCCCGACCATTCTTTATTTTTTTATTACATTATTTTTTAAATTCTAACATGATTATTAATCCCGTAAGATAAATTAAATATATTATATTGATTAATGAAAAATTTATTTAGAATTTCATTTTTATAAACAGTAAGGAAAATATTATTGTTTTAAAAATTGTTACCATAAGCATAATAGCCGCCCACTGCTATATGATCACCAAAATGTTGCCCTTCTTATTAAAGTCGTCCGCTTATTTTTTACAATTATATTATAATTTAATAATATTAATCTATAGTTTTATTTACTTTAAATGGTAGAAATAAAACCTCAAATATCCATTTCTTGAGATCATTAACTCATATAAGAAAGGAACTAAGAAAAATAGCAAGTCAATTAAAAATACTATCTATCATTAGAGATAATATGCTATAGAAATATTAAAATACAAGGATTTTTGAACCTACTAGATTATTTAAAAAGAAGAAAGGATTCTACAAAAATTAGTTAATAAAAATTAACATCTCTTTGAAAGTAATTTGATGAGATACTGAAACGGGAGCTTATAAAGTGTGACATAAAATAAAATTCGTTGACGATAAATTAAAATTTATATTATCCCAGAATATATGCCAGGATCTTATTAAATAAATGCACAAAGAATAACCCCATTTTAAAATAGCAGGGCTAAAATAATGGTCTTTTGGCATCGTAGAGCGATAATTTTTAATAGAGTTACATATTTTGAATCATATATATTTTAATATATAATAATTTCTATTGAATTTTGTTCTTTATATATATTGCTAATGCTATTTTATAGGGGTATATTGATACCACTTTTTGGAAGCCTATCCAATATTACCGATATTAAATTGATATCGGTCGATTACCGATCCCATATCATCTGATTTTGTATTCTGTAAACATACTAATCGTTAATTTTTAATACATACATTTATTCATCTCATATACTTTTTAAGAATATAACATCTATTTTTTCTCTATACTATAACATGTTATTTAATACATGTTATAATTATAGTTTATATTCATGAATCTAAAAGTGTATAAAATATTATTATCGATAAATTACTTATCTATATAATTTACATCAATCTATTTACATAATAGTAATAAGCAAATATATTATGAAATATATTTTTTTAACAATGAAGACGCCTTTTTATCAGATCGGGAAATTTTCTAATATCGGCCGATAACCGATATTCCATATTATTTTATAATAATAAAGATTTTAAATTTATAACCGATACTACTATTTTATAATAATAAAGATTTTGAATTTTTTTAAAGAGTTCATGCATAACTATTTTTTATATTAAAAATTTAGATAAGTTAAAAAAAGAGTAGTCGGAAATCAATGAAGCCAGGTAGTAGTTTTATTTTCTGTCGATCATTTCGAATGGCATTGCTCATATCAAATATCGAATCTCTTGGTCGATATATTAATTTTGAATTCAAATTTTTGATGATTATTATTTTTTTGTTATATGCTGTACAACATCAAATACTTCCACTGAATTTTCTTTATCCAAAATTAATTAATAATGATTAATTTTGTAATAATCATATGGGTCATTTTTTTATTAAGCTAGTAGGAATTCCCATTTACGTTTTGGGGTTATTGTAATTTTTCTCTTTTAAAATCATTATCTCATATCATGATTTTTTTTTATTTTGTAAGATTGCATTTATTTTTTTAGCTGCAGATTATTCTTTTTCTCGTATTTTTTGAAAAAAACTATATAGTATTTTGTCTCTAATTTGATAACAATCTTATTATCAATTATTTATTTATATTACCATAAAATTAATCTAATATAAATTCCACTTTTTCTCCTAGAATATAAAATCGTATTCTTAAAATTAATTAAATTTTAATATAAATTGGATAATTAAAGTTAACGAATGACGGTTTAAGATTTAGCTCAATATTTGGAACTTGGACTAAATAGGGTTCTGGTTCAAACTGGAATAAAAAGAATTCCGGTTCTGTATGTTAATAGGGGTTCCAGTTCGAGTTCCAAAAATTTTGGAAAATTGGTTTCAGTTTTTAAACTTGTTGTTTCCGGTTCCCAACTATCAAAGCAAATCAGAATAAAATTATAAAAAAATGTAAATAGTAAATGAACCCTTTAAAATATAATTCATTAAATATAACATGTTGATGAATTGAATAAGAATCAGTTAAGTGTTATGTCTAGAACCCAATACTAGAATCACATTTTTTTAAAATTTATAGGAACCGAAAGTTGCACTCATTAAGATAATTCCAGAAATCTGAACTGGAACCGGTTCTAATCTTATTTTTTAAATATGTCACCCCTCACCCCAAAATAATAATCCATTACATTTTCTGCAGTATATAAAAGAATGTCTCTCTAATGGAACGATTCCTCAGTTAATGCTCATGTCCAAACAAGGCATATACTCCACGCTGACCTATTTAAACTCGTCCTCTAATTCGTTCACCTCCCAAGCATTATCGTCCCCAAACATCGTTAATACCATTTCAAGCCTCGACCACACAGACCCCGATTCATTGGGGTTATCTGAATCATCCAGACTTACTTGTGAAGACTTTATCATGCCATCAACCCTTACCGAGTCTCTGGCCAATAGAATGGAAAGCGCAACCTATAATGTCCATCATTCTAATTTAAGATCAGACAGTCTAAGTTCAAACATTTCTTCGAATTCTTCTAATGCAAATTGCAATTGCCGCCAATGCAACTCGACACTTAACGATATTGACGAGATCGTGACCTGTAATGAAAATACTAATAGGTATGTGCCCTTATTTTATTTTAAACTGATTTATAAATTTATTACTGTCGTATAATAAAATTAAAAATACAAATATAAAGTACGAATCTGATTATATAAATCTTAACATTCTAGATCTCAAAATACCTTAATCGGGATCATATTAAAATATTTTATTATCGAAAATATAATTGAACAAGATGGCAATTCATCTTTAAATAGTGAAAATCTTCATAAAGTGATAATTTTTTTTATAAAAAATTCCGCAGGTTAAATTAAGCTTAATCTTTGAAATAAATAAGATTGAAAATGATTTGCAGTTATACACTAATATCGACATTTATATTGGTGATTTACATCGGGCTTAATTTTTTAAGCCCAGCCTACCCCGAAATTTTTGTAAATTAATTTGTCCTGCTCGATTCGATCCCGAATAAAAAAATTGTTGTACTTAATAGTCCATCACAAAACAAAAATAGGGTCGGGTACATGCGGGGCCGTTATTTGCAGATCTCTAATTTATATTCAAATTATTTATTTTCTTTGTATAAATATGCTTCAATTTTTAATCAGAGTCGAATGTAGGGACCTCACCAAAGAATACAACAAGGCCAGTTTAACTAATGTGCTTGACTGTTACTTAATTCACACCGATAAAAATTATTATCCCCTCCCTACAATCAAATCTTCGAGTTCTATATCGAGTGCAAATTTTAATCTAAACAAGTCCAATAATCCTAGTGCATCAACGACGATCACAGGAGGAAATTCAGTTAATCTTACAGGCTTTAAAAACGAATCGGGCTTAGATGAACCAGATATTTTACAAAGTTTTCCTATACCTAAAGCATCATCCTTTTCAATCAATTGTAAGCGATATCTGCTCAACAACACTTACAAGTTTACCTCGGTGTGGCAGGTAGAAAAACCTTTCAGATTTAAGATGTTGGGAGCCTCGTTCATCAACGTTAAAGACGCCGATAAGGTTATAAAATAAAAAAATAAAAAATCTATTATATTCTCATAAAATAATTTTTAAAATAGATGATAAAATGAGATGTTAATATATTTAATGTATTTTTTATTTAAAATATAATTCTTAAATATCTTATGGTCAGAGACTGGGTCATAAAATTAACTATCACATAAACTCATCTATGTTTTATTCATATTTTATTTTAAAGATTAAGTATAGGACTACACATTAATGTTATAATTAAAATATTTCCTCGTTGAAGCTACTAGTTATGATAAAACCTACCTGCACATCTCACAATGAAATACCTTATGATTTTTTTATCGAGACTAAAATTTATGCGATATCAGGAAGGAATTACATCATTGTAACAGGGAAATAACTTTGTATATATTATCTATACAAAATGTATCTTCAATATATATCTCTATCGTTGATATTTTAAATTATTTTAATAACTAGATTATGTAGATTCTTAATATTAATTTAAATGAATAAGATTTTAGAATTATTTATAAATATATCTTAATAATTTGTATGTGTATTTTATATGTAAAATAGCTCTTTTTAAGCCTATTTTTAGAAACCGTCAGGTAATAATTTAGACAGAAAAATAATGACTAATCCTCAGATTACGATAAGTGATGTCTAGACCTTTATACCATCTATGAGAAAAATGGCTCTCGTAATATTCTTCTCAATAAAATAGTGAATTAACCGCTTTAAAAATCTGCTCAAATCGCGCCATTTAACACCACTTTAGCGAATTAACGCCTGAAAATAAGTTTAACACTCTACTCTAACAACATTAGTTCAAAGTTAATCCCAGTATAAATTTTAATGTGTAATTTTTCTTAAGTGTTCAAAATTCTAAATCTTAATATCAAAAACTATTTTAGTACAAATTTAAAGTCAAATGTTATTAAATCACTAATGTTCTCCAGTATTCATAAAAAAACAACAGCCTGAAACTAGAACACTATGCTCAAAACATCTAAAATCTTTGATACATTTATAGTTTAAATATTTTTATTTAAATTATATATGATATTTATTAACATACAAAAATTTATATTTAACAATATATATATATATATACATATAAAAATTATGTCCAAAATTTATTGTTCATGATATTTGTATTCCATGAATTTAAACATAAACATTGTTTAAACGTTCTGACGCCATGCGATTTCTTTTTTTCGTAATGGTGTCCACCCCTCTCGAGAAAACACGCTCGCTTGCAACGGATGTGCTCTGTCGCGATAGAATATCCCTAGCCATTAAGGAAAGGTAGGGAAAACGCATGGAAATACTTCGCCACCAATCCAACACTATAATCGAGGAGGAGGCGACTGGATCAGCTAGTTAATCCGCTATCTCGTCAACCATCGGAACTAGGGATGCTTTCCTAATAATATATAATGAAATTTTTTTTAAATTAAATATATCTACTATTTTATAACATTTAAAAAAGTTGTAATATAATGAAATAATATATACCTTCTGAGACTATTTAAAATAGTTGTTGACATCACTTCTAAATTATCATTTATCTCTGGTTTTTCGGGCCACGGATTACAACGATATTTATTGTATAAAGCTATCAACTTTTCATAATAACAAACTTTATTCATCCATATAGGTATAAAAGTTTTTTTGATCCGTGGATCTAAAAAACTACATAAATAAAAATCGAAATCATCTATTATTTTAATATATTTTTCGCATTTGGTTAACATAAGTTCTGCTGCTTTTACAATAACATTATTAATGTTAGTGCCAATATTTAATACCAACAATTGTTGCATTGTATCGATATATAATAGATACATGCCTATTGTTGATGAGTTTGCACTTATTTCACATGTAATATTGTAAAAAGGGTGCAAAAAATTTCAATATCCTTCAACACTTTAACCTCTTCAGTGTTAATGTAAAAGCTATCATTAATACGTCTTTTGCCCAATTTGATTATGGATTCTATATTCTATATTCTATGAAATATAAAATAATTAAATATTTTATGCTATATTAATACCTGATTGATTTTTATTATGCATGAGATATTTAGAATTCCATCTTGTTGATACATCGAGCGGAATTTTACAATTACAAATTTTAACAAATTCCTGCATCAGAGAAGGACTTTTATGGATCTTTTTCACCAACGACTCAACCTTTTTCAATTCTGTTGAAATCGTTGATAGTCCCTCTTGTACAATCAGATTTATAATATGGGCAAGACATCGTATTGTGCTAAAATTCACGTTATAGGTTTTGCGAATTAGAGGAATAATCAATTTCCCCGCCGAAATTATATTTGATCCATTATCATGGGTAATGGATGATATTTTATCAAGTATTTTATACTCGGCCAGTATTGTTATTAATAAATCTTTAACATCCTCACCCGTGTGAGGTTGGGCAAATTCCTCAATTGATAATAAAGAGTTGGCTAAATCCCAATTATCATTGATATAATGGACTGTTATGGCACAATAACAAATCAAATTGTTACTGGTCCATACGTCCGTAGTTATGGCCATCTTGTATTTATAATTATCGAAGGCATTCATAATATTAGTTTTTGCCTCGATATATATGGTGTTTAAATATTTGACAGCAGTTTGTCTGCACCATACTTTAGAACTTTTATTTAAAAAGGTAAAGATGTCTTTAAAATCTTTACTATCATATTTTCTAAAGGAAATATTTTCGTTGATGACATATTTTAGTATTAATTTATTTAGATTAAAAATATCCCCCGTTGTAAGTTTTCGTGCCCCTATAATGGAATCTGGTAGAGGTGGTGAATCATTAACTGCTTCAGGATGTTTAGTTACAAGATGTTTCCGCAAATTGGCTAAAATATATTATATATATTATTAAATCAATCAAAAGTAACTATATTCTAAACCCTGCCCCCTTTCGATTATTCTTACAACATTTGTATGTTGGAAGCATTATTCACTAACTAATAAAAATTTTAATTTTCAATTCTGATATATGCCTATCATTACTGTTAAAAGCCCGATTTGGTCTATATTTAAAAACGGCCCGAATAATATAATGTAATCATCGAGATTTCGCTCATAGATGACAGATAGGTTTTTTTATTACCAAATCTTGAGGCTTACTTAATTATTATTTTGTTAAAAATATAAGATATTTAAATTTTATTATGTAGTATATATATATTTATAATTATAAGAATTTTAAAAACAAATTTCTCAAAAAATTACGAATTTACTCTGGTGAGGTCTCACAAACCCTAATCAGTCACAAAATGCTTATATCTTAAAAAACTACTCAACCGAAATATATCAAATTTGGAATATTGATTCTAAGATATATTTGATAGAGCTACTGAAGAATCCAGATCATAATAATTAATCGTTTTTATGCAATATCATTTCCAGCATATCTGGAGTTTCATACACCCCACCAGAGTATTGAAGGGTTAAACGTATATTAATAATAAACAATGAAATAAATAATAAGTATTTAAGATAATTACGGTGAAATAAATAATAATAATGGCTTACTAAATATTGAGATTCAATACCTCAACACATTCTTTTGTATTTTATTTTAATCAATTTGTTAGTTTTTAAAAAAAATATATAAGAATTCTTAATACATAAATTTTTTTTAATTAAGACGCCATTTTCTCGAATCTAATACGTAAATTTATGAATATCTGTCGATAACCGATTTTTTAAAAAAAATAAAAAATCGGCCTGATCCGATAAAAAATATCGATACATCCCAAATTTAAATAATTTTCTTGGATCTTTTAGAAAAAATATTACGAAATTCCTGTTACATTAAAAAAATGTATGAGAATTTATCCGAGCCCCAGATCTCTCTCGAATATACATATCATTTTAGAATCAAACTGCGTTATATATAAGGTTTTTATAAATTGAGATGATTGGCGTTAAAGATTTTTAAATATTCTATTTTATCTTAATTTATTTTATAAAGCGTTATTTAAAAAAAATTAAGCTTTTATGGCTTTCTTTGAGGTGTAGCATGGGACTAAGCTTTTTAAAAAATAGACTATATTATATCGCATCCACATCAAAGCCATTATATAGATTTATCAATGAAACCTGCAGTTAATTTTTCTGGGCCCGGACATGATTTAATAATTTTCCTTAAGAAATTGAATATGGCAAGAAAATAAATGTTAAATGATACAGTATGTGATTTTACAATTATTTTTAAAAATTTAAGCCCCAGCTGGATTTTTTAAGATTATACGATTTCAAGAGCGGTTGTGGTAAAAAATAGATTTATCCATAAAAATAAAGTGCTTTATTTGATAATATTTTATCATGTTATCAATATTTTATATTTGCCAATTATTAATAATTTTAATATATTTGAGTTTATAGCTTTATTGTTAACAATATTAGATTATTTTTAAATTAATATTTTTATTTGAACTATAGTTAATATTTATAAACTTCATCTGTATTCTGTATCAATAAATTTTGAATCAATAATAATTAAACAGGACAAAATAATTAGGGATTTTTTATATCTCCTTAAATTTTAGCAATATTAAAATGATATAAATTTAGTCGATTCTAGTTTTAAATAAATTGTCAAAAAATATTTATATTTTATCATTAAATGGCAATAGAATTTAGGTAATTTAACTATTATATTGTTATTAAATTCTTAAACACATTAAGAAAAGATAGTTTTACATTTGATTTGATTAATATCGTTGATGTATCTTAACGATATTTTAATTATTAAATACATGCAGATATGCGTGAAAGCTGGACTTTTTTCGGGTCCTGATCAAATATGCCCTCTTGTAGAGAGTAGTTTATATAATATTAACGATCCTTCCGCGTTAGCTTGGAACGAATGGATCAAATTTTCTATCACTTTACCCCATTTACCTAGGAATGCCGAGCTCCGGATAGCCCTTTGTTACGGAACTGCAGGCGTAAATGTCAATATTAACGTCGGCGATAGGCAAAGAAAAAAAATCAAACGAGTAATTTCTATAATATATATTGTTTAAAAGAACAAAACCCTAAGAATAAAAAAGAAACCCAGTAGGAAAGGAAGTAAAATAGGAAAAAAAAGAAATGATAGAAAAAGAGGGAAAGAAAACTCTAAATGATGAAGTTAATATTATTGGGATCGATTCTAAATCACTAAAAAAAGGGGATCTTGATAATATTTCCACCACTTTAAGCGATTTATTAAAAAACTCAAATTTAAATATAGGTGTTTACTTCCCTAGCATTATTATTTTTGGAGATAAAAGCAAAATCCCATTTTTTTTTTGTTTTTAGCCTTTTAGAACGGGGATCATATTATCTTAGTATAAATTTTTTATTTCATTATTAATGTAAGAGTACAGAGAATATTTAAGGTAATTCGCAGGTCTACAAGTATATTGTAATTAAGAGAGGAGAAAAATCTATAAATGCGGAAAATTAGAGGATAGAAGAAATATTAAGAACAACAATTAGGAGATTATGTATATGAGTTAGATTAAGATTTCGAATGAGCTTACTACTAGATTAGATAGCTATTTATAAGAAAAGTATATATTATACATTATGGAGATATTCTTAATTTGAAGTATAAATCTTTTTTAAATTGTGAAAATATAAATAACAAACAAAATTATGTGTAAAGGAAAAATGTTGCTTGGCCTGGATCAATGTAAGTCTTTTTGATTTTAACGGATACCTCATAAGCGGCAAAAAGAGCTTGCACCTCAATCAAACTCCTCCGACTTTCCTATCTAATTTGGATCGAGATTATCCTTTAAACCCACTGGGTTAAAAATTTTTTGCCCTTTTGTTATTAATTGATTTATAAATCGTTGTTATTGAGCCATGTAAACAATAGTTCAACTATGTTATAGATGTACCAGATCCATATTTTATGCCGAGCCGGTACAATAATTGCCTGAATTGTAAATAAGAAGAACATATATGTAAAAACGGGTTGAGATCTAGATCTTTTATAGAACCATACCTGACCTATTACCCGGCACAATTTACTATATATACAAAAAGAATGAGTTCAGGCTTTTATTATACAAACATTTCTTATAATATATTAAGTAAAGATTACATTTTTAAATAAATAATATAAACACAGGTCTTTTAGGAGATAATCCTAACCGTGATGGCCCTATACTCAAAATCGAATTTGAACGTTTTGAAAACGCCAACTTTCCTACTCTAGAACAGATTCATTCATTCGCCCACTTTGTCAGAACTTTGAAAACTGGTTAAAAAAAATTATAAATTATTTTATGAATCACCATAGCACTTGAGATCGAAAGTAAGAGAAAGAATGTGATAGAAAGATACAATTTACTCTTGGCCTTATTTTTTTATTTGTGTTATACTCAGTTTTAGATTGGTCGAAATTTCCAAGCTGATATTTAAGGCTGCTTTCACAAATGGGGAACTCCATTTCTAATAAATTATTTTTAACAAAAAATTGTCTATACTATTAACTTAACCATTTTATAGATGCACTAGCCCACATAAGTGCTTTATAACCTACGTCCAAACTGTATGCCAAGATTTTAATAAGCGGCGGCTATTTATTATATTTTTCTTATCAACGATGATACAATCTTTTCGAACTTAATATTAATTCTGCTATTGAAAAAACGCTAGTAGAATTTGTTATTGGCCATATTAAAAAAATTTTTTTTTTGATAATTCTAATCATTTTTATTTTTCAAAAAACTTACAATAAGCTAGAAGTAAGATAATAATATAAGTAAGTATAGCTTACTTATTATCACAGTGGATTAATTTTTTTTCATATAGCCCGGGTATCATAATAGTAAAATAGAGTGGAGTGATTATGCATATGAGTATGACGCATCACACTCAAATCTTATCATGTTATCCACCTAGATTGATACTTTATTTTATTCTTTTGTTTAAATTACACCAGATTGTAGTTTTTAACTCTTATTTTTTTTGAAAACATTGTCTGGAATTTTATTTATTTATTTACAATATTTAAAATTGTCCCCCCCCCCCCTCCATCTACACACAAAAAATTAATTGAGATATCAAAGAGAACGCTATGGAAACGGAATTAATCACTGGAGTAGACCAATTGCGAGATTTGGAAAACGAATTAATCAAACTCAAATCCATCATAGAATCGTATGAAATGATGAACCAATTGACCGAGCAAGACAAAGAATTCGTGTGGAACATTAGGTTTTTATTTTTTCTTTTTCAAAACTATTAACGGGCATTAAAATTATATGTATAAATTTTTATACCTGAGTTTCTGAAAAGTAACGATAAAACCCCATAATGCACTTTATTTTTATATTAACATTTTTATATAAATTAATACCCACCGTTGTTGTTCATATAAATAGTATAAATATGTTAAATTCAATGATTTCATAAATTTACAAATTATACAATATCCTTAATAAATCATTAAAAAAATCTTCCTTCATCAATTTTATTTGATATGGATGGATATGGTTACTTTAAAAAGTATCTTAGTTTAGAGATGTAGTATTTAGCACAAAGATACTTTTAAAATTTATTCAAAATATACATGTATCAACGATACTCAGCATTATTAATTTTTTTTAAACGTAACAGAGATAAGGCGCATCTTATTCCAGACTCCTTGGTTGTCCTGATCAAATCGGTTAGATGGAATAATAGGGAAGAAGTTGCGCATGTACATATTAAATTTTTACAAATTATTCTATTATACTATATTATAACAAAGTAAAAAATTAATTATATTTTTATTTTAAAAAAAACTTATACTTATTGATTTTGGGTCTTTTACTCTTATTATTTTTTTGTTAAAAAAGTTTTTAAAACATTTTAATTAGGGCTTTGCCGATATTAAATATCAGATCGGCACCGATATTTAGCGTTCTCCAAAATCGGATCTGGCCGATACTAAAACCCGATCCGATCTTTTTACTTTTCTTTTTTTTGTTATTTTATGTTATGTATATTTATTTTACATTATTATAATATTTTCTTAATTTTTTTTAAAACAATGATGCATATGCACAACATCCCCTAAATTATTACTTTTTTAAAATAGATTTATAGTATTTTAAAAGTTTTTTATAAAAATAGAAAGAAACACCCAAAGTTTTATTTATTTTAAATCTTTTTAAATAATAACGCCAATTTTATTATTTATACTTTAATTAAAAGATTTTTTTATATGGTATCTGTGGAAATATTTTACAAAAAACAAAGATAATTTTGCAAAATGCGTTATCTGCGGAATCATCTAAGTGTGCCTTCAGTACGGCAGGGAATATAGATAGTCATATCGTAGAAGCTTATTGCCAGAAAATCCGAGGCTCTCATATTTATTTAAAAAAATCTAATATATTATAATTATTTTATATATTAAATATTACAATTTTATAATTCATACCAACATAAAATGGACATATTATTAAATATATATTTTTTTAATTATAGTCCTAATTGTAGAAATAAAAAAATTAAATTAAATGCATAATTCGATTTTTTGCATAAAAAATATTGATTTCTTAAATACTTATGGTTCATTGGAGGGTGGTGAAAAATCAGTATAAATATCGGGTCGGTATCGGACCGGGTTTTAAGCAATAAAGGATCGGATTGGTGAAAAATATGTGGATCGGCACAGTCCTAATTTTAATTTCACTTTTGGATGATATGACTAATATTATAATTATAGAAGATTAATATTTTGATAAACATCTTTAATAAGATTTCGATGAGAAGGAACCGAAGGGATCAATAAGGGGGTCACCTTTGTAGGTATTATTGTATATCTTTTATGCATTAACAAAAAAAAGCTCTACCTTCTTCTCAAAACTTGGCCCAACTTAACTTTGGAAAAAGCGCTCCAGTTGTTAGAGCCTAATAGCTACCCCGACATTTATATCCGAGAATTCGCTGTAAGACAATTGGATCACCTATTAAATGACGATGAACATTTGAGTCAGTTTCTTATGCCTTTGGTCCAGGTTTCAGAAACCTACATATATATTTTAAAAAGAAAATTTGAGAATATATAGAATAAAATAATTAAAGGGAAATGGTTTTAATGATCTTTTTAATGGGAAATATAAAGGTGCTGAAATACGAACATTATATAGATAACGCTCTCGCGCGCTTTTTGCTCAAAAGATCGTTGATGAATGTCAAATTGGGTAACGCCTTTTTTTGGATTTTACGGTAAATCCTAATATATATTTTGAAGATATATTTGAAATTTTTTTTAAAAAATAAATTTATTAATCAATCAGCTGATTTTTATTTATTTATTAACCTTAATTATTAAGAGATCCATATTTATTCAGCCCGGCCGGAATTATAATTTATTAAAATAAAAAAATAAATATAATAAAAATTATTATTTGAAGATCGGATTATCAGTATTCATCCCAAAGCATTTCCCATTACGCTTTATTATTAGAAGCTTATTGCAGAGCCTGTGGATCTTACCAATTGAAATCGCTCATAAAACAGGTGGAAGCGTCCGAAAAGTTAGGCAATTTGTCTGAGACCATCAAGTCTAGGGATGATCTCAATCCTAAAGTTTAAAATATAAATTTGTTATCTTTATTCATTCATTCGTTTGTTTGTTCATTTATTTATTAAATCATTCGATATGCTAATAATTTATTAGTTACAAACTGATTAATATATGAAATCTTTTCAGTAACTATAAATAATTATAATATAACCAGAGTTGTTAAAGTAGCGCACTTTTAATTTTGAAATTTAAATATATTTCGAAATATGAATTTATATTGTTTAGAAAATTTTTAGGTTTTTTCATGTTTGGGAATTTTTTTTATTATTTTTTTTAATAAATGCCAATACCTTAAAAGATTTTTTAATAATATTATAACCTGACCAAAATTTACATTCATTTATATCTGTAAATTTCAAAAAGAAAATAATGACTAATAAACTTGTTATTCCAATTGTTGTTAAACGTTACTTTTGAAAGTAGCGCACTGTTATTGTCAAAAAATGGAAGCCCGGTACCGCTATCCCTATTTTTTTTAAGTCGTGTACTAAAAGCTAATGAGATTTTAATTTTTTAAACAATTCCCCCCCCCCCCCTTTTTTTTTACTTGTATTGGAAAAAAATTGATATAAATTAATTATATTTCTTCAGTAATATTTTTTTCTTATCGTTAATTTTTATTATTATTTTATTATTTGAAATCGAATTTATAAATGTATTTACTTATACCACTTTGTTTATAAATTTTGTTATAAAAAAAATATAATTTTTAATTTTTAATTATATAATTAAAAATAATCTATAATTGAGTCGCCAAAAAGGAACCATAATTGTGTCTAAAAATTTCTATTTGAATTTTTTGTCGAATAAAAAGAAATTCCCTGGGTTCATTTGTGAAAAGTCGTAGATTTATAATATTTTAAAAGTTTTTTATAAAAATTTTCACAAATGAACCCAGTATAAAAATTTTCACAAATGAACCCAGAGAATTTCTTTTTATTCGACAAAAAATTCAAATAGAAATTTTTAGACACAATTATGGTTCCGTTTTGGGGACTCAATTATAGAATTTTATTTTTAATTATATAATTATAAATTTATAAATTATATATTTTTTTATAACAAAATTTATAAACATATTAAGTGGTATAAATAAATACATTTATAAATTAGATTTTAAATAATAAAATAAAAATTAAATTAACGATAAGAAAAAAATATACAATTACTGAAGAAATATAATTAATTTATATCAATTTCTTTTCAATACAAGTGAAAAAGGGGGGGGGGAATTGTTTAAAAATATTAAAATCTCATTAGCTTTTAGTACACGACTTAAAAAAAAATAGGGATAGCGGTACCGGGCTTCCTTTTTTGACAATAACAGCGCGCTACTTTCAAAAGTAACGTTTAACAACTTTAAATAGAATACTACTATATACAGTTATCCACCATATCTATAAAGCTTTTTTTTCTCTTAAAATTATCTAAAGGGAAGAAATATAAAGTTCTTATATCTTCCTCTATAAAATTAGGAAAAATTGAAATTTTTTCGGCATCAATTGAGGCAGCCAGACTTTCAAGAAGCCTTGCAAAATTTACCCTCTCCTATTGACAATAGTTATATTCTCGGCGAACTAATGTAAGTTAATATTTTAAATACCTTATTCTACTGAATTTCAAAATTTAGAAATCTATCAATAATAGCTTTAAAATAAATAAGAATAAATAAAGAAACAAAAGAAAAATAAGTATGAAAAAATTGAGTTGATAATAAAACCTCTATATTTCCTATATTAAAAATGTATGCATAAACAGCGTTGACGAATGCAAGATATTATCATCTGCCAAAAAGCCATTTTGGTTAGTTTGGACAAACCCGGACCCTTTACTGAACTCAGATTCATCCTCGATTCATTCACTTATAGCGTCTCATTCCCCTTCTGATTTTGCCAATCCTATAATTGATATCAATAAGGCTGGCACTCCACCCCGTCTAAATAAAAAACAAAAAAATTCGCCTAACTCTTCTCCCACTGGAAGTTATGATGGTTCGCCTTTAATGGATAATCAACCGACTGACGTTGGTTCTTTGGTGAAGGAAATCATATTTTATATTTTTTCTTTACATAGCAACATTTCTGATTATTTTCGCGTTATCTGGATATTACTAATTTTTTGAGCAACGATTTTAATTCTAAACCATAACCATTAACTTTTTTTAAGGAGAGCAATTTGCCGAATTAACATATAATTTTTATCTTAATAAAAACTATCATTTATGCGAAAAATATTAACGAATAACTAGACACTATTTATATATGTATATTTATACAGAGATTGCATAATAAAATAAACCGTTACACTAACCTGCCAGAAGCTTCTGTGGGATTTAGAGAATTGATTTTCAAATCTGGAGACGATTTAAGACAAGATATGCTAACCCTCCAAACCTTAAAGGTATGAGTAATTTAAGTTACAATATAACACTCTTTAACACTATTTCCGTATGACGTTGCCTTCATCGTTTTGATTTGGGCCCTTTATTTGCTTTTTATCAAAAATTTCGTTTTAAATTTCTAGTCCTTTTGAGAGTAATTCTCAAGTAAATTTGTATACGTTCGCTTCAAATTAGTGATCTGCATCGGGCCTAATTTTTCAAGCCCGGCCCTAAATTTTTTTAAAAAAGTTTTGCCGGCCCGGCCCGAACCCGATTTTTTTTTAAAAAAATTTACCGGCCCGACCCGGCCTGAATTTATTTAAATAGAGAAATTAATTTTTATAATTACTCAAAATAAAAAACATATGTTATTTTTATTTTACATAAAAAATTCAATATAAAATTGATAAATTTAGATATATTTAAAAAAAATTTCCAAGGTCCGACCCGACCCGGCCCGAAAAAAATATATTAGGCCCGGTTCGAACCCGATTATTTTAAATAAAATTCGACCCGGGCCGGGTTCGGGCCGGGCCTAACTTTTCAGATACCTACTTCAAATATCATATATATAAAAAGGGAAAAAGTGAAAAAATTTAGAATAATATTTTTGAAAAAACTTGATATCGGTAGTAGAGGTCTGCAATAGCAGGTTTTTAGCCCACAAGTCCGCTAATATTTTTATAAAATTTTAAACCGCCTGCCCAACACGCCCATAGTTTTTTAAAATAAACCCTCCCGTCCATTATTTATAAAAAAATTTTAACCCACGCCGCCCATATAAAATTTAAATAAGCTCGCATTAAAGAAAATGAATTAGTTTAAGCGCTTCATTCCTACAAAAAAGTTTTATAATTTAGGAAATTGCTATATTAAGAATAAAAATATTCAATTTAAATTACGGTAAGGAATTTATTTGATCTAATAAAATATTTATGTAATAATAGAAAATTAATATTTGATACTAAAAATCTTCCAGCAATGCTATTCATCATTCAGAAGAAGCATTGGTTGCTGGAATTGCCAATGTTTTTCAAGCTAATCTTGATAGCTATGATAAATCTTTTTCTTGTCTTTTCAATCAATATAGAATAGTATATACTCTACTCAAGTGACATATTTAAATAAAAAGTGAAACCATTAATAATTAATATAAAAAGTAATTTAGATTAATTGTTTATAAATTGTAAATTTAAACTAAAATAAGTTACAAAAAATCTTGCAAAATTATATTAAATATTTTGTTATGTCATTAGGTAGGTAATGCTCTCCTCTGTAACAGCCATATCTTGAATGCTACTATAAAAATTGCCTTTATAATTTATTAAACTTGGGAAACGGGTAAGATCAGATTTTCATATAAGTTCATGCAAATCAAATCCAACATGTTATCGATATATTTTTTACCTAATTAATTTCTTCCGACGGCAACATCCTCAGTTATTGGTATTTTGATATTAAAAATTGAAATTTCAGGGAGCATATTTTTTTAAATGTTTACTTAAATGATTTTAAATAACAAATAAAAGTTATAAATTTTAAACCGTCCACCCACCCATAGTTTAAATATTTTTCTTAACCCGCCTACCCGCCCGCCCGTTTTAAAAAAAATTTAACCCGATCTTCCGCCCACCCACCCATTAGACCTCTAACCGGAAGAATATAAACAATTAAATGGCGTCTGCCTACTATCAGATGCGTTAACAAGTTTTAATTTTATATATTTTATGCAAAAAAATTAAATTGACAAATAATTATTCTTTGTTTGGAAATAAAAAAAAACTGCTGGAAACTTGCTTTGCAAATCGCTTAAAAAAACGTTCTGGACTAAGAAATGTTGAAAAATTAAACAAGAAAATTTTAAGGCAATACAATTTTAAACATTTCATACCATAGATTTACATAGGTAGAATAATAATATCATTAACTGGCTTTTATAGAGGAGAGAAAAAAGTATTTTAATAGGAATCTTTTTTTATCTCGCTAGTGAATATTTAAAAAAATCACCATTATTTTTACTCCGATAAATCTTAAGGAATAAAATAATGCTTATAGTTTTACTTAACAATAATTTAGGTCGAAATATTGTTTTAATAATATGTTCCTGAAATTTACTATATTTCCCTAACAATCACACACATGATTTATATTTCAATCTATAAAGAAAAGTATGTTTATATAATTTAGGATATGTAGCGATATATATTTAAATTTATACACTTAAGTTCATAGTAACGTCTAAGGCACGAAAGCATATAATATTTTTGTCTTTCATGGAATTTGAAATTGAGATAAATAGGTTTTATAAAAGTCTATATTCTGATATATTTTGATAAAGACTCGCTATGTTATTTTTTATAGGTTATGGATTGGGTGTGGAAACTCGAAGAAGATCAAGCATCTATATCTAGAAATGTCGAATCCGAAGACAATTTAGGTATTATGTTTTATATTTTACTTTTTTTTATATTCGGTATCATTTATTTTATAACGAAAATAATATATTTATTATAATTTTTTTATTTAAAAAGCTTTAGACACCCAGGGTCTCGATTTAAAACTCCTACCATACGGTTGCCGTCAGACCGGTCCTGGTCGGGGTTTTATACAAGTTGTGCCAAAATCTTTGACTATCATGGCCGTTATCGGTCATCTGATGACACACCATCAGACTTCACACTCTTCGGTTCCCTCTCATAGCAGCGGGTCTTTTGGAGAAGAAAGTATAAGAGGAAGCATATCGTCCGCCCTTATTAAGTGACCTATTTTTTTTATAAAATAAGGGGGGGGGGAGGTACAATTTTTGAAAATTTTTAGACTCACTAACACATTTGTAAATCTAATGACTCTTTTTCTATTTCTAAGTTATAAATATTATTATAAAAAATTATATTACAATAAAGTAACAATTACAACACTATATCATCCGGTTCTTACGGAATAAGTGTCATAAGCAAGAAAAGCAGCGCCGCCCTCGCTAGCGTTACAAATACTAACAGACTGCATAGGTGGATCAAGGAGAGGAACTGTGGTGCTAGGAAGTAATAATAATAATTTGGGTTTAAGAGTTTTATTATATTTACAATTTTTTATTCTGATTATTGATTTTAAAGTTTAAGGCCAGAGATAATTTTTAGAAATTTAAAAGGCTTATTATTGCTAAATTATTTTATGATGTTTTTAAAATTAATTGATGAAAAATCATAATTCTACTGAAAGTTAATGAAGCTATTTAATATTTATCAAAATTGATAAGGGTTGCTCTTTTTAAATCTAATAATCAGAATAAAATGATCGGGAATTTTTTTATTCTATTTCACTGTAGATTTTGACCTTAGCTCAATTTTCACCAAAATTAGAGAAATCTCTAATAATCTCTTTTATACCTGTATTTCTTCTCTCTCCTTTTTCCATTTTACAATTTTTTATCAACCAGAGTTGTTAAAGTAGCGAGCTACTTTTTTGGTAGCTATAGCTAATAGCGGCTACTTTTTTTGTAATTATTTAATTTTTTAGCGTGCTACTTAGGTACTTTCAAAAAATATAATGAAGATAAGTACAAACATGAAAATTTAAAATATAATTAATTATAATTTTTATGATTTATTATTTAAATTTGAAATTGAAATATATTTTCAATTTGTAATTTATAATTTCATTTGTATTATAAACCTAAATCACGTGTTAATAATTTAAAATGTCATCGCCTATGGATATCCAAATCGTTGATAGTGATTCAGATAATGATATTTGAAGTGTTTTATTAAATAAAAGTAAGTAAAAGTAAATTTAATACAAAATATCACGTATATATATATCATGAATTCAATCCTTCAGGTTATGTAATTTACAAACGAAAAGTTAATATTATATTCAATTTAAATTCAATTTATATTACAGTTCTCCCCACTATAAATTGAATTCATCGTGATAACGTAATGGGGGTTTCGAAACTCTTTTTTCAAGAGTTGTATTCTCATGTTCTGCCTTTTCCACTTCTTCGGTCAACGTAACGGGTATTTCCTTCTCTTGTGTATGTGCATCCCTCAATTGATCTGCATGCTTGTTTTTAACGATCCCCTCTGATTCCACATCGTACAATATTGCGCTTTTTCGTTGTAACACTTTTCCTTCATGCCACCCTGCTGTCCTTTCGTTTGCTATCCAAACTTTTTGCTGCTCTACAAACTCCCGAGGTTCAACACTTCTATCTTTGTAGTACTTTTGTTTCCATAGAGCGTTTTCCGTCCTTTCTCTCGTTGATAATTTCCACTGATCCAATGTCGTCCTAAGCGACCTTCCAAACATCATCTCGGCAGGAGATTTACCAGTAGTTGCATTAGGAGTATTACGGTGAGTAATTAAAACATTTGCTAAATTTAACTGGTCCGGAGTCCCACATCTCCTTCCAGCATAGAAACGCGTCTTTATCGTCCATATATATCGTTCAGCCAAACCATTCGATTTGGGGCTATAAGGGGCCGATCTAAAATGTTTTATATTGTTTTTAAAAAGAAACGTTTTGAATTCAGATCCAGTAAACTGAGTACCGTTATCTGAGACAATATAGCGAGGTAACCCAAATCTAGCGAAATAATTACGCAGATTATTTATTACACTCGCCGAATTAATATGTGTTAAAATTGCAACTTCAACCCATTTGGTAAAAGCGTCTACGCAAATTAACCAATATTTTCCAGATACGGGGCCTGTCAAATCAATGTGTAATCGTTCCCAAGGTCGGGTAGGAATGTTCCAATTGTATAATGGCACTTCTTTAGCTCCCGGCCTTCCTTCTTGACAACTCTTACAACATTTAACAAAGTCTTCAACATCCGTATCGAGATTTGTCCAAAACACGTAATATCTACACAATGATTTCATCCCCACTATCCCAGGATGTCCTCGATGAATCACATATAAAACCTCCTTTTTTAAAATATCTGGAATAATAATTCTATCATTATAAAATAATAATCCTTCTTCGAACGAAATATTATCTTTAATCGAAATATATTTTTTTACAATCTCCGAATAATTATTTATATTATCAATATACCAATGATTTTTTATTAATTTAATAATCTCTTTTAGGTTTATATCATTGCTCGTTTCACTTACGACTTTACTGCGTGTGAAAGATATAAATCCTCTATTTAATTAATTTTTAATCCTCTGATTTCTTCTTCGAATTTTTTTGTAACTTCATTGGTTTTTGCTTTCTCTACCCCCAAACGGGACAGAGCATTGGCACATTTATTTTGATTACCTGGTCTATATATTATCTCATAATCATAATTTAATAGTTTCGTCGCCCACCGTATTAAACGGTTATTTGTTATTTTGTTAAGATCTCTTTTATCACCTAAAATATATTGTAATGGTTTATGATCAGTAACCAAGATAAAATGTCTTCCAAAAATATATTGATGAAACTTCTCGATAGCGAACATGATCGCCGAAGCCTCCCGATCAATTGTGGCATAATTCTTTTCAGCCGCCGAAAGTGTCCTCGATGCGTAAGCAATCGGTTTCTCCTGGCCAGTAAGAAATCGGTGTGCAATAACAGCTCCTAGACCATCTTCGGAAGCGTCACAAGAAATCACGACAGGGATATCGGCTGAATAAGGAATTATTGTATCTTCTTTTGACAATATATTTTTAACTTTAGTAAATATTTCATTTTCTTTAGCTGACCAAAACCAACCAACATTTTTACTCGTTAGTCGGTGTAAAGGCGCACAAATAGAATGCAAATTTTTAATAAATGCCTCATGATAATTCACTATTCCAAGAAATGAACGTAGTTCTTTAACATTGGAAGGTGTTTTAAAATTTTATATAGCGCTAATCTTATCTTCTGTAGGGTGAATTCCGAAACTGTCAATAACATGACCTAAATAAGTGACTGACTTTTCTCCGATTTTAATTTTATCGGTCGTCGTGGTCAGTCCAGCCTTCTCAAATCTTCTTAATACTTCTTCCAAATTAACTATATGATCGGAATTATTCTCACCTGCAATAATTATGTCGTCTAAAAATACATTAACCATAGGAATTCCCTTTAATAGGTTTTTCATAAAGCGTTGAAATATTATCGGAGCGCTAGTCAAACCAAATGGAATTTTTTGGTATCGGTAATAACCGACATGTGTCGAAATTACTAAAAGGTCCCTACATTCTGGACTAACTCCGAATTGTAAAAATGCATCTCTTAAATCTATTGTTGAAAATATTTTGCCACCCGCGATTTTATTTGTTAGGTCGACGAAAGTTGGTAGTAAATCGTTATCGATCGCTAGATATTTGTTGATTGTTAAACGAAAATCTCCGCATATCCGTACGGCACCTGATTTCTTTAAGATATTAACCGTTGGCGTAGCCCAAGTGCTTGGAGTTATTGTTGGATCCACCTTCTCGATAACCCCTTCGTCTAAAAGTCAGTTCAACTCAGCTTCAATGGTTCGACGCAACGGAAAAGGAACTCTTCTTGCTGGTAATGCAATCGGTAACGTGTTCGGTTCTATTCGGATGACTGCCTTTTGCAGTTTGATTTCACCTAATTTTTTTTTAAAAACTTGAGGGAATTTTGAAGCAATCGTATTTAAAGAGGGAACATTCATATTTATTTTATTAATACGAACTTCTTCCGGTAGTTTTATATCAAATTCTCTAATGAAAGGCATCCCAAAAATAAGGGAATTCTCCCCTTTAACTACCCAAATAAGTAAAAATTTCGAAATATTTTTTACTTTGACTTCTACGGTACATTTACCTAGTACTTCGATTTGGATATGATTATATCCCACTAATTTATAAGCCGGTGATAGTTGTGGTCTGCCAATACGATTCCAGGTGACCTCATCAATCACACTACACGCGGCGCCGGTATCAAACTCCATAGCTAGCTGCAACTTTATCTTCGCATCGATGGTAGCTTTATTTGAAAATAACAGGCGAGGTGTCCGTGGCAGAATCATTTGTATGGCATGGGTTCTACAATCTTTCGCTATGTGGTTTGCCTTACCGCAACGAAAGCATATCACTTTCTTTTGAATAGAGTTAGGTTTGATACTAGGTCTATAATTATTATTAGGAATATAATTGTTACTAAAGTGTTTATTATTATTGAATCTATTGACGTTAGTATAATTATTATTTCTAAAATAATTATTTTTCGAACCCTGTGTTGGCTTATTTTTAATTATTTTATTAACTTCAGTCTGGGTTTCATTTTCCAACGAAGACAG
Organism: Gordionus sp. m RMFG-2023; assembly: GCF_954871325.1. Lineage (NCBI taxonomy): Eukaryota > Metazoa > Nematomorpha > Gordioida > Chordodea > Parachordodidae > Gordionus > Gordionus sp. m RMFG-2023. The sequence goes on from NC_088777.1 coordinate 16,650,884, forward strand.
CGCGATCGCTAAACGCACGGTCTCTTCAAAAGTAATATTGCCTTCGATATACTTTGACCGAAGTTCTTTGTCCAACTCAGGTAAGCCTACTCCTAGGATAAATATATCTCTTAAAAGTTCATCAAAAGGCGGTTTAAAATTACAAAGAGAACAGACAGTTTTAACCCTAATTGAAAAGTCAATAATCGTCTCATTACATCTTTTTAGCGTAAAAAAAATTTTCCTATTTACGAAAATGCTCGAACTATCCTTGAACACCAAATTTAAGCTTTTTATTAAAGTATCATAATTTATCATCTCTATTATTGAAAAGTGAAAGTTCTTAATTTTGATAAGATTGTCTGTTCCGATATAGGCTAAAAGCAGGTCTTTTTTTGTATTTAAATCTATAATATTTCTTACTTTATAAATTAACTCCAAGTTAAATAAGTAGTCCTGAATATTTACTTTTTCTTTGACGAATTCTGGAATATAGAATTTAATAGGAACTACTTCCATTGAGTCTTTAACTTTAATAGGGACTACTTCCATTGAATCTTCAACTTTAATAGGAGCTACTTCCATTGAGTCTTTTACTTTAAATTTAATAAATCAAATAAATCTTCTCTAAAAATATCGTCGCCAATGAAGTGTTTTATTAAATAAAAGTAAGTAAAAGTAAATTTAATACAAAATATCACGTATATATATATCATGAATTCAATCCTTCAGATTATGTAATTTACAAACGAAAAGTTAATATTATATTCAATTTAAATTCAATTTATATTACAATATTAATGAAATGGAAGATACCAGGGAAGAAAATGTTCTTAAGAGCCATAATACAAATTTCCCATTCCCTAGATTTGAAATTTTTTTTAAAATAAATATAAAAACCAAAACTGCTTCAAAGTTCAAAATGTAAAAAATATTTCCTCAAATCAATCCAGTTATAACCTCAAGAAACACCTAAAGGTAAATTGTCATTTTTACATTCTAAAAGTATTTATTTTATAAGACTGTTCATGCCAATAGTTTTAAGGAAATGGAGAAACATCTAAATAATTTTGGTATAGGCGACTCTACATCCAAAAAGACTAATTTAATTCAAACCAAATTAAATAATAATACAAATGCCAATATTTCTCAGAAATTGGCTGATAGTTATTGTTGATTTTATAATTGATACAGTTCAGCCAATGCCCATGGTTGATAATCCATCATTTATCATGATGATTAAAATCTATCTACTGGTACAACAATTTTATGTTGCCAGACACTAATGAATAAAATAGCAGATAACTTTAATGTGATGAAAAATGCTCTAATAGTAGAGTTATCAGAGATATCATATATATGTACCACGGCAGATAGTTGGACACATAACACAAGGTAAAAACTTATAAAATGCAACAAATTACCATAAATATTTATTTTTATTACATAATTTTTTTTTAATCAAAACGAACTATATTTTTTATAAATGTTGATTTTTATATATTTATTATACAATAACATTATATAGCAAAAAATAAAACAAATTTTTTTAAATTTTTTTTTGATAAATAGCGATTACAGTAGCGCGCTACTTTTAAAAGTAGCGATTAACTACTCTTTTATCAACTTTTTTTGCCATTTCCTATAAATTCACAAAATATTTATTAACAGGAGTACGGTTTTATCAGACAGACAGACTGGTTGAGAGTAATTTTGTTAAATTTTTTTTACCTAACTGCATTTCAACAAAAATATAGCATTTTAATGGTTTTATGTTTTTTTTTTCTAATTCGCAAATGCTTGATCTTGCATAAAATTAATTGATAATATAATTTTTTAAAACAATTTGAAGTTACGAACAAGCGATAGACACATTCACGAAATCCTGCGCTGGTTATAGCGTGGCTACTTTTATATTGGGTATTGGAGACAGACATCCAGACAATATCATGATCAATGAAAAAGGACAGGTATCATCATCATATTTTATTTTAGTTATTCCTTCCTTCTAATTTATATCTTTTCTTTTTCTCCATTTAATTTTTTGAATAGATATTTTTTTTCTCTTGACTAAAGAAATTTCGATATGTAACCACTTAGAGGAGTAAGTTTTGACTAATATTTACATTATAGGTTCAAATTTTACAATTTTGAGGAGATCATTTTTATATCAGAAGTTTGTTTGGGAGCAGAATTAATATAAGAATCAGGCTATCTTTATAAGTTTAGTATTGACTCAAAATATACAAATATAAGAATGGAGTGTAGTTTATCAGAAACCAATTAAAAAATTTTAAACCCTATTTTAATTTTAGACCCGATCCTGTTTTTGTAATTTTACAGCTTGGCTCGTAATTTTTAAAATTTCGTTATTTTGAATGATTTTACCTTAATTTTATAAATTGTTTCAAAGGGAATTTGAAAATATAACTCTTTATGATTATTATCAAAATCTGATATAAATTATTAGAACTGTGAAAACAATCAATTGACTTTAATAAAGCACTCTTTTTTATATACATAGATTATAAATTCTTCTCCGTTTTATGGCGATTTCCAGTTTACCCAGGTAGGCCAGTTTTCTCTAAGATTTTTTTTTTCCATTTCTGACGGTCCTGAGCATCAATATTTTTAAGATTCATGCTTCTCATATCCGCCGCTATCACATTTGACCATGTCATCTTGGACCTTTCTCTAGGTCTTGATCCTCCTACTTCCATCAAGGTGCATATCTTTACCCAGTCATTTTTTGCCATACGTTCCACATGCCCAAACCATCTTATTCTATTTCGTCGCATTACCACTCCAATCATTTCTATACCCAATCTTGCTCGCAATTTCTTGCTAGTTTTTCTCTCTCAGAGATACCCCACCCACATATCCATCTAATCATCCTCATCTCTGTTCTTTCTAATTTGGCTTCGTGAGTCGCTTTCATTGCCCATGTTTCGCTGCCATAAACTAAACAACTCCTCACACAGCTTACGTAAACTTTCCCCTTTAACTTCAGAGAGACTTTTTTTATTTGTAGGAATAGACGACCTCTGAACTTCTTCCAAGCTTGTTTGACCCTTGCAACAACGGCGGAATCTACACCACCATCTGCGTTTAGCATATCACCCAAATAACAAAACTTATCCACTTTTTCTAGGGTTAGCCTATTGCCAATATCCAAACCACCATTTTCTACGTTATCATTATTAAGTACCCCTTTTATGCACGATCTACAAATAAAAGTAATTTTTGATAACATCAAACTTTCTTTTTTCCCGCTACATCTATTATGTACCCATTAATGGCATCTGGTGCATTGGATTGAATTTCTAGCAACTCCTTTCCCAACACCACAAGGCCACTTACCGGATTCCTCCATCTTTAGATTTTCCCCACCAATCATCACCTTTGTCTTTGCTATATTCATTTTCAGGCCCTTTCCTTCCATAGCTATCCTCCATTTACTAATTTTATCCCTCAATTCTTCCTCACTGTTTGCCATTAATACAAGGTCAACTGCATATAATAGCACCAAGGGGAGTCCTTCACGTATTTCTCTAGCCACCACATCCATTACTAAGATAAATAATAATAGACTCAGTATGGATCCTTGATGAAGTCCTACCTTCACTTCAAAGCTTTCACTATCACCATAATCCGTCCGTACTGCTGTTTGTGCGCCCACATACATTGCCATCACTGCGATAACCAACCATTCCTCCACAAGGCCCATCTAGTAACCTCACGCGGCACCCTGTAAAATGCTTTCTTCAAGTCAACAAACGCATAATACAGTTTCTTTTCATTCACATGATACTTCTCCTGTATTTGTCACACCACAAATTGCATCTGTTGTGCCTTTCCCCGATGTAAAACCAAACTTTATTTCATCAATTTTAGTTTGTTCCCTTATCCGTTTCTCTAACACCTACTCAAATACCTTCATTGCATGTTCCAAGAGTTTAATAGCTTTGTAAGACCCGCAATCTAAAAGATCACCTTTATCTTGTATACTGGGATATACTTCTTCACTAGTCCTCGGGAATAGTTCTTCTGTGACAATTTGATTTGCCAAATTCATTAACCATTCAATCCCTAAGTCATCAGAACCTTTAAACATCTCTGATACAACCATTGTTAAACCCGATGCCTTCCCTTTTCATCTTTTTCACTGCTCTCTTTATTTCATCCTTGCCAAATTTACACACTGGACCTTCTACCTTTGCACAATTAACATTATCCCATTCATTTTCTTCGTTCAAAAATCCTTCCATGTAGATCTTCCAGGTGTTCTTAATACCATTACTATCAATCACCATTTTTCCTTCCATATTTTCAAACATTTAACACCTACAACATCTTGCCTCTTTTTTGACATCTGCTTTGTCAATCGAACCACATTTCCCATTCCTTCAGCGCATTCCATTTCTTTAGCAAACTCCTGCCTTTTTTCTTCTTGCGCCTTCGCTATTAATTTCTTAGCATTTCTTTTCGCCATCTTGTAAATATCGTTATCACTATTATCTTTACCATTATACCATTCTTTGAAGCACCTGCGTTTCTCATCCACAGCTTTCGCCACCTCCGGGTTCCACCACCAAGTCTCCTTATGTCTAGGCGGCCCTTTTGTCCGTCTACATACCTCCTCAGTTGTCATCACCCAGGCTTTCATCATTGCTTCCCACTTGTCATTTACCCCAGATGCTTGTGCCACCTCCGCCTCCTTTATTGCCAATGTCATATTGAATGTCTTGCACTCTCCTCCTTCAATTTCCAGACCTTAGACCTTCAGTAATGGCACAAACTTTCTTTTAGTGTGGCCCCTTTAAAAGTAAGATCTCCTATAACTAGTCGATGCTGATTAATACATTCCTCTCCCGGTATGACTTTCACATTTTTTAATATACATCTATCACATCTCCTTAATAACAAGTAATTCACCATACTTTTGTTACTACCCGACTTATAAGTCACAAGCTTCTCTGATTCTTTCTTAAACATTGTATTACAGAGAATCATATCCATAGCATCACAAAAATCTTAAATCCTCTCCCCTTCCAGATTTCTCAAGCCGTAATTGTACTCTCCTTCATAACCCTCACTACTCGCTCTTACATGTCCATTGAGATCACCAGTCAGGATAATCCCTCTTCATTTGCCAGTCTCGATGTCACCCCCAATAGACTGTCCCAAAATATATCTTTCTCTTCTTCACTTCTTCCAACCTGAGGAACATATGCAGAGATAATATTATATAGCATTATAATAAAAATCATCTTGATAACCATTATCTGGTTATCTAGCTTTCTCACTTCGACTACTTTGTCTACCAATTTCTCTGCACCCTAGCCTTATCATCATTACTTCCTTGCCAAAAGAATTTATACTTTTCACTAGTCTTGCTAATCATTCTTGCGCTATTTCCTTTCCACCTGGTCTCCTGTATGCAGCACACATCTATATGCCTTCTATGCAATACATCGATCATTTCTCCCGCTCTTCCCGTCATACTCCCAACATTTCATGTCGCTACCCTTACTCGATCCCCCGTAAACGGTCGTTTATAGCCGTCATAAGGTTCATTTCATGAGTCGTGGTTCCACCAGTTTCCCATCCTTCTTTTTGTCGGAGGCGGATGAGGAGGCCCACGGGGTACTTTGGGGTGTACCCCACCCATGCTTTTTTGTAACCATAGGGAAATTTTATAGCAAGATTTTTACAATCGGATGCCCTTCCTGACATCAATCCCTTTAAGTGGTTTTTACACCCCGTCGAGGAGACGGTGATCCTATTCTAGATAAGATCACAGGGAACCTTTTAGACCTCCATTAGCCGCCAAAGACTTTGCCACTCCCCCGCCACGAAAAGTCTTTAAGGTAGGATTTTGGGAGAGTCAAAGATTATAAATAATATATCAGTAATTGATTATGTGCAAATAAATGTCTTGCATTACAGATGATAATGGTTGAATTAAATAATTTACTACTTAGAAACATTTCTAAATTAATTAAGTTTTGTAAAAACTATACTTAATATCAATTAATTTTTTTATAAGTTAAAGTATTATAATTATAAAAGAAGTGCAAATTACTTTATTAGAATATATTAATCAATTTATTATAATTCATTAAAATAATAGTGGAAACTAAAACTTTAAGATATTTTCCATTTATTACAGATTGTTCCAATATTTAATAATTATTACACACAAAATTTTAGCACATATTTTAAATCACAATATATAAATCTTTTATATACAATGCATTAGTATAAAAAAGTTATAAATTATTAGATAAATAAAAGTTGCATCCTAACTAAAACGTATTAGTGATCGAGGGTTTCAATGCTAAATTATAAAATCGCCCATTTTAATTGTTGGTATTGAGCACATATGGTAAGATATAGATTGAGTATTAAAAAGTGTAGTAATGTAGAAATTACATGTATAATTGCATTATAATACATATATAGCTAATATTGATATAATGTAAATATATTATAATTATGAATTAGTATATACGTTAATTAGATATGTTTTATAATGATTATATATATATGTATAATAGTGGTAATGTTTAAATGCCTTTTATTGCTATGTAGAAAGATCTATTATAATTAAATTATATACCCGGCCTTATTATTTTTATATATATGAATGATCATCGTTGTATAAAAATGAATGTTATGAATTATTCTACATGATTTTAATCCATTTATTAATTTGGCCACGAGACAAAGAACCTGATAATATGAAATACATTATAAAATCGACATTGAAGTATTTTTTTTTTATATATTATGATATTATTTTGAACAATACGAATGATGATTAATGAATGGAACAATTATATCTGATTTAACATGAACAAAGTAATGAATATTATAATTGCTGACAAAAATTGGTTGAATGAATTTGCAAAAGATAAAAAATGATTAAATCATATGGGTGAATGATGGTATTAATGGCAAATTATTTTTGGTTCAAAGAAATAGCTAATTTGGTATGTTCATGCTAATTAAGCTAAATATAGAATGAAATTGCAGAAGATTGAAGTATATTCAAATTATTAAAAATAAGAATGATAAAAATATGATATATTTTAAATGAATAATTTTGTTATGAATATTTGGAAATCTTTTGATAATAATATAATTTATTAAGGATTTGAAATAGTGATGATATAAAATTATGGATATGGAAATTAATTTTGGGAAATTGATATCTTCGTGAAAATGGAACAATTTTATGGAAAAACTTATTACTAATGATAAAGTGACAATTACATGGAGATTGGGTTTATGAACTATGGTAATATAGACATTTGCAAAATGGATGCGATAAAGAAACCTGGCTAATTTAAACATAATTATATAAGTACTATGGGATGTTGGGTTTTCAAATCACATAACCTATGCAAAAATTTATGGGGCTTCCGTGAGCCAGAAGTGGCCCTATTTGGGTTAAAGTACTAATGATACTTATGCGATGTAGGGATATGGATATCTCGTGGGTCATCCAAGGATGAATGCGATCTCCTGGCCAGCTCGGGTAAAAACCTCGTGGGCCGTTCAAGCACAATGTCGACCAATCGACAATAGACTCGATAACGACATTTCGGTGGGAGATCTAGCATACAATGAAATCGATAAGAATACTTCGGTGGGATATCTGTCGATATTGATACTCAGGTGGGAGATTAATCTACAATAGAATTGATATGGATACTTAGGGAGATTCGTCGACATTGATGCTCCGGTGGGAGATCAATCAACAAGGAAAAGAGATTGATATTTTAGATAAAATCTATTGTATCAAGGCAGATAATATTGATGTCTTTTGAGAGTGGGTGTAAAAAAAGGTATTACCAGACGGGTAAATGGAAACCAAAGGCAACGATTTTTTAAGAGAAATATTAGGTCGTTGATGCCTCTAGGAGATGTAAGCTTCCGTTTAATTAATGAAGGGGAAATGTAGTAATGAGGATGCATTATAATACATATATAGATAATATTGAATGGAAATATGTGGTATTATATTATTTATATATATTATGAATTAGTATGTTCGTTTTAGATATGATTTATAATGATTATGTATGTACAATATCGGATGGTAATGTTATGCATAACATTATTGTTATGTAGAAAGATCTATTATAATTAAATATCCGGCCTTATTATTGTTATATGTATGAATGATTATCGTTGTATAAATGAATGTTATGTATTATCTATCCTATATGAAATTATCCCATTTATTAAAAAAAAAGGTATGTTAGAAATTGCTCGTTTTACTAGCAATAAGATTGATCAAAATATTCGGACAAAGAACATTTCAGTTAGGATGCAGCCTAATATATTGTTATTATAAACCATATCTTTTTTCAGATATTTCACATAGATTTTGGACATTTCCTTCACCACGTTAAAAAGAAATATGGGATCAAAAGGGAAAGGGTGCCATTTGTGCTAACAGAAGATTTCATAAGGGTAATAGCTAAGGGGGCTGATAATGCTTCAAGAAGCAAGGAATTTTTGAAGTGATATATATTTTTTTAAATTAAGATGGGGGGATAATAAGTAAGAAGGGAAAGAAAAGAGTAAATTAAATAAGCGAAATTAAATTTATATATAAGGTTATTATAAAATCATTCTTCAAGTAAGTGATAGACCCTTTACTGTTCCTCAAATTATATGAAGGAACTAACTAAGATCATGCAAAATCAAATAAGAGAAATACCTGGTAAATAAATATAGATGGAATTGATTAAAAAGCCATTACACTACTTGAAATGAATACCAAAAAGGATACAGGGATATTTAATAAATTCCTTTATATCTTTTTATTTAAATTTACCAAGTGATAAATCAATTTGAGAAATGCAAAATTGAATTTATTAAAAGGAAGAAAGTAGCTCACGATACTAGACATATAAATGTAATTTCACATTAGAGGCTGTGTCAAATGTAATCCTTCTATGTTATCTTTCTTCCAAAATAAAATTCTTATTACACGAACAAAATCAAGGTTTCAAGAATTGTGCGGCCAAGCTTACCTTAAGATCCGTCGACACAATCAGTTAATCCTCAAACCTTTCAACCTTATGCTAGGAGCTGGCATTCCCGAACTCAAGCACCAGTCAGATATCGATTATTTGATCAAAACCATGGCTCTCCCGGAAAAGAACGAGACAAAAGCTTTGGATTATTTTCAGAAGAGACTGGCAGAGGCCTATGGTGGCGCTTGGACTACCAAACTCGATTGGTTCTTTCACGGAATCAGACATTTTTGAAACCATAAAATTTCTTCCTTTTCTTATATCACTCGCTCTTTAATTTCTTATTGTAAGAATTTTCAAACCTAAGTTTTAAAAAATTAAGTTACAATAAAAAAATTCATTTCGAGCACCCAAAGCCAAACACAATTTTTTAACATCTTTAAAATTATTTTTATTTTCCCCTATTTATATTTGTACAAAGCACCTATAACTTCAAATAAATTTAACTAACCAGCTACATCACTATCATAGAAAACCCTAAGTTTAATTTTTTAAAATATTGACTACTGCATTTTACACCAAATTATATACAGATCTTATTTGTGTGATTTCATACAAATTTCGTACGTATTATAGCTGTTTTTATTCTATTGAGAGAAAATGTTTTTTAAATATTACGTAAAAATTCTACACATTTTGTGTCTATAGTATTTAATTTATACAATGAATTTGATTATTCATTTAATTAATAATATTTCATAGCTTTATAAATATATTATTTTAGTTAGTTAAAATATAATATTGTTAAATTAGTATTATTCAATTCATAGACTTTTAAAAATAATTATTAATTTTTTTACCTAAAATTTAAATTATTACAAAATTTAAATTTGATATTTGTTTTTACCCAATTTTTATAATAAATAAAATTTTTAAATATATAATATTATGAGTAAACAGACACAGATTATGAGCTTGATTATATTTTTAAATAAGAAATTACTTTCTTGCAATAGAACTTTAATTAAATTCAATAGCCTAAGGTTATTATTCGATATTATTCTAAATTTGTACGCACGAAGAATAAATCTAAATAAAATATGACGAGAACATTTAGCGTTGGCTAGAATACAAATTTAAGAATGATGGCGTAAGATGCCAGGATGTTAATTTTTAACAAAATTAAATGCAGCATGTACAGTCAAAACCGTTTAATTGCATATCGCTTTGTTAAATTACATTTATAATTGCCAATAGGTTACAATATCGGATAATTGCGAAATTTTTCAGGTTCCATTTATGACAATAACGTTAATTTAATAGGATAAGTGATAAAATATAAATATTTTACCGATAAAAAATTATTCGTGATCTTTTTTATATGAACTTCACCTTTATACAAGAATGGTAATTTTATTAAACAATATAATCATGTTAAAATTATTTTTAGAATAAAACAGCATTCCAAACGTTAACCCTCAAACAAAAAGGGGGGAATCATTGAAAAATTACACACTACTTCAAAAACACAAATAGCGTTAAGTTATAAATATCATGTATCCACAATTTACAGATTGGAAGCTAATAAAGCAAATATATACTCACAATTTCTAAGGAATAAACCCCCTGCAATTAAATATAGAATGAGCTGTACCCAAAGACAGAAGCAACTTTATTGGTTTGGTTTACCTAAATGCGAAGTATTGCATTCTAAATAAGCCAGTGATGTTAGAAAAAAAGCTGTTTTGGCCAAACATTCAATGAAGGTAAATTTAAGTTTTTATAATATGTATAATTAAAAATAATAAGCATTCCTACTAGCAGCTGGTTGCGGAGATTTAGGAAAAGATAGAATATAAATTTTCATTTTGCAATGAAAAAGGGAGTGCAGATTTTATTAATGCAAAGGAGAAAAAATACACTACCATCTTTAATTAAAGATTATCAAAGGAGTAATATTTACAATTGTGATGAGACATGACTATACTACCGAGCACCCAAAGGGGACCATGGAATTTAGGGGAACTCAACCACTGGGCATCAAACCAGACGAGGAAAAGGTCTCAGTTCTATTTATCATAAATGGGGATGGATCTGATAAAAAAAAATATGTTGTAGGAAAATTTAAAAACCCGTGCTTTTAAAATAAAAATTACCAGTGAAAGACTACTCTAATAAAAGCGATTGGATGAACTTTAACTTTTGAAGATATCCTAAGAGAATGGAATTCCTCATTAATGAAACAAAACAAAACTAACATTTAATAATATAAAATTAATTTTATTTTTACCAGAAAATACCACATCCCTAATTCAATTTTTGGACAAGGGTGCAATTAGGAACTTCAAATGTCATTATAGAAAGAGTATCATGAGAAAGATGATAACATTGATGGAAGGTAAGATACCACCACTTTTTATAAAAGATTTACACTTTTTGATAGCCTCTATCTTATAAAATTTGCTTTGGGTGACAAGTACCATAATCATAAAATGCTTTATTGAAGCTAATTGTTTTGATAAGTATGGCATTTGATTGAGAATCGGAGGATGATATGGCACTCACCAAAGAACAAGATAAATTTGATCCCATAAAGCTGTCAGGTATATTGGAGGATCGGGGCATTTGTAATCAAATAAGATTAGTATTGGAATGTTTAATTACTTCAATAATTTTGATTAATCTTATTTTTTATAAAAGGTTAGGAAGGCTCTGAAAAAGTTGAAGGGAATCTAGAGATATCTGATAATTTAATTACAAAAAATCTGTGAATTACAAAAAAATTATAATATATAAACCGGCATTGAAAAACTATAAAATAAATGTAAATTATAAAATATAAAGTGAATAACGATATGAATCACTTAAATGACCCAAAATTGAAATTTGAATTTTTTTAAGCCTTTAAAATATATAAAGTTTTAAAAATTTAAATGTTGGAATTAACACACAAAAAGTTTTTTAGGAATAATTGTATTTTGAATGTTTTGATTTTGAGCTAATTTTTCAATTATCTATCCTTGCTTGGTGTTAAATGCCTATGAATATTCAAAAGATCCAAATCATTCAATCTACTTTCAAAAGTTGTATTTCATAGGTATGTTTTTCAGAGACTTGCAGGCCCGGCCCCCGAGCTAATAGTCATGATCATCTAAGGACTAGGATTCACTAAGAAGGCTAGAGAATATAGTAGAAAAAGAATTATTTACTCCAGAGTCTAGCCAAATTCTAATAAAAATTTATTTTAATAAATCCTGCATTATTTTCTAATAATTATGATACATGTATAATAAAATAAGATCAAATAAAATATTCTGTTAATACACAAAGCAGGCGCGTACGCAACGGGGGGGGGGGGAGGGGGACAAATCCCGATGCCGGATTATATTTTTCAAAAATATTATTGTTAATATTAATTTATATTTGTTAATATTTATTCCTATCTCATATAGATATTTAATTACATTTATTTATCACATTCATCTACTAAGTTATTTTATCAATTAATTTCGATTTCAAGTTTTCCTTGGCGTAATTTACCTATTATTTTCAAATTTTAGAGGCGTATTATTTATTTAAATTTCTAGTCAAATAATAAATATCTCTGAAACTCTTTGTAAAGCAGGGAGAAAGAAATTGCAAGCTTGTCCAACGAGATCGAGTCTCCGCCATCAATAAGTAACAGCTTTTATAGAGTTAGAAGAGCCGATTATTAATGCTATTACTGATATCACAATGGCTTGAAGGAAATATTTCCTCAGAAGCAAGAAAATTATTGGATTCAATACTTACTCCAAATTTTTTTTCTCATTAGAATGTATTATTTAATTATACAACTATTTTATGTAATACTTTTCAAAAACATGACATTGACCAAGAACATCTTCAAAACATTAATATAGAATCAGTAGAAGAGTATTATAAAACAAATGTCCCCTCTCTTAGATACATTTATAACCCAAATAAATGAATGGTTTTTAATTCATCATGCAGCATTTACAAATCTGCAGATATTACTTCCACAAAAGCCTTTCCAACTTTTTTCAGAAAATGATAGAAAAAAATAAATATTTGTTAGATATTTATCATGAAGATGTTAAAATATCTTATGATGCCTTATTAGCTGAATAACTATGATTAAAAGATTAATGGTTGATACAGTCCCAAAAAATGCTATGGATGCTTTGCAGTATTTCAAACTTATTTTAGATTATATTTTCAATGCATTAAAATGGTTATAAATATTAGTAACTACTATGGTTGATACAGTCCCAAAAAATGCTATGGATGCTTTGCAGTATTTCAAACTTATTTTAGATCATATTTCCAATGCATTAAAATGGTTATATATATTAGCAACTCTTCCCATTAGTAAACTAATGAGAGAACACTCTCTTTTTAAGAAGAATAACAGAGCCCTGCAGAGGTACCATTTGCAGGGCACGGCCAAGATTTTTTTAAATTTTTTTTCGGCACGGGTTTTTTTTAAAAAAAATTTCAGGCCCGGTCCGGCTTTTTTGAAAATAAAATTTTCAAGCCTGGCCCGAATTTTTTAAAAATAAATTATATTTATTTTTGATTTTTATAGCTAATAATGGCGATTTCAAATATTTGGTTTTAAAATATACAGCTCGGCCCGGATATATTTTTTTAAAAAATTGTCAGCCCCAGCCCTGATGTTTTTTTAAAAAAAAATTCGGGCCCGGCCCGGGTATGTTTAAAAAAATTAAAATACGGATTGGCTCGGGGGCCGGGCCTGCAAGTCTCTGAAAAACATACCTATGAAATACAACTTCTGAAAGTAGATTGAATGATTTGGATCTTTTGAATATTCATAGGCATTTAACACCAAGCAAGGATAGATAATTGAAAAATTAGCTCAAAATCAAAACATTCAAAATACAATTATTCCTAAAAAACTTTTTGTGTGTTAATTCCAACATTTAAATTTTAAATACTTTATATATTTTAAAGGCTTAAAAAAATTCAAATTTCAATTTTGGGTCATTTAAGTGATTCATATCGTTATTCACTTTATATTTTATAATTTACATTTATTTTATAGTTTTTCAATGCCGGTTTATATTATAATTTTTTTGTAATTCACATTAATTTAAAATTGTGTATTAGAAAAGTTATTAGTCCTAATAAATTTATGGTTAGTTTTTTTAATTAACAATTATATTTCTTAAAAAATTTTATTATCCCCCCCTTTTCTAGATCAAATCCTGCGTACGCGCCTGACACAAAGCATTAATAAACTTTCATTCTGACCTGTTAATACATTTACATTAATAGTATTAAAATTCATAAATTTAATTATTTTTTATTTTAAAATGATTAGTTTATTTTGTAGAAGGTAATGAAAACTCTAAAATAGTGAAAGGAATCTAGAGATATCTGATAATTTAATCTAAAAAAATCAAGCTATTTATGGATATACCTTTTTTGAAAAGGCACAGGATAATCCAAGGGAACATGTTCCCTAAGTAAGCTAAAGAATAGAATAATAATATTAATCATCAAGTCTTTGATAACTCTTATCACAAAAAAAAATTATCTTTATTTTATATTCATATTATGTATACTGTAAAATAATTTCAGTAAGTCACTGAAACTTGGGGAAATTTTTAATGTTATTTTTTATTTAATTATTTATTTTTAATATTTTGTTTTATTAAAAAATAATAATTATCCGATCGATCATGTGTGGCTATAGGTGGAAATTTTTTTTTGTGAAAATTTTCACAATTCTTTAATTTTACATTAAAATATTATTTGAAAATTTTAAAAGACATGTGCTATATTGGATACTGCTAAGTTAGGACTATTAAATCAAATACTAGATAATTAATTAATTTATTCGAATAAACATAATATGTAAACAATGATAATATAAATATATATAATTTTAAGGTAAAATAGTTCTATATAAATTTATATCCTTTAAAAATTTAATTTACTTACGAAATTAACAATATATATATATATATATATATGTGAGAGGAAGATTTTCTTCCAGTTCTGGGGATGCTCGCCTTAAGATATCTCCATAAACTCTCAATACCTTAAATATAGGTCGATATGTCATTTGGGTCTATTAAGTTTCTGCTGTGATTGACCAAGTAATGATCATATCTATTTTTATTAAGATTGTTATAACTTGAAAAAAATATTAAATTTTAAGATTTATCAATATTTTATAGTTAAATTAGTATGGACGAGCTTACTGATTATGCCCAGAAAGGTCTCCTTATTTATTTTTTCATTTTCAACAATAAAATACTATCATTCCTTGATATCTCATTTACAACCTAAATGATATTTGATTTTGAAATCCTCCCTGTGTTATTTTTCCCTTTAAAAATATGGGATTCGTATACTTATATCACATGTCCAGGGCCCCCTTTTTTTTCAAAAGATGCTGCCTGTGAATGGGCAGAAAAAATTTCTAAATATTGCATAAACTTATTGACAAATTTTATAGATATATTTTACCATTTTTCAATAATACTTTTTGCCAATCCAATTAAACGAAGACTGTCACTTATAGAAGTCCTGTGGACTCAAAAAGATATAATAGATGATTAATTTTTTTCACAGGAAGATTAAAATTTTCAGATATAATGCTTAATTAATAAAATAAAACTTAAAAATTAATACAATATTAAACTCTTGCATATAGATTAGCTTTGAACATGTTGAGCATATTACTCTATAAGATGCAGCATTTTTCTCATATTTCATATTATAACAACAACAACTGTGATTAATAAAACATGATCTTTTAAAGAAGCCATGGTTCTTGTATATAAAGTTATGATTTCGATAAAATTAATGTAATCAATAAAAAGGGGGAAAAAATCTGTTAAATTTAAAAAAATATTATACGTTAAATTATATTTAAAAAATCAACTAATGGGCACAAAAATTTTGAAATATCAATAATTATCCTAATTCAACGAAAAAACATGCAATTCTTAAAACTTTAATTATTATTACATCTAAAAAATTCCACCAATATCCACTCGATCTCATATTTAATATTCTTTAATTAAAAAAAATATAAAAAAAATAATAATATTATAAATTTTCCCGAGTTTCAGACTTACCATAATTTCCAATCAAATATTATGGAAATTAGATCAAAACACTTTTAATAAAC
This sequence comes from Gordionus sp. m RMFG-2023, assembly GCF_954871325.1. Taxonomy (NCBI): domain Eukaryota; kingdom Metazoa; phylum Nematomorpha; class Gordioida; order Chordodea; family Parachordodidae; genus Gordionus; species Gordionus sp. m RMFG-2023. The sequence continues at coordinate 16,667,021 of NC_088777.1, forward strand.
TTAAACAGGCCTGGCCTGTTTTTTATTTATGTTTTTTTAATTAGCTACTAGATATTTTAAAAAAATTAACAAAGATTAAGGAATATAAGAATTTCTTTATTGTATCATATAAATAAAATTTAATTAAAGATAAAAAAAAGTTGACTTTACATGTATAAAGTCTACAATGTTTAAAATAATTTATTAAAATATAGTATTTATAATAATTATTATTTGAATAATGTATCTTTATATTTACGCGGGTAAAATCAAATTCATATGCTTAAACATGGAGAAAGTTTTATAATTTATGTTTTTTATTTGATTTGAAACCTTTTCAAATTTAAATATATATAGTTAAGACATTAATTAAAAAATGTATTTAGTACTAAGTTTGATGGTTTATATGCTTAAAATATACATAGATGATAAATACTTTTATGAAAGACACAAACTAATTTTAATTTATAAATTATTAAATTTTTAATCCTATAATTGGGAAAAATCGGATAAATGTAAATTTTTCTAATATTTAAGTCCTAATTCGCAATTAAACGAGTTAGACTGTAGTTGTTTTACTTAAAATTGATTTTTCAAATAATTATCATAATCAGTAATTATTATTTTTATGGTTAATAAAAATATGACTATATAATTTATCATACTAATAAGTTAAAAATATTTGTAATTTCAAAATATAATTATAGTGCAAACTTGTAGAAAATTTTAGTAATATCATTAAAAATATTGAGTAAGAAAAAATATTTGATATGTGAGAAATATGGGTATCTAACCCTAACCCTAACCCTAACATGATTTTTAATAAGTTTAATAAGTATTATTACAATGACTTACAAATATTGCTAGATTGACGATTCATTCATTAAATGTATTTAATTTCCATAAATCTTTCATCGCTTCGTTTTCTTCTGTATTTTATTTAAAAAGATTTAATTAGGTCCTTGTTCTGATTATGTTTCCATATGTTAAAATATGGATCTGGAAACCATTCCGATATCGAAATTAATATTTAAGAATATTCGATTTTACAAATTATTTACGGTTAGTGCATTTTTCCTAGGGTATTTTATTATTATCATTATTACTTATTTTATTTAAGATTTAATAAGCTCCTTGCTCTGATTCTGATTCCATATGTTGAAACATAGATCTCGAAACCATTCCGATATCGAAGGCCCATTAATATTTAAGAACATTCTATTTTACAAATTATTTGCGGTTAATGCATAGGGGTATATATAATTATCATTATTATTTATTTTTTTGATGCTAAAAGAATAAATATATACATAAAAAAATATAACCCTTGATAAAGGTGATATTTACTCTTAAATTCGCTCAATAATTTACATGATAAATTTATAAGATGAAAGCCCCTTTTATACTCGGCAGCACTGCAGGATGAAGTATTCATAGAAACGAAATTTTACAATTTTTATTATGAATTATTTTATAGATATATTATCCAAGCCCTTCTTTAGGAACTTGGGCTAATTATTTTTTTGAATAAACAGTATTTCGGAAAAAATTTCTAAATCAAAATAGTAATTTTATTAAAAAAATTAAGTTATTTTACCCTCGTTTTAAAAACTATTCAATAGACAGGGCTGGATGATGCTTACTAGATAAATTATATGTATTTTTATCTTACTAGTTTTTTAAAATTTTTTATTGATCTTTTTAAATAAAAGTTTAATTTCTGAGTGAGCAACATCTGTAAATATTCACCAACATAATATTTATATGATCATGAATATTATAATATAAGGGTTTATTTTAATAAACTTACTGCAATATTGTTAAATCGGCTTAGTCATACCAGTCAAAAAAAAAATTGCTAACCCGTGAGGCACAGGTCAGTTTTTTTTTCAATGAGCTATTAATAGGTCTAGCTCTTCATCGAGGCTTAGATGATGTTCACATTTAAAATTTAGGTCTAATCCTTTTTGTGCTTTACAAAATAAAAACTGTTAAAATGGAGCTACTTATTATCACTTTAGGGTGTGAACACTATATGCCTTAAAATTTCCAATTTTCTGTGGGGTTTATAAATTATTTAAAATAATTTTAATGGGTGTAAAGCCCCACTTACTGTATTAATAAAAAGAAAGAGGATTCAAGTATAACTTCATAAAAAATATTGACATTTTGATAAGAAAGGAGCTCAATATAGGCCTTAAATAAAAAAAATAGCAGGAGAACTTAGCCCTCCCCTCAGTAATACATCCTTGATTTTAAGTAATTACATTATTGGACGCATACATATATTTAATCGGGAGATATTCTTACTAGAATCGATGCCCTATATTTGGACACTTGCTTAATTACGTTGTGTTCTTTATTTCTGATCAAAGAATATTTTAGGGGTTCTTGATTTATTTTAATTACAGAATTTCGATAATTCGCTGCTTTTTAAAGTTTATCATGATGACCAGCTGTTTGTCTAGTTACGTTAATTATACAAATATTTATAAACATTGTTTACGATTAACAAATTCTATTAATTAGCCCTTATTTTATTTTAATTATAATGTTTACCCCCATTATTTCACAAATTTAATTTTTTTTAATTATAATAAATAAAGAATTAAAATGGAAAGATGAAATACACACTACTGATAGATGAGAGTTGTGGGGTTATGAAAACACAAATCTTTGATACTGATAACAAAGAATTGCTGGTAAAATGATACTAATTTATAATGAAACTTTTTTTATAAATTTTTTTTCTATATATTATGACAAAATCTTTTATTTTTATAATTAATAAAATTTGATAAAGAAATTTTTTTGAAAAATAACTTTTTATAGGCAATAATATATAGAAATACATCCATTAATTGATATCTTATATAGTTTATTTGTTATAATAATTCTAAATTTATGTAGATATCAGGGAATTTTAATTTAAAACATTAGATTATAAAATGCCACCAATCTATACATTATAGTTTGAATAAATTTTATAATTTAATAATGATTTTTATGTTGTGTTGTCAATTGGTAAGCTTACTTTTGTATATGATAAAATACATCTTTATTGATAGTAATAATAATCATATAAAAATATAAAAAAAAATTAAATATTTATTAGAAAATTTAATAATAAAATATCTCCATGTTCTAAAAATGATGTAAATGAACATCATTAGAACTTTGATATATATGTTTCATAATAATAAGTTTAGCATTTCCATTATACCAATTTTTCCCTTAATAAACTAACTTATTCTTCATCTATACCTATTATTACCATAGGCTTTTACAAACCAAAAAAAAATGGGTTCCACTACATAGTTTTACATTATAAATAAAATACATTTTATGCAAGTTTGTTAATCAATCCTTTTAAAAGGATCCAATCCTGATCATGATCTTTTCAAAAAAGGATCTAGGTACATCTTTTTGAAAATAGGATCACGTTGTTTTATAAATAGGATCACGTTGTTTTATAAATTTCCAAAAAATTTATGGTCAATGCAAAATTAAATAATATAAAAATAAATTAAATATAGTGTAAATTTATTGTAATAGAATAATATAACAATAATAAATATTTATTTATAATTAAATTTATCTAAATCATTATCATTCAAACATCCACGTATTTCATTTAGAACTTGTGTTAGCTTTACTAAGCAAGCACTCCACAAGAGCTCTTGATGTCAATGGTTTGTTATATTCAATAAATTTTTGTTTAAATTTACATAAGTATTAAAAATATTAATTGAATCATCATTTCAAGAAAAAAAAATTATTTGAGTTTTGCAAGGAATTTTTCTCAAAAAACTATTAATTTCATCTACAATTATTTGAATAAACACCCTATGACAAATAAAGTGACATAAGATGATGGATCTTTAATCAATCTATGTATTAAATATATGATTGCATCATCCTGCACTTCTGTAAAGTACATCACACTGAACAATTTAGTAGTTGGTTCATTAATTTCTAGGCGGGCAAAAAAATTGGATGGGGAGGGGGTATGAATAGGTTAAAAATATTTTTAAAACATTGAGCAGAGTGGGGAGGAGTGAATTTAAAAATTTGAGCTAAATAAGCAGAACATGTTAAAAATGATTTTTTTAAACTTTATAATATTGCAGATTACATAAGTTTAGTATTAAATATATTAAAATAAATAAAGAGCCTTCAACCAATAAAATAATTTTAGACATTGGGTGGCAGGTTAGGCAAATTTATTGGATAAATGGGTGGGCAGGTGAATTAAAAGAAAACCATGGCGGTCAGGCAAAATGAGTTATTTTTTAAAAACAATGGACAGGTAGGTTAGACCAATTTATTGGAATGGGTGGGCAGGTGAATTAAAAAGAATCCATGGCTGTCAGACAAAACGGGTATTTTTTTAAAAAACAATGGGCAGGCGTTTAGTCTGAAAAATCGCCCATTGCAGACCTTTATTACTTTTAGCAGATTCTCTTATCCCTGTCAATTTACAGGGCCCATTCTTGCAAATAGTCAATTTGTTTACAAACTGTTCTTAACTGTATTATGACTTTCCGCCGGCATGAGGTCGTTTTGTTTTGCATCTAAGCTAACCAATTCTTCAAGCTCAATTAGACTTTCCATTATTTCCCTACTTTGTCATTTGAACATGCTAACTCTTTGCATATATTTTATCCTGCATAATCAATGCTTGTTTTTACCTATGCCCAGCATCATTTTTGTAGAGCATTATTACATGTCACTATGTTTGTTCACACGATCTATCTCACAGAATTTTCGGAATCTGAGTCTGAGTCTTATCCGCCAGGTGTCTTTGACTTTGCAGAAAGTTCTCTCAGCTTGTTCATATATTTTTTAATGATACATTTTGATATGGCTCTGAATAATGTTCTTTTATTGAAAAACAACTGAAACTCCTGTGAAATAGATTGTAAACGATTGTTCAAAATAATTCTAAGCATACCACCACCCCTCTAGCCTTCATATAATTTTGTCTGCAGGTTATGATTTTAAATGAACTGCCTTCATCCATTTTGAATACGAATTTCCTGAAATTTACCAATAAAAAGTCTAATAGTTAAATAGGGTTAACAGTCTGTAAATATTTTGACGATTTGCGAGGGCGGGTGGTTATCGCCACTCAATCAATCGATAGGGGTAAAAAAATCTGTCGAGAAGGGAGAGGTATCGGAAATCATCAAATTAACAATACCATTCTCATTGTTCTGTACGATACTCTCCATGGAAACTCAAGGTGATGCACGACTCATAAAGGATAAGTTGACTTAATAGTTAATTTAGGTAAGATATAGAAAATTGCTAAATAAAATTATTTTTTAGAACATGGAGACATACTATTATTTTTTAGAATATTAATATTTGTTTTTTTTAAATACCTTTTTTAACATGATTGTTATTTAAATAAGTTATTCAATCATCTACAAAATCATGAGGTCATACCGGACCCAGTCCATAGATCAAATAAAGGTCAGCGATATTCCACAGAATAAAATAAATTAAAAAATTTGGCCCAGAACTGTTCTACAGTTATAGATATAAAAAAACCAAGTCTAGCTCTTTAGAATGTTATCTTGAGGAAATAATATGCTTTCATATATATTTAAATTGTCTAATTATCTCCTTTTTTTTATCTTAATAAATAAATTTATATAAAAAAATGATTTTAATGTTACCACTTTATTAGTATAGTATATTTAGTTCATATTTATAGTATTTTCGATTGATATTTTTGTATTACCTTTAACATATATTAGTAGTTTAGCCAAATAATATATTTCATTATTGTATTTTATTATAAAATCCCATAATTGTTGTGTAAGCAAATTCACAAGATAATGCCAAAATATTAAAAATAAATATTTTACAAAAATAATAAAATAAACAATATTTATCCCCAATGACCAGTAGTTTCTATTGTGTAATACTTCCTTCAGCTTCTTGACTTCTATCATTTTCTTTCCTCTCCTTTAGCTTCATTTCATCGTTATTGTTTACTACGTCCCCTTTGTTTACTTTCGGTTCTCTCTTCTACTTCGTACTCTTCGGTTAAAATATTTTCGGTTCTTTTCCTTAATTGATCAATATGACGTATAATCGTTTTACCCTCTATACTTTATATCTTAGTCCGTTTTAATAATGGCTTCATTCCATTTTTTCTTTATTATTGTAAATGCGCGACCACATTTTTTTCATTTATCTCGAATTTTTGTGTAGTATTCTAACTTCTCTTTTATGTTCCCCTGTTCTAATATATGGTTTAACAATCCTCTAGGTAATTTTGTATTATTTCAGCGGTACTTTGTTAATTTTCTGTCCCGAGTATATTTCGGTAATTGTAGAAAAAAAGAGCTAAACTGTTTTATAAATACCCCTCGTTTCTTTCCAATAATGAATTTGAAATGGCCCAGCATAATCAATATGTAATAGGTGCCATGCTTATGATAGTTTTGACCAATTTTGAGTTGATGTCTTATGAGGCATATTGTGTTGTTCCTGGCATTCTCTACATTTTTCCACCCATGTTTCTATATCTTGGTTTATATTAGGCCACCACACGTACTGTCTTGCTCTCATCTTCATTTTTACCATTTCAATATGTCCTTAATGTATCATGTCTAACACGTTTATTGTTGTGGTATTATCATGTTAGTTTTCCATAGTAAACAACCTCTCTCTCTCTTTTGTGATTTCCTCTCTTTGTCTAATACTCCTGCATGTTCGTATTTTATAGGCCATCCCTCTATTGCATGCCTGTTAGTGAGTACCTCATCTTGTATTTTCTTTCAATTTCATTTGCACTCATTGGTGTTTACCTGTATTTAATCTAGTATTTCTTCTTTTGATATTGTGGTTCCCTGCATAGGTTATTGAGATAGCCTGTCAGCATTGGCTATTTGTCGACTACTTTTGAATCCTATTTCATATTGTTAACCTGCTAATAATATAGTCCATCTTTGTATTCTGGCAGTGGATGTTTTGGGCATATCTTTTCTTAGATGAAACAAACTCATTAATGGCTTGTGGTCTGTTAAATTTGAACTTTTTTCGATATATAAATTCTTTGAATTTTGTAAACCCAAATATGATGGCAAGAGCTTCTCTTTCTATTTGGCTATAATTTTTCCCTTACCCCCTTCTATATGTGATATTACTGCCACAATTCCTATGGCTGACACATCTGTTGCTAATATAATAGGTAATTTCTGATCATAATTTTGTAATATTGGATACTACTATTTCTTTATTTTTTTTATACGCCTCTTTGCATTCATTTGTCCATATCCAAACTACTGCCTTTTCTAATAATTTATATAATGGTTTGGCTTTGTCTGTAAAATTTGAAATAAATTTTGAATATTATGTTTCTGATTCTAATTGTTTTAAGTTAGTTGGTTTTGGTGCTTTTTTTTACTTCGTATTTTTTTCTGTAGTTGTAATCTCGTTTTTTGTATATTGTGTTCTAAGTACTTGACATTTTGTTTGAAAAATTTACATTTTTCTATCTTTAGTTGATACCATTTTTGTCTAGACATTTTACTACCTTTTTTAAATTTGTTTCGTGTTTCTCTCGTTATTATAATATCATCTAAATAACAAGCTACTCCTTCAAAACCTTTTAATAAATTATCGATGACCCGAAATTGTACTGTAGAAGACGATATCCCAAAAGGTAGTCTTGTATATTTAAATAATACTCTACGCGTATTTATTACAAGATATTTGTGTGAGTCTTCCTCCATTTTAATTTGAAAATAGGCATCTGAGAGATAAATATTGAAAATTTCTCTCCTTTTTCTAAACTGGCTAATAAATCTTGGATTCTTAGTATTGGGTACGAATCAATATTAATATTTTGATTTATAGTTCTTTTAAAATCCCTGCAAATTCATAATGTTTTATCTTTCTTTTGAACAATTACTACAGGTGATGCAGTGAATGAATATTTTTTTCTATTACTCCTCATTTTAGCAATCTGTCTAAATTTCTTCAACCTCTTCTTTTAATGCGTATGGTACGGGATGTTTTACTGAAATTTGGTTCTCGTTTTTCATATATATTTGTGCCTTAAAATCTTTTAAAAAGTTCAATTCTTTGGTAAATCGAGGAAATTCATTTTTTATATTAATGTTATTTATTTGTATGGCCCCTTTAGGTATTTCAGTCATCATTGGAAATTTTAATTATCCATTTCCATTGATTTTTTAGAGGTCTGATATCACTGTTGTTTATTTTGATAACCACCCAAAATTCTAGATTATATCATTTGTAGTATTATTAATAAAATTCACTATTTATTTTCTACAGACTCGAGCATTGTGCCCAATTTTTGTTTCATTTATATCAAGTAGCATCCTTGAAAGGACAATTTTTTCTTCTATGGTTTCCGCCGAAGGAGTGGCAGGGATTTGGTTTTTTCTAACTCCTATTATAATTATTATATTGTTTTGAGTTTATCATTATTAACCTTTTTAATTATATTTTTATCATATCTTCTAACTGATCAATTGTAGTTTCATCTTTTTGAATTAATTTTGTGTTCTTTATAGCTGTTTCCACCGCAATAGCTATTTGAATAGCCTTATTTATATTCAAATCATCCTCGGATAATGACCTTTGTAATATTTTTGAATTTTTTAGTCCAAATATAAATTTATTTCTTAAAGCAGTATTCAAATATCCATTCAATTGATAATTTTCGAAGATTCTATATATAGTCTATTTTTTCATTTTTTTGATTGTATAGATAAAAATTATATTTTTCTATAATTATATTAGGTTTGAAATGAAAAAATTTGATTAATATATTATCTATTTTTAATACCATTTTTTACAGGATTATAAGATACACATAAATTTACCAGTATTTTGTAAGTATCACATCCTACTGTTAATAACAGTGATTTTTCATGTGATGATTAACCTTGGTTGTATGTTTTTAAATTCTTTAAGTCTTACCATCTTTGTAACACAAGCTTGAATCTGTTAGACTTTTTGCGTCATTCCTAAAGTATATTTAATTCATATTAGTATTTTCAACAGATATTTTTGTATTACCGTTAACATATATTAGTAGTAATTTAGCCAAATTATATATTTCTTTATTGTATTTTATCATAAAATTCCATTCTTTTTGTGTAGCAAATTCACAAGATTTCCAAAATAATAAAAATAAACATTTTATAAAAAAATAAAATAAACAATTTAATACATAACAATTAGATCAGTGTATATGTATATCAGAGACCTGCAGAGGTACTATTTGCACGGCCCCGATCCGGATTTTTTTCAAAAATTTTTTTCCGGCCTTGTCCAGCTCGAGATTTATATTTTCAGGCTCGGCCCGGATTTTTTTAAAATACATTACGTTTATTTTTAATTTTTATATAATGGCGATTTAAAATATTCGGTTTTAAAATATACGACCCCACCCGGGTATTTTTTAAAACAAAATTTTCGGGCCGGTCCGGCCTGGGTATATTTATAAAATTAAAATATGGCCCGACCCATATACTTGGGCCGGTTTTGGTCTACAGGTCTCTATTTATATATAAAATCAAGGAAATAATAAATAAAAATATTTGTCCAAGCCCCTCCCATTAAAAATTTCAATCGTTTTAACCCGGCTCCGATATCAGTCCAGGGTCTAATTGAATTCGAGCCTTCCCTGCTCAGTCCACATTTAAATTTTATTTTCCTTCAGCTCATGTTCTTAGCTTAGTTCCTCTGCTAAATCAATGAAGGGTTAATTGTCTAAATATTATAGATATCATCAATTTTTTTATACTACTGGAAAATAAATAAAATAATAGGATTGCACAGGCTATAGAAAATGCAAGATATCTACTTACGCGTCTTATTGTTTGAGTGTAATACTTTTCGGAATTCCTTGGCTAATTATTTTCCTAAAACCGGTTTGGAAAATTCGATTTACATACAAAAAATGCGGTTTCGAAGATGCGGGATGTGTTATATTAGAAGATGTATGTAATTTTAACTTAAAACTCGTATATTAATATTTTGAAAGATATTTATTTACCTAATAAGTAAAGTAAATATAATAATTAAAATGTTTCGATAACTCACTGAAACTCGGGGAAATTTTAAAAATTATTTTAAATATTTTTTTTTATTTAAAAAAAATAAATATGCGATCGTGTGGATATGGGTGAAAATTTTTTGATGTAATAATAATTCAAAGTTTCATTACTCAAAAGTTTTAAGAATTTCATTTTTTTTCTTGTGAAAATTTTCACAATTCTTTAATTTTATGGAAAAGGTTTGTGCTATATTAATGAGGACTATAATTTTTTTTTGTGAAAACTTTCACAATTCTTTAATTTTACATTAAAAATAGAGTATAAATATTTAAAAATTTTAAAAGGCGTGTGCTATATTGGATGCTACTAAATTAGGACTATTCAATCAAATACTAGATAATTAAGCAATTTATTTAAATAAACATAATATATAAACTGATAATAGATATATATAATTTGGAAAAAAATAGTTTTATATAAATTTATATCATTTAAAAATTTAATTAATTTACTTAAATTTGACATATTTTTAATATTACCAAAATAAGAATATTCACGTATATATAAATGAGAGGAAGATTTTCTAGTGTTAAACGGCTCGTTTTGAGCCGATTTTTAAAAACGGCTAACTCAATATTTTAGCCAGAAAAATATTGCCTAAGCCTCAAGATTTCGAAAATATATGTCTAGACATTTGTTCCTTCTATGAGCAAAATCTTCAGGCTTGGGTAATATTTTTCTGGATGAGGTATTGAGTGAGCCGTTTTTAAAAATCGGCTCAAAACGAGCCGTTTAACAACACTAAGATTTTCTTCCGCCTTAAAATCCCTCCATAAACGCTCAACATTGAGTTGGTTCGATATATCATTTGGGTCTATAAAGTTTCTGCTGTGATTGACCGAGTAATGGTCATATCCATTTTGATTAAGATTGTTATAACTTGAAAAAATATTAAATTTTAAGATTTGTGCGATCGCATATTTGTTATTTTTTAATAAAAAAAATAATATTAAAAATTTTCCCGAGTTCAGTGAGTTACCAATATTTCTTGTGAAAATAAATTTAATAGTGATTTTGTAAGTGTATTGATATTCATTATTTCTTTATTTTTAAAATAAAAACTAAAACCGAGTCTTATTCTATTTGATTTTAATATTAAATTTTTTAAAATTATATACTATTTTTCGATCCTTAAGACCTCGTTTATAGTAAGCGCCTTTGGGTCAAGCGATGCGACACACATCGTTGAGTATTTTTTAAAAGCGAGCAATTATCGGTAAAATTTATGACTGCGTGAAGCGAGCTTACTATAAACGAGGCCTAACATAGAAGCTCAAGGTTCTAACTACTATATGTCTTAAGGAATTAATTCAGGACTTATGGTTCATTGAGCCCTGTTTCTATCAAATTTTAAAAACTTTAATCAATAGCGCAAGATTTTTAAAAATTTAGAATTTTTACCGGACTATTTCTGACAATTTTATCATAAATTTTTGTTTATTTTTAAAAAAAATTTAATGAGTACGATACCGACATAATCAGGTTTTTTAAAATTTAAGTTTTAAAGATTTGCTAAAATCCCAGATTTTTCTAAACTATGAGACACATATCTCTTCTCGGAATTAGTTAACTTCAGGATTAAAATTTACCTTACGTTCAGTGATTTTGAGCCATCTTTTTTATTTAAAATCTTGAATATAGACCACAATTTGTTAAAATAACTATTGAAAATGAAATAAAAATTTTATAAGATGTTTTCTAATTTTTATAATCTTTTTGCCGATACGATCGGGTATAAAATTTTGGAGAAATAAAGGATAACACACGTGAAATTCAAAATAAAATGTCAACTCTAAACCAAGGGATATTTATTGACCATCTAGTTTTTAGTGGGGTTGGTAAAAATCGTGATTTTTTAATATAAAAATTAATGAAATCTCTATTTTGATTTAAAATTGATACTAAAAAAAATCATAAGCCTTGGTAAAAAATACCTCATTAATCGATCATACTGTCGAATTTATGAATAACCAGTGGCGCTTTTACAATTTCGGAGGGCTCAAAAAAAATTTTAGATATAAAAAAATTTCCAATTTCGGAGGCTCAAAAAAATTTTAGATATAAAAAAATTTCAAATTCTCCTTCCCCACTAGTGACACCACTGCGAATAACCGGTTAAATTAGAAATATTAAATTGACTTAAAAGCATTAAATTTTATTAGTTATGTTATCAATATTAATATTTGATTTATAATAATTTTAATATATTCTAATTCTTGTATAAAATTTAATTAAAATTTTTAATTTTAATACTCACAATGTTTGTTATTGTTTAATTGAATTAATATTTTTATAAACTAGAATTACTAATAGTAAATTGCATCTAAACTATTCTTAGTATCAGCAAAATATAATCTGTTTTGCCCGGTCCGGTTTCAATTTTTTGCTAAGGTTAAATTTTACTATCGGATGATGGGTGTACTGCTTCAAGGCGATTTGGTTAATTAGCTAAATTAAATTTATTCGAGATTATCTTATTTAATTCTTTGTGGCCTTTTAAAATACAAGCACGCTAGGTTACGTCTATCCACTCTTTCTTCCAACCCTTACATTTATATGGCAGACATATATATACATATCCTATGGAGCTGCTAATATACTTTTGAAATATACACTACTAAATATACTTAAATTTCTAGAATAAAACCGGCCACAAGTATGTCATTCCATTGAAGATCATTTTTGTGGATTCTCAATCAGAAATGTAAACAAAAGATCATTCTTTATTTTGATTAATTTTATTAAAATATGATATTAACCCTCTGCTAGTTTTTAAGCTTTTTAAAATTTAATTTGTTTAAATATAAGAATATATTAAAACTGGTAGCATAAAAAAATTTATTATTGTATCTGTGATGTTAAAATTTCAATAAGTGCCTTCAATATTTTACTTATAGTCATTCTAATTATTATTATTATTAAATACCTTACATATAACTTTAGTTTGTGTCAATTACTACCTCAAGATATTGAAATCAAAAAGAAAAATTGCAAATTTAAAAATGTTAGCAATGATATATCTACATACCTTGAAGCAGACGATTTTGAAGTTCGACATGATTATATCGATCCTAAAGTTTAAAAAAAATTATGTTTATAGAAAATCATAAAATGCATAGTTTTTATTTATTTTACATTCTTTTTAAAATTTTTTTTATTTTTTATAGACGGGGTCCTTCAAATTTATCTATTTTGATTTCCACTTTTCCCGTTTCTATTGGAATCCTCATGCCCAGAACTTCCAAAGATTAGAGTATAAAATTTATTTACCATGGAAATATTTTAAATATTAACATCGAGTGAATGCAGAATTATAATTCTTTGTATTTTATACATTTCGCCGCGAATTTGCGCTAACTGTGAATGCAGAATTATAATTCTTATCACCAAGGTTTGATACATTTTTTAAAAAAAATTTTCAACTTTCGTTTTTATTTAGTCTGCCTTTTTTAAAAAATATCATTGTTTTAGAGGCATAGACAAAAAGTTACTGTGTTATCAAATAGTTGAAGATTATTCTCATGGCTTAATTCCTCAAGAACGTGTTCAAAGGTCAGTTATATATTTTTTCAAATTTTACTAATTAAGTAATATTTTGTAATTATAAAATAAGCATTTATTTTTATATTTGGCTTTAACATATTTTTAGATCTCACATATTCGGTCCAAATGAAATAGAAATTGAAATAAAATCCTATTTCACCTTATTTTTCGAAGAGGTATTGTAATGCTTTATTTTTTATTATAAATATAATATTCCCCCTTTTCTAACTTGAGTCGGACAAGTATTATCTTAATTAATAGGCAATATATTTTTTAACCGAACATTTTTAAAATTACTTAGGTCGGTACTCCCTTTTATCACAATTTTAAATTGTATAATGCGCATATAGTCATTTTTCAAATACTTAATATCCTTTTTACAATATTAATCGGATAGGGGACATTAGGCATTTAAAAAATGACATTGGTTACCAAAAAAATCCATATATGTTAGCGTTATTGTGTTATTTTTTCAGCTTTAAATAATTTTTGAAGCGCATTTTTTGAATTAAAAAAATATGATTTTGCTTGAAATATATACTAGCATTTGTATAAAACATACTCTGTAATTTTTAGAAAATTTTGCGAATTTTTGAAACTTTTTTATATAAGTTATAAATTACTCAAAAAAAGTTAACGACAAAATTGCTAAAGTTCATAGGGTAGGTGTAATATATTTCGGGTAAAATCAGATTTTTAAAATTAAAAAAAAGTGTTACGAATCATTTAAAGTTGAAATAACAACACAATGACACCAAAATTAAGCACTCATATATATTTTAAAAAAATAATGGGTTAGATATGCTCATATTAGACATATTCTATTAATTTCTAATCTCTTATTTAAAAAAAACATAACATGAATAGATAGTCTCTCCATTTTACGCATTTCAAATTTTCAGCGTCGTCTTATGGCTCTGCGATCATTATTATTATTACGCCTCTTGTATAATACTTATCACAACGATTTCAATAGCTGTATCACTTTATGAAACCAAAAAAGTTTATAATGATTTATTCACTTTATCTCATATTTTTTCTTTCATACGTTATATAATAAAGGTGTTTCAATTAACCCATCTTTATAGGCCGATCTATTGATTTTATCATTAATGTTAAAATCTGACGATTCATTTATTAAAAATGTATATACATTAAAATCAGCTGCTGTCAATGTCATGGCTGTAGTAGACGCCATTGAAAGGCATAATTCATATATGTACACTTTTTATGGATTTTAATGTCATTAGATTTTACCATCAGTCAATCCAATTCTTTTAATATTAACATTATTGGAAAAATGTTTAAAGATAAATCAAAAAAATATATATCAATAAAATAAATGTTTTCTATGATTCAATATTAACATTGTATCATTAATAGACACTTTTCCCACACCATTATATACGTATCGGACTATTGAAAATATTGGCGGATACCCAATATTAAAAAATATTTTGGATCATTCCATTAAAATAAGATAAAACCTATTCAAGGCAACCTTCTAGTTATAATTCTCCTTTATTAAAAGAATTTGTTTAGCAAGTTCAATATTAGTTTCATTCCACTTAAATTACTAAATTCGTAAATCCAAAATTTGGGCTATTCATGGAGAATGAAGGACATAAATATTTAAAAAAATTACTTCTTTTGTAAAAAATAGGAAAGTTATGAATATTTAGCGTTAGAGCCTATTTGATTAATGCAAAGAAACATTTATTTATATGGATTTGTAGAGCTAGTTGTAGTTTTTAATCAGAGTTGTTAAAAGATACTTTTTAAATGGATCTAGATACATATACAGATACATAGTCTAAAAATTTATCTAGATACAGATACAGCTTCTAAAAAGTTATCTAGATACAGATACAATTTAAAATGTATCTAGGTACAGATACATTTTTTATTATACTCTTAGATAAGGTTTGAATAAACCTAAATTAGGATTCTATTGTGAAAATTCATGAAATGATCTAAAAAATTTATTGACTCGATATCACATTTATCAAAATATAACTAAAATAATGATTTTTAGATATTAATATAATATATGATTAATATAAATAATTATTATATATCATTAATAAAATAATATAATATATGATTAAATGATTATAAATAATTATTAGATTTCAGTAATAAAATATTTTCAAAATTTTTGTTTAAGACATCCTCGTTTATCTGTAAAGACATTTTTAGCTATACTAAAAAGTCTTTCAACAGGAGCGTTGGAAGGGATTGTGGTGTTATATTTAATGAATAACATTTTTATATCAGGATATAGTTTAAAAATACTAAAATCTCGGCATTCATTTAAAAAAAAAACTATATAAAATTTGTTGATTATCAGAATTTAAATCATTAACAATCATATCTCCTGCTGTGGGATACTGAAAAAAATCGGATATTAAATTATTGGTTTTTTTTCACAGGTTAATTTGCACTCATTTGAAGACTTTGATAATTCCTCAACTAATCTTTGTATTAATTGTTTTTTTAATTAAAATTTTCATCCATTTGCAACCATGTCCAATCTAGTTTAAAAAAAGGATGAAGCATAGTTGCCAAAATATTTTCATCTTCAAAAATTGTCCCAATAAACCTAGAATTATTAAATACTGATAAATTTATTATTAATTTACCTATCTTCAATTTTTTTAAGTAAGGCATTTAAGAGTGGTAAACAAAATTTCATGTTCATTTGTTTAAAATTTTTCAATTTAATATAGAGCTGGGAAATATGTTTACCGGCGATAGGCACTCCAACAATCTGCTGTTGTGCATATTAACGATGGTTCTATTAGACTTTTAATGATTTCTTTCTTTTCATTCTCCCATCTTTGGGAAATTTTAGCAACCACTGTCTGTCTGCAAATTATATTTTTTTGTGGAGCTAATGTTTTGATCATTTTTATAAATGATGGATTTGCAACAATTGAAAATGGCTGAATGCTATCTATAATAAAATCAGATATTAAATCATCAAAAATGGTTTGGGTTAAAGTCTGAGGTCTCTTGAAAAAAATCAATGGATGATGAGCCTAGTCCAATATTTTCTTTAATAAATTTTTTCTCCTTCCCCTTTTTTATTTGGATTAAGAGTGTTTGATGTTTTCTCTTAAAATTTGTTTTACAATGTTGCAAGTTGAGGTAATGCTAACTGAGATTTTCATATTTTTTGGACATGGCAAACATTATACTAACAGAGATTTGTTTTCTTTATTTTGAGATATTATTTTAAAATATGGTCTATTAATTGGCCATGGAATGTCGTCATTTTTGTCATCAATATTAATCTTAAAAATTAATATAATAGAATAAAATAAAATACCAATTTCATTGCAATTAAAAATGGCAAATTCCTTATGATGGATTGTGATATCAGAATTTGCTTGTTATTGATAACTCGGACATAATATTTAATTAATATTTATATATTCTTTTTTATATATAAGTTTTAATATTTTACATATATATATAATTTTTTAATATATATATTAATATTAATTTATATGCTCATATGAAATAAAATAAATTTTACACTCAATTATTTTTATTTATAATATAAAAAAGCGTTAAATAAAAGTATATCAAAATGTATCTTAAAAAGTATCTAAAAACAGATAGTTATACTTCTAAAATAATATCTTGATACAGATACAGAAACTTTAATCAAGAATTTATCTAGACACAGATACCACATTTTTATATCTAGATACTTTAACAACTCTGTTATTAATGAATTATTACATTTTATGGAAACAAACATACAAATAATAATATAAGTATAAATAATTTAAATCATAATAAAAATAAAGGTTATTTACGACATCCTAATTTTCTAAACATAACAGTCATTGTTTACACAAGTTTTGATCTTTGACACCTATTTATAATTTTTTGATATTTTTTTAAGCAAAGTGTAACTATACGCAACATGGTCATGAAAGGCTCTTCTACCGATATAGATGTCATTTACAATGAAAACAGTACTAAAGATGAGGCTAAGAGGGATATCGGTAAACTTTTTTAAAATTCATATCTCCTATATTGCGGCAGTCGCTGGAGGTTGTTGCATGGAGACCTTCTAACTTGCACGATATTAAATGAATGTCAAAACGGTATTCTTTCGTAGTTATTTAGCTAAACAAATTCATATGCTTCATAGAACCGGGTTTTGTTTGAATTTTTTTAAAATTTAAATCATGTCTAGAACGCTTTTTAATTTTTGAAGTCCTTATTTTGCCGAAACGGATTTCTGCAAGAAAAAAAAGGAAAATAGAGTATCTATTATGAATTTGAGAAAATTTCGCAACGAATTTTTGGATATTTTTTTGTGCGCTATAAATGATTAATTTAAGTTTTTCAAATTTGTTAGAAACTATTCGAAACTTCTTACGACTAGTGGTGGTCAACGGTCCTGTTCTATCGGCCTTAGACCCTGACAGGTTAAGGGACCGGTCTTTTTTCGAGGACCATGGTCCGGTTTAGTCTTTGTGACTAAAAGAACCGCCCTTGACCTTCACTACTTACGACATGTATACATTAACAATTCCTTATCAAACTGAGCTTCAAGGAAACAGTTTCCAAATATTTTTTTACTATTATTCACGTAAATACAATATAAGATAATAATTTTTAATAAAAATGTGGGTTAGTTTGATATTATATCTAAAAAATTTAAGAATTAATTCTCATTTTTACATTAATTTTGAGATAATAATTCAAAATACTTATATTTTATTTAAAACAAAATCTTCTATAAGTTAAAACAGTCCATAATGTCTCATTAGTGCCAGGGGACTTGATCAGTCTCTATTCACGCGGCATGATTATGCCTTGCGATGCAGTCCTGGTTTCTGGCACTTGCATAGTCAATGAAAGTGTTTTGACAGGTTTATATTTCAATTATTTTCATATTTCTTAAATTTTTGATATATTATTTGGAAAATATTTTAGAGTTTATTATATTAAAAAAAAATCAAATTATGGGATTATAATGATAAAAAAATAAAGATAATTGTTAAAAAATGAAAACCATCATGAATTGAACACTTACCTGCCAATTTTCATAATATTTTTTCCCATTAGAAATTCAATCTAAATGGGGTTTTAAGGAGGGATTATTTATATCCCATTAAACAATAAATAACGATTCAAAATATACAATTCATCCTTGCTATTATTGGGTATAATTTTTCGTTTGAATAAAATTTATGAATTGAATTGTAAAGTGGAGAGGGCACACCAAATCTAAGATTGATGTCCAAATGAATTGAGAAAAAATGATAGAATTCTAAATTAAAATTTTTTTATATTTAAAGCTAGAAATCAGGGGTAAGGTTGGATTGTAATTATTTTTTAATTTTCGATGGGTTAGTTTTTTCTCCGGATGAGGCAGATTTGGAAATATAAATAAATATTATTAGAATATTTTATTTCTTATAATATACTAAAAATAAATAAATTGTAGGGCACATTTTTTATATTTTGATTCTCGGTCGGAAATATGGAATTTGTTTTATCTGGTTGGTTTGAGTCTGAGAATAGCCTATTTTCCTACAAGTTGGACCGGGATAGGTAAAAAATGGTCTCTAAAAGTTACTGGACTGCAGAATCATGCAGGTAAATTTTTTTACAAACAAAGGAAAAATTTATGAAATGCATTTGGTCTTATATCATTATGGAAAATTATGTTATAATCAACTAGGCTTCTTAACTTCTTTTGGGCTTTTTCTTTCTAGTATAACAATTAATAACATTAAATAATGTTATGAGGCTTAAAATTATTATCATATAAGTTGTCCGTCTAGTCCTGTAGTAATTTTTTATGAAGAAAATGACCTAACCTTGTATTATTCTAAGCTGAAAAACCTTTGCGAAATTCTGGATTGGTCTTTAAAAATATTTTGCACGTTTTCCCATTTGTTTTTGTCCAGCCCACGGTCCGGGCTTTAAGTCAGACCACACCGACTGATAATATCTAGTAAATTAATATATTATATTACACCTTTTTAAGGCTACGGGCAGTTTAAAAGTTTAGAAATGGAAATTGCAAATTTGTCGCAGAAAATTAAGTAAATAATATTATTATAAGATCTTTGAAGGTAGATACAAGAGAAAAACCGATAACTTTTGAGCTAGTTGATAAGGCATCCAAGCAAGATGAAGAATTAATAAGAATTAAAGCATGTTTGAAAGGGGGTATAGAATGGAAAAGCGAAGATAAATTGTTCAAAAAGGTTAAGAGTGAATTAAACATTAAAGACAATTGTCTAATGAGAGGATATCGTTTAGTTATTCCGATGGTATTAAGAAAAGATATTTTAGCAGCATGCCGGACATCAAATCATAGAAATGAAAAATAAAGCACGAGAATATGTTTGGTTGCCCAAGATGAATAGCGAGATAGAAGAAGTGGCTAAAGGTTGTGAGTGATACATGTAACATGTGAGCTAATGTTCCAGTAAACAAAGAAGATAAATGACATATCTCGGCAAGTGCAAACTGTTGTAGAAGACCCGGAAGTCTGAAAGATCTATACGGTCAAGAATTAGATGCAAAGAACTAATCAATTACAAGAGAACTTTGGAAAAAGCACTAGATAGAACAAATGGTCAAGACATTCATGCTACAATCGTTAATCGCTGACTAATTATCGCGAATTGTTTACCGAAATATTAATATAAGATACGGAAGTCGACGATCATAGGAACAAGAATTCATGAAAACAATACCGAGATAAAGCGCTAATCATTAGTAGCAAAAGAACGTTAGAAACAAGCAAAGACTAGGATAATTTATCAAAAGAATTACGAAGCTTTAGAAGAAACATAGTTAAAGAAAGACTAGTATCAATCGATAATTGAGCGTTAATCTGGTTCGTCAATCACTTACAGAGATGAAGAGCTAATCGTTTACCGGGAATTGACAAGCAACAGAAGATAGAAATCAAGAATCGAATACAAACAGTCATTAGAAGCTAAGAATACGAGACAAGGGACAGTCGTCGTTAGAACATAGAAAACTTAAAACAGCTATGATAATAAATTTTAATGTCCTCCCTCCCTCTTTATCTTATATCTTATCCACCATTGTTATTGTAATGTATACATAATAGATATTAATTTTATATTCACTTATTTTACCTAAGGTGAAAGTGTTCCAGTTATTAAAACATCCGTGGGTAATCAAGGTTGCGATAATGAATTATTCGATTCACTCGTTCACAAAAAACACACTATTTATGCCGGAACAACTATTCTTTTGGCTAAACCCTCAGCCGCATGTCACAGCGAAGAAAATTTTAACAAAGTCTACGATGAAAAAGCTGTCTCGAGGCATTGCGCTTTAGCTGTAGTCGTTAAAACTGGTGAGAATAATAAATATAACACATAAGTTGGATAAAATATCCTCTATTCTTATGGTTCTGTATAATTTATTCGGCCATAATATATATTTTTTGTATCATCCATTATATGGCAAATTTAAAATGCAAAATAGAAATCTTGTGTTTATAATAATAACTAGTGTTGCGTAATCGGCTAAAAACTACGCCTAAGCCTAATAAGGCTAAGCCTAAAAATCGGCTAAGCCTATTAGCCTAAGCCTAATTAGGTATGCCTAGCTAAGCCTAATTAGGTTAAGCCTAAAAATCGGCTAAGCCTAAGCCTATATAAATCTGCTAAAAAATTAGTCAAAATTCTGCATCGATGCTTAGTATTAATTATTATTTATTTATTTTAGTAAAATAATTTATTTTATTTATATTTAATGTAAATATTTTATTATTACCAACAAATAAACATGATATGATTTAATATTTTTTATTTATATTATTATATTTTCAAATGAAAATAAATTTATTTATTTGATGTTATTTTAAAAAAAAAATAATATGCTGCTATATTGTAAAATTGTAATATTCTTTTTAATATAATTTATTAGTGATTTTCACTATCTTCTTTATAAATACATCTTTTATTGAGGAATTATATTGTAAATTTTATTAGATAAATAAACAATCTTTTAGGTGAAATCTTTTAAAATTTTTTTATCATTTTTTTTAAATTATCTTTTTTATTAAATGAGGTGGATTTTATGAAACTTTTTTGATGATTTTATATGATCTTTTTAAGGATAATATTTTAATGTGACAATTGTCATAATCGTTATTTTATAAGTTTTTTGAATTTTTTTGAAGAAAATAGGTTAAAATAAGTATTAATAACATGTGTAAATATAAATTTAGTGAAGATGTACCAAAGAAAAGTGACAATTGTCATAATCGTTATTTTTAAAGTTTTTTGAATTTTTTTGACGACAATATGTTAAAATAAGTATTAATAACATGTTTAAATACAAATTTAGTGAAGATGTACCATAGAAAATTGACAATTGTCATAATCGTTATTTTTAAAGTTTTTTGAATTTTTTTAAGAAAATATGTTAAAATAAGTATTAAAAACATGTTTAAATAAAAATTTAGTGAAGATGTACCATAGAAAAGTGACAATTGTCATAATCGTTATTTTATACGTTTTTTGAATTTTTTTGAAAAAAATAGGTTAAAATAAGTATTAATAACATGTGTAAATATAAATTTAGTGAAGATGTACCAATGAAAAGTGACATTTGTCATAATCGTTATTTTATAAGTTTTTTGAATTTTTTTGAAGAAAATAGGTTAAAATAAGTATTAATAACATGTGTAAATATAAATTAAGTGAAGATGTACCAATGAAAAGTGACATTTGTCATAATCGTTATTTTTAAAGTTTTTTGAATTTTTTTGAAGAAAATATGTTAAAATAAGTAGTAAAAACATGTTTAAATAAAAACGTAGTGAAGATGTATCATAGAAAAGTGACAATTATCATAATCGTTATTTTATAAGTTTTTGGAATTTTTTTGAAGAAAATATGTTAAAATAGTATTAAAAACATGTTTAAATAAAAATTTAGTGAAGATGTACCATAGAAAAGTGACAATTGTCATAATCGTTATTTTATAAGTTTTTTGAATTTTTTTGAAGAAAATATGTTAAAATAAGTATTGATAACATGTTTAAATAAAATTTAGTGAAGATGTACCATAGAAAATTGACATTGTCATAATGGTTATTTTTAAAGTTTTTTGAATTTTTTGACGAAAATATGTTAAAATAAGTATTAATAACATGTGTAAATATAAATTTAGTGAAGACAATGAAAAGTGACAATTGTCATATTCCTTATTTTTTAATTTTTTTGACGAAAATATGTTAAAATAAGTATTAATAACATGTGTAAATATAAATTTAGTGAAGACAATGAAAAGTGACAATTGTCATATTCCTTATTTTTTAATTTTTTTGACGAAAATATGTTAAAATAAGTATTAATAACATGTGTAAATATAAATTTAGTGAAGATGTACCAATGAAAAGTGACAATTGTCATAATCGTTATTCTTAAAGTTTTTTGAATTTTTTTGACGAAAATATTTTAAAATATGTATATATAACATGTTTAAATAAAAATTTAATGAAGATGTACTCTAGATAAGCGACAATTGTCATAATCATTATTTTTCAAGTTTTTTGATTTTTGTTGACGAAAATATGTTAAAATGAGTAATAATAACATGTTTAAATAAAAATTTAGTGAAGATGTACTATAGAAAAGTGACAATTGTCATAATCGTTATTTTTAAAATTTCTTTGATGTAAATGGGTAAAAATATAGATTGTAAAATTAAAATTGCCTGAGTATATGCCATAGAAAAACATATGGTAATAATAGATTCTTCCCCAAAAACAGGAGCAAATTGGCATTTTATTACATTTGTTCATCGGGTCAGAAATTAATATGCAAAATTTATATCATAATATCTAATCCTAAGTTAGAAATTATTATTTTTTTACCAATTTTCACCAGACAATCTTGTTTAAAATTTGGGTAAACTTTTTTTTCTATTTTAAAATCAATATCGATGCAAGTTAACTATTTTCGTCAAAAAAAATCAAAAACTTTAAAAATAACGATTATGACAATTGTCGCTTATCTAGAGTACATCTTCACTAAATTTTTATTTAAACATGTTATCAATACTTATTTTAAAATATCTTTGTCAATAAAATTCCAAAAACTTTAAAACTAACGATTATGACAATTGTCACTTTTCATTGGTACATCTTCACTAAATTTATATTTACACATGTTATTATACTTATTTTAACATATTTTCGTCAAAAAAATTCAAAAAATTAAAAATAACGATTATGACAATTGTCACTTTTCTATGGCACATCTTCACTAAATTTTAATTTAAACATGTTTTTAATATTTATTTTAACATATTTTCTTCAAAAAAATTCCAAAAACTTTAAAAATAACAATTATGACAAGTGTCACTTTTCATTGGTACTTCTTCACTAAATTTATATTTACACATGTTATTAATACTTATTTTAACATATTTTCTTCAAAAAAATTTAAAAAACTTTAAAATTAACGATTATGACAAATGTCACTTTTCATTGGTACATTTCACTAAATTTATATTTACACATGTTATTAATACTTATTTTAACATATTTTCATCAAAAAAATTCAAAAAACTTTAAAAATAGCGATTATGACAATTGTCAGTTTTCTATGGTACATCTTCACTAAATTTATATTTACACATGTTATTAATACTTATTTTAACATATTTTCGTCAAAAAAATTCAAAAAACTTTAAAAATAACGATTATGACAATTGTCACTTTTCTATGGTACATCTTCACTAAATTTATATTTACACATGTTATTAATACTTATTTTAACATATTTTCGTCAAAAAAATTCAAAAAATTTTAAAAATAGCGATTATGACAATTGTCACTTTTCATTGGTACATCTTCACTAAATTTATATTTACACATGTTATTAATACTTATTTTAACATATTTTCGTCAAAAAATTCAAAAAACTTTAAAAATAACGATTATGACAATTGTCACTTTTCTATGGTACATCTTCACTAAATTTTTATTTAAACATGTTTTTAATACTTATTTTAACATATTTTCTTCAAAAAAATTCAAAAAACTTATAAAATAACGATTATGACAATTGTCACTTTTCTATGGTACATCTTCACTAAATTTTTATTTAAACATGTTTTTAATACTTATTTTAACATATTTTCTTCAAAAAACTTTAAAAATAACGATTATGACAAATGTCACTTTTCATTGGTACATCTTCACTAAATTTATATTTACACATGTTATTAATACTTATTTTAACATATTTTCGTCAAAAAAATTCAAAAAATTTTAAAAATAACGATTATGACAATTGTCACTTTTCATTGTCTTCACTAAATTTATATTTAAACATCTTATTAATGCTTATTTTAACATAAAAAAAATTCAAAAAACTTTAAAAATAACGATTATGACAATGTAAATTTTCTATGGTACATCTTCACTAAATTTTATTTAAACATGTTATCAATACTTATTTTAACAAAAATTTAAAAAACTTATAAAATAACGATTATGACAATTGTCACTTTTCTATGGTACATCTTCTCTTAATTTTTATTTAAACATCTTATTAATACTTATTTTAACATATTTTCTTCAAAAAACTTATAAAATAACGATTATGTCAATTTTCTATGGTAATCTTCACTAAATTTTTATTTAAACATGTTATTAATATTTATTTTAACATATTGTCGTCAAAAAAATTCAAAAAACTTTAAAAATAACGATTATGACAATTGTCACATTAAAATATTATCCTTAAAAAGATCATATAAAATCATCAAAAAAGTTTCATAAAATCCACCTCATTTAATAAAAAATAGATAATTTTAAAAAAATGATAAAATTATAAAAGATTTCACCTAAAAGATTGTTTATTTATCTAATAAAATTTACAATATAATTCCTCAATATGTATTTATAAAGAAGATTGTGAAAATCACTAATAAATTATATTAAAAAGAATATTACATTTTTACAATATAGCAGCATATTATCTTTTTTATTAAAATAACAACAAATAAATAAATTTATTTTCATTTCAAAATATAATAATATAAATAAAAAATATTAAATCATATCATGTTTATTTGTTGATAATAATAAAATATTTACATTAAATATAAATAAAATAAATTATTTTACTAAAATAAATAAATAATAATTAATGCTAACATCGATGCAGAATTTTGACTAATTTATTTTAGCCAATTTTTAGGCTTAGCCCATTTTTAGGCTTAGCCAATTTTTGAGGCTTAGCCGATTTTTAGGCTTAGCCAATTTTTAGGCTTAGCCGATTTTTAGGCTTAGCCTAATTAGGTTTAGCCGATTTTTAGGCTTAGCCTAATTAGGCTTAGCCGATTTTTAGGCTATGCCTAATTAGGCTTAGCCGATTTTTCCACCTAAAATCTCGGCTAAGCCGTTTTTAGTCGGCTAAAATTAGCCGATTACGCAACACTAATAATAACATGCTTTTCTTATATTATATAAAAAGGATTTTCAACCACGAAAGGAGAATTAGTCAGATCGATCTTGCACCCAAATCCATTGGGTTTCGAGTTTTACAAAGACAGCCTGAAATTCGTTTGTGTTTTAGCTTGTTTGGCCGGGATGGGTATGATTTACAGCGCGTATATCCTCTACTTACGCAAGGTTAAATAGTTAAAATTATTTTATTCTATAAATTTTTTTAGATCAGGGAAGAAGTGAATATACGAAAAAAGAAAGCTTTATTTTCAATTTTTTTAATATTACTTTTCAATTTATAAGTTAGTATCAGATGTGAAATATTATTTATTTGGTTAAAAATGAACTCGATAACTTCGAAATCCCCTTCCAATTTTACTTATAATTAATATTAACCATTCTATGCTCTCACACAACTATATTCAGAGTTTAAATAACCCTTGGAATCGGTAATTTATATGAATCGGAAACAGAATCCGTGTAAAATTTTCAAGAACCTTATAGAACCGTTTTTATAAATGATTTATGATATAAGACTTGGGATTCATTAACTGGAATTTTGAAGAATTCATATAAGAAAGACCAATTTGACTTATATTCCTATTTCACATGATTTAATGCCCGTCTAAATTTACTTGGGTTAATCGGTTGCGGAATCAGTGTTGTTTTGGCTTTACAACGACTCAATCGAATTTCTAATTGAAAAATCATTTGAGTCGACTTGAGGAGCCGAATAAGCCGCCTCTTAAGCCAAATTTTTTGGAATTAATAATTCTAAAATGTTATTTTATAATAATTTATATAGCTTATATTATATATTATTTTTTTTTATATTTATTGAAAATATAAATGTGATATCTGATATGAAAAGGAATATAAAACATGTATTGAATTTAATTCCATTTTTGATAAATTTTTAATAAATAATTTAATATGTCTGGATTTATAAAACGTTAATCTTTAAGCTAAGTAGCAACCGGTAGCTGAAAATTTTACTAGCTGATTAAACCGGTACAGGTGTTTAGCAACATTAAAAGAAATTGGGGTAATAGTGTTTATGAATTTTAACCCTTATGTTAAAGACGTTAAATATGGTTGAAGATTTATTTTTATATAAAATATTTTACCTTGTTCATCTTTTAGAAAATTTTTTTGATATATTTTCCGAAAAACCCGTTTTTTTACCAATAAATTATTAAAATTTACCTTCTAGTAATTTTTGCTTTTAGTAAAATATATTTATTCGAATAATTTTTAGAACACATGTTCCTTAAATTCTTAGCTATGAAAAAAGTTATTAGACATGTAGTCAAGCAATAACGATATATAATAGACATTCTCTTGAGGTAAAGCGGCTATTGGGTAAAACGTTAAAATATTTAGTCTGATAAAAGCTGTAAAAAAAGATCAAGAAGATATTAACGTCTATTTCATTTAAAAAAGAAATTATTAAGCAAAAAGAAAATTGATAAAAAGTTAGTTTGTTATATTCAATATAATTAAAAAATGAAGAATATTTAGATTTAAGATGTGCCCAAAATGTGCAAATTTTGATAATTTATATTAATTTATAATTAA
Organism: Gordionus sp. m RMFG-2023; assembly: GCF_954871325.1. Taxonomy (NCBI): domain Eukaryota; kingdom Metazoa; phylum Nematomorpha; class Gordioida; order Chordodea; family Parachordodidae; genus Gordionus; species Gordionus sp. m RMFG-2023. The sequence goes on from NC_088777.1 coordinate 16,694,717, forward strand.
AAATAAAAAATAAATGTGAAAATTGTAATATTTTGTCCGATTAAACAATAAAGTTGTCTAATATTTTATTGTCATTACCAAGGTGAATTTAGCCATATGAGAAAAAATGATCAATTACCCCAACTTCCATAGCTCCTAAAGTATTGGATGTAGAAAGCGGCAGTAATTCTATTTTATTGATATCAAATTTGTTTTTAGTTTTTATGGCGAAAACGGTCTTCCCGATTCTTAATCCCCTTTTCCCTGATTAAATATCACGATAATTTTTTTTAGGTATTACAGCACAATTGATTTATAAAACCGTTGTTATAAAAATAGAGAGCTGTAGAGGAGAGATATAAGAGATTTAATTTACATTGGGAAAAAAATTAAAAATGTGATGGCCAAAAAATTCGAGGCGGGCTCTTACCAAAAGTTTAACGGGGCGGGCTTGATTTTTCGTAAAATATTACGGGCCCAACCGGGCAAATTAAAAAAAAAGATTATTACATCTTGGGCCTGGCAATAATTTTTGCCGGGTCGGGTTTCCCAGACCTCTAATACGAACTGCAAGTTATCTTAGTTGATGGCTTAAGAGTCTGGTTTGCGAGTCGGTTCAGGAGTCTGGCTCGCAAGTCAGCTCATAAGGTTCATTGAACTGCATTCTAAATTTGGATCGTAAAAACTCCTATCTAACAACACTACCCCGAATACGATTCTTTCACCCTCCTATTGTTTATAATTTATTTTTTTTAAACAATAGGCAACAATTTCTAAGCTCATTATGAGAACTCTTGATGTTGTAACAATAGTAGTACCCCCTTCACTTCCAGCCGCCATGACCGTGGGCACTGTTTACTCCCAAAATAGGCTCAAAAAGTCTTCTATATTTTGCATCAGCCCACCCAGAATCAACGTTTGTGGAAAAATCGATTTGGCCTGCTTTGATAAGGTTTTTATAAGTTATTATTTTTTAAAATATTTATTATGAGAAAAATTAGAGTCTATGAACGTCAGTTATAAATTTAACAAATGATAGTAGATCGATGAAGAAAAAAAATATATGTTGCGACTCATGGAATGCCACCTCGCGATATAGCTAATGACCTTTAGAAATAATAAACTAAAAATGTAAATCATCCTGAAATTTGATCAAAAAACATTCCTTCTATTTCACGTGGAATGCCTTATTATGCTTTGTATGCCCTTATAGTTATATAAAGCTTAATGAAAAGAGGACATCTTTCAAATCAAATGACATTCTGCATAGTTATGAGGTATATGAGGAATAATGCAATTTAAATAATTTAACTATTAGTTTCAGAGATATTAGGATTCAAGGTGTAAAAACGGCATCTTACCTATTATGGCAAAACATATTAAAATAAAAGAATATTCGAAAATTTAATTAGAAGCCTATAGGTATCATTTAGATAGTCTCTGAAGTCCTTTATTTAAAATATTTTTAATTAAAATTTTTAGTTATCTTTATTTTTATGCGTTTTGCCAAAATAGTAATTTGATTTGAAAGAAGTCCCAAAATGGGCTTGAAATAACCCAGCACATACTTTTTTAAGTATCACTATACCTCCAAAAACTGAATTGAATAAAAAAAAATATATTCTATTAGAAAATTTTGAATTGAATACGAATAACGAATCAATTTTGATGAGCCTACTGAATGCCCAATTTTCTTATCTTAGCTCGTTTTCTATTTTTTACAGAAGAAAAAAAATATTTATTTTAAATAGACGGGGACGTTAACCGAAGATGGTTTAGACTTTTACGGCGTTTTACCGAATGATACTCGAAGGATCAAGTTTGATCATAATTTATGAATAAGTGTTAGTAAAATTTTTTTTTTGAAGTTCAAACACATTTTTTTAAATTCACCATATTAAAATGTTTTTAAAAAAATAGTTTTATTTATTTTTTGGTCCCAAAACGATTGTATAGTTTAGACGACCTAGTTAAATTGGGTCGCCATCTCTATTTTAAATTAATTTTCGAATACTTTTATTTTTTTTTAACCATTTCAAAACACATATTATTTATTTAAAACTTCCAGATTCGGCCAAATCATAAAAGACCCTCATTCACAAATAATTTTAAATAGAGACGGCCCCAAAAATAAAACCGATGAATCACCCGAAAGAAAATTCCAGGCAGGAGATATTCAATCGAACGACAATCTAGATAATTCCCGTTTGCTTTATAGCATGGCCTGTTGTCATTCGCTTACCCTTATAGATGGGGAAGTATGTGGGGATCCACTCGAACTTAAAATGTTTCAATCAACTAAATGGGTAAGAAAAAGTTATTAATGTGAATATTTTTTAGTGATTTACACTGAGCGCTACAGCCAATTTTATTCATTTACAACTAATTGGGGTAGGGGAATTCTAATTACCATCAAAAATATTTATCTTTCTAATTTATCTATAATAGAGATCTCGTTTGAAGACATATATGATGTTTAAATAGTTATCAAAAAATTGTAAAAATAAAAAAATCCAAAAGAAAAAAAAGTCATCATCAAAACCCATTTTATTTTATATTTAAACGACCACCTTCTAAAATTTTATAAACACCTCCGCCATTAAAAAAATATATCAATTTTCTTATAAATGGTCTTACACGTTCAACAGACCATTTATTTTTGTTATTTAAAGCGCGGCTATAAAATTAAATAGTTTTAGAATTGAATTGGGGTTTTTAAATAAAAAGTAATTATTTTGTATTTGAATTAATAGGTGCTAGAAGAGCCGAATCCTTTATTAAGCCCCGATTCGTCGCTCTTACCTACCATAGTCAAATCATCATCTAGTCAAACTCAAGATGAAACTGCTTCGAATCAAGACCTTATTAGTGGGTTACCATCTTCAGTCGAAATAGGTTATTTAAAATAGCTAAATTTAAAATATAATATATTTTTTATATTCAAAATATCAAAACAAAACTTTAAAAAAAGGTATCATTAAGCATTTCACCTTTTCTTCCATATTGCAATGCATGAGCGTCATATCCAAGACTTTGACCTGCAAACATTTTGACCTATTCACCAAAGGCGCCCCCGAGAAAATTTTATCCCTCTGTCAGCCTGAAACTGGTAATTGATTATATAGGTGGTCTTTCTATAGAAATGAAATGGTTATAGTCTAAAACTAAGTTATTCACAAAAAAATGAACAATGCAGCTCGCTAGAAAAAAATAAACTTAAAATATTTTTTTGGCCCTTTTGTTAATTTTCTTTTGTTTTTTTTATTCGAAAGATTTTTTTTGTATGGAGTTATTTGCATAGATTTTATTAAGCCGGCAAGTGTAGATTATATAAACCAACGTCAGTAATACTCGGCCACTTATATTTAGTTCATGATTAAATTTTTAAAATACAAAAAATGTTGTTATATCATTATTTTACTTTTTTATATAACCTAATAGATAATAATGTTAGTTATATATAAATGCAAAATTTAATAAGTTTTAGATTTTGCATGAAATAAAATATGGGTGAATGATGTTGGGTAATTAATATATATTTTTTTAAATTACGAAAGCCTATCATGGCATTCACTTTTTATACTGAAATTTAATAAAAAAATTTGTATACTTTATATCTTAAAACTATTTACCTCAATAAGTGAAATTATTATTTTATTAACTAATAATTTTTTTTCTCTATGTAAAAATATGGAATGATTTATTAATTTTCTTTTCTTTCTTTAATCTAGTACCGGATAACTATCTGGATGTATTGAAAACGTATACTATGAAAGGATTTCGAGTTATAGCGATGGCTCACAAAAAGTTGGACAAAAAATTAACATGGCATCACGCTCAGAAAACTAAAAGGTAATATGTAATAGAAAATAGGAATAAAAAGATGAAAGAAAAGATTAAAAAGAAGGAAAATAAGAAAAAGAAAACTATACTATATATTTGGAAATTTATATGAATTCTAAGACCCATATTACAAAATTATATAAAGGGAAGATTTGGAAAAAGACTTGACCTTTTTAGGGTTTTTGATAATGAAAAATGCGCTTAAACCTAACACCACACAAGTGATACGTGAATTATTGTCGGCATCTATCCGCCCTGTTATGATAACTGGTAAATTATCCATTATACATGTCAAATTTTTAATTAATATTTTAAAAAATGAGAGTTAAAAAAAATGCAATGGTGAAAACGAAGAAAAAAAGGTATGACAAGGCAATCAGAAAGGGTGCGCAATTTTACAATTCTTTGAAACAAATAAAATCTCATATATAATTATTTTGAAATCTTAAGGTGATAACATGCTTACTGCTATAAGCGTGGCCCACGAATGCGCTATGATTCCATATGGCGCCGTGATAATTTGCATTAACGTCAAGCTCAATACTCCTCCCTTTAATCCTAAACCCTACAAATCTGAAAATGTAAATATACACATTTTGTATTACATTGCATACATATAGAAAATGAATGAATAGTGTTGTTAAATGGTTCGATTTAGCTTTCAAATTAATATTTTAGCCAAAATAATATACAAGCCTGAGATTATGTTAATAGATGTCAACCCTTCTATTATCTTTGAACAAAATCTCCAGGCTTGCATAATATTTTTTGGCTAAAATATTTGATTAGCCATTTTTAAAAATAGGGCCATTAAACAACATTATTTTAAGATATAACAAAAAGTAACCCTTTATTTGTTTAGAATTTTAAAATTTTTTTTGAAAACCAAATTTAAATAAAATACTACTTTTTGCTAAACTTAATAATAATGAAAAATTATTTTAAAAATAAGATCTATTGTTTTGACATTTATTTAAGGAAACTTCCTTTATGTTGATTTTTTTTAAAATCGAAGTTCGAGACGTTTAAAAAAAAATATCGTATGTTTTTTTAGTCATTCATACAAAATTATTTCTCCAACTCCCAATTAGGGGGGGGGGGGTAGACAATTCTATATTATTAATCACGGTTATATTCTCAAAATTTAATTACTCTAGAAAGTTGCGTAGAATTACTAATTTTTGAAAGTAAGTTTGCTATTTATTTAATCTTTTTTTTCCCGAAAGAACGAAACTAACACATCAACGGACGATTATAAAATAATTTTAAACGGGGACCAAGAAGTAAAACATTTAAAGTTCGACGATGATCCCAGCCTAGAATATACTGTGGAATACGAGATATTGGAGAAAATCAATAAGCCATCTCCGGTTAAAAATCTTATAGATTGCCACGAATTTGACGACGAAATAGATATTGAGGTTAGTCGTTATTTTTATTGTCCTGGTTTTTTTCTATCCTTGAAAAAAGATTAATTTTTTTTAAAAAAATTGTAAAACTTACGAAAAATTTTGTAAATGTATAGTGAATTTTTGGGAAAAATTTAGTGCCATTTTTCGATACTTAAAGTCACTTTAACTCTGCTGAAAAAGAACAGTACGATAAAAATAAATCGATGTGTGCAATAGTGTTAAATATTTTAGCTAAAAAATATTACACAAGCCTGGAGATTTTGCTCATAGATGGTAGAATGGTTTAGACATAATAACAAAATCTTGAAGCTTGTATAGTATTATATTGGGTAAAATCTTAATTTAAAATCGGCTAAAAATCGAGCCGTTTAACAACATTAATACCGAATACAATTTATAAAAATTGGAAAAATATTTTTAATAAACTTGAACTAAACATTCAGGGAGAGGGAAGAGGGGATTGATTTTTGCAGGCTAAAAATTTTGTTAGTGAAAAATATTTCATTTTTCAATGCAACACAAAAAAATGAACAAAGTAGATTTAAATTTAAATTTATGAACATATATGAAGTTGTAATAAATTTAAAACTTAAACCATAAAAAAGATTTTAGGTAAAAAATATGCTTAAAAAAGATTTGGGGAAATCAACCAAGATAGTTGATTTATTTTTTCTAAAATTAGCTAGATGACATTTAATGTTTTTTTTTCTACATTAAATTTTTATCCATTTAATATAATAATTTCGATAAAATAATATGTAATAACATTAGAGTTTAATTATAAATAAAGTAATAATTAAAATTTATTCAAATCATTCCATTTGTTCCTCAAACTCGATAATGGCATCATTTTTTTTAAAACAACTTATTTTGCTATATCCTTGATTTTCTTTTTTTAATTTTTCAGGTCGCCTATATATTTTTTTCTTTGTTCCAATATTTGTATATTCTATTTGGTCTTGGAATTCTCGAAAATTTGGAGCTTTCACTTTCATTTGAAACGCGTTATGTTCATGAGGCGCGTTATTTGCAAATCAGGCTAATAAATAGGTTATATATAAAAAATATGGATCGTTATGATGATAACGATGATAAATATGAAAAACATCTGTTGCGATCACTGCTCAACGATTAAATAAACATGTCTAAAAAAATCGCCACTTACAAAAAAATAACCTTTATTTTAATAAGTCTAAGTTTATAATGATTTTAAGGTTAAATATTTCATTATAATAATAAGAAAATAAAGTTACAAATAAATCTCCGCAGGATGGAGTATTTTTAAAATTTAATTTTTATATTTTTTATAAAACAAAAATAGCGGTTTAATCTACAATAGAATATGAATTATATATTTTATAATATAAAATGATATAAATTTAAAATTCTAACTGCTTATAATTCATGAAAACATAAAAGTAAAAAAGGAAAATATGTTTTATGTAGTGAAAAAAAAATTATTGGTCTAAGAATATTATATTTTTAACTAATTTATTTCTAATATTTATTTTTAAATTTAAGCTTTCTTTTCTCACAATAAGGGATCCTATGATTTAACATGCTTGCAAAATCTGGAAAAATAGGCATACCAATTATATGCGAAAATACATAATTCCCTAACATAAGGGTAGCCTTTTTATGTTTTATTAAATTATTTAATTCAAGTGTTTGAAAACATGAATATGTTATTTGACATATTCTTGATAACTAGATAAGAAGTATATAAACCCCCTCCCTTTATTTCTAATATCAATTAGATAATTATTAATATCATAAAAATTATCCAGACCTTTTATTAATTTGTTCATTCAAATTATTAATTAAATAATAATCAATATCATAAAAATCATATGGATCTTTTAATAATTAATACATTTAAATTAATAGTTATTTATATATATATTTACAATTAATTGTTAGTATTGTATTTTGAATTAATAAAGGTATTAAAAGAAACTTATTTCTTCCATTGAAATTGCCATATATATAAGCTTAGATTTAGCTTGTAAATATATTGTTAATGGAAAAATTTAATAAATTTATAGAAACACATTTATTTAATTGATGAATTAAAATTACCAGAATTATGATAATTTGTAGATGTTGGATAAAAAAATTCATTTGAATAATGTGCATTGCAGAGACATGAGTTTTGTCAGTATAAAATCTCTTTTTATTGCATGGGTCCACTTACTTAAAAGAGCTTTATTGTTAATTGGAAACCTAGATAATTTAAAAAAAAATCAATAATCATTTAAAAAATAATTAAAATTATAGAATGATATTTTTACCTTATTTTTCATTATATAGGTTAAAAGTCTAAGAAAATTTTAGAATGTAATTATTAATAAAAATATATATAAATCTTATAAATATATTAGTAATATTAATTAATTGTGAAAAGATAGACCTTTATTTCTTGCATGTCTATTGCTACAAAAATAGACTGAAAAAAGATATTACCCTAAAAAAGAGTTATTTTATAAGGACATTTAGATTAGCTTGTAAATATTTTGTTAATGTAAAAATTTTTAAATCTTGTAAATAAACATTTATTTAATTGATAAATTAAAATTACCAGGATTATGTTAATGGGTAAAATCCCATATGTGTCTTATTGCATATGGCGCAGTCTATATTATAAATATTTGGTTGCGACATATATTTAAATTATTTTTAACGCTATGAAGAATCAGCTGTAATTTCGAATCTCTTTATTTTACGACAAAGACTTCCTACATCTATTATTCGTTCAAACTACCTAAGTTTTATTTCTTCCATCGAATAATTTTCCATGCCTCCTTATATCTTCTTTCCTTCTCCTTCCTATTTTATCTTTACTATTTTCTTTTTTAGACATCCTTTTGTTCTCCTTAATTACAATTTTATATTTATCGCCCTTTATTAATTTTGTCTTAGAAAAATTAATTATATTATATACTTTTATATTTACTTAAATAAAGACACAATTGAACCGAAAAAAAAATAAACATTCAAAATTTTTTAAAAAAAATATTTAAACACGGTTTAAGTTTAAATATTTATAACCCCCTTTTTAAATTTATGAACAAAATAGATATTTTTTTTGTGTTACATTGAAATATGAAATATTTTCCACTGTAATAACCGATTTAATTTAACGAATATTTTTTTAAAATCATTGAATAGTTGAACCGTTTAACAACACTAGTTATTGATATAAAAATGGTAAGCTAGCTCTTGCTTAATAATCATTTATGTTTATATATGGCTTGAATTATTCTAACGATTTTTTAAAATGATTTTTATCGAAACGAATTTTATTTATTACAAAAATAAAACCATATATAGATGAATAATCCCTTACCAGTTAATGCCAATCCTACCCAGCAACTCTATCCTAATCTCGAAGAACGGGTCACGCTCTTGAATAAAAATTATTCCACCGCAAATCATATAGTAAAGTCCGGCAGAAACAAGATAGAACTAAATTTTGAAAATAATAAGTTTCATAAATTTAGTTCGAAAGAAGCCAACACATTTTCGAATCCGAATTTTGATGATTATTATTTTGCGATGACAGGCAGAAGTTACGGTCTTTTAGCCGAACATTATAACGAGCTACTACATAAGGTTTTTTAGTTTTCAAATTAGGGGATTCCACAAATATTATTGTTTTAGGGGTTCCTGTCTAGATGTTGACCGATTTTTATTATAAAATATATATGATTAAATTTTTTTTAAACATTATTTTATATAAAATATGTGAAATAAATAAATAAAAATAATATCTCTAGGATGAATAAAATATTGAATACTGTCGATCAATTTTTATTCGACTGTTGGATATAATATTAATGAATATAAATTAATGCTGATACATTTCTAAAAAATCGAACGCGTTCAATGTTTATTGGCAAAAATCGAACCCGTTCAAGTTCACTTTCAAAGAAAGGAACTCGTTCAAAATTTAATAAATTTTTTTTAAAAATTTAATTTAATAAATAAATATCATATATTTTTAAACACAATTTATTAACCATGTTTTAAATTATTAGATGTATATAATATTTAATGATTTTTACTTTATGTATCTATTATAATAATCATCATTATTTAATAATGAAATACAACAATCTAAAATTAATTATTAGATACCTATAAGTTATATTATATAAAATAATAAATATTACAATCAAGTATCTCTTTAAATTAGAACTTGAAGATTTTGAAACTGATATTATACTTTTAGAACACATTTTAAATTTGATTAGTATGGAATTAGTTTATTGAAGATATTATGTTGCTCTAAAGTATTTATTATATTTGGGCCATGTTTATGTTAACTCATCTGTCTTAATTCAGAATCAGATGATGATAATGAAATAACAACATCCATGCTTACGCTAATCTATAAATAATATTCAAATTAATAAACTCTACTATAGGACAAAAAATAGTAACTGATTAAAAAGTGATATAGGATACAGCTGATTTAGAAAGACCCTTTTTTTCTTAAAAAAATTGTATAATATTTTTTTTAAAATGAATAAAAATAAGATTTTCTAAAATTGAACGAACGTAAAAGACGAACGCGTTCAAGTTCAAAGCTTGTCAAAAATAAAAGGAACGTCATTCATTATTTTTTTTTCAAAAAAATGTACTCCGTTCATGCGTTCGTCTACAACATTAATTTTAAAATATTTTTATTAAATTTGCATTCTAACGGTAATAAACTTTTTAAGGTTTTATTGGCTTCCTTGAGAGATGAAAAAACGGGCGCGATTATGGGGGGAAGGGTCTCGCATAATTCACAGGCGTTCTCCTTAAGACGGGTCTAAATGAATGTATGAATAAATATTATTTTATATGATCCGGTACACCGAATAATTAAAAAGTTCTAGGAGTATCGAAGATTGGATTTAGTACTTCTATAATTTACATTTTTTTTTATTTTGCAATTTTTAAAAAGTAAATTCGAAAGATGCGCCATTTTAAGAATTTAGCCTAAATATGTTAAATATTATTGTATAAATGTAAATCGGTTAAGTGAGAATTATCGGATGAATGCGAAGTTTTTAAAGCCCATTTTATATTCCTTTCATGTCTAATAATATCGGTTAATTGTAAATCGAGAAATTTATTAAATCAAACATCCTAAATTATTCATAATATTTAACAGCTGATAGACTTATTAAATGAATGAAATCAAAAGCCCAATTACCTATAGATTAAAAAATGAGAATAATAAATAAAAAGTATATAGAAGTTTTTCTTAAAAGGTGGAAATTGTGTATATATTAACTTATAAAGATTACAATAAATCGTAAATAAATTAAAAATATCACCGAATAAATGTGATTAAAATTAAGTACCCCTCCTAAGGCTTCGCATTTAAACTCTGAGCTTGAAAGAAAATCTTAGATTTTGAAGATTTTCGCCCAAAATTTTGAGATTTTGAGAGAAAAATCTGATATTTTTAAAGAAAATTAAATTTTTTAGTGATTTCATTATGAAAGATTTTTTATGCATAATATTCAGAATCACAAAAATTTTACCTAGAAAAGATTTTTTTTTTTTTGAATTTTAGGTAAAATTTTATCAAAAACCCTGTTTGACCCGTATCAAAAAAATCTTCAATTGAAAAAATTTGAAGTTTATTTTGAAGAGCATTTCAAACTTTAAACTTTATATGATTTAAAATGTATTGTAAATATAATTTTATATCATTAACGATGACTAAATAAAAAACAATACTATCCTATCGCAGAATAAAGAATATTCCATTGATCCTACAAATGACAATTGCAACAGAATGTCGTATGTAGAATGCTATAATGAAAAAGATAAAGGGGGAAAAACGGAGGTAAGAAGGATGAGGAATGGGAAGAATGAGTAAATTTAGGGAGAAATAAAACAAAGTTACAATACAACTTATAAACTTTTTTTAAGGTAATCATCAAATCATTCTGTATCTTAGCTATTTTTTTTACATAAAAAGACATCGTTTAAATCGTATTTCATGCTCTTTAAATCAATTTAAAATTGCGTATTTTTATTATCACTTTATGAAAGATTTAGGCGGAGTCTTAGATCGAAATTGATTGGTGTCAATTTTAAAAGATAGCTAAGTTTTTACTTAAAAAATTTAGACATCTATAACTTCTTGCAGATCTCTATAAACTTAAATTAATCATACCTTCTTTTAAAACTATAATTTAATTTTTTTTTTTTATAAGATCATGACAAAGGCATCAGTTTTTGCACGAATGTCTCCCGATAACAAAACTTCCCTCGTGGAATCTTACAAACAACTCGGGTTTGTAATGTATTTACTATCAATCAATGTTTAAAATTATAATTATAAAATACTTACGCTTTGCTTTTTTTAGAAACTTGATTGATATTATGACTGTTAGTTTTTTATTTTAACTAATTCAAGATCAACTTTCCATTAATCGCAGTTTTTATAATTATAATTTTTATTTTCAATCAAAGCTGATCCTTGGTTCAATTCTACTTTTACCTCAAAGTTCAGATTCATTCCTTCGATTTTCCCCTCTCTACAACCACTGCAGATACTAACCATGTATCCACCCCAGATTTTCTCACTATCTAATAACCCCAAGTTACGCTGTTAATACTTTTCCTATATCAATGAAAACGAAGCATAACTCCTTACTATTTGCCTAATGTTTTTCCCGTGGTTAGCAAAAAATAGGCATCTGTGGTATCCTTTTCCGGACTAATCATTTTCTCCATTCAAATATTTTTAATGCCTAATAGTTTACTGGTGCGGTGCGACTCATTTTCTAATTCTAGCTGGGCATCTTTACCCTTGTTAATTGGAATTATACTTTTTCTTATCTTACTCCTAATAATTTAACCCTCTTGTATGGCCACATATGTTCTGTTGTCCTCAGCTATGAATTCTTCGTAATCTCCCATTTGGCAATTGCACCTGTTGCTTCAGATATAGGAAATACATTTTTTAATTTTCGACAAATTCTTATTTTTTTTGATACCTCGGATTGAGTGGTTATAGACAACTAGAAGATACCACCAAACTTACGCTGGAATAATCTATTTCTTACAGTTAGTCTATAGAACTATTACTAATACCACCAGATTTATAGTGAATAGCCTTATTTACTCCTTAAATAAAATGACCTATCCTCAAATTCCAAAATCCCTTTGTCATCTATATTTCTCATTCCAAAACTAAAGTCACTTATACTAAGTTCTGTGGGCTAATATATATGTGTGTATATATACATATATACATTTTTTTTAAATATCATAGATACGTTGTTAGTATGTGCGGGGACGGAGCCAATGATTGTGGGGTGAGTTTAATATAATTTATTATCAACTAAATTTATAATAATGACAACTTTTTTTATTCTCACATCATATGATTTATAATTTTGATACTTATTACACTATCTCATCCAAACTCTACCTTGCTAATTCACATCATTTTCTTTTAGGGCAAAAACATTTAAGGTAAGAAAATAATAATTGGGCGTGAAGATTGTAGACCAATCCAATAAGATTACATTTAAAAAAAAACTTATTTTTAAACTTCAATTTTTGTGATATCAAACTTCTCAATTTTTATCATCTTTTTGTTGTTCGAGTTGCTATAAATTTAAATATTGATCCTCCAACAATTTTTTTAGGAATAAAGTTTGAACCTTTCAAGAGATATTGAAAGGTAGGTAGGAACTTAATTTACTAAAGGCCTTAGCCAAAAATAATAAAGGCATAAGATTTATTTGTGGAAATATTAACTAATAATAAAAATGAATAATTACCTCTATGGTCAGGATAAGCTGAGGAAGCCAGTTTGCCTCAAATTTGATCCCTATAATTTCCATGATATACGGGTAACCCCATTATTTTTATGTCATGGGTTTCCATTCTATCCCATGTATTTTTTTTATCTCACTCATTCCTGAACCTTCTAAAAATTTGACTATTATATTTTATTTAAAATTTTCTTTCTTTATACTCCCATTTTTTTAGATCAAGTATTAATACCGTTTTTTAAAAAAAAGGCTTTAAAATCTTCAGACGCTGGAATTTCTTTATCGGACGCTGAATCATCTGTAGCTTCTCCATTTACTTCTAAGAATCAAAATATCGATTGCGTTCTTAAAATTATCAAGTAGTTATTTTATGTCATTTTATAAGTAAAGACTTATTAGATAACTTAATGATATAGCTATCTGCTTTTCGTATTTTTACAAATTTTTCCTTATTATTTTTTTTAAAATCTAAATAACTCGAGGATGCTTTAAGCAAGATTTTTTACTATTATTTTTTGGTACCTTCATAAGAATCATTTTTCAATTACGCGAAGGATACAATTTAGATGATTTGGTGACAAAAAACGGCAGTTATGTCACCACACTATATATTATATTTAAAATTTAATGTATAAATCAATCTTTCAGGGAAGGAAGATGTTCGCTGGCTACCTCATTTGGCGTTTTCAAATTTATGGCATTATATAGCATGATTCAGTTCGCTTCTGTCCTTATACTTTACACAGTTATTATATATATTTTTATCAACATGTTATTGGGACGCTTATTTTAAAACGGAATGGCTCATAATGCTTTAGTAAACAATTTTTTTTTAAATTTGCTAAAAACACTGTAGGAAGCTTATTCCATATTATTTTTATGTATTCACTGACATTTCAAATAACGCATATTATAAATTTATTTAATTGATAATATTATTTAAAACAGGAAGGCTATAATTTATCGGATACTCAATTTTTGTACATTGATCTGGGAATTATTACGACGCTTGCCATATTCAGTTTGAAAAAAAATATAATTTAAAAATTCATAAAGATTTTGAATCCCTTCTTAGGGTTGGTTTATTGAAATATCAAATTTGTTAGCGGAAATATATCATTTTAAATTGAATATTTAGGAATAATAATAACATTAACACCCTTTAAATTCCATAAGGATATGAAACTTATCCAATGATAAAATAAAAATAAAACTCTTGCCTTGATCACCTTGTGGAAAACGTGTTCTCCAATGGCTTTTAAAAATTCTTTATCTGATTATAAAATTAAATAAATAAATTTTTTTAAATATTAGGTAATACAAAAATAAATATATAATAATTAGAGATGAGTGATTCCAAATTTTAGTTAATTTTAAAATGTTATTCTTTTGTATATAGTAATGATTATAATATATGAATATGCATCTTCAAAGAATTGGCCTATTCTTAAAATATTGATAATCGATGCCGAGCCGATTTCAAGTATCGTCCACCTCTAAAATCAATAATTTAACTAAAATGGAATACCCCCTCCCCCTTCACCACTACTCTTGTATGAATTTTAAAATTATTTGGTTTTCATAAATAATGGAACATTAATTCAATGTTGTTTTAATAAAATGTACATGGAAATTTTAACCCACTTAACTTCTCTAAAATTTGACATCTTTATATTTTTTTGTTAATATTGATTATCAGTGGGTAGGACGAAACCCTTCGATAAATTGGTCAAAGAAAAACCGCCTAGTTGTTTGATGACGTTTCCCAACCTCCTCTCCATATTTTGTCAGCTAACTATTCAAATCGCCTTTCAAACCTCGGCCATTATCTATCTCAAACATCAAACTTGGTAATAATTTTATTTAGTGATTAGTTTATTACTTTAAAAAAAACAAACTTTGTTATCATTTATTAATCAGAGAATGTCTATTACAAAAATGGTTTAATGATGTGTAAAATTTATAGTTGATTCTAAAGTTATTCATATTAGAATGATACAGTAATTTCAGGACGTGAGCGTCTAAAAGATTGGGACAAGACACATACCGAAGAAGCTATTAACGGTAGCGTCTGGAGGGGACCTTACCTGAAAAAAATTCCATAATTTTATATTATATGGAAATGTTTATTATTTTAGGAGTAAAATTTATATTTTATCTAATAACGTATTAGGACATTACCATGGTGGGATAGTATATTCTAAATTGCATCTACCTTTTATAAATTTAAATCGTGTGCAGCACTCTAATTTGCGCTACGAAAATTATCCCAACTCCTACTTATAAATGAATGCACCCCTACTCCCAATTTTTTTATGGTGTCTCAAAATCGGATAAGTTCCGTTAGATTTAAATCATGAAACAACTTTAAAAAAAAGGTATAACAAAGTGAAACACGCAACTGATAATCTATACGAAAATAATGAAACAATCAATTGGGATACTACGGTCGTGTTTTGGATCTCTTGCTTCCAGTACTTGTTTATGGCTATAGTCTTTTCGCGCGGAAAACCCTTTCGAAAACCGATATATTCCAATTGTATAAAATGTTTTTAATATTATAGAAAAAAATAAATAATCTCATATGTTTTTTTAAAAAATATGAAATTCAATGATCGCATAATTTAAAAAATATATGTCATATTATTGGATAAGGAATCCACGGATATTCGGAATCTCTCATTTTATATAATTTAGTAAGATCAAGTTTTAAATTTGCAATGTCTGTTTTGACCGGATATGTATTCCAGCTTAAATATAAAAAAAATTAAAATTAGAATTTGTCTATTTTTCAATTTATATGAAAAATTGATTTACAGTGTTGGTACTATATACCTACGGAAATACGTTTCAGGTCAAATCAGATGTTTATTAAAAATCGTGAGAGATTTTGAATCTCGGATTCCATATCCCGATACGACATATATTTAAAAAAAATTTAAAATATTTTTATAAATTAAATTTTAGTCTTAGGGAAGTAACTAATTAATTTTCTACAAATCACTTTTATTGCTTATTAATTGCAAAAATATTTAAATTTACATTAAAATATATGATTTTTATACTCCATTATTTTCATTTTTTTGTTTTACCTATTATATTATAAGCAAATATATTTTATTAATAAAATTAAATTTTTTTAATATAAGCTTAAATTTTTACTTAAATTTTTAGACTTATTCCTCCTAACTATAATCGCCATCTTGGTATTCAATAGCTTGTTCATCGTCAACCCTAATGGATACTTTGAAAATTTCTTTTCCGTAAATATTTATGAATTGAATTTATATTTATAATTTATTACATATTTTTTTTTAAATGTTAGTCATCTGCACTGTTTCGGTCTCTCATCCGGACTTGGGCAGTTTTGGGTTAGTTAGAGGACAGATATGTTGGCAAATGCCCTATTTTTTTAAATTGAAAACCTGAACTAGAGGTTTCTAAATTATAATCGAGCTTGCCCCTAAAAATTTAGCCCAGTGCAAGGCACCAATTTATATGAATATTACATTATTTATATTTAAATTTTACTGAGTATTATATCATCCTAAAACGGAATCTCAAAAATATTAGTTAGAGATGTTAGCTGTAATATACAAAGAGATTTTATTACTAAATTATTATATTTTTGGGGTTTTATTTAATAGTAATGTTTTACATATATGGCTTGTGTATATTATACTCGTAGTAATATATAGGAAACTAACAATCTTATAAATTTTGCTTTAGTTATTTACTAATCAAAATTTTTTTATATTTAATCTTGGAAAAATTATAGCTGATATCATCCAAAAAGTCTATGCATATGACTTTTAGATTCATAATTATATCCTTCGTAATAGCTAATTTCTTATTGTCTATCACAGTGGAAGTAAATTTTTATTATTATAAAAATGATAATAACTAAATATAGAAAATGAGCAATAATATAATGTAAATGAGACAATTATAAGGCACGTTATATTATGATTTAGCATGATAAATTCATAAACTTTTTCAATAAAGTCATTTTTTATTTTTTTTCATAAATTATGAGGAGATTTTTATCAATTTTTCTTTCTTTATTTATTTAATGATATTTCGGTAATCTTAACTTATATATTTTTGTTCACCCAACCTTTTAAAAGAAAATTGATTACGATGACAAAATATATCCCATTTATAAAAAAGAAAAAAATTTAATATTATATCATTTCAGTACATTATATCCCATCTAACAATGAAATTCCACACATTCTCGCGTCTTTTTAAACCCTCGATGCCGCCTTACGTCAAGATAGAGAAGGAATTAAAAACACATGGGTACGAATGGATGAAATTATCCCCGTCGTCCCAAACTCCAAAGCCACCCTGACAGTCATTTCTTTAAAAATTTTAATTTAAGGATATACGTCGGCTCTAGCCCTTTTTTATTATTATTATAGAATATATAATTTTTCCATTCTCTTTCTTTTATTTGTATTAAACTAGGTCCCGCCTTGCAATACAACTCTCATCCTAGCTCATTATTAAATAAAATTTTATAGATATATATATTTTTTTAATAAATGAATTATATATTCAAATTATTTACTGAGTTAGGATTATAGATGCGGGCTAGAGTTTGATATAGGTTATAAAATTATATTTATAAAAATTAACGCCGAAAGATTTTGTACTTTTAATAATAAAAATATGATATAATGTTGTTTTTATATATATTTTGTTTAAAAAAAATGATGTATTTTTTATTTTTATGTATAGTTTTTTTTGTATTATAATAAATAAGCCAGATTTATATTTGAATATTTTCTTGAATTATTGGTTCGTTAAATTAGTTCTCTGGCGAATTGAGATGCCATTTTTGATCACATACCGAATAACTTAGACACAACTTTGCTTATAGTACATTATTTCAGTATTTTAGACCTAATGTATATCATTTCAAATTTGTAAGTCAGGTAAAAGAATGATTAAAAGTTTAAATTTTATATTATAAAATACTCGAGATATATTATATTGGATAAATTATGTTATTGGGTTAAAAAAATTAGATGTGAACAAATAGATAGAAATCTCTGATCACTTCACATTTGATTATTTATTGGTAAATAAAATAGAACCTTATTTTTTTTATATCGTTCAATTATAATAATGTTCTTTGACTACTTAAATTGATCACATATGGAGGTCATACCACTCATTGCAATAACAATTCCTTATGTCTTAAATTTATAAAGAAAATGACTCGATTTGAATGTATTTAAACATCCCAGAAAATTATATTCATTATTTAAGATAGTTCATTAAATATGAAATAATATAATTTTTACAGGCATATAAGGCGGTTTGATAATAATAAAAAAAACTAATAAAATGATATCAGATTATAAAGGGAATCAGAAAATAACATTCAAATATATTCTTCCGTTCAAAGATTCCTATCCAATTTCAAAAGATCTGTATTTTATCCATTTTACACGTGCAAGAATATTGACATCATGAGTTATGGAGTAACATGCCAACGAAATAATGAGTTATAATAATAAATTATATATATTGTTTATATAGCATTTTAACTATTTTTATATAATTGTATTATAAATTTTTTGTATTTATGTTATATTATCAGAGGGCAATCGAATATTTTCATTTATCTCAAGATAATGGATAGGTAAAAAATTTAATCCAGTTGAAATACTATTCTGGCTTATATTTAGCTTATCATAAAATCGTAGAAATCACTAACCTTTCTAACTTGAGTTAAGGAGGCTCACAAAAAGAATTTTTTTTGCCTAAAATTTTTTTTAATCTTCAAATTTTATTTTATAAAATAAAGTTATAATAGAGGTAACTATAAACGTATATGATCAATAAATTCCATCTCAAATCGACATATATTGATTTTTTTCATTGTGACCCACTTGAATTTCATTGAAACTAGGTATGCAATATATACCATTATGTCAATATTTCATTTTTTTGAAGTTTAGGGGTCATATCTCTATCTGAGGACTTAGATCATAATTCAAAATTTGGACAAATTAATACTCATCAATGATATTGCATTTATGCTTCATTGAAATACCGCACTAATCATCTATAGATTTGAGATGAAATTGATAATTGATCTATATATGGAGTAAAAACTCATTAAAAAACAAAAACAACTTTTATTCCAAATTTATTTCAAAAAAATATTTATTTGTAGAGGATGTTGTCAATAATGTATGTTAGCGTCAATGTGTTTTTCCCATTAATGCGTTATTTTTTCAACTTTAAATCATTTTTTGAGAATCCTTATTAAACACTAGAGATTAGAGGGATAAAAATAAAAGAATTTAAGAGGGACGTATATTTATAGCATTTTTTAATTTCTTGTTCCAAGAGGTCAGAGTTTCTATTGGCAAATGAGGAAACACATGACACAGCTCAGACAAGTCTTTTGCCGCCGAGCCAAGATGTTAAAGAATGTCATCGGGACGCTTAGCATCCTTATTTAAAAGACCTAACGGCTCCAAACTATTGGGTAAACTGGCCGAATAAAGATTTGCCGATCAACCTATTTAGTTTATGTCACAAAAAACGGCCGCTGACTTTAAGGCAAGAGAAACAATGCCTAGAAAATAGATCAACTTGCTTATTGTATTGTATGCAGCACAAATGTTAACAGATGGGATAAGACAGCCTAACCTATGGCAATTTGAAACTCATCGTTTGTGAGTAACATTTCCTATTTTTTGGGGTTTCTGAGTAGTTGAAGGTAAATCAGATCGGGGCACAAACAAAGTTTTACAAATGCACATTGAAACATGGGAACTAGGAAGCTCTTTAAATGGCTGGAAACGTAAGCCAAGATTGTTTGGCCGATGCTAAAAGTGGATCATTCAACTCGATATGAAGATATCTGAGAAGAAAGCAAGCAATTGCATTAAATGGAGGGAGGGGGGAGGTGAAAATCCAAGTCCTCCCTGGTAAGTCGGCAAAAAGGCAAATAACCAGTTAAAATTAGAAAACTTTAGGACAAATAGGATTCGATGAAATGTTTAAATTTTAATTTGAAGAACTTAAGGAGGGAATTATATTGGAAAGTAGGGGAAGATTTAAAGATGTGCAAGAATTTAGACAAGTTTGGGTGAGGAAAAAAACTGATGCGTGGGAAGAGGAGGAAGTTTCTTTAGCGAATTTAAAAGAGATTGAATCAAATTATCAAGGAAATTTTGACAAAGTTGAAAGCCGATAGGTGATCCTAAAAGTCAGAGTTCCTCTAGCGGAATCATTTTAAGGACTGGGGGAGGGATAATATTTTTATTGTTGAGGGAGGATATCTTGCATTTTTTTGTATTTAGGGAAAGATCAATTTTCAAAGCTTCAAATACAACTCTATGCCTACATAACATGGGGTAAAGATCCGCCAAAAGATCCATCATCGAGATATCATAAAATTAGGTCTAATTGAAATCAGGTTTTAAATTTCCCTAATCTCAAAAATGGAATAAAATACAGTTTACTCAAAGGAGGCGCACATGTACGATTGAAATTAAAAACATGAATATTATTCAATTATATAAATATGGAGTGCACATTATCCTTATGATTACAAGGGATAAAGACAAAGAATTATACAATCATTGCTGCTCTAACGATTGCGGGAATATTTAGAATAGAGGTTCTTGATGTCCCTGCAATGCTACATACTATAGAAACTTTGTAAATGAAATATTAAATCATTTGAAAGAAAGTAATGTGATTAATGATTTTTTTGTGTTGCATAATGTTACATTTTATCATAAACAAACAATTAGAGAATCGATGGAAAGGACAAGGAGAGGACATACAATAAAATGAAAGTCCTTATCTTAATCCCATTGAAATTATTATTTTCAATGTAAGGATTTGGCAGAAATCAAAATTTTAATGACCAGGAGGAATTAATTCGTTTCATAGAGCGTGGACAGAGAGGAATATCTGAGGAGAATGAAAAGAATTGATTGTCTTTATGGACATTTTTAATAGTCTTTTTATTTATTTGCGAATATCCATATAACCGTCTTATTGATATTGAAAACCCGCTTTCATCAATAAAGATAAATTTTTTTCATATAGCCTCACATTAATAAACCAATTAGCGTATTCTTTGCAAATCTCGATATTTGATTTTGTATTTTCTCTAACTGGTATGAGATACTCTTTTAACTATACTTAAATCCAGGGAGTAGCCTTAATATCATTCATATTTTTTGATATTTCTACACCATATCTTTCTTTAATCATTTAATATAACTTTTTTAAGATTAAAGTACATTCCAAATTTATACAATTTAATATATATTCTTCCTGTTATTGATATAATCTTGCGTACAAGAAGCCTCCTTTGGGTTAACTATATTTTAATTTTTGGGATGTGAGTTTTTATATTTGTCACTGTTTTACAGATTTATATGATGCTATATTTATGATACTATCCTTTTTTACGCACCAATTATTAGTGTTTTTGTCGCATAACAGGGTTTGGTGATACCTAAAAAACAAAGACTATTAAGTGGTATAATAAATAGGTTTGATGTGTTTAAAAAACAGAAATACCTCATTTATTTATTAAAAAAAATATTTATTAATTAAATAAAAATTTCTCATAAAACTTTTTATTTACAAAAAAAATAATTTAAAATGTTTAATATTAATAATATTTTATCCAATAATACCAATAATAGTTTTAGAAATATCTCTTTATTTAATAATAATTCCTTTTTATCTATTCTTTTTCCATTCCAGCATTTTCGCAATCTGCCATATGTGTCAATTCTACTATAATAAACCCTATAAACTAACCAGCAATTTAAAACCCAAAAAGGAAATACAATTGTTGGAATAAAGAGAAAATTGATATAGTAACAAAGTTGTTATCCCAGCCCTATATATAGAGAGAAAATAAAGGATATTGCTAAACATATTGATATGTCAATGACTTAGGTAAACAAATTAAGGCAAGAAACCTTTCCAGAATTTATAGGGGGACCATTGAGGCAATATCAAATCCAAAAAAAGAGACACATCTGAGCTACTATCAAAGATATCATAGAAAATTTACCTCCAGGTTTCCCAAAAAATGAGGGTGCCATCCAAAAATATATTTTAAAAAATAGGATGGTCTAAAAAAGGGCAGGGAAAGAGCCCGATCGACGAAATACATCAGGAGCAATTCGTATTCGTCAGGCTTATTGCCTTAAAATGCTAAACATTCCTATGGAAAAAATTTCTTTCTGAATGAAACAGGTATAAACCTACATGTTATACCTGTGTATTCTAGGGCCCCTACAATGTCACACCAACTGTGATAGTTCCACTCCAAAAGGAAGAACGTTATCATTTTATGTACGATAGGAATTAGGGGCCTTATAACCTATCGAATTATTGAAGGATGAGTTGCTTTTTCTTGATTATCCGAGAGAATTAGTAATAATTCTTCCAAATGATGCAATTAACATTATGGATAATGCCGCAATACCCTAGTGTCATCTTATCGAGAAGCTATAAAAATCGTATTGAATATCTTCCGCCATATTCACCACAATTAAATCCTATTGGAAACTTTTTGGAGTCATGAAAAACAAATATAGGTCTATAACAAGGCCAAACAATAGAGATCAAATCTTAAATAATGTTACTTCGATATTAAATCGGTATATACTGTAGAGATCTTCAAAGTTAGGCCCGGCCCGTACCTGGCCCGAACGGGCTACGGGCCGGGTTAGGGCATTTTATTTAAAATAATCAGGTTCGGGCCAGGTCGGGCCTAATATTTAAAAAATTCGGGTCGGGTCGGACCTTGGAATTTTTTTATAAATATATCTAAATTTATCAATTTTATATTGAATTTTTTATGTAAAATAAAAATATTTGATTTTATTTATTGAAACTAAACGACATATAACATATGTCTTTTATTTTGAGCAATTATAAAAATTAATTTCTCTATTTAAATAAATTCGGGCCGGTTCGGTAAATTTTTCTAAAAAAAAATTCGGGTTCGGGCCGGGCTGGCAAAACTTTTTTAAACGTTCTTCTGAAAAAAGAATGGTATTTATTTACATTTATTTAAAAATTTTTATCTTTCAAAAATTTCTTCCGATTATTATTTTTTTAAAAAAATAAGGTTTATAAAAATTTTGAAAAAATATTCACTTAACTATTTTTTTCCTAATACATAAATGAGGTATTTCTGTTTTTTAAACACTTCAAACTGATTTATTATACCACTTAATAGTCTTTGTTTTTAATGTATCACCAAATACTGCAACCCTGTAATGTATTTTTCCTTATACTATATCTTCATGATTTTTTTTTAAAACAAAAAATATTTATTTTTATCAAATGGTATGAATGAAAAATAGGCAGAAATTCTTTAGATTATAACATTAACTTCATTTTAAAGTTATAATTCATAGAACGAAGAATATGGTAATAAAATTACATATAAAAAATTATTTAAAGTATTGTATCAGGCGCGTACGCAGGAATTTGGTCTGGGTGGGGGGGATAATAAATTTTTTAAGAAATATTATTGTTAAATAAAAATACTAAGCATAAATTTATTAGGACTAATAACTTTTCTAATACACAATTTTAAATTAATGTGAATTACAAAAAAATAATATATATAAACTGGCATTGAAAAACTATAATATAAATGTGAATTATAAAATATAAAGTGAATAAAACCACGATATGAATCACTTAAATGACCCAAAATTGAAATTTGAATTTTTTGAGCCTTTAAAATATATAAAGTATAAAAAATATAAATGTTGGAAATATAAATTAATACACAAAAAGTTTCTTAGGAATAATTGTATTTTGTATGTTTTGAGCTAATTTTTCAATTATCTAGCCTTACTTGCCGTTAAATGCCTATGAATATTCAAAAGATCCAAATCATTCAATCTACTTTCAGAAATTGTATTTCATAGGTATGTTTTTCAGAGACTTGCAGGCCCGGTCCCCGAGCCGGACCCGTATTTTAATTTTTTTAAACTTACCCGGGATGGGCCCAGATTTTTTTTTAAAAAAACACCCGGGCTGGGCCATAAAATTTTTTTAAAAAAATATCCGGGCCGAGTTGCATATTTTAAAACCAAATATTTGAAATCGCCATTATTAGCTATGAAAATCAAATCAAAAATAAATATAATTTATTTTTAAAAAATTCGGGCTAAGCATGAAAATTTTATTTTCAAAAAAGCTGGGGTGGGCCTGAAAATTTTTTTTAAAAAAACCCGGGTTGAAAAAAATTTTAAAAAAATCTGGGCTATGGTACCTCTGCAGGGCTCTGTTATTCTTCTTAAAAAGAGAATGTTCTCTCATTAGTTTACTAATGGGAAGAGTTGCTAATATATATAACCATTTTAACATTGGGAATATAATCTAAAATGTGTTTGAAATAATGCAAAGCATCCATAGCATTTTTGGGACTGTATCAACCATAGTTAATCTTTTAATCATAGTTATTCAGCTAATAAGGCACATAAGATATTTTAACATCTTCATGATAAAAATTTAACAAATATTTTTTTTTTCTATCATTATCTGAAAAAAGTTGGAAAGGCTTTTGTGGAAGTAATATCTGCAGATTTGTAAATGCTGCATGACGAATTAAAAACCATACATTTATTTGGGTTATAAATGTATCTAAGAGAGGGGACATTTGTTTTATAATACTCTTCTACTGATTCTATATTAATGTTTTGAAGATGTTCTTGCTTGCTGCAAGTCGAGGGGGACAAATATTAAACACGTATAGCTCAGCTTTTGACTCAACACTAACATATAAAATAATTCTTCATCAACATTCGCTCTAATTTCCTTGAGTTCTAATAAAAAGATCTCCGCTATTCTCATCTTCTTAATCAAGTCAATGTCATGTTTTTGAAAAGTATTACATAAAATAGTTGTATAATTAAATAATACATTCTAATGAGAAAAAAAATTTGGAATAAGTATTGAATCCAATAATTTTCTTGCTTCTGAGGAAATATTTCTTTCAAGCCATTGTGATATTTCAGTAATAGCATTAATAATCGGCTCTTAAAAGCTGTTATATTGATGGCGGAGACTCGATCTCGTTGGACAAGATTGCAATTTCATTCTCTCTGTTGGACAAGGAGTTTCAGAGATAATTATTATTTGACTAGAAATTTAGATAAATATTATGCCACTAAAATTTGAAAATAATAGGTAAATTACGCCAAGAAAATCGAAATTAATTGATAAAATAACTTAGTAGATGAATGTGATAAATAAATGTAATTAAATATATATATGAGATAGGAATAAATATTAACAAGTATAAATTAATATTAGCAATAATATTTTTGAAAAATATAATCCGGCATCTGCATTTTTTGGTTGGGGGGGGGGATTTGCCCCCGTTTGCCCCCCCCCCCCCACCCTACGCTGTGTACGGGCTTGTATTGTATAAATTTAAATATTAAAATGAATATATTATATTAATTTATATATCGTTTGGTATTATAGTTCAAATTTAAAAAAAGGTACATTATATTTTAATTAAAAGATTAATTTAATTCAGTAATTGTAATGAAATAATTTGATATGCAAAAAATATTAATAAAAAAAATTTATGCCAAAGAGAAATAAAAATTTGAAGGAAATAAAAATATAAGGAAAAAAAATCATAAAAAGGCAAAAATTGTTATGTAAGGAGAAAAACATTGTTAAAAATGACATAAAAATAGAGAAGTAAATAAAAAGTGACAAGGAATATAAATAAATTATTTTTAAAAAGACCAAAAAGAAGGACCAAAATAGAGAAGAATTGAGATAAAAATTAAAAATGATTTAAAGAGATCGCAAAAGTTAGAAATAAAATAAGAAGGAAAAATAAAAACAAACTAAAAATTTAAGAAAATTGACAAAAAAAAAAAAATTTCTTTTTTGAATGTGAATTTTCCTTTTTTAATTTCTCAATAATAATAAACTCGTTATTTAACGCAGAGCAGCATTATTTACAAAATCAAGCCAATAAACAAATATAATTTTAAATATGGATCGTTGTGGTGTTAAGAACGCGATGATATAATTTTTGAAACATGTTGTGACATATATTTCAAAAAAAATTATTAACTCTACAAAGAATCAGCTGTGATTTAGAGTTCAAAGCTAAATTGTTTTAAATTCACAGTGTGGGCGTTAAATAGCGCAAAGCTTGAACATAACACGTTTACTATAAATTGGACCTAATACGTTTCCTTTTCTTTTGAAACTTTTCCTTTGTTGATTGGGATTTTTCCTTTTTTGAATGGGAAAACCTGTAAAATGGTTCAATGAATATAAATTATGCTATTTTATTAGGTTTAATATTTTATAAAAATTTTATCTTTTCTAAATAAGATATTTAACAAGCATGTAAGTAGTTTTAATAATAATATAATAACATATTAATAAAACTAATAAAAATGATATAAAATTTTAAAGAAAAACAGAATTTCACATTCATATATATTTTTCCGTTTAAAGTTTCTAATCCAATTTTAACAGATCCGTATTTAATCCATTTTGAATGCAAAGAGCCATCATTACACATCATCCATTTGAAATCCTGAGTCATATTCTGCTTCAATTAGCTCCTTATCTTCATCATTATCACGGGGTATATAGCTTAATAAAACGTGAATTGTAAGTTATAATTAATATTCTATTTAAATATCATCTTAATTTAAATATACCTGTTATATATTTCTTGTATGGATATTAAATTTTTTGAGGGGAAAAATACTTACTAACTAGTAAGTACAATTATTTGAACTTAACTAATATTTTTATAACGAAATTAGAAGGGTGTCAAAATAAAAAATAAGAAGATCAGAGTAAAGGACTTGAAATAGAGATTCCGAATTCTCATAGATTCCATAACCCAATACTACATATATATATTGAGTCCACTCTCATTTGAATAAAACTGGAAGGGGGGGGGATAGGGTTTGTTTTGATATTTTTTTGATTGATTTTTTAAACTTTGATATGGTAGAAGCTGTAGAATTCTGGGTTGAAACCGTTATGCATACATTTTTTGGATTTTGTCAATAAAGCCCAAACAGTTAGTAATACCTTTTGAGATGTTTGTCCAGATTGGGGTATCGCATATATTAAAATATTTTCACATATATTTAAAATTTTCTACATAGAATGAGAAAGGAATGGTGTGCTCATCAAAAAAGAATTATTAGCAAAATGATTTAAATCATCAAATACATTCAAAGGATTTTGAGGAAGCCCACCAAAATTTTGAGGGGAATCGTCAAATCCCTCTCCTATCATTAATACCACATGACATATACTATCTATTTCGAAAATATATTCAAAAGTTTTATAAGCGGTGATTGTGATACATTAATTTTTAAACCAAGGGATTAGCCTCCCGTATAACTCGTCCTTTTTAGGGAAAATTCTACCAACGCTTATGGGCCTCTTAATATCCAAAGTCATATTATAAATAACATAACTTATAAACTCAAATGTATTTATCTTAATCGTAATTTTCTTAAACCTAATTCGTATATATGTTGAGAATAATTTATATGCATATTTTACACGGGAATCAAATTATATTTAAATGTGACCAGAAATTTATTTTATTTAAACTTGCAATCACATTTCCTTCTTCTGCATCGGCAAGCAGGGCAACAATCACTCCAATATCGGCAATGAGACCCCTCAGGATTACAGTTTTTAAAAGGATTGTTTACCAGCCTATGTCATAAGATAATAATACGTTTCATTTTTTAAAAAAAGTTTAATGTTATTTTAAAAGTATTGTGTTTTGAAATCATTAAGTGATTTATAAATATCTGAATTGGAAAATTATAGAGTACAAATTTAGACAAACCAAGATCTATATATATACATTATGTCGTTTTTATATCAAATTCAACTTAATGTTAAATATCATATTCATATGAATCTAAATAAACCTTCAATTTCAATCTTAACTTATTAAAATCTCAATTCATAAACTTAAATCCAGTGTTAGCTAAAGATATTTTTAAAGTAGCGCGTCAGTTACCTCTACTTCAAAAAACTAATGTTGTTAAAAACCTCGATTCCGCCGATTTTAAAAAACGATTAAATAAAAATTTTATTCAAGAAAGCCTCAAGATTTCGCCAAAAGATGCAAGAAAGATTTGGCCCTCTTTTGGCGAAGTCAAGCATAGGCAATATTTTTTTTAAGAAAATTTTGATTTAGCTTCTTTTTTTAAAATTGCTAAATCAAAGGTTTTAACCAAATTATCTATCGCTATAATTATTTTTCAAAATAAGTAGAACACTAATAGCTACAATTTATGTTTTAACGTGCCCTTGTATGCTCTAAAAAAATTTTAAATATTAACATGCAAAAATATTGAAAACAAATCATATCTTATACATTAGTTATATGAGTATAGTGTTAAAATATTGAAATCTAAACAATCTGAACTCAAATATAGGTTAGAGAAATTAGCCCGATCTTGAGCAAGAGTAAAAAATGACTCATACCCGAGCACGAATCAAGAAAATTACCCGAAAAGTAAAACCAGATGAGTCACATTCAAAAGGCAGACCCACAATTCTGGGCTGGGTTTAATATTGTAAAACGTTGACAGTATTGTTAAATAGTCGAGTTTATGCCATTCCAAACTCACTTGAAGTGATAAAAAATAGCTTAATTCTGTCTTAATGGGCTGAATCGCAAGTAAATATTTTAAGCCGACGGAGACTCTAGTTCACTTGCGCTCAAATTAACCAAGTATTTTCATTATATAATGTTATTTTGATTTACCCTAATTTTATTCTATTTGACCCGACTCAAACTCCCTTGACTAATTCCAATTTTACTCGTGAACAATTTGACTCGACCTGAATTGACGAGGCCGACCCGAACTGAATCTAGAACAGAGGCCGGGTATTTATAAAATATTATGTTCAAAAATATTAAATAGAAAGAGTCAGTTTTCAAGCAGAAACTCATATCGAGTTAACAATTAACATAATTTCTCCCTGATGAGACAAGTTTAAAAAATGGAGTGGGGCTGAATTGCAAAAATCAGGCAAAAAACTATTTGCCATACCGATTTCTTCAGTAATTTAGAGATCTATATCAGCCTTGAACTAGCGAAAAATAAAATTTTGTTAAAGATCGGGCTCTAAAAGTAAATAAGTTACAATTCCGGGTCAGGTTAAAAAATATATTTTACAAAACTCGGTCAGACCTGGCCGATTATTTAAAAAAAATTTAAAAAATTACACCACTCAACACTTGAAAAATAATCTAATGG
Organism: Gordionus sp. m RMFG-2023; assembly: GCF_954871325.1. Classification (NCBI taxonomy): domain Eukaryota; kingdom Metazoa; phylum Nematomorpha; class Gordioida; order Chordodea; family Parachordodidae; genus Gordionus; species Gordionus sp. m RMFG-2023. The sequence goes on from NC_088777.1 coordinate 16,724,051, forward strand.
AAGCGTTTAATATTCATTTACTGCTCACATTTTTAAATTGCCTTTGAAAAAATATACAAATTACAACTAAATTATTCAAAAGAACGAAATTGTGAAAATTCCGGGTGCTATAAGATGATCAAAATTATTCATTATTTAAAATTTTAACCTGCTGCATTCATAGTGAACGCGTTATCTTCAAGCGTTGCTTTATTTAACACAGCGTTATGACAGCTGATTTAGTTGATATATTCTAATGATGTTCTCTCAGTGTGCAAGATTTTATCAAAATTAAAAAATTCAGGCTTAAATTATCGATTTGAAATAAAATTACATTCTCGAATAATTTTCCATAAGCTTACCCCAAACCTAATCAGGCCATAATGCTGCGTTAAATAACGCAACGCTTGTAGATAACGCGTTTACTATGAACCTTAGATATCAAATTTAAAAATTATTATAAATTGTTCATACCTTCTCGCCCTATCTTTAATCAAGCTGTAAGAGTCGCCTCTACCTATTGCATTCGATTATTAATATTTTATTTTAAGTTAAGTGTACCGATATTATGGATGCAATGTATGTCATAAATCATGATGAAAAAGATACTGGTAATCAATAATATATGAATTTTTATATGTTTCATCTCAAAATAATTATCTAAATATTTTTTTCATTTCTAGAACACATTTTCTATATTATATTTATATAAATTTTAAAGATGCTAATCAACCAACAAGGGTATATTTAAAGAACCGCAATTGTTTATATATCACTTATAAACCATCTTTTTACATCATTTACTCTTTATAATCACAATCTATTTTTCAAAGAGGCCCGAAATCCGATCCTGCCAATAAATAAAATGAAAAACTTTTAAAAATTGGTGTCGGGAATTTAGAATATTTTTTAAATAAATTCAGATTATATCAATTAGTCAAAAAATTATGAAAAATCATATAATGGAGCGTTTAGCATTCATTCATTTATTGCAAAAACGATATTATTTTAAGGATATGGGTCCAGTCCATAAAATGGTAATTTAAAAAACCCGGGCCTAGATTTTACAAATAAAAAATAATCTGAGCCTGGCAATTATTTTTATAAATTTGGGTCGGGTTTGAAAATAATTTTTTTTATTAAAAAAACAAACTCATGCCTATAAATATGACGTCAGCAAATTATTGTCAATTTTATTTTCCATATGCTAGAGCTAGACCATGGGGAAAGCCAAAGGGGTTATGTGGTTCCCATTTGGTAATTTGCAAGTTTTTGTAAATATCACTTTAAGCTAACCCGCCACCTCTCATTTCCCCGACATTTACCCCTAAAAAATGAATAATGTAAAATCATAATTATTATTTTTTATTCTTTAATTTATTACTATATTTATTTTATTTAAGATATGGGGGTGGGGAGGGTGTAGGAGAGTTTTTATTGCAACAATTGCTTCGAGTTGAAAGTTAAAAACTTTTTTGAATTTAAATATATATATATTTATAAATCTTTTATTTCGATTATTATGAGTTTACCTAGGATTTTGTCTCGAGTTGGGTAAATTCGTGTATGGTTGAAAGGAGTACAGATTTTGCTCCAATAGCTAAGGTATCTTGTAAATATACAGGGCCCTACACTTACGAGACTTTTACACCAGTGGACTAATCATTTGGAAACATCTCGTATCATTTATATGAAAATTTTGAAACTATTGGTGAAGTATTATTTTACTTTATTAATAGAACTCTTAACTCGGAGGTTTCCAATCATACACTGGTGTTTTATATCAATGCATAAATATAAATTATATTATATTGGCCATTATAATTTAAGAAATATAAGTAACAATTCAAAGATGAGAAAATTCATTCGACTTTATAAAGAATAAGGCTAAGAATCTTTCAAAATTTAATCTGACTCCTGAAAAAATTTTCCAGGGTTAGTCAAACGCCTAAAATTCTTTATGATTTTTGAGTATTAGAGAATCAAAGAAAGTTTAAATACAAAATTTAGTGCTAATGGTTTATAAAAAAATATAACCCAAGACATAGCTTTTAATTTATTTGAGGTAAAATTTTTAAATAAAAAGTCGTATTATATATAGTGTTGTAAACGAACGCGTTCAACGTGAACGAAGTTCGTTTTTTTGAAAAAAGGTGATGAACGGCGTTCCTTTTTTTTTGACGAACTTTGAACGTGAACGCGTTCCTTTTCTTTGATGAACGCGTTCAATTTTACGTTCGTTCAATTTTAAAAACACTTTTTATTTTTATTTATTTGAAAAATTAATATTAATCCGCATTTTTTAACAAAAAAGTCTTATATTTTTATTTATTTGAAAAATTAATATTTAATCCAATTTTTTAACAAAAAAGTCTTATATTTTTTAATCAGCTGTTTTTACTTTTTCCTCTTTCATATTGCAATTAACGTACCATAACGTGCTACTGCTAGAGAAGATAAGATTAAAGTTTATTAATTTGAATATTTTATATTTTAATTTAATAGATTATCATTTGCATGGATATAAATATTTCATTTCATCATCAGATTCTGAAAATCAAAATTCAATATTAGATGAATTAGAATTACCATGGCCCAAATATCAAAAATATTTCACTGTTTTAAAATCAATTCCGAGATATCCTTTTTTCTGACGAGGAAGAAGAGGGCAGATTGGAGGATGATAACTTAGCTCAATTTTTTGAAACAATGGATAAAACATTAAATGTTTTTAATAAATTCCCCCTTTTTAAAAGAATTGTTTATCATATATAACACCGCAATCCATTCATCTGCCCCTTGAGCGAGTTTTTAGTATAGCTAACGCTGTATTAACTGCCAAGCGTTCAAGCCTATCAGATGAAAATTTTGAAAAGCAATTATTATTAAAAATTAATAAGAAAAATTTTTTATAAATTTATTTTTTATCGCTCAATTATATTGTATTTATAATTATATTGTCAAAATAAAACTATTAATTTTTATCATGGCTAATATATTGTGTTGAAAAATATAAGGCATTTATTTATATTAAATTAAATTTAAAAAAAAATTTATCATAAAATTTTGAACGCATGAACGCGTTCATGAACTTTAACGCGTTCCTTTTTTTGAATTTGAACGTGAACGTGAACGTGAACGCGTTCGATTTTTGTCAATGAACGTTGAACGCGAACGCGTTCGATTTTTTTAAAAATGTTTACAGCACTTATATACTATAATATTGTTTTGAATGTTTAAAATTGTTTACATTTATATGCATAAATTTTCAATAAAATAACAATAATATTTATATGAATATCTGACTATTTATATTATTTCAAAAAATATTGACCACCCTAAATAAGCAGTTGGCCACCCCAACTAAAAATTTCTGACTACAGGCCTGGGCTTAGTAGACACTCCCGCATAGCCGTGGCGCGGATAAGCTCTAACTATTTTTATGAAAAATTAGAGAACCTCTCAAAATTATTTCCTAATTTATTTTATATAAAATGCCAGGAACATGATTTGTATAAAATCATCAGAGATATCTTATTATATTGTTTATTTAGTAAGTAGGAGATGCCGGGTCTATCCATCAGGTGTGGTAAGAAGACAAGCATTTATTTCATCCTTAAGGCCAGTTTCAAATTTGGTCAAAAGATGTATTTATATCGAAAACAATCAACCATATGTTCATTTAGTAGCAGGAGCTTTTAACTTAAAAGATATTGATCAAAAATGATTTAGCCTTTTTTTACTAACTTTTTTAAAAGTGTTTTATGCAAGGCAAAAGTACAATATCTTGGCTAATGTCTAGGTTATCTATTAAACTTGGTTCAAAGGACCTAGGTTAAATCCCTACCCCAGGTGTTAAACGGCCAGGAGTTAAATGGCAAATAAGAGAGCATTAAATTGCATAGGAAAAAATTATTAAAACCTTTAAATGATATAAACTCAGCCCTAAGAAGAGGGTCATATATATTAATAATGGGGTCATATTTATTTTTTAAATTTTTATTTCTTCTTATAATATAGGTTTTAATATATTTTTTTAAATATATATTTTCTAAACATTTTGAATATTTGAATATTTGAAATAGAATTGTAATTTCCAAAAAGAAAGATTGGAATTGTGTAATGTGCGGCAAAAGTTATAACCATAGAAAAAACGCGGACTGCATAAGGCTTGCCAATTTCTCGAATGAGATAATTCAAGTTTTGCTCATTTTCTGTGTGCCCATATTATGAAGATTAATTTTTTTTTGAAATATTCATTTGTATGTGTTAATTATAACAACAAAAATTAAAATTTTTATATTTTCCATCATACCCCGGGGATTTTGCTATCTTATCCATGGTCGTTGATAAATAATAAAAAGCATGACTTTTAATTACATCTTAATAGCGCCCAAACTATAACTGATAGGATACAGTTTTTTATTTATTTTGTAGTCTAATGTATGATGAGGTTATCCAATAATATAATTAATTTTATTCTCTAAAATAAAATTAAAATTTCATCGCTCGCAAAAGAGAAAAACATCTGTCGTATAGCCCCGGTCTCCTCTAATATTACAAATTTTATATTAATCCCTTGGAACATTTTATTATATTCATTCACTATTTTACTTAATGCGTTTCTTACATTTTTTATAGTAATTTTTAAAGAAATTTTGTACAGCACACAATATGAACCTTGTTCTAAATGATGCTATTAAAAAGTGAAATCAGATCGAAAATATTCAAAAAATATAAAAAAATTTTTAGTAACAGGATAAATTAAAGAATTTGAACCTTCAGTAGTCCAACAAATTTATGCCAATCAAGATGTCCATCCAGACATTCATCTATTATTCCATAAGATATAATCATTTTTCAATTTAAGAAAAAACAGTATCAACTATATCATTAAACAGTGAGAAAAGTAAAGATCGATACGAAGACAACTTCTATAAAAAAATGAAAGTTAAAATTTTAATTGTTCATTTTGATATTTCAAACGGAACAATTGGAAAATAGTAACGTCATTTCAAAATATTTACAATCCATTAATCTAATCTAAAACTTGCAATGAAACGTTTCGATTTTTATTTAAAAATATGTTAAAAAAATGTGAAGTGATCTTTTAAGGTTTAAAACGGAAGCTGAAGAAATAGTTAAAATAGAAGCGAGAGGGATTTGTTATTTAGAAAAGAAACGAGTTTCAAAAATAAAAAAGAATTTTCAGAAACTATGTCCAGAGAAAGGTTGATTGTTCAAGATAAATATTTTATATTACGTATACATAGCATCTATTTATATAATCCAGGGACATGGAACAGAACGTTCCGGACAACGGAACTTGGGGAAAATGATAGATCGTGAAAAAAACGGTGTTCCCAAAACGTTACCGGAACAGTTTTGGAACGTTTCAAAAAATAATATTAAAAAAATTAATTTATTACCTAATAATATATAATGGCTCATTTATAAATATTCCTTTTTTATTTTCTTAATTCCAGCTTGCTTCATGTAACAATATTATTATAACCATTATTTAGTATTATTATGGGATTTTACTAATTAAGATTTATAAAAATTAATTTTATTAATCATATTTGAAATCATTTAACTGTTTTTAAAAATGAATATTGTATAATAAATATTTAAAATTTCATTGAGTAAAATTGTGAACCAAATTAGTGTTGAGGTGATAGGTGTTTTTCGACAAATTTATATTAACATCACTGCACAAATATAATGATAATATTTTAGAAAATGTCTTAATTAATATTATGCATAATTAGAAATAAAATTACTGAACTATGGAATGGAAAGGGGAAGTGACCCATTTTTTGGCTAAAACAGGAACAAAACAGGGACACTAAAATGTCATTGTTCCGGGTCCCTTAAATAATTATTAATCTAATGGAAATAAAATTTCAGCTTGGATATTAAAAATACCCTTCATTTTTTAACCCACAACATCTTTTAAATTTGTCTAAGCAGCAAACTATTTTTAACCAAACCAGCAATTTGATAGCAAAATAAAATACCATAATTTAGATCTTTCGTTCCCTGATAAAAATTTTCTATCGGAAATGAAAAAAAAATTAAATACAATATATGATTTGGCTAAGTTTTTCATAATTGATCATTCATCAATAGCCCGTTTATAATATTAGCACAGAATATATTTTTAACTTTATCTGTTATTACAGCCATGGCAGAGCGTAGTTTCTCAAAATTATAATTAATAAAACATGTCGTTGTGTTTATTTCCCCAAGTTGATTATCTAATTTAGAAATGATATGTACTGAAAACAATATAGCCCATGCTCAGATGTACAATCTAATATTATGGGAAAAGGGATTATAAGGATTAGCCATATGAATATCAATATGTTCATTATCGATGCGAGTTTTTCTCGTATTTCAGATGTGGCAGATGATATACCTTTTTTAAGGTGTTTTAAAAGAGTTCCTTTTTAAGAATTAGTTATTTAGTTTCTAGCTTCTTTTTTTGCTTTCTCAGTACTTGAATTTAAAGTATACTAACCTAGAAGCCTATGATGTGAACATTTTTTTTATATTAAAAATTAATTATATATCCAAAAAGGTATTATAATAGTCAAAGTGAATTTCGTTAAAAATATTAAATGCTAAATGCTAACTTTTGAATTTTTTTTCATAAATCAAAGAGATAACTATAGTTAAGAGCGAATATAATATTGTTAAAATATATTATAAGTATATAAACCGGTATATAAACTAGAGTTCTACAATACCCATGCCCGATACCTGACTAGGCCTGGATGGGCCGAGAAAAATTAACACGCCGGACCGGCCATGAAAAAAGTAAAAATGTCCAGCAAGCTTAATAGAGAATAGAACTTTTTTTAAATTCTAACGCCTAATTTTGTTAAAATAATTATTAAATGACCTGCTACTTTGATCATTCATATATATTATTTATTTTTCCTTTTCTTACATTTTGTGTTTATTGCTATAATAATTATTAAACCAATCCTCTATATTATTGGTTATTTTTCTATAGGAAAAATTTATGGATTTAAAAAACTGGGCCAGATAGGGCCGGGCATCCTTAGTAAAAAATTAGAACCAGACCGGGTATAAATTTAAATAGCCAGAGCCTATCAAAAATTAAATTCTAGAGCCGGGCTAAAAATTTTCCCAATGATGATTTAAAAAGATAAAATATGATAAGGAAATTTAATTTTCTTTGCAATTGCACAATTTTTCAATAAGTTATTGTGTATTGGGGATTAAATCTCTCTGTATATTAAGTATAGCTAGTCCATTCAATTTAATGATTTAGTTCTTCTGAGAGAGATTTTCTATGTAGAAGCCTCTCATTTGTGCCTGTAGTACTAATTTGTATTGTCGCCAAAATATACAGCAGTTTTAATATATTTGGAAAAAAACTCCAAAATTGCAATCCTTCCATGGCGTTTTTTATATTCAATTTTCTTAATATAAAGATTTAATATATCCTAAGAAGGATTTTTAGGTAATTGTATTTGTAAATGGGATAGTCATTTGATGAATTAATATAATTTCCCTTTCGCCTCAATAATCACATAAATATGTGATATTCTTGGACGATATTATCCCTTGATTTTCTAAATTGCAATTTAATAATATTCTCGATTCTCATAACCTCAGCCAAATCTAAATAATTATTTTTGAAGAATATTGCATAAAATTGTTGTAATTATATGATGTATTAATAATTAATACATTCCAATGCAAAACAAAAAAATCAGATATCCTTTAGAAAGCTTAAGGCATTTCCATTTTTAAATAAATATTTTGATAAATGTGACTTGATTAGTAAATTATTAAGTACCGCAAAAATGGAGTCTTATAAACTTGATTATTTAACTATACCACCAGCATTTTTGGATATCTAGCGCTCCAGTATTCTGGGTCTGCTCATTGCTCAACGGGTTTTTCGTTTGGGTTCTCTCATTGGTTTTGCTCTTCAGGTCTGGATTAATTTTTTTATGAGCGTCCTCTGGTTTGGGCATATTTCCGACTCAAACCACGACCTGGGTTAGCTAAATCGCCCCAAAATTAATCAAACTTTCTCGGTCTATCTTTAATCAAGCTGCATGTGTAATTCATTGCATTCGGTAATTGTTAATATTTTTTTTAGTAGAATGTACCAATTTTATAGATGCAATGTATCTCATAAATCATAATGAAAAAGATACTGGTAATCAATAATATAATTTTAATGTTTTATCTCAAATAATTATCTAAATAAATTTATTCTAGAACAAATTATTTGTATTAGTTAAAAGCAAATAAGGGTATGCTAAAAAAAGTTTACTTATCGACCAGTCGTGTAACCGATGAAGGGGGGGAGGGTGGATATTATTTTAAACTAATACAAAAATTTTCCCCACACCCCCCCCCCTCCCTCATCTCCCCCAAAAATATATACAATATATCATAAGGAAGAATTGCAAATTTTTTTTAGTTAAAGTTAATGATTTATAAAATAACGACGATAATTCAAAATTTTCAAAAAAAGAAGAAAAAAAAATTTTTTTAAAAAGTGAAAAATTATTTTTATAAAATTCCAATATAATCAAAGGCTTACAATAAGTGGACCTAAAGATCTTCAATAAAATTCATGGGGAAAAAATTCATCTAATAGTGCCTCCCCAAATTAGTAAAATTCTGGATAGGCCTATGTTATCGACAATCTTTACACATCATTTACTCCTTTATAATTATTCAAGCATTATCAAAAACGTGCAGGCCCAGAATCTTTTCCACCTGGTAAACAAAATAAAATACTTTTAAAAATCGGTGCTGGGAATTTAAAAAAACTAAGAATATTTTTTCAGATTATAGATTATATTAATGTCGAAAAATTCTGAAAAGTTCTATAATGGAGCATTTAGCATTAATTTATTTATTGTTCATATTTCCTATTTCCCTTAGAAATAATTTACAAGATGCTAAAATTATTCTATAAAAATGAAGTATTTTAAAAATCCCTGTCTGAATTAAAAATTTGATCCGAGCTATAATTTAAAATTTGGAGCGGACTTGGAAATAAATTTTTTCAAAATAATTTGTGCCTAGAATTTGTCCCTGCTATTTTTTTTTACATAGTTATATATTTAAATAATAAAAAATTGTGAAAGATTTTAGATCGCTGGTCTGGGCATAATGATGTTTGAAATGTTAGTTGAGAAAAGGGAATTTCATTATACTCGGGAAAGAGACCTGTGTCAAAGTAAAAGTTTGTCAGGCTTTGGATCGGGTTGTTTCTTACAGTCCGACCACCTGAGCCCTTGGAAAAAGCCTTCCCCGTGCAGGCTCTATTTATAGTGCATCATTTAATTATTTTAGAGCTAAAAATGTATTATTTGTATTTTGTAAATTTTATCCCAAGCAGCTAAAAGAATGATGAAAAAATTTTATTTAAAATTTTTCGTTACAAAATGATTGTGATATTATTTTTGATTTATACAAACTAAATTATATTATTGGGTTTAAAAAAAATTTGATGCGATCAAATAGGTAGAAATTTGTGATCATTGTTCATTTGATTATTAATGTAAATAATATACACCTTTTTTTTATCGATAAAATTATAATGATGTTCATTAAGGTGACTACATGCCTAATTTGACCACAAATTTTTTTTTGGGAAGGTGAGGTATTAATGGCATTGATTGAGATGGCAAATCCTTAAGTCTTAAGTAAATATTGAAAATAACTAAAATTAAGTGTATTTGAACTAGTGATCTGCATCGGGCCTAATTTTTCAAGCCCGGCCCGACCCGAAATTTAAAAAAAAAATTTACCGGCCCAGCCTGGCCCGAATTTATTTAAATATAGAAATTAATTTTTATAATTACTTAAAATAAAAGACATATGTTATATGTCGTTTAGTTTCAATAAATAAAATCAAATATTTTTATTTTACATAAAGAATTCATTATAAAATTGAGAAATTTAGATATATTTTAAAAAAAATCCAAAATCCGACCCGACCCGGCCCTAATTTTTTTAAAAAACATTAGGCCCGAGTCCGGCCCGAAGCCGGCCCGAAGCCCTAAGGGCCGGGCCTAACTTTGCAGATCTCTAATTTGAACTTCCTAGAAAATAATACTCGTTATTTAATAGCGTTCATTGAATATAAATTAGGCTAATTGTTTTTTATTAATACAATATTTAACATGCATATAAGCCGGTTTGATAATAATATAAATATTTATTAATAAAACTAATAAAATGATATAAAATTTTAAAGAAAAACAGTAAATAACATTTAAATATATTGTTCCGTTTAAAAATTCTCATCCAATTTTAAAACTGTATTTGATCCATTTTAATAGGTTATCATTACATATCATCCATAGAGTTACTGTATATCTTGCTAAAGAAATAAAAGTGCTTAATAAATTATATATATAATATCATCTTAACCATTTTAATATTCATGTATTATATATTTCTTGATATATTAAATTTTCTGAGAGGAAAAATACTTATTAACTAGTAACTACAATGATTTGAACTCTAATATTTTCATTCTGGAAAATGGGTGGTAAAGAATCTAACCCAGATGAATATTATTTTGGCTTATATTTAGCTTATCATGGGAATTTCTACCCTTTTCAACTTGTTGAGGAAGCTCACAAATATTTTAGAGAATTTTCGCATGAAAGTTTTTTTTAAAAATAATTTATTTATTAGATAATTTTCTAAAAGATCAAAAGGAAACTCAATAATAAATTTTAAAAAACTAAATGCCAAAGAAAATATTTATTCAATCGTTATTTTTAATATACTAAACTCTATTCTATAATAATTTTTAATTTTAAATAAAAAAAACGAAATATGAAAATAAAAGTTAGATTTTTTTATAAGAAAGAGTCCATAGACAAAAACAAAATTTTTAGGTTAGAACCCTAGGTTTAAAAATGCGGTGTTTATTGGGAGGGTCGTAGACCAATGTGCTGTATGAATCAATGAATTAAAAAATTATCAAGATTAAGAAAACTACAATTCACGCACATTTGCAATTTAATAATGATAAAATAACAATAATTTTTATACCTCCACTATTAAAAAATTAATATTAAAAAATAATACTATCGATAATCTTAATCATCTCAAAAACTGTTTGAGATCACAAAATAATTTTATATGTACTTTAGGCAAACTTTTAAAAAATTTCAAGGTGCCTTTTTGAGAAAGTTCAATTTCCGTTTGTCTAATTCAAGATTGATACCATTTTTTTTAATTTAAAAAATTTTAATATCACTTGAAAACTAATATAGATTTTTAGGTAATTATTCATATTTGAGATATTAATGATCAAAAATGTCAATATTTCATATTTTTTTGACATTTAAGAGGTCATATCTCGGCCCGCGGGCCAGACAAAATCGATTTAGGCCAATTAATACTCGTTTTGAAAATTTTATAATGCATTCGGCTTCCCAAGATTTTTGTTAAAAAAATTCCACGCCCATTTATCTAAAAATTTGTTTATCTCCCCTACCCCAATTTTTAAAATTATTTGATCGGTTGGTTTGGCTTTTATATCTTATTTTATATTTATATTTAAACTTATAAAATATGCAATATTGTGAAGTAAAAAAAAATATGAATAAATATAAACTCGTTTATTTTGCCTGAAAAATATTTTAAATTCACCCGCTCGCTCAGTGCTTAAAATTTTTAACCCATCTTTCCAAGCCCGCATATTATAAACAATTAATCCATGTAAAGTCAGTATATAAATTAAAGTAAGACCAATGTGTGAAATTTACAGGATAATTATAATTTAATCTTCTTCACACACAAGAAATAGTTTTTAATAGTTTTTTAAGTTCAAGTGGCATATCATTTAACCATTCCTATCCAATCGTTTAAACGGCATAATTTTTCATATCTTTTTTAGAGCAGAAACAATGCTTCACATCTACAATCGGTATTTAATATAACACTTTTTTAAAAAATATAATCTCCCTTAAGATGAATAATTTATAATACAAGAACAAGATAAATAATTCTACTACATTAGAATCATGGAAAATATATTGTGGGTGGAATAGATAAGATTAAAATCGCATATATTTCAAAATTTGGAAGAAAAACCAAATAATAAACCTTTCATTCAAATGATTTGGAGGTCGAGGAAACTCATCAACTCTTCCATCGATGTTACTGCAGTTGATTTGATTGTGATGCTTTATTTTTTAAATGACGGACTTAACCTCCCCTAAAACCTGACCCCCTTATAAAAATTATAGGCTTATGGTCCTCAGAAGCTCAAAAGAATTTTTCTTAAACCTAATTTGTATATATAAATATTGAGAATAATTTAAATATAATTGTATCTCACTCGAGAAATTAAATTTAACTTTAATATGACCAGGAATTAATTTTATTTTAACCTGCAATGACATTTCCTCATTCGGCATTGGCAACGAGAACAACAATTTGATGAAGAAAAGCATGGTTCCCCACCACTACCACAATTGTATCTAAAAAATAATAGATTTCATTTATTAAAATTCCAATGGTTATTTTAAAATAAATGGTTTTATTTATCATTAAAAAATTATAAACTTCCATTGAGATTTAAATTATTGAATATAAGTTTATTTACAGATATAGCATCCTATATACATACTAAATCATTTTCGTGTCAACTTCAACTAATGTTAATTACAATTTTTATATGAACCAAATTTTAAACAATTTTCTATCTCAACTTAATCAAATCTCAATCTAATCATAAACTTAAATCCAAAATTGATAAGAGCTATTTTTAGTGGTAGCGCGCTACCTTTACTTTAAAAAATAGTATTATTTTAGGCCAAATAGATGTTTTTAACAATTTTTTAAAAGAAGGAACGCACTAATAGCTATTTGTTTCAACGTGCCCTGGCCTATTCTAAGGTGCTCCACTTTTCGTGGTCACCAATATTTAGATATTAGCAAATCTTAAAACATAGAAAAAAAATCTTATTCGATACATTAGGTGTATGAGTAGTGTTGTTAAAATGTTAATACCCGCGATTTTTAGCTCCAGTAAAGATCAAATAAAATCAATGAACCTACGAGCATAACCAAATAGCAAAACTCAATAAGCAGATCCAGTATTCTTTTCTGGGTTTAATACTGATATTGGAAATATTATAGATAGTCAAGTTTATATGACCCCAAATTCAAGTAAAAATGGTAAAAAAACATATTAAACTTTGACCGAGGAGCTGAATCGTCAATATGATCCAATGTAATATGCGAGGTATGCCTGAAAGAGTTTGTGAATACAAAAACATATAGGATAGTTAATAAACATTAGGGGTATCGAAGACGATAAAATAAAAGAATAGATATAATTTTTAATAGATCCAGGAATAATTAAGACTAAGAGTCAACTATTTTTGGTAGCTTAATGCGATAAGATAGGCTATCATTGTAATATAAATAAAAGTAATTATTAGATGGTATCAATCACGCTACCCGAAGCTTCGACATTGTAATCATTGAGTAATGAACGCCTAATTTAAATGGTCAATTCAATATTTCCTCGGCTTATTGTATGATTATATTAGCATTTATACTTGATTATTAGCGCAAATAAACTTGAAATTTAACGAGCCGACTTACAGAAGTATGACTCTCAAGTGCGCTCAGAAGTCTATCTCAGTTATCTTAGAATTTTTATTCGCCGTTTGATTCATTAAGCTCAAAGTTAAACCGTTTTTACGACTTCAACTGGAGTCTGGATTATTATAAACTTGACTATCTCGGCTATTTAACAAAACTACTTTTCAATTAAATCAGGCCAGAGCTCTAGGTCAGCCATTTGGGTTGTTTGTTTCAACGGCCTGCTTATTGGGTTTGCTCAATGGATCTGTTCATTAGGATTTCTCAATGCGTTCTGTCATAAGGTTTTTCTCATGGTCTACTTATCAGTTTTTGTTCAACGGGTCTGCCTCTAACGGGTTCCCTCATTGAGTACTCATCGTATCTGTTCATTGGATTTTTTTTTCAACTTGTGCTCAAGTTTGTATCAATTTTTGTAAACTCGTGCTCGGGTTGGGGTTTATCTTGGCTTCTCTAAATCCGACTTGGGATTGTAAAATAACTATTTTAAGTGGGGGAGAATCACCATGGGACAATTTTTATAAATAATGGTCGTTAATTTAAAAAATTTCCTAAAATACATCCGAAAAAAAGATTAAAAAAACAATTTTAATTATTTAAATAGAGACAAATTATTTTAGAGATATCGTCTAAATTTAGTGCTACACAGAATATATATTAATATAAAATCGTTTTAAAAGGTAAAAAACAAACTTACCTACTGCCTTCTCGTATTTTTGGTACTAGTGTGGTAATTTTTAGAATTTTTATAAATTCCTTATAACTGATAATAAAAATTAAGTTATTTTATGCTTAAATATTCTTTGACAGGTTGGTTTATTTTATAAGACCCTTTGAGTTTTGAAATGAGAAATTCATAGGTATATTTATTATATAATTTGTCATTTTCAATCCTTTTAAACAATTTACAAAATATAGCAAAAATATTCCAAAAGACGTAATTTAAAAAATTCCGAGTAGAAGGATCAAAAAATTTCTAAATCTAGATATGGCTTATCGACCTTTCTCTGATTTATTCTTGCTTAAATCTTCAATATTGTTAGAGACCGGGTTATACGGCAGGTGCTTTTATTTTTTATGATTGAAATTTTAATTATTTTAGAGGATCACATTATTAGAATACAAAATAAAAAACACTGGTGCTTTTAATTTTAATACTGTCGGCGCTATTTAGGGTTAAGTATAAGCAGAGCTTTTTTTTTACCGATGCCATAAGAAAAATAGTAAAACCCTTGGTGTAAGATGACAATTCAACACATATAGCACAATTTTTTTAAATTTTTATTTTATAATGAGCGGATATTATTTACAAATGATAAATATTTTAAAAAAATTTATCTTCACAATATGGGCCCAAATAAAATGAATCATTCCTAGTACAACTTGAATGTGACCATTCGGAAAATTTGGTACACTTTATCCAGTCTTCGAGTTTTTTTAATATAGTTGGGACCTTTGCCGCGCATTAAACAATTTCAATTTTTTTAAATGTATTTTATTTATTTTTATCCTTTTTAGATTTTAATAATTTTTCTTAATGCAATTTAATACTCATTTAATTTCCATTTCCTTGACATTTAGTCCCAGGGGTGGTGAGCCAACTTAAATAGCTATAGAAATTTTTCTAAATGCGCTTGAAGTTTCGAACTAAGATTAATTGGTAGCCTAGAATTAGGCAATATAACATAAAAATTTCATAAAATTTGAAGAAGTAATATTTCCTGAAGGCAAAAAATACTTAAGAAAAATTGTTGAAAAAGGGCTAAAAAATTATTTTTGGCCAATATTTTTTAAATAAGGAGCTCCCGTCAATGACATATGATAGTATGTATTGAAATATATTTTTTAACCAATTTTGAAACTAGTTAAAAAGATAAAAAAGACATAGCTGTTTACCTTTCTATCCCACCTGTATGCTAGCCCTGGTCTTCCTTACTTAGATATCAAATTTAAAAATTGGATAAAATATATTAATATACCTTATCGGCCTATCTTTAACCAAGTTGTAAGAGTCGTCTCTATCTATTGCTATTGGTATAAATATTAATATCTGATTTTTTTTTATAGTAAAATGTACCAATATTATAAATAGAATGAATCTCGTAAGTCATGTTGAAAAAGATACTGGTAATCAATAATATAATTTTTATATATTTCATCTTAAAATAATCTAAAATTTCTATAAAAAAATTTTTTTTTATCACATTCTATAAAAAATTGTTTATAATATAATATTTAAATTTTAGATGCTAATGAGTCATTAGAGTATGTTTATTTAAAGAAACATAAGTAATTGATTACGTTCACTTATCGATTATCTTTTTATATATCATTTACTCCTTTCTAATTTTCAATCTATTTTTCAAAGACTTGCAAGCCCGAAAGAGATCTGGCAGTAAATAAAATAAAATAAAATTTGAAAAATCTGTGCAGAAATAAAAATATGATACAAACCTAATCCAAGCCTAAAAATATTTTTTATAAAAGTGATATTCAAGCGCTTAGTTATAACGCAGGATTATTTATAAAATCAAGCTAATAAATAAGTATAAAAAATAAATATGGAACGTTATGTTATGATGCTAACTGAAGTTTCCTAATGTTAATATGCAATTGTCCATAATGTTTA
This sequence comes from Gordionus sp. m RMFG-2023, assembly GCF_954871325.1. Classification (NCBI taxonomy): domain Eukaryota; kingdom Metazoa; phylum Nematomorpha; class Gordioida; order Chordodea; family Parachordodidae; genus Gordionus; species Gordionus sp. m RMFG-2023. The sequence continues at coordinate 16,740,297 of NC_088777.1, forward strand.
CTGGTAATAGGTATAACAAATTTTGGAGATTTTATTCATCAATTCAAATTACAATCATATAAGAAATTTTAAAATTTTATTTTATTTAAAAATTAGTATTTTTTACTAAAAATGTAATATATTTTCATGCTTATATAGCTTGTAAAAATCAATTTATATAACCGAAAAATCATGTTAATAATTATATGAAAATATGTAAAAATATATAAAATTACTAAATACAAATATATATTAATAGTATCTAAGGCTTTAAAAAGAGCTTAATTTAATAATAAAAATGTACCTAAAAAACAAGTATAATTGTGTTTAAAAATTTCCATTTGAAGTTTTTGTTTTAGAAATAAGGATTTGCGATTTTCGTTTGTTATGCTAAAAATAATATTTATTAATTTTTTTATTTTCCCCACAAGTGAGAGGGTTTGTATTAATTTATGAAGGAAAGAATGATAAGCAGAGATTTCCCATCGGACCTGGGGGTGCAGGTTAAGCCTTGTTTGAAGCCGTACTGTAATGAGAGGTTAGTAGATAAAAGAATGTTGGGTATTTTACCCTTATTAAAAGCGTTATGATGATTTCATTAATTGCTTTATGCCGGAGATGGCGACCTTGGCTGCGGGTGCAGTTTAGACCCTGTCTGGCGTTAGGTTGAACGGGTAGGTTGCATTGGTGGCAAGAGTGTGAATATGTAAGCGAGCCTCCAAGTCTAAAGCCTATAGTAATTCTCAGTTGGTCATTGGTTAAGAGATTATCTAAGGCTTGGCTTGGAAGTGCTTCGAGCCATTCATGCCCGTTGTATTTATCGTTGTTTTTTAATAGTTGTATATCGCTGATTTCGGTAGGGTTAAGACTATTTTGTAATTTTTTTATGAGGGGTTCGATGATAGATTTGTTAGAGATTTCGGTAGGAATTGTATAACCGTCTGGGGTTAGGAGATTCCATATTTCCATTACTGCTGAAAGAAGATCATCATGGGGAGTTATCAATGATGAGATCGCAGAATTGAGCGATAGGCGATTTGATATAAATAGAGAAAGGGAAAGTAGTTCCAGGAGATCAAGTCGATACCACCTAGTTTAGCGGGTAATTGGGCAAGGTGCCAATTAAAGTTTGATGATGAAAGGTTGACGATCCTTTCTATAAAGGTCTTTAAGCGAATATTGTGTTGAATGAAAAATTTTGAGGAGGCGAATGAGGAGGATGAGTGGAAGAGATGTGAGATTTTGGGAAGATATAAACACTTTTTTAATAAGTAAAAAAGCTGCTGCGATGGAATGTGGTTGATGAACTTTTCCACATCTCAGAAAAAGTTTTATCGATAATTTATTTTAGTGATTTAATAATTTACATAAACGAAAAATTAATTTAATAATTTACATAAACGAAAAATCAATTTAATAATTTATATAAACGAAAAATCAATTTAAATCAAACTATTGAGTTTATTTTACAAAATGAGTCCGCAAGGTTAGTATTAAACTAATAACAAAAAAGAAATATATAAAATAATTAATCAGGTCATCTCAACACTAACGCTATGATGAAATTTCAAAAACATGTTTCGACATATATTTCAAAAATTATTAACGCTATGACACTGATATATCACCTGTGATTTGGATTGCGTTAAATAAAGCGACGGAACATAACGCGTTTTCTATAAATGAAGGCTTTTGCATTTCTTAAAAATTATATAAAAAATGTGTTTTATTTTGTTGCATTTATAAAATAATTTGTCATATAACAAATTGCTGTTGTTTAGAATATTTTTATATATGTTAACTAACTATAAATATTCCAATTATATATGTCATTGAAATATTCATAATAAATAACCAATATTTTCCGTGATCCGTGATATATAGCACATATGCCCACTGACGTTGAATAAACAATAGAGCTACGCTAGGTTTTCCTAATTTCTATCTAATTGGAGCATAAGTTGATTAGGGTGTAAAGTTAAAAAAATATGAGGAGCCATCTACACGTTTGCGGGCAAGCCGCAAATACTTGTACGCGCAACATTTCGAAAAATGCTACAGACGTCCATAGGCTTTAATAAAAAGAGCGGGGCAGAAAAAGAGCCTATGCCCAAGAACTGCAGTATAAGTCAATTACTTTAAAGGTGGGTGGTGGCTGATTTTAAGTTTAAATTCTTTAGTGTAAGTCTTTATGATTGCTAACAATATTGAGATTTAAGGTTCATAGAATCTGAAATAAAGATGATTAAATAAAAAAAAAAATTTGCCTGGTCAGTATGATATAGTATTATTTTTTTGTTCTATACAATACTACCGTATTACCATTTATACTTCCAAATCTTCCAAAAATTAATTTTCCAATACATACAATAACAATATTCTAGAATTCAACCCATATTTTAGATTTCGTTATTGACAAATAAAACGTTATTTATCCATCATATATTTTGGTGCAATTATTTCGATATTTTTTAATGGCTTTTAAAAGGAGCAAAGACGAAGGGTGTTGTAGTGTTAATCTATTGAAATATATTATGTTCACATATAATTTCTTTTTTTGGGTAATTAAATATATTAAATATATAGTAATTATATATTTAGTTGATAAGCCTATGTCTGTTGGGTCTTTCTTTATGGGTCTTGTTGTCCAAACATGCCTATTTAACATTGCTGAACACTAATCAATTTATTATATCAACAAGTTTGATGATTGGAGTAGGGGTTACAGTTATATTTGTAGGCACCATTGGCTGTGTGGCTATTTGGAAAGAAGATAGAAGTCTTATGAAACTAGTACAATTACAAATTTTTGTGTTTATTATAATTCAGCCTTAGTATATTTTTCTTTTGCTGGTCATATTTATATGTCAATCTCTATCTGGGGTATTAGCATACTTATATCATTTCAAGGTTGGAAAATTCATTGTAATCCTATATTTACTTTTAATAATAAGATACATAATGAATTATCAATAAGCTTAAATTCTACATTCTTGGAAAATTATAATATTGATCCCCAAAAAACTAAAGCCATTGACGTATTGCAGATCAAAGTATATATTTTAATTATTATAAATAATTGGTTTTATTAATTTAAATATTATATATTTCATTCAACCCCTCTATATCAAATTTCTACTAAATTTAATCTTTATTAGATTCTAAATTTTTTAATAATTTTTTTTCAATTGAAATTAATGATAGATTATATAATCAATCTTCATCTTGTCTGACATTAGTTTATCTCATTTATAGATGAAAATTTTAGCTCTGCATGAGTGGTTTGGAATGTTAGGCTCAATTTACATAATTTTAAAATTTTGTTGAAACTTGGTATATATTAAGAATTCATGTATTTTTTTCAATTTTTGGGTAAATTTAGAAAATTGAAAATCATTTTTTTGAGAATTTGAAATTTGTTTTAAAAAAAAATGATGAACAGCATTCCTTTTATTTTTGGTGTTCCTTTTTTTTTGATGAACATGTTCAAATTTTATGTTCATTCAATTTTAAAAACACTTTTTATTTTTATTTATTTGAAAAATTTAATATAAATCTGATTTTTTTAAGAAAAAGTCCTTTATTCTTTAATCAGCTGTTTTCATATTTCAATTATTTTAACTGATAAGTTGTCTTACTAAAACTTTTTTTAAAATCTTTAATCTAAACCAAATAAAATTCCTTCAAACATCACCTGGATCTTTTTGGATTCAAGTTAGTATAACCAAATTTAAGAACAAATTTACGGGCAAGTTACAAATTGTGTTCCTTAATATAAATGGAATGAAAAACAACTACCAGATCTCTAAGGTTACAAGTAGTGAAGGTAGACATAGGTATTCAAGAAACCCACTGTCCAGGGAATAACACTGCAAACTTTAATGATTATAAAATATTTTCCTTGGGTAGCACTTCTAAAACATAAATTAATCATCAAATTGTACCCATTTCTGAAAGATGTGGTCTTCTCTATTTAAACACAAATTTAGGGTCAAAAATAATAGCAAATTTATATGCCACACCAAATAAAAATGAAAGATTAGGCTTTATCAACATAATGTTTAATACGATCAACTCCCTACTGTGCAATATAATATAATAATTCTAGGCTATCTAAACCTGAAAATTGGTAAAGAAGCAGAATATGTTAGCAGTAATGTCACCTTGTATGCTACCATACAACAACCAAATAACGAGGATGGCAAGACACTTCTTGATTTCTGCAGAACAAGAGCTTTAAAATCGAATAAACCTTTTTTTGCCACCGAGAAATAAACACATACACCTTCGTGAGGGCTTGGCAGAAATTCCAAATTGATTTCTTCATCTCTATTATTCACCAGTGGGAAACTAATATAAACCTATTGGATTAGACAAAACTTGACTGGACCTTGTACAATTCATTTGAAAACAAACTTTACCCATAAACTAAGTAAATTACAAATGCAGGGAGATGTAATAATTTTTGATCAAGCATTAAATAGGAAAAGAGCTAACTTCCTAAACATAACTATGTGCGGAAACATAGAAGAATGTTGGAAACTATTTAAAAATGATCTTGTAGAATCATATGATGGTTTGCCAAATGTAAGTCTTTTTTCAAGGAAAGAATGGATGTCTAGAGAGACATTAGAAAAAATAAATCAACTAAGAATGCAGATTCTTAAGAATGGCTCGAATAATGACTTATGGAAAAACATACAGAGACTGTGGAGTGATAGACAGATTTACATAGCAAAGTCTTAGATACCCATAAATATATGAGAGAAAATAGGATTTGTGACCCCTATAAAAAATTAAAATATTACTGAATACCTTGCAGTTTTAGAAAAAAACTCCTCTTTAGTTGGAAACGGAAAAGTAATCATTGACCAGAATGAACAAATAGCATTGAGAAAATCTTTCAGCTAGCTAAAACTATAAATGGCAAAATTTTTCATCTAAATTCATATTGTAATAATTCAATTCAATATGGTAATAATTTTTAAAAATTATGGTAATAAACGGCAAAATTTTAAAAATGTCAACTATTAATATATATATAATTAATATTTTAAATTTAATTATATTCAAGTTGGTGCATGCATAAAGCATACGCCTTTGAAACCAAAAAATTAACATTACACTATATAGTCTTAAATTTTAAATACATTAGGGTGATATGAAAACGATCATGTTTTGATTATGGAGATTATATATATTAGATAACTGATCATTATTATATATTTAAAATGACTTATGTTATGGTGTAATTAGATTATAGATATTATATTATTAAAAGGTATATGAAACGAGTAGATATGCATAAAAACTAGTATTTTTACAGAATAATCAGATATGATATCAGATCGAAAAATCGGTCGAGATATAATGGAAATACATATACAAGTCGGATATTAGGGGGGGGGGGACTCACCAATTTTATACATTCTGCATGCAGCTCAAAAGTTTAATCTTGTCTTAAATGATACCATCACGATAATTGATAAGATCCGAAATTATATTCCAAAAAGTTTTATACCTTTGTTGTCCAGCAATAAACCATCTGGATAAATAAAGAGTTTAAACCTTAAGAAATCTAACAATTTTAAAACAATATAGAACTATTATGCACAAGTCAAAATGGTCTTACAACAATTCACTATTGTTTAATGATACGGCACCATTATTATTAATATTTAGAGATCTCTATTATAATTAACAATTTTGAAAGGAGAAGGACCAGATTGTAGCAACATCATTGAAAGATTATATATATTTTTTTTTATTTTGATTGTTCAAAATTAACTATTAAAAAATCACAACATCGTTTTAAAACATATTTACACTCTACCTAAGAAATAGTTGTAAAATAAGTCAATTTAAAAAACTACATAATGAGAAATTGCTTTTTTTAGTTTAAAATGACGAAATAGCTAAAGTAGTGGGTTTGTTATATAGTGTTGTTGACAGCTCGATTTTTACTAGCTAACCCACTATTTTTTTCAGGAGCTGTTGCTCATAGATGGTAGAAAGGTTTGGACATTTATTAACGAAATCTCGAGGCTTGCTTAGCTAAAATCTTAATTTATCGGTTAAATCGAGCCGTTTTACTACATTATGTATAGATAAGATTTTATTTAAAAAAAGGACCGAAAAAATTAAAAAAGATTTTGGCTGAATTTTATTAGGACAAAAGGCTAGAAAATTATGAACATTTTAAAAACGTTTGCTTATATAGCATTTATTGATAAAATTTCTACACAACTGGAATACATTTAAAATTTATCATAAAAACGTTCGACCTTTTAAATCCTTAAAATTACATAAATTTTTCAACTAGTTATGAACTTCATTTCGAGATATTATCTATCGAAACTTCGAACCTATGATTTGGCATTAAAAAAAATGATATTATATTATCTAATGTTTCAAATATTAGTAGTCTTATTTTTAACCTTACCTCCTACCCACCAACGGCAGGGAATAATTTTCAATATTGAAATTCGTAAAATAATTATCAATTCAATATCAAACGAGATTAAGCAAATTTAAGAAATAAAAAATTTGTATACCCTAATTACCAATCTCTCACCTATCTTAGCAAAATTTCCTAATTTTAAAAATTCCTTGCTAGGCTGAAAAGAGAACAAAAATAAAAATTCGGGCTGGTCTTAAAATTTAAATACCGGGCAGGGCATAAATTTTTGACTCCCCTCTGCAGATTTCTCGTAAACCCACTTGAGTGATTATTACTGACATTTTATTTAGAATATAAATAGTAAAATATTATATTTTACACAAATACCTTCTGCTGCGAATGGAGCTAATAAATGATCATTATATATACTCATTCCTCCTACCCTCTGCTATCATGCATATATAGAGGTACCACCTTCTATAAAACGGTTAGACTTCACATATTTTAAATCTATATATTAGTGAAAATACGTTATGCACGCTTCAACTCCTTCGGAAGTGATGAAATCACATGCATAAAAACAAAAAATTTACTTAATATTTTTACAAAAAATTTGGAATTTAAGTTAAAATTTGATCATAAACTTTGGGAATTATCAAAATTTTTTTAGAAATTTAAATATATGAAGATTATTTATTTTGAAGATAATTTCAGACTCTGGTAGAAACATTAGTTTGAATTTTATATTTTATTCACAATATATTAGACTAAATTTAACAATCTTTTTGTATTTTGTAAGAAAATGAGATATTGAAGTTGGAAAATCTAAGTGTTTGCTCCTATATATTAAAAATATGAATTTTAAATCGCATCTTTAATCAAATTGATTTTTTATGGATCAACCCTAGAAACAAGCACTTTATAATTTTTGACAGCTTTGCGGGATTTTAATTATTTTACGAGATATTCAGTCCGTTTTTTACCCGGATCAGATGCGGGACGGGGCAACCTAAACCTGGACGTCTGACGGATACCAATCGAGCTGATATAAAATGATAATATAATAATATTAATTAAGATTAATGGTATCCCGTCTTTACAGAGAAACCTTTATTGAGAAAACAATTGTAGAGAATGTCGTTTATAAAGAATATCGTTTATAGAGAATGATTTTATAGAGAATTTATTTTGTAGAGAAACTTTTAAAGAGAAAACAATTATGGAGAATGTCGTTTATAGAGAATTTCATTTATAGAGAATGATTTTGTAGAGAATCTCGTTTATAGAGAATGATTTTGTAGAGAATCTCGTTTATAGAGAATGATTTTATAGAGAATTTATTTTATAGAGAAACTTTTAAAGAGAAAACAATTATAGAGAATGTCGTTTATAGAGAATCTCATTTACAGAGAATGATTTTATAGAGAATCTCTTTTATAGAGAATGATTTTATAGAGAATTGTTTTACAGAGAATTGTTTTACAGAGAATTGTTTTAGTGCGAATTATTTTATAGGGAAGGATTAATAATTTTATATTGAAGAATTTTACAGAGAATGATTTTATAGAAAATGAATTATTTTAGAAATAAATTTTCTCAAATATGACCATTTACCGTCTAATTCTTTTTTTTGGCACTTATTAAACCAGATTTAATCTAATATAATCTATTAAATATATATTTAAGGATATTTATTTGGAAAATCTACTCAATAAGAGGCTAAGGATATTTAATCTGGAAAATCTACTCAATAAGAGGCTAAGGATATTTAATCTGGAAAATCTACTCAATAAGAGGCTTTGAGATTTTTTTTAATTACAATGTAGAATATTTTATTATATATATTTGATGCGAAATATCAAATACATTTAGAAAAGGAAAACATCAAAGTAGGCTTAAGAAAAATTTCCAAAAAAGCAATGTCCTACACCATCACTTGGAAAGCAATAAGATAAGTTGGAAAAATTAAGTTAGTCACAAAAATAAATAATTACTAAGTTAGTAATAATCTTAATAACTTAACATTTTATTGCATAAATTCTTTTTTCAAATTTTTTCTATCAAATAAAATTAATTCAAAATAGTTCCATAATCCAAAATATATAATTTTTATTCATAACAAATGCATATATACATTGTATATAAATATAAATTTAATTATATAATTTAAAAATATAATTTAAACATTTAAATTAATATTGTGAGACAATGCCCTTAGGTAATCTAACATGGGCCTTGAATAGTAATCTTCGACTATTCTATATACCCGTTGAGCTCTTTCCCGATATTGTTTCTTTGAGAGTGGAGCCAATAGTCCCAAAGAATATTGCTCTAATTTATAGCAATTAAGGCTATCTTCATCTTTGAGAGCTAAAAATTAAATAAGATTTTTAAAATATTTTAATAAAATATATATTTCATACTTTTGATAAATTTCCAAATGGTTGGATGATGGGAACTTATATGGGAAGAAAAACTCCGGTGCCAACCTTCTACTGCATTGTTGGTATTTGGAGCTCGCATCAGAGTGGAATCATAGCAATTCCATAATGAAAGAGTAGATTTTCCAGATTAAATATCCTTAGCCTCTTATTGAGTAGATTTTCCAAATAAATATCCTTAAATATATTTTTAATAGAAAGAGCTCAACGGGTGTATAGAATAGTCGAAGATTACTATTCAAGGCCCATGTTAGATTACCTAAGGGCATTGTCTCGCAATATTAATTTAAATGTTTAAATTATATAATTAAATTTATATTTATATACAATGTATATATGCATTAGTTTCTATTAGTGCTTTGCTTTAACTAGTAGAGTAGCAATTTAAAAAAAACAAACTATTAGCAACAAAACCAGCCTTACGCCAATTTTTTTTAAGAAAATTTTGTCAATATTTAATTGCTTTGTGCATTATTTTAATCTGCATGGCCCGGCCCCGATTTTTTGAAAATATATTATATATTTTTGCCTAGATAATATGGTGATTTAAAATATTTGGTTTTAAAATATATGGCCTGGCCCGGGTTTTAAAAAAAAAGCTTTTTTGACCCGGCCCGTGTATTTAAAAAAATAATATTTTAGGCTCGGCCCGGGTATATTTAAAAAAAATTAAAATACAGCCCAGTCCGTGTATCTGGGCCGGATTTAAAGGGCCTGTAGGTCTCTGATTTATAGTGCGCGTTTCTAATTTCCCTGATAAATCTGATTTTACCAAATCTATTCCGAAGAGAATCTACCCTGGGAATTTCATACGATTTCGCCAAATTTTTTTGTATTTAATAATATATAATGAAAATCTATATAATTTAGTAAAAATTAAGGTAAGGGCGCGATAGTTTGATGGGTATTTTGTTCTATTTTTTACATTTTAAATCATAAATTGAGCGCGTTTTATTAAATTTTAAATCTGACTTTGCCGAAAATGCATTCCAATATGTGTAGAATACCCACCCTATAAATTTCAGAAGATTTTATATTGAACTTCTGAAGAAATTTTAATTTACATTAATCTGAAATTTATAAGTAATGTTAATAACCTAAAAATCAGCTAAACCTAATTTGGCTTAACCGAAAAATCGCCTAAAACTATATAGACAAAATGTAAGGACTGGGAGCTAGGCTAATCGCTTGTCTGCGTTATGCAACACTAAGCCTAGCCTTTATTAAAATTATTTTATAAATTTATTATGTAACGATATATGACGAGTGATTAACCGAGCTCCTTAGCCGATGCCTAATTTTTGACTATTCGTTTTCGCCTATTTTTATGCTAAATTATGCTTAGCCGATTTTTTGGCCTAAAAACTTGGCTAACCGTTTTGGAATTGCCTAAAATTAACCGATTGCGCAACATTAAGGGTGGGTATGTTATACTTATTCAGGTGCATTTCTTGCAAAATCAGATTTTTAAATTTAAAAAACGCACTCAATTAATGATTTTAAATGCAAATAACAACAAAAAATAAAACAATACCCATCAAACTATCGCCTTACCAAAATTAAGTTAAGATGACTAGAGTACTGTCTAATATTCACATGGTAGGAGGGAACACTAAGGGGTAGTTGGATCAATTTATGTCGAAATCATCATAGGTCCAAAAATAATTGTATCTGAATTTACAAAATACAAAATGATAGTTCAAACTCTTACCTAAAAATTATACATCGACAAAATTTAAAATAATACACCTTTTTCTCTAAATTGATTTTAGTAAAATGAAAATTTCTTATTACAAGCCGTAAACTCCTATCAGTTTAGAGAAAGATGAATCAAAAAGTTTAAAATGTTTTATATAGGTTTTTTGCATTTGTTAAACATAACGGAATTCCAAATACAAACTACCCCTTTTAATTTCAATGTCTAACTTGAATTATAACCCCTTACCCTGTGGTAAAAGGTCCTGTTTAACATTGTTTGAATGGTTAAGTGTCCTTTTATAAATGGTAGATAGATCTGGTTATAAGCAAGTATAATTATCATTAATATTTAAATTTCTTCGTATCATTAGGACTAATTATTTATTCAAACTTTTCTGTTGAAAGGAGGGGGGTGGGTGTTTTTTTCAAATCCCGCATAAAATTTTTGAACTCTATAATTGTCCCATATATAATATTTCTCTATAAAATCAAGATCTACAAATAATTCTCTACAATGTAATTTTCTACAATATAATTCTCCACAAAATAATTCTCTTTAAAATCATTCTCTATAAACAACATTCTCTATAAAATCATTCTCTTTGAAGTCATTCTTTATAAAGGACATTCTCTATAAAATAATTCTCTTTAAAATCATTCTCTATAAATTACATTCTCTATAAAACCATTCTCTATAAGCGGCATTCTCTATAAAATCATTCTCTATAAATCAATTCTCTATAAAACATTCTCTATAAACGGGATTCTCTATAAAATCATTCTCTATAAATCAATTCTCTATAAAAATTATTCTCTATATAAAACATTCTCTATAAAACATTCTCTATAAAACAATTCTCTATAAATGCATTCTCTATAATTGTTTTCTCTATAAATGTTTCTCTATAAAATACATTCTCTATAATGGTTTCTCTATAAAGACGTGGAACCAAGATTAATAATGCCATCCCTATACATACAGTGTTGTGATGATTTAATGAAACATATTGATGATTAAATTTAAACCCATTCATACAAAATGATAATATTTACAAAAATAATTAAAATATAGACAAAGCATTATTGAAATTTCTTTTATTATTTCTTTTGTTGTACATTTGTAAAGATTATAATTATATATGCATGTGTTTAAATTAAATCGTCAATATGTTTCATTAAATCATCACAACACTGTAATTTCTATCTTACTAAATCTACTAACCGACATTTTAATAACACATGTATTTTAATCAAGATACAATCATTGCCATAAGAAATACCCTTTACATTATGTAGACAAAAACACTTTTTGTTATAAAACCTTACAATAAAAAAATATTAAATATACAGTAAAATAATATGATTTGTTGTAACCAGTGTCTACATGGCCGGGGGGGTAGGAGACAAATGCCTCCAAAAAATATTGGCATTTTGGGGGGTAGGTATTAATTTTGGGGGGTAGATATTGATTTTTGGGGGGTAGGCATTTGTTTTTGGGGGGTAGGTATTGATTTTTGGAGGGTAATTTTTGACTTGTATTATGATATTTTTAAATCCAATAATCGATATGATTATCGTTGATTTTCTGAAAAATGTCAATTAAAGAAAAGATATCTGTCAATTTATAAATATTATACACTATATTTATTTTTTTAAATTTTTAGAAAATTCATTTACATAATGGGATTTAGATTTTCACAGTATCAATTTTAAATTATCAATATATATTTTTTTATAATAAGGACCTTTTGAATAAAGAATCCCTTTTATGATAAGATAATCCTACTCAATTAACAATATAAAGAAACATTTTTGGATTTTAAAAAGGTAATTTTTTAAGCATATAATTGCATTTTCCTTAATTTGATGATAGATAAATAAATATAATAAAGAATGAAGCTATTTTTATTTAATCTTAATATGTATACTTAATAAGTTATCTGGGTTTTGAACCATGGCAATTATTTTTGCTAATAATTTTTTAAATAATCATTTTCAATGGGGTAAATATTACCACATTTTTGTGAGGCAATCAGGTTGGACCCATAATTGATTTCTATTTATGATAAATGATTCTTTGAGGTAAGTGTAAATTATATACAAAATTATAAGTGAGAGGTGAAAACCATTGTGTGATAAAAAATTTGTTAAAAGAATTGATAAATTTTTTATTTCATTATTAGATAAATTTTATATAACATCAAATTTTCCATAATATATTTGGCCTTTTTTCTAAATATTTATAGAAATCTTGGGAGAATGAACAGATAATCTATTCCTCTCATTTGATTATTGATTTAAGAAAAGATTTCAATTAAATGAATTGACAAAGTGATTCCATATACTGAAATATTGTTTATTTTTGTTAACAATAAATTAAATTTTTGGATATGGCTTGGGAATAATCTTTGAAACCTATGATGTGGTTTGGGTTTGGATTTCCATTAAACATGAACTGGGCCTGAAAATTATTTTTACTTATGACCTAGGCTGGATGAAGAAATCAATGCCAGTGAAGGTCTCTAATTTCAATGATTAAAATATATCATTTCTCAGACTTTATTTGAAGATAAATGAATGGGCAAATCACAAATATGCCTGTTTTCAATTATTTGCAAAATTTATTAGGATTGTTAATTTAAAGAAACTATGATTTCAAAGCATCATACATTTCTAAAAATTGTTGGACACTAAGAAATAAAGAAATCAATTGTGAAGTGTATAATGGAGGAAATATTGATCCATGATTGTTTTGGCATAAATAACAAAAAATATTATATTTTTTGTGACCATGCATTAAGCTTACATATAATATAATAGGAATCTTTTAAGAAAACATTATCAAAAATATAAGTTAATAGCTGATAGTCCATTATGAATGACTGGTAATCAGAATTTTCTTCTTTATTCAATGATGGGTGCATAATAAATTTCCTTTATATGATGATGATTGAATCAGTAAATTTTTCATTATTTTTATAAAATATGTTAATAGAGTGTATATTTATGAATTTTAATTTAAAAACAATAAGGGTCTAGAATATATTTTTTTGATTATAAATTACAAATACAAATGAATAAGAATTTATTTTAAAAGATTTTAATATATTTTTTAGATTAAAAATATAATACAAATGAATAAAAATTTATTGTGCACATATATTAAAATATCTAAATATATATTTCTTTAATATATTTTGTAAAACCACTGGAAAATTTTAAAATTACACCCTCATTTAAACAAATATAAATTTAATTTCTGAATCACACCTCATAAGATAGGAGAATTTTAAGATTCAGCCATCCACCGTCAAATAAAGGATAAAATTATGATTCTCCATCATTCTTGATGGCCATCAGTGAGTAAAAAAATATTATCTAAATATTTATTTCATTTTTATTCTAGATGCCAAGTAACAAAACAATATATAAAGTCAAATGTGACTATATTAATTGTAAAACTTCTAAAATAAGAAGTGACAAAATAAATAACCATTATAAACATAAACATCCTCATGTCAAGTTATCTGATATCAAATTTACAAAGATAGCTATCAAAAAGGATAATAATTGGGTATCCTTAAATAAAGATATTCCATTCAATATCACAAATGGGGTTGAAACCAAGTTACAAAAAAAATCAATAACATCTTACTTCCAAAAAGTAATTTTTTATATATATTATTTTAATTCATGACAATAAATATAAGTAAAAATAACCTTAAATTTTGTGAATTAGTAGAAACCAATTCTTCATCTATAATTTGAGCATAATACTTTTAATTTTTATTAAAGATAAGATTTTTAATATATAGGTACATTTTTATTATGCCCTTTATCAATTTTGAAGGAAATAAATTATAAGAATATTTAAATATTTCAACTTTTGTTAAAAAAAAATTTATATATTATAATTAAGAATAAAATAAGTCATTTGCCTAAAATTTTCACTACTCTTTATTTAATAATTAGCACAAATCTTTTATTGAAGATTCCCAAATTATATTATCTCATACAATGCCCAGTTCCAGTGATCTGCTGATTTTGAATAATGAGGTACTTAATTTAAATAAGATTTGTTTTATAATTTTGAAGGGAATAAATGAGGATATTCAGATATTTTCATGAACAAATTTTAATTAATCTTTATTTAATAATTAGCTCAAATCTTTTACTGAAGATTCCCAAATTATATTATCTCATACAATGCCCAGTTCCAGTGATCTGGTGATTTTGAATGATGAGGTACTTAATTTAAATAAGATTTGTTTGATAATTCTGAAGTGAATAAATTATGAAATATTTTCCACTTTTCTATATCTTAATTAAGAATAAAATTTTTATTAAAATTAAGATTTTCATAAGTAAACAAATTTTAACCACTCTTTATTTAATAATTAGCATGAATCTTTTATTGAAGATTCCCAAATTATATTATCTTCTCATACAATGCCCAGTTCCAGTGATCTGCTGATTTTGAATAATGAGGTACTTAATTTAAATAAGATTTCTTTTATAATTTTGAAGGGAATAAATGAGGATATTCAGATATTTTCATGAATAAACAAATTTTAATTATTCTTTATTTAATAATTAGCACAAATCTTTTACTGAAGATTCCCAAATTATATTATCTTCTCATACAATGCCCAGTTCCAGTGATCTGCTGATTTTGAATGATGAGGTATTTAATTTAAATAAAACTATACACTCTTTAATAATAATTAGCAAACACACAAAGTTATTGAAAATTCCCCAATTATATCTTTTTTTCATCCAATTATCAATCCCAATGCAAGCCAAAATATTTCAAACATTAAAGGCCCAAATATTATTCAATTATATAAAAAAAAGGAGCCTAATGACCCTTTTCATTTCATATTCTTTAGAATGACAAATATCTTGATTAATTTCATAATTTCCATAGGCCCATGTCAGCCATGTTCAAATATATTTCAATATCCTGTTACTCACAAAAGGTTTTTAAAAAATTTAATTTTTATTAATTTTTACGCATCCATTATTTCTACTTTTAAATAGGAGCATGAATATATCCTATTATAAAAAGGTTAATATTGATGGTTCCCTCAAACCAAGAAATTGGTTATCCTATAGCACCACTTTAGACAAAGTCTTTTGTCTTTATTGTCTTATGTTTGGTGGCCCTAAATCCAATACTTTTTGGACTCAACTTGGAGTAAATAATTGGAAAAATTTTAAGCGTGACTTAGAGAGACATGAGTCATCTTCTATTCATAAGGATTGTGAATACACCAACATGACTTGGCTTGCAAATAAGCGTATTCAAGATCATTTTCTATCAAATAGGCTTGATATAATAATGGAAAATCGTAATATAGTTCATAATATTATTGATGCCATTATATACCTTATAAAATGTAACATAGCCTTTTGGGGCACTAATTCGAATGAAGGTAATTTTATGTGCCTCATAAAATTAATGGCAAAAACGGTTCCAACTTTACGGGCATACATTGATAACAACGAAAAATTGAGGAGAAAAAAATCAGATAAAATTTCAAGACCTTATATAAATTTATTGTCATATGGCCATGTGAAAAAAATTATTGAAGTCATTAAGATAAAAATAATAAAATGTATTATTCAAAAAATTAAAGAGAATTGTGCCTATAGCATCATATTAGATGGAACATATGATGTGTCTAAAAAAGAATGCATTGCTTTACTTGTAAGATATATAGAAGATGATCCGCATCCACATCCTGTAGAAAGGATCATCCATGTTTTTACAACATCAGAAACCACCGGGGAAAATATAAAGAAACATGTTTTTTCTAAGTTCAAAGATCTTGGTCTTCCTCTTGATTATATGGTTGGGCAAAGTATGGATGGTGCAGGGAATATGAGAGGAGTATACAAAGGAATGCAGGCTTTAATATTGAAAGAGGCTCCAAAAGCCATATATATTTGGTGCCATGCACATAGGCTCAATTTAGTAGTTGCTCATGTTTGTGGATGCAAAATAGAAATGAAAAAGGTAATGGGAATATTGGATGAGTTATATAATTTCATGAATGGGGTAAGACGTCAAGGAGTGTTTGTTAAATATCAAATGACAAAGTCTAAAAAATCTCTTAAAAGAATAAAAAATACAACAAGGTAAATATAATATTTTTAATGTAACTTATCTTTTTTTAGAAATTGGTCATCATCTTATAAAGCTGTAGAAATTTTTTTAGATGTTTATGAACATATTATAGCATCATTAAATGAATTAAAAGATTCTAATGACCCAAGCACCTCTTCTATTGCCGATGGATTATTAACAAGAATTAAGGATGAAGATTTCATATTAAGTCTATTTATTTTGAAAGAAATATTGAAATGCACACATGAGGCTTGTATTGAAATGCAGGCAGTTGGTAATGATTTGGCTATGGTAACTAAATTAATACAACACACAAAAAATAAATTACAAAGACTAAGAGGTTAAAATTAGTTACGATTTCTATAAATAATTTTAAAATGTAGCTAATGGGGATAATATTTTTTTAAAATTGCATTCCTTATCTAACAGTTATTTGAAAAAGAATAATGTTACAACGGAATTGCATAATATAAAATCAATATTCAAATTTGATCAAACAGCATTCAATAATTATGTTAAACAAAAAAAAAACAAGTTGAATAAAAAAAGATTTAAAATTATTATTTAGCATTATAGATATAAAAGGGAAATATTTTTCCCTGTGCTTGATACAATCATTAATGATTTAAATGAAAGATTTAATTATGATTGTTTAAATTTTTTATCTCAAATATCTCTTTTTACACCAGCTGGAATTATAGCCAATGATAGAATAGAAGGGTGGCAAATATCTCAAATTTGTCATACTTACCAATTAAATGCTCAAGATATTGCTCGTGAATATAATGATTTTCGATCTTTATATTTGGATTCACAAGCAATCATTTATTGCAAGGATCTTTTGAAAATAAAAAAGAATGATGGGTTATATATTGATGAAAGTAATTTATTGATATTTTATTTAAAATTATATATAATTAAAGGTATTGTAAACGATGAAACCGAGGAAGATATCAATAACGATAACATAATTAATACAAAAAAATGGATAAAATATTCATTTATACTACCATATCGTCTTTTAAATAAATTAAATTCTTATTCTAATTTATATTTATTATATAAATATTTATTGACTCTACCAACTACTTCTTGTTCAGCCGAAAGAGTGATGAGCAAAGTCAAAATAAATAAAACTAGAATGCGGAATAAAATTTCTGACCCCTTTTTAGAAAATTTACTTCTAATATCCAGCGAAATTGATGTTTTTGAAAGATTTAAAATAGACGACATTATAACGCGATTTGCATCTACGTCTAAAAGATTAACTAAATTATTAATAAAATAAGTTATATCTTTTTCACAGCTAATTATATACGCCTTTTTAATAATGTAAATTTAATTTAATAGTTTTTTATATCATTCTAGTCCGGTGCATAATATAATACTATATTCATTTTATTTAAATATTTTATAATAGTTATATTTACATAAATGTTTTTATAATTCCAGTGCAAAATATATTATATTCATTTTATTTTAATATTTTATATAAAACTTATATTTACATAGATGTTTTTATAATTCCAGTGCAACTATATTCATTTTTTTCTCATATTTTATATAAAAGTTATATTTACATAAAAAAATTTATATTTCCAGTGCAAAATATACTCTATTCATTTTATATTTTATATAATAGTTATATTTACTTAAATGTTTTTATAATTCTTGTGCAAAATATACTATATTCTTTATTCTAATATTTTATATAAAAGTTATATTTACATAAAAATTTTTTTTATATAATAGTTATATCTATATGAATGTTTTTAATTAATATAAAGGCATTAGTATTTATAGAATCAAGCTATACCTCTTTAAAATTACTCATTTTGTTTTTTTTACTTAATATAAAGGTATTAGTAATTATAGAATCAAGCTATACCTCTTTAAAATTACTCATCTTATATTTTTTTACTAAATTTTTGATATTTTTTTATAGTAATGTAAATATGTTATCTCATTTAATACTATTATACAGCGTCTACATGGCAGAAAATTTGATGGAGGCAACCCCCATCCCAAATCTACCCCTACCCCCCTAAAAAAATTTCGCGGCCTTCGGCCGCGATATTTGCCTTAATCAAGAAAATCTTATATTAAGTCACTATTTATACCCTTACAAACATTCAGACCTGCTTTGGAAAAAAAAATTTACAAACTGATAACTATTGTTACTATCCGTTTTCAATTAACTTATATTTAAGTAGGTAGTGCAATCTTTTCATAATTTGATTGATAATCAATTTATTTTCATAAAAATTAATATAATAGTATTAAATGAGATAACATATTTACATTACTATAAAAAAATATCAAAAATTTAGTAAAAAAATATAAGATGAGTAATTTTAAAGAGGTATAGCTTGATTCTATAATTACTAATACCTTTATATTAAGTAAAAAAAACAAAATGAGTAATTTTAAAGAGGTATAGCTTGATTCTATAAATACTAATGCCTTTATATTAATTAAAAACATTCATATAGATATAACTATTATATAAAAAAAATTTTTATGTAAATATAACTTTTATATAAAATATTAGAATAAAGAATATAGTATATTTTGCACAAGAATTATAAAAACATTTATGTAAATATAACTATTATATAAAATATAAAATGAATAGAGTATATTTTGCACTGGAAATATAAATTTTTTTATGTAAATATAACTTTTATATAAAATATGAGAAAAAAATGAATATAGTTGCACTGGAATTATAAAAACATCTATGTAAATATAAGTTTTATATAAAATATTAAAATAAAATGAATATAATATATTTTGCACTGGAATTATAAAAACATTTATGTAAATATAACTATTATAAAATATTTAAATAAAATGAATATAGTATTATATTATGCACCGGACTAGAATGATATAAAAAACTATTAAATTAAATTTACATTATTAAAAAGGCGTATATAATTAGCTGTGAAAAAGATATAACTTATTTTATTAATAATTTAGTTAATCTTTTAGACGTAGATGCAAATCGCGTTATAATGTCGTCTATTTTAAATCTTTCAAAAACATCAATTTCGCTGGATATTAGAAGTAAATTTTCTAAAAAGGGGTAGAAATTTTATTCCGCATTCTAGTTTTATTTATTTTGACTTTGCTCATCACTCTTTCGGCTGAACAAGAAGTAGTTGGTAGAGTCAATAAATATTTATATAATAAATATAAATTAGAATAAGAATTTAATTTATTTAAAAGACGATATGGTAGTATAAATGAATATTTTATCCATTTTTTTGTATTAATTATGTTATCGTTATTGATATCTTCCTCGGTTTCATCGTTTACAATACCTTTAATTATATATAATTTTAAATAAAATATCAATAAATTACTTTCATCAATATATAACCCATCATTCTTTTTTATTTTCAAAAGATCCTTGCAATAAATGATTGCTTGTGAATCCAAATATAAAGATCGAAAATCATTATATTCACGAGCAATATCTTGAGCATTTAATTGGTAAGTATGACAAATTTGAGATATTTGCCACCCTTCTATTCTATCATTGGCTATAATTCCAGCTGGTGTAAAAAGAGATATTTGAGATAAAAAATTTAAACAATCATAATTAAATCTTTCATTTAAATCATTAATGATTGTATCAAGCACAGGGAAAAATATTTCCCTTTTATATCTATAATGCTAAATAATAATTTTAAATCTTTTTTTATTCAACTTGTTTTTTTTTTGTTTAACATAATTATTGAATGCTGTTTGATCAAATTTGAATATTGATTTTATATTATGCAATTCCGTTGTAACATTATTCTTTTTCAAATAACTGTTAGATAAGGAATGCAATTTTAAAAAAATATTATCCCCATTAGCTACATTTTAAAATTATTTATAGAAATCGTAACTAATTTTAACCTCTTAGTCTTTGTAATTTATTTTTTGTGTGTTGTATTAATTTAGTTACCATAGCCAAATCATTACCAACTGCCTGCATTTCAATACAAGCCTCATGTGTGCATTTCAATATTTCTTTCAAAATAAATAGACTTAATATGAAATCTTCATCCTTAATTCTTGTTAATAATCCATCGGCAATAGAAGAGGTGCTTGGGTCATTAGAATCTTTTAATTCATTTAATGATGCTATAATATGTTCATAAACATCTAAAAAAATTTCTACAGCTTTATAAGATGATGACCAATTTCTAAAAAAAGATAAGTTACATTAAAAATATTATATTTACCTTGTTGTATTTTTTATTCTTTTAAGAGATTTTTTAGACTTTGTCATTTGATATTTAACAAACACTCCTTGACGTCTTACCCCATTCATGAAATTATATAACTCATCCAATATTCCCATTACCTTTTTCATTTCTATTTTGCATCCACAAACATGAGCAACTACTAAATTGAGCCTATGTGCATGGCACCAAATATATATGGCTTTTGGAGCCTCTTTCAATATTAAAGCCTGCATTCCTTTGTATACTCCTCTCATATTCCCTGCACCATCCATACTTTGCCCAACCATATAATCAAGAGGAAGACCAAGATCTTTGAACTTAGAAAAAACATGTTTCTTTATATTTTCCCCGGTGGTTTCTGATGTTGTAAAAACATGGATGATCCTTTCTACAGGATGTGGATGCGGATCATCTTCTATATATCTTACAAGTAAAGCAATGCATTCTTTTTTAGACACATCATATGTTCCATCTAATATGATGCTATAGGCACAATTCTCTTTAATTTTTTGAATAATACATTTTATTATTTTTATCTTAATGACTTCAATAATTTTTTTCACATGGCCATATGACAATAAATTTATATAAGGTCTTGAAATTTTATCTGATTTTTTTCTCCTCAATTTTTCGTTGTTATCAATGTATGCCCGTAAAGTTGGAACCGTTTTTGCCATTAATTTTATGAGGCACATAAAATTACCTTCATTCGAATTAGTGCCCCAAAAGGCTATGTTACATTTTATAAGGTATATAATGGCATCAATAATATTATGAACTATATTACGATTTTCCATTATTATATCAAAGATGACTCATGTCTCTCTAAGTCACGCTTAAAATTTTTCCAATTATTTACTCCAAGTTGAGTCCAAAAAGTATTGGATTTAGGGCCACCAAACATAAGACAATAAAGACAAAAGACTTTGTCTAAAGTGGTGCTATAGGATAACCAATTTCTTGGTTTGAGGGAACCATCAATATTAACCTTTTTATAATAGGATATATTCATGCTCCTATTTAAAAGTAGAAATAATGGATGCGTAAAAATTAATAAAAATTAAATTTTTTAAAAACCTTTTGTGAGTAACAGGATATTGAAATATATTTGAACATGGCTGACATGGGCCTATGGAAATTATGAAATTAATCAAGATATTTGTCATTCTAAAGAATATGAAATGAAAAGGGTCATTAGGCTCCTTTTTTTTATATAATTGAATAATATTTGGGCCTTTAATGTTTGAAATATTTTGGCTTGCATTGGGATTGATAATTGGATGAAAAAAAGATATAATTGGGGAATTTTCAATAACTTTGTGTGTTTGCTAATTATTATTAAAGAGTGTATAGTTTTATTTAAATTAAATACCTCATCATTCAAAATCAGCAGATCACTGGAACTGGGCATTGTATGAGAAGATAATATAATTTGGGAATCTTCAGTAAAAGATTTGTGCTAATTATTAAATAAAGAATAATTAAAATTTGTTTATTCATGAAAATATCTGAATATCCTCATTTATTCCCTTCAAAATTATAAAAGAAATCTTATTTAAATTAAGTACCTCATTATTCAAAATCAGCAGATCACTGGAACTGGGCATTGTATGAGAAGATAATATAATTTGGGAATCTTCAATAAAAGATTCATGCTAATTATTAAATAAAGAGTGGTTAAAATTTGTTTACTTATGAAAATCTTAATTTTAATAAAAATTTTATTCTTAATTAAGATATAGAAAAGTGGAAAATATTTCATAATTTATTCACTTCAGAATTATCAAACAAATCTTATTTAAATTAAGTACCTCATCATTCAAAATCACCAGATCACTGGAACTGGGCATTGTATGAGATAATATAATTTGGGAATCTTCAGTAAAAGATTTGAGCTAATTATTAAATAAAGATTAATTAAAATTTGTTCATGAAAATATCTGAATATCCTCATTTATTCCCTTCAAAATTATAAAACAAATCTTATTTAAATTAAGTACCTCATTATTCAAAATCAGCAGATCACTGGAACTGGGCATTGTATGAGATAATATAATTTGGGAATCTTCAATAAAAGATTTGTGCTAATTATTAAATAAAGAGTAGTGAAAATTTTAGGCAAATGACTTATTTTATTCTTAATTATAATATATAAATTTTTTTTTAACAAAAGTTGAAATATTTAAATATTCTTATAATTTATTTCCTTCAAAATTGATAAAGGGCATAATAAAAATGTACCTATATATTAAAAATCTTATCTTTAATAAAAATTAAAAGTATTATGCTCAAATTATAGATGAAGAATTGGTTTCTACTAATTCACAAAATTTAAGGTTATTTTTACTTATATTTATTGTCATGAATTAAAATAATATATATAAAAAATTACTTTTTGGAAGTAAGATGTTATTGATTTTTTTTGTAACTTGGTTTCAACCCCATTTGTGATATTGAATGGAATATCTTTATTTAAGGATACCCAATTATTATCCTTTTTGATAGCTATCTTTGTAAATTTGATATCAGATAACTTGACATGAGGATGTTTATGTTTATAATGGTTATTTATTTTGTCACTTCTTATTTTAGAAGTTTTACAATTAATATAGTCACATTTGACTTTATATATTGTTTTGTTACTTGGCATCTAGAATAAAAATGAAATAAATATTTAGATAATATTTTTTTACTCACTGATGGCCATCAAGAATGATGGAGAATCATAATTTTATCCTTTATTTGACGGTGGATGGCTGAATCTTAAAATTCTCCTATCTTATGAGGTGTGATTCAGAAATTAAATTTATATTTGTTTAAATGAGGGTGTAATTTTAAAATTTTCCAGTGGTTTTACAAAATATATTAAAGAAATATATATTTAGATATTTTAATATATGTGCACAATAAATTTTTATTCATTTGTATTATATTTTTAATCTAAAAAATATATTAAAATCTTTTAAAATAAATTCTTATTCATTTGTATTTGTAATTTATAATCAAAAAAATATATTCTAGACCCTTATTGTTTTTAAATTAAAATTCATAAATATACACTCTATTAACATATTTTATAAAAATAATGAAAAATTTACTGATTCAATCATCATCATATAAAGGAAATTTATTATGCACCCATCATTGAATAAAGAAGAAAATTCTGATTACCAGTCATTCATAATGGACTATCAGCTATTAACTTATATTTTTGATAATGTTTTCTTAAAAGATTCCTATTATATTATATGTAAGCTTAATGCATGGTCACAAAAAATATAATATTTTTTGTTATTTATGCCAAAACAATCATGGATCAATATTTCCTCCATTATACACTTCACAATTGATTTCTTTATTTCTTAGTGTCCAACAATTTTTAGAAATGTATGATGCTTTGAAATCATAGTTTCTTTAAATTAACAATCCTAATAAATTTTGCAAATAATTGAAAACAGGCATATTTGTGATTTGCCCATTCATTTATCTTCAAATAAAGTCTGAGAAATGATATATTTTAATCATTGAAATTAGAGACCTTCACTGGCATTGATTTCTTCATCCAGCCTAGGTCATAAGTAAAAATAATTTTCAGGCCCAGTTCATGTTTAATGGAAATCCAAACCCAAACCACATCATAGGTTTCAAAGATTATTCCCAAGCCATATCCAAAAATTTAATTTATTGTTAACAAAAATAAACAATATTTCAGTATATGGAATCACTTTGTCAATTCATTTAATTGAAATCTTTTCTTAAATCAATAATCAAATGAGAGGAATAGATTATCTGTTCATTCTCCCAAGATTTCTATAAATATTTAGAAAAAAGGCCAAATATATTATGGAAAATTTGATGTTATATAAAATTTATCTAATAATGAAATAAAAAATTTATCAATTCTTTTAACAAATTTTTTATCACACAATGGTTTTCACCTCTCACTTATAATTTTGTATATAATTTACACTTACCTCAAAGAATCATTTATCATAAATAGAAATCAATTATGGGTCCAACCTGATTGCCTCACAAAAATGTGGTAATATTTACCCCATTGAAAATGATTATTTAAAAAATTATTAGCAAAAATAATTGCCATGGTTCAAAACCCAGATAACTTATTAAGTATACATATTAAGATTAAATAAAAATAGCTTCATTCTTTATTATATTTATTTATCTATCATCAAATTAAGGAAAATGCAATTATATGCTTAAAAAATTACCTTTTTAAAATCCAAAAATGTTTCTTTATATTGTTAATTGAGTAGGATTATCTTATCATAAAAGGGATTCTTTATTCAAAAGGTCCTTATTATAAAAAAATATATATTGATAATTTAAAATTGATACTGTGAAAATCTAAATCCCATTATGTAAATGAATTTTCTAAAAATTTAAAAAAATAAATATAGTGTATAATATTTATAAATTGACAGATATCTTTTCTTTAATTGACATTTTTCAGAAAATCAACGATAATCATATCGATTATTGGATTTAAAAATATCATAATACAAGTCAAAAATTACCCTCCAAAAATCAATACCTACCCCCCAAAAACAAATGCCTACCCCCCAAAAATCAATATCTACCCCCCAAAATTAATACCTACCCCCCAAAATGCCAATATTTTTTGGAGGCATTTGTCTCCTACCCCCCCGGCCATGTAGACACTGCTATTATATTAATTTTTATGAAAATAAATTGATTATCAAT
This sequence comes from Gordionus sp. m RMFG-2023, assembly GCF_954871325.1. NCBI lineage: Eukaryota > Metazoa > Nematomorpha > Gordioida > Chordodea > Parachordodidae > Gordionus > Gordionus sp. m RMFG-2023. Next base: position 16,765,908 of record NC_088777.1, read on the forward strand.
CAAATTATGAAAAGATTGCACTACCTACTTAAATATAAGTTAATTGAAAACGGATAGTAACAATAGTTATCAGTTTGTAAATTTTTTTTTCCAAAGCAGGTCTGAATGTTTGTAAGGGTATAAATAGTGACTTAATATAAGATTTTCTTGATTAAGGCAAATATCGCGGCCGAAGGCCGCGAAATTTTTTTAGGGGGGTAGGGGTAGATTTGGGATGGGGGTTGCCTCCATCAAATTTTCTGCCATGTAGACGCTGGTTGTAACACTTGCCATAATTATTGTAAAAATAATTTTGATATAATTTAAAAAAATATATTTATTAATTTTTTTTATGGTTGTGTTCATAACTAGTTTCAAACAAAACTTTATCTAATTCCATATCTAATCAATTTTATTGTATGAGATTAGAAATTTTCAACCAGTCCACATCATCATATTGTGCACAGTACTGATATATTTTTTCTTTGGCAGGTAACTTAATAGATGACCTTTTCTTAAAGATACTCACCAAAGTGTGAAATAATTTGGATATTAAACCGTGTCTCGTCCAGGAACAATACATTTTCAAAAGAAATATTTTTCATTTTGTCACAATACTCTTTTTTCTTCTATCGGCTTCTTTCCCCTATTGATTTGATGCATTTTGATATAGCAGAATCGCTCATTTAATGTGAGGGTAAATGTTCTATTATATTTTTTATGGTAAAGCCGTTATTATTACCAAACAATTCAGTAATTAGATTTAAGTTCTGTGTAGTTCTTTTTCTTCCTACCTCTTTGTTTAATTATATAATTAGGTAAAGGTTCGTCATAAAGAAAAGTTTTCCGCTTGAAACGATAAACGGACGAACAGATAAATTTAAATCATGGGCTATTGTCGTTATCGGGATGATCGCCAATTGGCTTATTCAACGATATTTTAAACTATTCAATCTTTTTTTCCCTCTAATTACCAATTTTTTCCTTCGCAATCTGATCATGGGATCAAAATTTGTCGATTCTAATAAAGATGATTATTGCATATTTTGATAAACACATAAGAGAATTCAATGGATGGCTCAATAATTTTGATATCTATTTGCTATATCAGACAAAACCCCAGAGGAAATTTGATATTTTATCAGATGTTTATAAAGTTAGTAAATAATATTAAATTGACATACTAGAAACTGTCGATATATTCGAAATACTAGCGAGTGAAATTCGAATATTAGAAAAAATAAAAATTATCACAATTTGAAAAATAATATATTTTTCTCAACATGTTTTTTCATTTAATTACGACTTGTAAAATAACTATATAAGAATGTTGTAAATGAAAATGGCTGAGTAAGCCAATTGATGATCAACTCAACCCTATGCAAAGAGAATATCACATGATCTAAATTTATCTGTTGTTTCCATTTGTCGTTGAGTAGGAAACTTTTCCTGAATATTAAAATAACCCTTTAACTAATTATATATTACAACAGCGAGGTCGGGATAAAAAGGACCACACAGAACTTAAATCAAGTATAATTGAATTGATTGGAAAATATAAATGCCATAAAAAACATAATAGAAAATTTGCCACCACATTTAAAAAATCAGTGATTCGGCAATCTCAAAATGTCTCATATAGGCAGGAAAAGGGTTGAAAAAAACCCGATAGGAGAAACGCTCCCGATGTTATTCAATTTCGGAAGGAATATTATGAAAAAGTGAAAATATTTTATTTGAATATGTATTCTTCCTGGAGGAGACTGGATTTAATATCCATGTTATTTCACACTATGGTAGGGCACCCTGAAGACCTTTCGTCAAATAACCTCCTTCCAAGGGAAAAACATATCGATATGCACAAGGAATAGATGGGCTAAAAAAAATATACGATTATCGATGGGGTCTTCACGTCGATAAAATTCAAAACCTACATCGTTAAATTATAAATAATTCTCCTATTTATCGACTGAGGTTTAGGAGAGAATTATCAAAATCACTTTCTTTCGTCAAAATTCAACCCGATATATCGGAGTTCTTAAAAAATCAATTAATCCTTAAATTATTAATAAAATAGAGATTATTGGGGTGGGGGGGGGTGGTTAAATCTTTTAAATAGTTTTTTTTATGATTTCGCAAATTTTTATTCTCATAACAGAATACGGTAAAGCTTTAATTGTTTAAATTTCTAATTTATTTTAAATATTTAGTATTTATATATATAATACATGGAAGAAATAATCAATTATCTTTCATATTGGTGACTTTTAAAAAATTTGAGGTATTCAGTTTCTAATATTTTTTTAAATTATATCAAATGTTTTTTCAATAATTATGGAAAGTAAAAGAACTTTATAAGTAGGAAAGAAAGAACCGTGTTTCGACCCAACCCGTAATTAGTTTTACCCGGCCCCTAAAATATATTTTGTAAAAGTTTTTCATCACGTAATAAAATTATATTAAGTAAACGACATGAATTAGCCTAAAGTGGTAGATATTAATGAAATGAGTACATTAATAATTTAGTATAATTTTTAAAATCGAGCGTGAGCTTAAAAAAATGCAAACCCCTGTCGGGTTTATAACTATTTATTTTTAATCACCCCGAGCCGGGTTTTTTATAAATTTATTTAAATTATATCAAATAATCAGTTGGTTAATCTTTATAATAGATCGTTTAACATAAAAAATTTACATTTCCTGATTTGGAAAGAGTAGTGCTTTCAAATGGGTTGAGAGCATATCTCCACCCTCTTAACTAAAATCGGTTTTTGATAAAAGAACTTAGAAAGGTGTAAGATCTCAACTCTCACTACAACCCTGCTTGCAAAATATATTTTTATATGTTTACCATCCATTAACGATTATTATATTTTTTTACTTATCATGTTTGCTTCAGCACAAATGTTGCGGTGTTGATTCTTATATGGATTGGAAAAATAGCTCTTGGTTTCAAGATAATCGCCTCTCGATAAACATTACCGTGCCGGACTCTTGTTGCAAGACTATCACTCCCTTCTGTGGCGTCAGAGACCATCCATCCAATATTTATTATGATGTAAATTTTACCTTTTCCGAGCCAGTCATTTGTGGCTGTCAGGGGTTTTAGAAATCTAGTCTAATTTTTAAAAGTTTAAATTATAATTAGTAGGGCTGTGCCGATCCATTTATTTTTCACCGATTTGATATTTATACTGATTTTTCACCACCCCTATTTGAACCATGTAATTAAGAAATCAATATTTTTTATGCAAAAAATCGAATTATGCATAATTTAATTTTTTTTATTTCTACAATTAAGACTATAATTTTAAAAAAATTATATTTTAAATAGATAAAAAAAATATTATAATATAAAATAAATAATACATAACATAAAATAAAATAAAATAACAAAAAAAAACTAAGATCGGATATATTTACACCGATCCGATATTTATATTGATTTTTCACCACCCCCCTTTGAACCAAATGTAATTAAGAAATCAATATTTTTATGCCAAAAATCGAATTATGCATTTCATTTAATTTTTTTATTTCTACAATAATTAAAAAAATATATATTATAATAGATAAAATAAATATATTTAATAATATATCCATTTTATGTTGGTATGAATTTTAAAATTTAATATATAAAATTATAATATATTAGATTTTTTTAAATAAAATTTTTCCATAATTCAGATATCATATTTAAAAAATTCTTTTATTTAATGTATAAAATAATAAAATTGGCGTTATTATTTAAAAATATTTAAAATAAATAAAACTAGGGTCCTTTCTATTTTTTATAAAAAAATAAATAAAATGTAAGGGGTGTTGTGCATTTGCATTTTTTTAAAAAAAATATTTAGAAAATATTATTAATGTAAAATAAATATACATAACATAAAATAACAAAAAAAGGGGAAAAGATCGGATTGGTTTTTACAGATATCGGATCAGATCGGTTTTTACAGATATGGATTGATCCGATATTTTTAGAAAACGCTAAATATCGGTGCCGATCCGATATTTAATATCAGCACAGCCCTAGTTTTTTACAGGTATTGGCCCTATCCGATACTTAATATCGGAACAGCCCTAATAATTAGATTTAAGTGGGAGAACTGCCCTATCCTCATTAATTTAAACGAAAATGGGTAGCCATAATTTAAATTTTTTATTTTATCCCATTTTTTTTAACACTTATATATGCTAAAGTTAAAAATTGACTCATTTGAATTTAATGTTAGTAAGATACCCGCTAGAAGATATTCTTGGAATTTCTATATGAAAGCGAATTATAACGGGAGAATTTAAGAATTGCGGATATGTAGATTTCATTACTTTGTCATTAATTATTGTTCACTTTCAATTTCATGAAAAGATATCTAAAATTAATTTTGAGGGTTTTTTAAAATATAAATAGATATAGGGTACTTCGAAGGATAAGGATAATTTGTTCCGCCCATAATAACCAAGCAATAATTAGTTATTTTTTTAATATATTTTTTTAAATTTTATGTTTGTAAAATATATTATTTTAATCAATAGGGTTGTATCGATAAGTTCGTTGCTATGCTGAAAGAGAACCTCATTTTGATCAGTTCCGTCGGAATAGGATTCTGCAGCATTCAAGTTAGTTTTAATAGTTATAAAAAAATAGTTAATAACTTTTAGGACTAATGATTAATTATCATTTATTTTATGTTTTCGAAGAAAAAATTCTCTTGTACTACCACTGAATTGGATCGTGTGCTGGCATTATATGTGCAGCAGGGATCCGAACCGTAACGAATATTGGTTCAGGTTCGTTCTTAAGAAATAATAATATCCGTATGGTTTGAACCTTTAAAACCTGGTTCAAGTTTTTTCACACACCCCTAATTAGAATTATGCAAATTGAAGTGCACATCTTTTAAAATTTTGTCCCTATTCCCAAAAATATTATATATTGAACTATATAAAATATTTTTAATATTCTCTTCTGTCAAATTATATTTATAAAGAGATGATGGAAATAAATCTATGATTGAGAACACTTCTATAACCTCGGTGGCTGGCATAGACCAATAACAATATACTAAAATATCTGAAAATAGATACTATCAATCAAAATCGATTATTAATGTGCTTTAAAATAGTTGGGGTATCAAAAAGTTTGAACCGTTTCGCATATATTTTTAGAGGTTCAAGTTCGAATGACAAAATTTTTAACGGTTCGGTTTAGGTTTTGTAAATTGTTTAAAGGTTTGGGGATACCTGGTGTGCAGTCGACAAGATTTAAACTTGTATTCAAACACATATAAATATTATAAAATAACTAATATTTGAACTATAAAAACTTTGACTTTAAAAAGATAATTAATTTTAAAATGTAACTGGTTTTAAAATTTATTGTTAATCCTGATTCATGTAATCGTTAAAAGATTGTAAACATTCGTCTACTGTTCATCATTTTTACCCCGTGTCTAAAATATCGTCTAAATTTGTTTATATTTATTTAGGCCCGTAATAACTATGTCCGTGTGTATCTTTGGAAGATCATTGAGGTTGGTCAAAACAGCAAAAGCCATTTTTGAAAGGTCCTAAATGTGTACTGATTGTTAAGAGAAATGCTCAACACACAATCCAATACAATGGTAGTAGATGAAAGTGTTATTCAGTTTTGGTTGCCATTAGGAACGAAATTGGCGCAGCAAGTTAAGAGTTCGAGATCAAACTTGAGAAAAAAAATTTTAGTCCTTTTTTGCAGAAATGGATATTATATTAGGCGTCGGGTTTTTTTGGATGAAATCAAGCATATATAAATAGCTGCCGCTCCACTTCTAATGTCAAATTTGTTTTTGCAAAAATTTTTAAAAAATGGATTAAAATGTTTAAATATTAAATTAAAATTTGACCCTTATAATTTAAATAAAATAAATAGATTTTGGGACTCGTATTTTCCACGTGTTTGGTCGTTAAGCTGAAGAAATTTGAAGGCTTTACAGGTCTCTACGCCTATTAAATCACTTATCAAACTATCGATTCTTATAGCTTTTTAAAACTAGTTGAAAAATTCTCATTATAAAGAAACAACCAAATCAATATTTTTTACCAAGATACTTTTTTAATTTTATCTATATTAAAAAAATATATTTTTTTTATAAGAAATTTATTTAATTTTTTTGATATGTTTATATTTAAATTTTATGAATTTTTTTATATTATGAAGATGCAATCTCGAAATTTATTCTTCCAATTTGTGCTATATAATCATTTTTTTATCATTTTATTTTAAATTATAAAATTATTCTAACTGTTTATTTATGCAATTTTTTTGATATATAACTTACGGCAAATTAACACTTAGACCATTTTTAAGAAAATGATATAATATTTATTATTTTATTGTTCAAACAAGGATTTTTTTAAAAATATTTATATATATAAACTTTTTATTCCTCTAATAAATTATAACCTTCAATATATCATTTATAATAAGATGTATATATTGATCAAATTTTATAAATATAAATGATAAATTATAGTCTTGTTAAGTACTTCAGTCTTTAATAGGCTATCAGCTAGGCTCACCCAAAATTCCATACCACATAGTTATCGCCCTAAATCAAACATTTTATTTATAAGTAAAGATTTTAATTCCTAAAATTTATTTGAAGATTTGCTAAACTACTATGACATTTTATGGTAAATTCTGCGTGGAAAATCAAAGAAAACCATGATTTTCAGCCTCTCTGAAAATTTGGGTATTAATAAGTATACCTATGGGGTAACTAGTAAAATACAAAATTTTAACCTTCAATCCCAAGAGGTTGATGTATTGGTGTCCATAGTTCAAAATATTTATTGAATTTTTAAATAAAAATATTTCTAGAAGTAATTAAGCTAAAATATTTAGGTATTTTAAAAGGATATATAAATTAGAGTTAGGCAGGATAGACCCAGCCAAGTGGGCCTTAATATCCTCAATAAAATATAGGCTACATCTATGGCCAGAAAAAATATGAGGAGTGTTATAACTCCTTCCTGTTTATTTTTTTGTGGTTTGAATAAAATATTACAAATATAAAGTCAATTTTAAAAAAAATAAGAGAGGCTAAAAAAAATCAGGAAATGGGAAATATTCAATTATTAATAAATAGATAAATCTTAAATTTAGTGCATAAACATTAAAATAGGAAATGTCATATATTTAATATGGTGTTTAAGGGGAAAAAGTGAATTTAAAAATTGTATTAATTTAATGTTAATAATAAAAAATACATGTATAATATATTGCTGCGCTTATGAGATTGCATCATCTATATAATGGAAAAGGAATTAAATGATAGATAAAACTAAATATCCAATTGTATAAAAATTTTAATATAAATTTCAAAAAATATATATTATGAAAGAAGAAACCTATATAAATATTTAAAAAATGGAGAAATCATAAAATAATTGTGGTGATAGGTCTAAAAATTTTTTTTAAAGAAAAATAACATTGTGAGGGAGAAACTGAGGGATATAGAAGTAGTTGTAATTACCTCTTAAAATCTCCATTTTATTTTTTTGTTTAAAAAAATGGATCATTTTTTTCCTTAGTCCTTATTGATATTTTCTTGTCTAATAAAATTTAAAAAAACTGGGAAGCGGAATCCCCCAAAATAATGAAGAATGAGGTTAAAATAAATAATTTGAGTTTGTAATTATACGACCTATTTTTTCCCCATTAAGCTTTGGCTTAAAAAATTAATTTTACCAATCTTTAATATAATTATATCAACAAAATAGATAAGCCAGACTGCTTTTTTCATAAACAGATCTTAAATGGTAAAAATAATTAAGTTGGAGATTTAACCTATTTAGTGATTATGGCCATGCAAAGGGACAGATTAATGACCTGCAAAATCAATTTTTCTGCCCCTATGACAAAAATATTATTTAGATCTATACCTTAGTCTATTGTACCCTCCCCTCAAAATATTCTTTATTTTAATGATTTTCATAAATTAAATGATGTTTATCTATTTTTTCCCCTATCCAAGAAGAAAAATATGTCCGACTTATCTCGTAATTTTTTTTCTAATATCTCAATCAGGACCAGTGGCAAATGAAATTTAAAATAGATCCGATAAAATATCTGATTGAGTCTAATCAACCATAATTCTGTCGGATCATATTTTTCACTTCCTGATTTTTTAAAAAAATCTTTCTTATTATTTAAATTCATTTTATAATGGTTCCGTCTTGGAAGCGATTTTCGACGATCACACTACACCTTTAAACTACAACATAAAGTCCAACTGTGAGCTACAATATATAAACTAAATTGGGCGGTGCTCGGCCGACCTATTTTTAATCTATAAAACAATCTCAATATAAAATTGAATCATTAAATTTTACTTAATTGCAAATATAGAAAGACTAAATATGGTAATTATATTAGGTAGAAAAAAAATATTCATTATTTAAATGCAAATGTCCAATATTATTTTTATAGTGATATGTAAATGTTGTGTAATATCTGTTTCTAGTAGGTAAATGATATGGGGTGCAAATATTCTAGTTTACTTAATTACAAATATAGAAACTATTAAATATGGCAACTATGTAAGGTAGAAAAAAAAATAATGCCCAATTTTATTATTTATTGAGATATGTAATTGTTGTGTATTATCTGTTTCTAGTTAGTAAATGATATGCGGTATATACTATCTGTTACAATCAAATCATAAAATCTATCACTTCTTATAATGACTGAAAAAATAGTAATGCTTGGAAAGGGAAATTTTATAAAATATAAAAAAAGTCTAAATCAGAACTTCAACCCAAACCCATAGCTGTTAATAAAATTTATATGAATAATTTCTTGACCGTTTTTTAAAAATTTGATGATCCGATTTTACAAGAAAAGTATTTCAACATGCTTTGAATACCTATCTTATGAGTTGTAGATAATTTTGCCATTAACATTTGAGCCATTTATAATTTAATAAAAAATCTATGGAAAAACTAATATAAATAATATTACGTTCAAATGTTCATGGAAAAATTGTCTGAAGCTCATAGGTTAAATATTCTAAGCATGATAAAATACATTTCGTAAAATCAAATTTTAAAATTAAAAAAAGCACTTTAAAATAAAGTTGAAAAAAATAACACAGGATAAACACATTGACGCTAATATACATACATAATTATTTTAAAAAGCTATATTTTTAATAAAAGCAATAGAAACTTAAGAAATTGGGAAAAAATTCATTCACGCTTTATATTCTTACAAAAAATTTACCCTTTCCTAATTTTTTTTATTACTGGCGTCATACTAACCGTAATTCATATCAACGTTATAATCTACATTTATACTTTGCCATCGTATTTGCTAAAATAAAAAAAAAACTTTTTATAGAAAGGAGATAGGAGAAGTTGATTTTTTAAATTACGTGGAATGAGAGTACGAATAGACAAAACCCTATTTTTTCAAAAATAGCTTTACCAAAAGATTTAAATAATGCTTTCCATGATATTTATTCAGGATCGTCCGTAGCTGGGGGGGGGGGGGGGGGGGGGTAATTAATTTTTTTAAAGATAAAATTATTGATATCGAGCACAAATTTATTAGGAATAATAACTTTTTTTATTATAACACATTAAAAAATAAAATTGCACAAAAAATAAGGTCCGTGAAGTTGGTCCCACAATTTTTGATTTTCAATGGTTTATCAGTTGGTATGATTTGTACCGTTTTCAGTTCGATTTGTACCATCACCGTTTTTGAGATATTCAAAGAACAAAATGGGGTGCCAACTTCACGACAGCCCCCCAACTTTTGAATTTAAAATTAAAAAGTGCATAGGTCGATAAAGAATGATTTGTACCGTTTTCAGTTCGATTTGTACCATCACATTTTCCAGCTATTGACCGTTAAAAATATGGCGCCAAAAATAAAAAACACTCAAAATTTATTTTTTTAAAAAATTTTTTAACGTACAACGATAGAGAATTTTTTCTCTTCCTAATGATGCCTCAAATTAAGCTTTTCATTATTTATTTCGGAAATCAAATTTTAAACCTTATATTATAGTGTGAAGTTAGCCCCCCCCCCCGTTATTCAAAATTTGAGATTTTTAAAACGGGATTGATTTGTACCGTTTCAAACTCGATTTGTACTACCGTTTTCCAGCTATTGACCGTTAAAGATATGGGGCCAAAAATAAAAAACACTCAAAATTTATTTTAAAAAATTTTTTTTAACGTACAACAGTAGGGCGCCATATCTTTAACGGTCAATAGCTGGAAAACGGTAATAGTACAAATCGAGATTGAAACGGTACAAATCAATCCCGTTTTAAAAATTTGAAAAATCTCAAATTTTGAATATCGGGGGGGGGGGGGGCTAACTTCACGCTATAATATAAGGTTTAAAATTTGATTTCCGAAATAAATAATGAAGATAAAGCTTATTTTGAGGCATCATTAGGAAGAGAAAAAAATTCTCTACCGTTGTACGTTAAAAAATTTTTAAAAAATAAATTTTGAGTGTTTTTTATTTTTGGCGCCATATTTTTAACGGTCAATAGCTGGAAAACGGTGATGGTACAAATCGAACTGAAAACGATACAAATCATTCTTTATCGACCTATGCACTTTTTATTTTTAAATTCAAAAGTTGGAGGGGGGGGGGCTGTCGTGAAGTTGGCCCCCCATTTTGTTCTTTGAATATCTCAAAAACGGTGATGGTAAAAATCGAACTGAAAACGGTACAAATCAGTACGAATCGGGTACAAATCATACCAACTGATAAACCATTGAAAATCAAAAATTGTGGGCAACTTCACGGACCTCAAAAAATATTATTAAGAAGCATATTGTATATTTATAGTGCTGTAAAACATTTCTAAAAAAATCGGTTCACCTTCGTTCAAAATTTTATGATAAAATTTTTTTTAAATTTAATGATAAATAAATGTCTTATATTTAACACAATATATTATCAATGTTAAAAAATAATATAATTATAAATACAATATAATATAGCGAATAAAAATATAATTTTATTTAAAAAAAATTTTTCTTATTAAATTTTAATAACAATTGTTTTTCATAATTTTTATATGATAGACAGGAACGCCTGGCACTTAATACGGCCATAGTTATACTAGAAATGTGCTCTACAGGCCACACTCTGACAGATTTTCTCATAGAGCTTCATTATTAACATCAAAAACTCAACGAAATCCACGAATGTGAAATAAGGGTATTTTGTATTTACAATATTTCTGCATAATCATTTTCAAGGTTAATATTGGATCTAGTATGTTTTTGTTTCGTCTGTACGCGCATATGTATTTGGGGAAAAGATGAAGTGTGGATGCTATGATTTTATTTTTTAAAGAAGACCATAAAAAATTTTGAGATAGGATGTGAGAGCTACGGCTCGGTAATAAGTAAATTTTTGTGGGTCTTTGATTTTACAGCTATTGACCGTTAAAGATATGGGGCCAAAAATAAAAAACACTCAAAATTTATTTTAAAAAATTTTTTTTAACGTACAACAGTAGGGCGCCATATCTTTAACGGTCAATAGCTGGAAAACGGTAATAGTACAAATCGAGATTGAAACGGTACAAATCAATCCCGTTTTAAAAATTTGAAAAATCTCAAATTTTGAATATCGGGGGGGGGGGGGGCTAACTTCACGCTATAATATAAGGTTTAAAATTTGATTTCCGAAATAAATAATGAAGATAAAGCTTATTTTGAGGCATCATTAGGAAGAGAAAAAAAATTCTCTACCGTTGTACGTTAAAAAATTTTTAAAAAATAAATTTTGAGTGTTTTTTATTTTTGGCGCCATATTTTTAACGGTCAATAGCTGGAAAACGGTGATGGTACAAATCGAACTGAAAACGATACAAATCATTCTTTATCGACCTATGCACTTTTTATTTTTAAATTCAAAAGTTGGAGGGGGGGGGGCTGTCGTGAAGTTGGCCCCCCATTTTGTTCTTTGAATATCTCAAAAACGGTGATGGTAAAAATCGAACTGAAAACGGTACAAATCAGTACGAATCGGGTACAAATCATACCAACTGATAAACCATTGAAAATCAAAAATTGTGGGCAACTTCACGGACCTCAAAAAATATTATTAAGAAGCATATTGTATATTTATAGTGCTGTAAAACATTTCTAAAAAAATCGGTTCACCTTCGTTCAAAATTTTATGATAAAATTTTTTTTAAATTTAATGATAAATAAATGTCTTATATTTAACACAATATATTATCAATGTTAAAAAATAATATAATTATAAATACAATATAATATAGCGAATAAAAATATAATTTTATTTAAAAAAAATTTTTCTTATTAAATTTTAATAACAATTGTTTTTCATAATTTTTATATGATAGACAGGAACGCCTGGCACTTAATACGGCCATAGTTATACTAGAAATGTGCTCTACAGGCCACACTCTGACAGATTTTCTCATAGAGCTTCATTATTAACATCAAAAACTCAACGAAATCCACGAATGTGAAATAAGGGTATTTTGTATTTACAATATTTCTGCATAATCATTTTCAAGGTTAATATTGGATCTAGTATGTTTTTGTTTCGTCTGTACGCGCATATGTATTTGGGGAAAAGATGAAGTGTGGATGCTATGATTTTATTTTTTAAAGAAGACCATAAAAAATTTTGAGATAGGATGTGAGAGCTACGGCTCGGTAATAAGTAAATTTTTGTGGGTCTTTGATTTTAGGAAAATTACAGAATAAGCATTTGTTCCATTACAGTGGAGTATTTTCGTACTCCCATATTTTATTGAAGAGGGCTAATAGGAAGGAAGATATTGTCATTGCGATTTTAGGTATTTAGTATTTCTCGGTGGCAAAAATAAGTAATTTTGATTTTAAAGTTCTTGCTTCTGCAGAAATCAAGAAGTTTCTTGCTATCCTCGCTATTCAGTTGTTGTATGGTAGCATATCCGGTGACATTACTGTTAACATATTCTGCTTCTTTACCAATTTTCAGGTTTAGATCGCCTAGAACTATTATATTATATCTGCACAGTAGGGAGTGGATCGTATTTATCATTATGTGAGGCCTAATTTTTCATTTCTAATTGGTGTGGCATAGAAATTTGCTATTATTTTTGACCCCAAATTTGTGTTTAAATAGAGTAGACCACATCTTTCAGAAATTGATACAATTTGATGATTAGTTTATTTATTAGAAATGCTATTTTAGACCAGATTTTAGAAGTGCTACCCAAGCAAAATATTTTATAATCATTAAAGTTTGCAGTGTTATTCCCTGGACAGTGAGTTTCTTGATTACCTATAATGTCTACTTTCACCACTTCTAATTTTAAGAGACTCGCTAGTTTGTTTTTCATTCCATTTATATTTAGGAAAACGCAATTTGTTCTCCATTTAGTTATACTAACTTAAATCCAAAAAGATCCAGGTAACGTTAAAAAGATTTTTATTTAGTTTAGATTAAAGATTAGAAAAAAGTTATAGTAAAGGAAAATTTAATTTAAAAGAAATTAGCTCTTATCAGTAAAAAATTGAAATATGAAAAAGGACATCTTATTAAAAAATTTAAGACCTTTTTCTTAAAAAATTCGGATTTATATTAAATTTTTCAAATAAATATAAATGTTTTTAAAATTGAACAAACGTTAAATTCGAATGCGTTCGTCAAAAAAAAGGAATGCCATTCATCATTTCTTTTATAAAAACGAACTTCTTCACGAACGCATTCAAAATAGCATTTGTTTACAACACTAATTCATAATCCATAATTTTTAAATTCTTTTTTATTGATCTAAAAAAATCTAAATATACAAACAGTGATTTGAGAAAACTACACATATAAGCTTTTAAAATTCTAGCGAAAAAGATTTTTCCTTCCCTTTGGGCTCTTATTATTAGTCGGGTTTTGACGATTATTAGCCTTGTCTAACGAATGTATTGTGGTGTCTTGAGTAATGTTAGATACAAATTTCCCATTGATATACCTCTTTAATTTTATTTTTTTAGTTTTCTAGATGTAGAAATAAATAAAATAACTTATGGCATAATATAGATTGAACATATAAAATTTTAACAAACGAAATTTCTATTTCCTGACCGAAGAATTTTTTCTATGACTTCGTAATATTATATTAAGATTTAGATAAATTAAATATATATATATATATAAATATTGGTTGTTTAGAATAAAGCCTTAATCAAAATTTTAATATTTCCAGACCAAAATTATTGCCTAATTTCTGATTACATTTTGGTGAGAATATTTTGGTGCGCATTTATATCGAATGAATTCGTCCATTGATTGACATTTGAATAGACACGGTATGAGTTTTGGGGGACTTTCGATCTGTAAATTATAATATTTGTATAAAAAAAATTATATGACTAATTTATTATAATCTTAATTTCCTTGAAATAATAAAACGTCCAAGTTATCTTTAAAAATATTTTTATAAAACGTATTTTGGAAGAAATATATAAATTCCGATAATTTTATAAGTAAGTAATAATAATTCATTATACCTTTGAAAAGGGATTTATATTGGCTGGTGAATTTGTTTTAGGAAGATTTCCTTTTTTTATATTTTGTTTCGATGCTAAATCCTCAACTTCTTTTTCGTCAGAATCAGACTCAAAACCGTTGAGAGATATAACTATCTTGTCAATTTTTATACGAATTTCTTCGAATAAAGTTACATATCGTAAATTTTTATCCATTCTAAATTTCTCTATTAATTAAAATAATAACAAATTATTTAAGGGGAAAAAAATAAGATATTTAATAATAGATTAATTAGATATTTTTTTATAAATCTATAAAAATGTTAAGAGAATTAATTAAGGTTTAAAGAATTATTTTGAAATAGTTAATTGTTTTGATCTTTTATTAAATAATATGTCTTTTTATAAAGGTAAATTAATAATATACTTATTTTTTTCATATAAATATAAATTGTTGACAATTGTAACATGAATCAGGGATAGTCTATTCTTTAAATAATAAACTAATCGTTTTTTATTTAAAAAATTATTTTGTAATCGATCTTTCAAATATTCTTAACTATTTTATGGTTATTTTCTGGGGTTGCTTTGCTACCAAATTTTTCAATTTTCGATATAAAAGATTGCGCATTAAATTGGAATTGAAGGTAGGAAGACCCACATATATTAAAATAAATCAGATCGGTATCCGCCCTATGTTTTAAAATTACGTTCCAATTCGTCCATTTTTTAATTTTTTAATTGTCGAAGTTTGTTAGGCTCAATTTATTAAAAATTATGTGTCATCAACGGGCTGAGAAAATAATTTTTAAAAAATATATAAAAGTTAAAAGAATTACTTCTATTATTATTTAATTTTTTTATATATTATTAGTTTTTTTATATATATATATTTTTAATTATAATTCTTAAATTAAAAATTTGTGAAAATTTGTTACTTAAATAAAACTATATGATACTTAAATTTCAACAAAAATATTTAATTTTTATTTTTTTAAATAAAAATTTCGGGGCTTGTAGCTTTAGAATTAGCCTGGGTCTAGAGTCCCATATCAGATTGTATGATACGAAGCTTTATTTAATACCCAACTTTCCCTTTATTTAAAGAAGATTAAACCAATGGGATAAATATCCCGCATAATTAGCCTGGTGCTGGATAGAGATTCCCAGAAAGTTACCAATGTTATTATTATTAAAAACAATATTATATATGTTAAAAAGACATTTAATAAAAATAAAGGGATATTTGTTTCAAATGACTAATTTCAATATTAATATATATTATGATCTTTGATAAAATATATAATAATTTTTAGTGATGTGGCTATCATAGTTGGTTAATGACTAAAAATCTACTCAATCTAAATGTGCGTGAAAAATAAAATCAGTCAGCATTGATGCGTGGCTCAATTTATTTCTTCAAAGTTGAGCTATATTTCCCCCAAAAAATGTGAGAATAAATCGGTAGTTTGAAAAAAATATCTTTGCCAGAGAAATTACCTGATAGTCACCACATAAATTATATTTATTATATAATACAACAAATTGTTAATAATAACAAGAAATATCCTATATTAAGACCCATGGGCGTAGCCATTATTTTTCTAAGGGAAGGGAAGCATGAATAGATAGGTTTTCTCATAAATTTTATAGGAGGTCTTTAAGCCAATTCATTATAAAGCAATGGTGTTTACATTTTTATAAAAAAAATTTTAGAATTTCTATTCTTTGAAATTATAAAAAAAAATTAAGAAAATGGGGGAAATTTAGAAAGGGGGAAAACGACCTTCTTTTTGTTGAGCCTATGTTAAGACGAATATAATCGTAAGGGTTGTTACAATGATATAAATTCAAAGAAATTTAGATATTGTTGACGTTAGTCATTTAAAGAGAAACCAATCTTGGTCCTAAATAAATTTGATCAGGTTCCGGATCTTAAAAAAATTAATTAAAAATTAAGACTACAGCCAAATTCACAGCTAGAAAATCAAATATCATTCACGAAATGGCATGCTAATTTCCACGGTCCACCCCGATCTCTAATATATTTGGTAGGGAATTTTCAGATTTATTTTATTTTTAAAGGATTAATTAATTCTGAGTTTAAGAGTCGAGGAGGGATGTTCATTTTATATAATTTTTTGAACCCTTTTCACTTCTTATCTACATCCGAAGATTCTATGGTAGTAATTTTAATATATTAATTATTTATTTGTAAATTATAAATAGTTTTCAATTAAATCATAATTTTATTTTTGCATAAAAAGATAATGTAATGGTCCTCATTCTATTATGTATTATTTACTAATTGACTGTAACAACCTTTTTTAAGGAAAAACAATTGACTGTTTTTTTAAAAATTAAATATTTTTCACGTTTTAAATAACCCTTTAAATTTTGATATTATTTTTAAAATGAACAAATTTTTACGCTATGAACTGCTATTCGAACAAATTCGTGTAAAGATTGATAAAATGGTTATATCTTTAGAAGATTCTGAGTCTGAAGATTGCGAAATTGTAGATCATGATGTATCAATAAAACAAGATATCAAAACGAAGAATCCTCCTCCAAAATTATCGCTGAGCAGTGGTTTAGACATAGATAAAGTTGGCAATGATTTATCCCCCATGGAAGGTATGATTAGGTAAAATTTTATATTATATAATACTTTTATATGGATATTATCTAGATGAATTATTAGCTTCTATCTCTTTTAAATTGATAAAAACCCCTTCCTTAATTTCCTATTTCTATTAAATTATTTAAGATCTTATATTTAAAAAAGTGGGTGAAATAAAACTCTAAAAATCTACAATTTGTTGACATTGAAAAATATTATAATTTAAAGATTGCCAGGAAAGGTCAAACCGTCCCCATTGATCTCCCAATCTTTGGACGAAATCATACGTTGTAAATATGAACAGCCTAATTATTTTTATCCAAATGTAAACAGTATTACTTTATTATACAATATTAAATTTTGATTAGTAAAGAATATTATTTGATATTTTAGTAATTCGTTGTTAAATTATTAATTATTCTAATTCTCATTTACTTTTTAGAAAGCCAAAGGACACTCATTAATCCATGTGAATAGCGGTATAATGAATGAAGATTCAACTATAATTAAAAATCCAAAAAGAATAAGAAAATCAATCTTAATGTAAAAAATTTGTTAGTTTACAAAATAGACATGTAGCTGTATATTATTTCTATTATTATTGCTATTTATGATCAAATTTATATATAATAAAAATCATATTTGCAGAAAAATGCTATATATTTTACATATTTGAGAAAATTTTTGATTAATTCTATTACTTTTAAGTTAGTAAAGTAAGTTAAAAGACCGGGGATCATGCGACTTGAGTCCATTTATAGGCCCAACCCTTTTATAATTAAATATATATAGTAAAAATTAGTTAGGATTATTATAACACACCCATTTTAAAAGTCCAAGCATCTAATTCTAATGAAGTTCTGTTCATCGAGTTAAGAAATTAAAAATTCTTGGTAATTTTAAATATATAATATTATACATGACTTAATTTTACATTAATTGTATAAAAGTTTTAAAGACGTATTATATTTTGTCCGCATTAATTTTTCTAAAAAATTCAGGTGAGGATGAACCATGCCGGAAGAAAGTTGAACCTATGATGGGAAATGTTGTGAAAAGAAAATATTTATTCATTATTGCATTTGCATATAAAAATATATAGGGAAGAAAGGGCTAAAACCATTGGTATTTTATTTTTTAACAAAAACAAAATTTTAGATTTATATTTACCAAATTCCTCGTGCATAATAAAAGTAGCTCCCTACCTTTAATATCTAAGAGTTATAATAAATTATGTAAAGTTTGAAATTTTCGTCGATTTACACTATATCTAGGGTAAAGCGTTTAGGTTAAGTCGTTAAATTATATTTGAACATAACTTTATTTAGCATTGCAATTTTGGCATCTATTCATCTTAATTATAAAGTATAAACTAATCAATAGAAATATAGAATGTAAAATTTTTATCAAAATAGCAAATTTTGAGTGAGCCCATTTATCTTTCATACCAAGATTTTGTAATTAATAGGCTTCAGATATATTATATCTTCTGAATAAAATTTAGCTAAATATTTAATTTCAATATCAAGTTTTAATGTATCCTGAGAGGAATTTATAGGTAATATAATATGTAATTTGGAAAGCCATTTGATACAAATCGTTCATTGATTTGAGTTAAAAATATATTTAAAACAGAGGTTTTCATGGGACGAGGCTTAATATTATATTTTCTAGCGTGTCTGAGTTTTTGATGAAATATTTTAATGAGCTAATTTTTTCAATTTATATTAAAGCTTATTTAAAACAAGACTGCTAACTTAAAAAAATATTTCAATTTTTTCCCTCAACTAATAATAATATATTTCAGTATTGTAAACAAAATGATTGCCTAAATAAAATTAAATATTGTTTTATCAGAGTCCTGCAGGTCTGGCCCTAAGTCAGGGCCGGGTAGTATTTCATTTTCTAAATTCGGTCCTGATTTTTTTTATAAATACCAGGCCAGTCCGAATAAACCAAATATTTTAAATCGCCATTATTGACTAAAAAAATTAAAAATACATATAATATATTTTTAAAAAATCCCAGCCCGGGTTTCCAGAAAAGTTTAAAAAAATAAATCCATGCGCCGTGCAAAGGATACCTCTCCAGGTCTAGGATTTTAATTAAACAATAAATTAAATTAAAATATTTTTGAAACTTATTATGGGCTTGGAAATTTTTTTAAATATTAAATATAGGCAGTACTTAGCCTAGGACTAAAATATTTTTTACTGCGGGCCTGAGCCTGGCTTAATCAAAAAATTAAGGCCCCATGAAGGTCTCTGATCCAAAAGTATAAAAACAACGATTATTTTATAGCAATAAGTCTAAGTTAAGATTTAAATGATTTTTTTTTATCTAGGTGCAAGTTTAGGCTTGCAAATCTCATATCATAAAATTTCGCTTTCTCCTAACAATCACATAAATCTCTTAAAATGGTAGATACTATCTCTTAGTTTTTTTATCCGGTAATATAATAATATTCGCAATTCTTATAGCTTTAGCTTTATCCTCATTCATTTTGAAAAATATAGCATGATTTATTTACATTCTATTGCAAAATAAAATCGGCCATGAATCTAATATTGTTCTGCTTCAGATGAAATATCTGATTACGGTCATTCTAATATTTTTTTCAATGGCATTCAAAATTTGCACTTTCATAAAAATGCTGCAACTGCTTGATTTTGAAGGCGCCATATTGGGGTATGATTTTTGCAGTTTCTTTCTTATTTTAGCATAAGAAACATGTTTAAGATTTAAAAAAAATATGAAAATATACTTAAATTTTTGTGGGATAAAATATCAATACACAGGGAAAAATTATTTAAATTAATTTTAACTTTTGCTAAAATTAAAAATAGAATATAACCCATTTGAAATAGATTATAACTTATTGAAATAAAATACTTTGCATTTCACAATTCTTCTAAAAACCTTTTATATTTTTTCAAAAATGTTTGCTACAGGTGGGGGGGGGGGGATTTTCCCCCTCTCCTCCTCCGCTGGCTACGCACCTGTCATGGTTTCATTTTTAAAAGTAACTTGTAACCGGTCTTAGTTACAATTTTTAATATAATTTATATAACTAGTTAAAGTTGAATTCTTAAAATTATCTAGTTACATTAGAAGTTACTTTAGAAAAAATTTTAATATAACTTCAGCATTTTTAATATAATCCTGTTATTATATAAAATAAAGTGCGATTCATAAATTTTAATTAAAGGAATTTAAATAAAGAAATATTTGCATTAAAAACATATTTTATTTTCCTAAAAAAATCTAGCTTAATAAATTTTTATTTGATTATATTAATAAAAAACTATTTTCAAAGTTGGTGTTTTAAAAGGTTGATTTTTCTCCAAAAATAAACTTCCCTAAACTTATAAACTTTCTAAGAGAACACTTGATGTAAATGAGACTTTATAATTAATAAACACTAATTTTAAATATAGGAAATCATCATATAAGGATAATGAATAATTATAATATAAATATTTGACATATTTTAAAAAGTAATTTGAAAAGTAACAAGTTATTTTTGTTTCTATATTTACTTGTAACTACTCACTTTAACATATATTAATTATACTCTAAAAAATAATATAAGAATATATCGTAATTTTGACTTAATTTTATTATAATATTGTTTTTATTCCCTTTTGATAAACATTAAAAAATTTAAACACTGAAACAATTTTTCTTTTAGATATATCAATATCCATATTGTATAGCAAGTTGTATGAAATATAATAATATTTAAATTTATAAAAAATTATTAACCCAAAAGTTGTCGTAAAAGTGGCATAAATGATTAACGTTATAAGCTTATATAGTTTGAATGCTTAAGTGTAAAATTGTACTGGGATCTCTGACAAACTAAAATATATTATTTTTAAATGGAATTTTATTAAAAAGTAAGATTGTAAAAAATTTCTAAAAAATATAATCTATTTTAAATGAAAGTTTTATATTTTTTGCATAAAATTTTACTACTGTGTTATTTAAAACTTATATCAAAAGTAATTATAAATAAAATATTATTTTCTAGTGTGATCATATAATTAAAATACTTGCCCCTTAATTTTATGGAGCTATTACTTTATATTTTTAGGACAATAAAAAAAAATACCACAATTTCCATCCTGGAACTTAATCGGTTAAATAGGATTAGCCAGCCAAGTCGAACTCATGATAATCCTATTATTGACGTCCCTCTCTATTTTTCTAGTCGAGGGATTGATGATTCCATCATAAGCGCTCATAAAGCCTTTGTTGACAAAGGTAGATGTTAGGGCTTATAAATAATAAAATTAAATATTGAATTAGTATAATATCACCTATTTATAAATAATACATTCTAATCGACACTTTAAGCCAGCTTTAAAAACGGCAAACTTAGGTTTGTTTTGAACCAAGTGCTATGACCTCATTCTCTGATTGTTTTTTTTTTGAAAATATAGCTAAACTTTGAATAGCGCATATATAAATTAACTTGGGCCTTAGAGGATTTTCTTCTACAAATGCCTGAAAATTTAGCCAATTTTTAGTCAAAGCCCAAAGCCATGACAAGCATAACACAAAATTAACAAATATGGCGAAAACTTGTAACATTCATAAGATTGGTTCTTGATTGGGTTTCTGATATTGCAATTAGAGTTGACGTGACTCTATAAGGTATTAAACTAAAAAATGAAATATCCATTCTTTGAATAAGCTAAGACTTAATTTATATTATTACCTCATAGTACAATAGCAGATCTTAGAGCATTTTAAAAAATTGGAAAGGGCGGGGGGGGGGGATTTATTTCAATCTAAATTGGTCAATTATTTTTTATAAACATGGGCGTCACTAGCTTTTACAATCTCGGGGGGAGGGGCTCAAAAATCTTTTTAAAATTACTTTCAAAATGACCTTTTTTAGCAACATTATCCAAAATTGCTTTCCTTTTTTAAATACCATTTTCAAAATTACATTTGGTATAAAAAAAAATAATTTTGAGGGGACCCTTCAAATTTTTCAGAAGATTTCGAGCAACAGCGCTCACCTCCTAGTGACGCTACTGAAAAGGGTTGAATTTTTCTATATTTTATATCCTATAACTAGTCGGGCTAGGCAGGAAATTATGTGGAATTGAGGTTTATATAGTCTAGAGATAAAGTAAATAAACTTTCAAAATATTTAATCATGTATAAAATAGTTGTTAAATAATATTTAGACAATTTTTATTTATAGACCTTACTTATATTCGATAATCTGAATACCCGAGCAGTAATAATCGTTTTGCAAGTATTTCCTCCTCTCAAGGATATGCGTAATCTAGTGTCAGCCTTTATGCCTAGGTGAATTCGTAATTTATTAAGATATAATATATAAAATATTCTCTTGTAATCTAACATCTATAAAATGATTAAAGAATGGATATTTATAAAAAATAAATTATATTATTCATAAAGAAATACATAATGAAAATACCTTATAATAAAATTTGATTTAGCAATAATTTGATGATCAAATAAAATAAAATAGTTAATTTGTATATGATAAATCTTTGAAAATTTTTACTATGGTAGATAAAATTATTTTTGACCTGCTGTAAAGCATCCTAACGGTCTTTGAAATAATTATTGTCTCTTTTCAAGCCGTTCAATTTGAAATAGCAATTTTGAGCTGAAACGTCAATATTTTGGTATTATTTAAATAATAAAGTGTTCATTTATTTTCATACCTTTGACAACAAAAATTAGAGTAAAAATCACTGTTAGAAATTTTAGATACATTTTAATTTATTTGAGTATATCTTATGGATAAAAATAAATTATAAATGAGTTCTTTTAGGTTAGGTAAATGACTTATTGAATAAATATTATATTAATAAAATATTCACACAATTCCTATCTAATAAAATAATAGTATATGGCAAAATAAAAAAATATTTGTTAGGATATATTTGCATCTATTTGAATATATACATTTTATATGATTTAAGGTGGCCTAGAAAATGTTTATTTATATAAGTACAGTCCCTGTATAATTTAGGCACCGTTGGGAACAATATTTTTGCTCAACACAGTCGCCCAATTTATCAAAACTTTTTACTTAAAAAAACATTTTACCATCTGTTATATTTTAGTTTAGCAAATTAGATTATTTTCAGCCATTTTTAAATTATTTTTTTAATTTACCAAAATAATGAGTAAAATTGTGTATGTAAACATAAACCAAAACAAAATAAGAATGGATAAATCTCTCTTTTTTAAATCAAATACTGAAGGCGATTTTAAAATTCTAATTTGACCGAAAATATATTCCAGAACGTATAGAGTACCAACAACGTGAATATCATACAATTTTGCCGTTATTTTTTGAACTGCACGTAATTTATCTTCATTTTTATATAGATTTCTCTTATAAATTGAAAATGTACAAAATTTAATGGCAAAAATTTTCTAAAATTTACAGGGTTGTTAGTTACTATACATATGCTTGAATACATTTCTGGTCATATTAGACTTTTCAAATTTAAAAATTTCTCTATTATATAAAATTGAGATTTTACGAGTATTATATATCATAATACGAGATATATATATATAATTGTTAAAAAATGGTTGTAAAGAGTGGCGTAGAACCCCCCCCCCACCCATAATTTTATTTAAAAAATGGTTTCCATTTATAAATAAAATTATAAACGATATGAAAATGAAATATATTTTAAAAAACAAAATAAGAATTTTTTTTAAATGATAACATGGTTTAAAAATATATATTAAAAATTAAATGTATAAATAAAAATATATTGTAAATTTTTTCTCGCATAGTTAAATTAGATATTTATAAATTAATAATAAAATATATATTGTTAAACTAATTAGATAGTTTTAAAAATTTTAATTAATTTTTTATAATTTTTAAATAAAAGAAAAATCATTTAATTTGGGAAATATAACGAGAAAGTAAAGGTGATCGCTAATATGTTTGGGATTAAAAATTTTAAACCTAGAGTAGTTTCTAGATAGTCCAATCGCTTAAATATTGATGCATCTACGATTGAGGATTTTTATAAATACATTTTTATTTCAATTAATGGAAAGATTTATTAGTCACAATTTTATTTTAAACAGCTTTTATTTTCTTTTGCCGGTTGAGTCTAAATACACTTGAAATGCCAGAGGATATTAAGAAAATCTCAGAGTTTTATCTGATGAATTATCAGGATCGTATGGTAACTTACTTTGTGATGTCGAATTTTGGTATAAAAATTTTGACAGAATAGAGTACTCTTTGAGACCAAAATATGCTTTGCAGGTTCTTTCCATGTATAATTGCACTTTAGATTCCCTGCCTAATATCAAAACATTGCTCTTTATCTTAGCTACCTTATCGATTAGCACCTGCACTAAAGAAAGGTTTTTTCAACTTTGAAAAGGTTAAAAACCTATTTAAGAAATAGCACAGATGAAAGCCGTTTATGGATTCGCAATATTAAATATTTATAAGGAGATTATTCTAGATAAAAATTTGATTCTAGATGAATTAGTCAAATCTCAGAGAAAAGTAGACCTCTCTTTATAAATTCAAATTACAAAATTGCTATATTATTATAATATGATCTTAGTCATAAAATTTTTACATTTAAAACGTAATTATAATGAATTCTTAGTCATAATATTTATATATTATATTAATAAAAATATTGCGTATGCACTAAGAATTAATGATCTGCATAGGGCCTAATTTTCAAGCCCAGCCCTGCCCGAAATTAGTTTAAAAAAGCAAAAAATTTTTTTAAAAGTTTTGTCGGCCGGGCCCGAATTTATTTAAATATAGATATTCATTTTTATAATTACTCAAAATTAAAGATATATGTTATATGGCGTCTAGTTTTTATAAATAAAACAAATATTTTTATTTTACATAAAAAATTTAACATAATTGATATATTTAGATACATTTTAAAAAATTTCTAAGGCCCAACCCAACCCGGCCCGAATTTTTAAAAAAGATATTAGGCCCGACCCAGCCCGATCTCGATTTTCCTACTTTTGCGGATCTCTAATAAGAATTATTTATGTTTTATTAATATACTCACTTGTATTAATTATATTTAATTGTTAAATTAGATTTTTTTAAATACCGCACAAGAATTACTCAAATTTTATTGTAATTCTAATTTTTTTTAAATATAGATATTTAGAATAAATTTTTAATATAATCTGTATAAAATTTATACATTTTGAAATTTATTTTATCGTATAAATAATAAATAAATTCTATAATGCTGCATAATTTTGTTATATGCCTAAATTTAATTAAAATAATTATTTTCAACATAGAATAAGATATATTGAGTGATCATAAAATAGGGGAGGTTTGGGGGGGGGCAATTTTATTCTTCTTTCTACACCGAATGGATTGAATTAATTTACATTGATTAAACATTGATAAAATTTTCAGAATAATGCTTTCAGTCGCGTATTAATCATAAATTTGGTCAAAATTTTGTTACTAATATTTTTCCAAATTATGCTGGCTACTATATTGGTTAGACACCAATAAAGCATAAAATTGGCAAATTTTTAAAATGCGGTTCCACTGGTTGTATATACAAAATAAGAATAAAAATATAAAATAATTTAATAAAATATAATATTTATATGTTTATTTTGTATACAATATGTAATATTTGCATGGCGTTTAATAATGTATTCTTTAGATTAATGAATATCGTGAATAGTTGTTTTAGAAATATTAAATCTTTAGCAAATTTTTTTTAAAAATATGATATAGAAATTTAAAAAATACTAAAAATGATAAGCAGAGTTAGGCAGGTTCTTAAAAAAAGGAATTTAGATGCAAATTCTTTATAAATGATTTTCGATACATATATCAATAAAAGCAGGGATTCGAACCGAACCCGAACCCGGAGAAGTGAACCCGGGTTTTTAGAAAAAAACTCTGAACCCGAACCGAACCTGAACCCCATTTATAAAATTTCCAAAACCCCGAACCGAACCCAAGAATTTTATTTGAACCCGGGTTCAATCGGGTTCAGTGTATTATTTAAAATCATATATTAATATATGTAAATACAAATATTATATTTTCAAATTTCCAATTAAATGAAGTCTTAATAAATTTTAAACAATTTAATTCATTTATGCCATTTTTAAATTTATTCTCGATTCCTATTGGAGTGTTAAAAAATTTTAAACAATTGAATTAATTTACGCCATTTATTTTTAAATTTTTATCTTATTATTCTTAAAGATTATTAATTAGAAGAAAATGGTTAACAAATCAAAGTAAAAATTATTATATTGTTAATTTAAAAAATTCTAAACATCTAACTTAAAAATTGTTAAATGTAGGGCAGTTTTTGTGAACTTATTAAAATGATTTTAAAATTTATATATGCTAATCATTTATTTTTGGTTCAGTTTAATTTTTACAAGATATTAATGAAGTGCATATTATAAATGAAATTAAATTTATAAATATCTCTTTTTTAATTCTGAAATCATTGCTATTTAAAAAAATTGTTCTCTTTTTATAGATTTAAGATTAAAGATAAAGTCATATTTGATAAGCATTTTACCCTTAATAAAATAGAAAAAAAAATCAATATGTTCATATTGCAAAGTAAAAATGTCTGGTAATCACTTGTCAAATTTAGAAAGACACCTGGAAAGAAATCACAACAATGAATATTTAAATTATTTAAATGAAAAAACCAAATATCAGGAATTGTTATTGGCAAAAAAACCTAAAATTAATATAGAAACCTTTTTTCCAAAAAAGCATATAAGTATAAATATATCATCTAATGATTTGATGAGTTTTATATTAGAACTTGTTACTGTAAATGGCCGGCCTTTATTAATTATTGAAGATTCGGGATTTCAAAGAATTATAAATCCACTCCTATCTGGGCTCAATTTAGTTATAAACAAAGAAAATTTATCCAGAACTATTAATAAAACAGCCCAATCAATTAGAGACAAAATATCGAGAGAGGTAGAAGGAAAATTAATAAGTTTAAAAGTTGATGCAGTTCAACGACTAGATAGGTCAATTCTTGGTGTAAATATTCAATTTATATCAAAGTCCATTATAAATTTGAGGCTCTTGGAATTGTAGAGCTGAAAGAGAGATGTACAGGAGAATATATTAAAAACTTTACTAAAATTTAAAATTAATATTCAACAAATATACACAATTACTTCTGATAATGGTTGTAATTTTTTAAGAGCTATAAAGCTCCTGCAACCTGAAACTGATTATGATATAAGGAGTGAATCAGCAGATGAGGAAAATATGGATGTAAATGTATATAAATATGATATTGATGATATACAAAATACTTTTTTATCAACTATTATATCCTATCCGATTTATAGTGTACGGTGTGCACACACTTCAGCTGGCACTTCAAGATGCTATAAAATTATCACCTATTGTGGAAACCATTGCAAAAGCTAGGAGCCTAAATTTAAAATTAAGACATCCCACTTACCAAAAGTTATTAAAAAATATGAAACTCCCTAAGCCTGTGTTAGATTGCCAAAGATGGCATTCAACCCATGATATGTTAGAAAGGCTGATTTTACTAAAACCCAATATCGAAGATTTTTTTACAGAGCAATCTGATTATTTATTGACTGAAGATTGGAAAGAGATAATAACGATTGTTGAAATTTTAAAACCGCTAAAAATCGCAACCAAACAATTCCAATCTGAACAGTTAACACTGACAGATTTTTATGCAGCATGGTTAAGATGCTGCATCGAACTGGAAAAAAATCCAAACCATTTTGCTCAATTACTATATTCTTGTCTTAAGAACAGAGAAGAAAGGTTTATAAAGAACGAAATTCTCTTAGCTGCCATATACCTGGGCCCAAGATACAAGGTTAATTAAAAGCTTAGTAAATTAATTATTTTAGATTTATATTAAAATTGTTATTTTATGAAATATTTAAATATAAACAATATAAATCCTTAAATATTACAGGTATTACTTAGTGATGATGATAAGATTTGTGCGAAAAAACATCTTGTCAATTTATGGAGACGAATTAAAAGCTTAACAACGCCAATTTTATCTGATGATATTAGTTCCGATGAAGTTATTGAACAAGAAGATGATTTAGAGAAATTGATATAACTTAAAGAAAGGCAGGAGAAAATATTTAAAAGAGGGCCAACGATTGCTGAGAAAAGTATTGGAACAATAATTACTGGATTTAGCGATTATATAAGATTAGATAAGAAGGAAAATATTTTGCATTTTTGGGAGTCTGCTAAGCTGGAACACCCTGAATTATATATTTTATCTAAAATCTTATTTGCTGTTCCTGCAACCCAAGTTAATTTTTCATATTTTCACATATAAATACATTTAACATAGGTTAGCGTTGAAAGATCTTTTTCACATTTGAAATTCATTCTTTCACCACATAGATCGAGGATGAGTGAACAACTCTTGGAAGATATTATGCTAATACGTCTAAATAAAATTTTTAAAATTGATACATGACTATATGCTTTGTATTTTTAACTATATTAACCTATAAATAAAATAAAAAATTTATTTTTTATATCAAATTTATGTCTAGTTTTTTATTATGATTTAAATATAGAATTTTTTTTATCAACTCAAAAATTCTTGAACCCGAACCGAACCCGAACCAAACCCGGGTTCAAAAATATTTCCCTGAACCGAACCCGAACCGAACCCGAACTTTTTTTATACCCCGAACCGAACCCGAACCGAACCCGGTCTAAAATTTTGTCGGGTTCGCATCCCTGAATAAAAGTATTAAAAAGATACAAGATACTTTTATTTTTCTAAAGTATATTAATAGACTTATATTAATTAACATAAACTATTCAACGCCAAATTTTATAATGTTATATTAAAACATAGTTCAGCATTTGCAAAGGGACAACCTACATTTTAATAAGTATGTTTATAATGATTTTAACGTTAAATATTTCATGTATAATTGTAATAATTTTATTATTTATTTAAATTATATATAAATATAAATGAAAATTGTAAGATATATCATTTTTCAAAAAGATGTAATATAAAAATAATTAATTATTTTTTAAAAATTCATATATTAATGAATGTAGAAAATTAAACTTATATTAAACAATTTTTATAATAATATATAATAAGAAAATAAAATCCAAAAAAATTAAAAAACTTTTACATGAATTTTAAATTTATATCCTTTTTTAAAAATATTATACCTTGCGAAAATTTTATTATTACATATCATTATTAAAAAAAATGTTTAATATATATATATAATTAATTTTTTACAGTCATTTATATATGAATTTTTAAACAATAATTAACTATTTTTATATTATATCTTTTTGAAAAATTTTATATCTTGCATATTATTATATGCGATTTAAATAAAATACATAAATATTTAACCTTTAGATGTAAATTTTTTATAAATTTTTTTATCTGTTACTTCTGCAAAATAAGCCACATAGTTGATGAGGAAGTCAATATAATCCAGTGATTCGAAAAAAATTAATATCATCTTTAGAAATAGTGTGCAACTCAACAATAAGAGCGATAATGGTCAGATTTATATATCAACCAACAGAAATACATAGAGAAATATACACATTTTGCTTGTTTAAAGAGCTGAAATATAAATTCCAAATAAATGAATCAGATTCTCTGGTTCCATAAGGTGTATTCCAAAATTTTTAAAATTATATAGAACACTAGCACATGAGATTTAGACGGCTATAATAAAAATTCATATTATATCATTTATATAAATGTAATAAAAATTTTTTAAACATGTCGAAATTACTCATATATTACTTTGCATAGATGTTAAAGTAACTAGAATAAAAAAATTGGTATCTCTATCTTGATACACTCTTATAAAAAGTAATTCAGATACTATTTAAGAAGCATCTATAACTATTTTAAAATAAATTTTGATATACTTTTATTTTACATCTTAAAATAATAATATTTAAACTAAATTGTTAATAATATGTCCGAATTCATTACCAAAAAAAACGAGTTAAATTTTATTTTACGTAATGAATGATGACAGCATGATAAATATTATATCATTTATATTAATTTAAAAAATATTACAATAATTTTTATACCAATATTTCTAGACAATTTCTAAAGGAAATTAAATAAATTAATATTATTTTTTGGGGGCACCCCTTAGATAATATATATTGATATATGTTTTAGCACTCATCAAATTTATAATTTTTATTTTAAAATGATTGTCCGAATTTTAATATATGATTATTCCAATATAAAGTTGTTATTCATTAATTATAAGAACTCCTTTGCTATCACGTGTCACATTAGAAAGAGTAATATATCTAAAATAAATGTCTTTACAGCAGACAGATAAATGGGAGACTTTAATGATAATTTGAAAATGTTTTATTATTAAAACTATCAATCATTATTTTAATTATATTATATAGATGTATGTGATATAAGCTCAATAAATTTTTTTAGCTCACTTTAAAATTTGAATTTTAATAATAGAATCCTAAATTAAGCATTATGCACCATCATAATTATAATATAAATTATATTTGTATCCAGAGATATATGTAAAAACGTATCTTATCCATTTTTAGACGATGTATATCTGTTAGATCCATTTGAAAAGGGTATATTTTAAAATATGCTCCTTTTTATCAAGTATACTGTATCCAAAGGGATATTTAAAATGTTGAAAAGTGAAATATAAATTTATTTTATTCCCTATAAAAAGAAAAAATTATTATTTTAATACAATGATTAATATAAATATATGGATAAGAAATAATAAAATCGAATTGTCTAATTTGCATTACTAAAAAAAAGTTAAAATGGAATATTGAATATTTTTAAGCAAAAGTATAAAAATAAATAAAAAAAATATAAAATTTAGTAGGTATTGTATATACAGATATAAGCATCATATTAAAATGATACAAAACACAAGATGATCTTTTATCTTAAATAATTTATAGTACTGTTCGACTATGATACTACATTATGAACCATGATTTCAGAAAGTTCCCAAGTTAAGAATATTTATGGAAGATTTTTAATTAAAATCTATTAACAAAATTTTGTTTATCCATATAAATAAAAAATAATTTTTTAAATTTTTCATTTTGAATATTAATATTGGCGGGAATGATCACAAACAACTCATAGGGGAAATTCGGGGACACTTAAAGATGATATATAAGTTAAACAATGGTGTTGATGTCAAGGACAACAATATACCATGAAAAGTTTATATAGGTACCAGCGTATTCATGAAATAAAATTTGTAATAAGCAAAATGCTTTCCCCATCTATATAGACAATTTTTCAATCTCTACCTACTAATACACATGAAGGCAAATGGCTCTTAATGATATCCGGATCAAAGCCAGCGGGGTGCCTCCAATTTAAGATAGATAGCAGGGCTATTTAAATGACGTTAGTGGTTAATACTAATTCTGATACTAAATAAACGCACTAATTATAAGTGTCTCCCGATACAATCCGAAGACGAGCTGGGTAAATTGCCATTTTTTATTTTCGGGATGAGTCTAGAAAAAAATTTAGGACTCGGAAATATTTCAGTGATATCAATTAAATGATTGTATGATTCATTTCAGATTTTTATAACTTAGTAAAAAAAATTTGGGGATAACTCGGGATTATGGATTTAATTTTATTTAGATTGCAGAAACTAATTTTGATTTTTTTCAAGTTGGGTCGGAATGTTTTTCTTCAATTGGGTTGGGTCGAAAAAATTGATATCTTTCAACTGTATTAGATTCGATAGAGTATAAGAAAACCAACCCTACAATTATCAAAATAGAATCTAATATCTTCTGCAAAAAACTATAAGAATAGTACAAGGTAGCCTTTTTATCCTTAACAAACGAAATGGAGGAAATATTAGTAATTTCTTGTGTGGGTTTTATGAATACTGAGGACTTTTTGACCAAATGTTTGAAAGGGATGGCAAGGAAAAAATACAATACGGCAAACAAATATTAGAGTTCGATCAAAAGGTTTGGCTTATAATGTACGGAAGAAGTCAAGTGCTAAACTAAATAATCTAATCTTGACATAAACATTTTCTGGGGTAATAGCTTTTAATTTATTATCTATCCACCAAAGGAATACGAACTTGATCTAATATAATATTATACTTTGGAGATCTTTTAAACTCGATGAATCAACAGTTAATGATATTTATCATATTATATAAATGAAAGTAGATTACATAAAAAAGATTGGCCCTTACAAACAGTCGAAAAGTAAATTTATACACAAACCTTAATTTTTTTTGATTTTGTAGGTATCTGTATCTAATAGGCATTGAACTAGAGGTGCTTGTTTGCAAGGCAGACAACGTTATAAAAAAAATAGATTTTTAGGCATTCAGTTATTTTTTTCTATCTTGGAAAACTTCCCAAATCCCAACCTCATAGGATTTTCTATCTGCAATATTTGTAGAGGATTTCAGGATGTCTCCCTCGACAAATATTGCATATAGAAATCATGAAATCCCTATTTCCCAACCTCATAGGATTTTTCATCCTAAAATATTCTATGTTGACATGCCTTAATTTCCTATTTCAGTATAAGGCACTAACATTTTAATAATATTTAATACAAAACAAGGTAAAGGCTCTATGTATTTTTGGATAAGGATCTCAAATATTTGATTATTGTGGAAAATATTAATAGTGTTTCTTATAAGTAAAACAGTTTAGCCTAAAAGCCTTCCTAATATGTCAATATAGATTTCTTCTATAAAATTAGTTATTATATTGCTTTTTAAACTATTATTTGTAATATCTTTATGTTTTGGTGTGTTTCGAGGTTTAGAACCTGATACGGGAGTCATTAGGAAAATAAAAGGTATAAGCCTCTTCGGCTAGCCTTGCGGTTTCTTACAGTGAGCACAAATTGAACGTTTCAAAACGCATATGATGCATTTTAAATGCATTCCTTTAAATTGGATAGCATTTTATTTTTGTTTTAAATTTAGACGTTTCATACTAAAAAATAAAAATTAACGGTTCAATTTTGACATAGGTGCGTTTACGTTTTTTTTTGTGTTTTGAAACGCTGCTTTGAAAAGTTCAATTTTTTAAATTTCCGGATATCCAATTCAGAAGATAAATATTAGTAGATTTTATATTATTAAATTGAGATAAAGTAATGTATACTACGACGTAGCAAAAGAATGCAAAAACGAAATCGAAGGCATGTAAAACTAAATATATCCAAATCTTGCAAAGAATTTCTCCTCCTATATAGTATTTTTATCAACGAGTTAATTTACCGATTAAGAAACTACATAAAGTAAAACCTAGCAAAAAAAGTTGTATATCATGTTTAAAATGATAATTTTACCATATAACCTAGATAAATTACAAATAACTAGAAAGGTGGATAGTATCATCAATAATAAAGGATTAAAAATGAATTAAGATTTTTTGGCAGGCATACTAATTATAATAATTGACTTGCTCGTGGAGTTATCATTTCTTAACTATAACAAAACCTCACTAATAACAAGGGTTTACTATATATAATAAAGGTCTGTTTAAATGTCTATTTTATAGATTTCATCTAGTAGAAAACCTTTATTATCTAAATCGGGTTATAATCGGTATGAAAAAAGTGGAATTTTTTTCGATATAACTAATTCGTGAATGGCTGTACTTATGAAGCATAAGCCAGTAGACTTAATTGAGTTTTATTGTAGGATATAAAATATGCTAAATGAAAATAAATATTATTATATAATATTGTAAATTCGTCATTTATATATATGATGATATAATTTAAAACTAAAAAAAATGAATATATATCACACGATTAAAATTTTTTTATAAAGATTTCGAAAAGATTCGAATGTCATTACATTATGGATAAGGTAAGATATATTTTTATTCTCAAAATTAATTATTAATAAGTTTAATAAAATATAATTCTTAAAAATAATACTCAGCCATAATATAAAATGTTGAGAAGTATAAAAAAGAAGTATTTTAAGTACAAATGCAATATTTGATTTTAAAGTCAAGTCAAAATAATAGATATTTAAAAAAAGGTGAATCTAATTTATAGAGGAAAGAGGTAGTAATAGTAACCGATATAAATGTAACTTAATAAATATTGGAAATAATGAATGTATTAAGACCAGTGACTATTATGGAAAAATTTATAATCACAGGTTAAGAAATTATTATGCAAAATTAATGCGATTTAAAAATGAATTTTGTTTTAACCATCTTATTTATTTCAACGCCAAAAATTGTAGAAAGATTGATGACCAAAGTCGGGTCTAAACCTATTCTGTTTATTCTGGGAACCGGAATTATTGGCGATATTTATAAACTTTGTTCCTGTCGTGCTAGATTTATCGTTTTGACCATTTGAATTATTGATATTGGGATGTTTTGCGTTATTAAAATTATATTCGGTATCAAAATGCCCATTATTATTATAATCAGAATTTTTGACATTTGAATGATTAGAATTGTTATAAAAAGTAGAACCTTGCCGAGAATCAATAAATGTGGGGAGGAGGGAGAAAGGAAAACCCCTATTTTGATTATTGCTATTATAATTATTTTGGGGCAATTTATTGAAATTATTATTGCTATAATTTCCGTTAATATTTGAATTCGAGTTTACGTATTTATTATAATTTGCATGGTCAATTTCTGCATTGTTAAACGGTTTTTGTTGGGTAATAGTATGGTATGGGTCGTAATTACTTTCGTTTAAGATATTGTCATAATTATCAGAAATTTCGTGGTTGGATTGAAGAAATTTGTCATCGATGATATTATCTTTTATAGCGCAAGATGTGAAAGCCTCATCAACATTAAAACTTGAACTATGGTTTGTATAAGAAATTTTTTAAAAAGAATATTTATTAAAAAAAAATATATGGATATAAATTACATTTTTAAATATCTTTAATGAATAAGTGTATATTTTAAAGAATAACTAAAAATATCTAAATTACTTTTTCTTTTTGTAATGATTGAATCTTGTTTCATCCAATGAATATAAATCCGTTTCGTGCTTAAAATTTTCTTCCAAAATTGAGGGAGCAACGTAGGTGAACCCCTATATCATAAACGTGTGATCAAATATTTAATAATATATTTAAAATCAAGTGTAAAGAATATAAAATTAACTTAACCACTGGCAAAAAAACTCAGCATATTATTTTAAAAAATTAATGGTCTGCTAGAAGGAAGCTAATCTTTAATTAGCTCAGAAATAAATCCTAGCAAATCTAGCACCCAAGATATATAAAGAAATGTAGAAGTAAAATAACAATACAAAAAATAATAGACAAACAAAAAAGTAAATTCATTCATTATATATATATTTTAATGACTTTGAAAATCTCATTAGCACTGGAGCTTAAGAGGAAACCATCTTCGACTGGTGAGTCGACAGGGGCCATGGCCGTAAACCGGATGTCAAATTGACTTACGTCCTCATCGCATGTTAATCTCGGCAAAATTGGAGGAGTAAGTTTTCGAAGTTCTGCTGTGGTCCAGTCGATGGAAGCAAAGTAGGAATGGCGCTGAGTAATTATAAAAAATATTTTATATGCACAATTTAAAATATGCGTCTAACCTTGTGTATATATAAAAGTTTAATATAATGAATTAATTAACCTTGATGGCTAATGAATCATCTTTACTAGAACCCAATCTTTGATGTCGATTTCTCCGTAAAAGCTTTGTATTATTTAAAATTAATATTTATAACTTTGGGAAATAAACTTTATAATTAAATTGAAAGGAAGAATTTTTAAAAAAATAATTGAGGCATTTATTATATTAATATATATAAAAAAATTATTTATAAACGTTAAAAAACTGTACAAATAAAAAATTAATTTGTGAACAGCATTCAAAAAATATTCAAGTTTACAAGAATACAATTGAAAATATAATAAAACATCTACGATTCCTTAGTTAAAAACATTTTAAACAATTCTATATCCACCTGAAAGTGCAAACCATCAAAACTATGCATAATTAAAAATTTATCAGTGAAAAAGGCAAATTTATTTATGAAAAATTAAACTTTTCGGATAAAATCTTTGGCCTCGTGACTAACATAATCGGGAAACAAAACCTTAGCCTTAAGTATTTTTTCGATAGTTTTTTTGCGATTTTCGGCACTGAATGGAGGCTTTTTTGATGTTTAAAAATTATTAAGGAGTATTTTATAAATAATTTATAATTGCTAGTATGGAAATTTTTTTAATTGTCTTATAAATATTATTAATTTTTGTTTAAAGCAATTTTGATATCGTTAGGAAATAAAGTTCTATAAACGATTAACTAAGAATCTTATGTTGTTACAGTTATCTAATATTTACACAAAGATGAACATTAAACCTTATTGGTTTTACACTGCATTCACAGTTAGCGCGATTTCGCGGCAAAGTATATAAGTGCTGAAGCAAATTCGCGCTAACTGTGAATGTTTATACTTATTACTTTAAGAAATAATTTTAAAATGTTTCTTCAAGTCTTAAACATTTGAGTTAATATAAAAATTGTACCCCGCCAGTTAACATATCAAACATAAGAGCTCCTAGGCTCCACCAATCGACTGCTTTGTTGTGCCCTTTCCTCATTAAAATTTCTGGTGCCCTAATTAAGTGTTAAATATAAATATATTACAAGCAAATATTAATATTTGAATTTTAAAAAAATGTTTATATAAGTGTGGATGTAGTGTAAAAAATTAAGATTTAATTCCTTAATGATTTAAATAATCTCGATTTTGTAAAAACTGTATTATATCACTCATCTTTTAAATATAATCTAGTTTTTACATGTATTCAATGGTTCCACAAAAAGTATGAGTCAATGATGTACTATCGAGGGATTCCTTGCACAACCCAAAATCGGTTAAAACAACGTGCCCTTTGTTATTATGAACGAATTAAGATGCTTATAAAAAATCAAGTTACAAATATATAAAATATCTTCCGAAAGTGGAAACTTAATTTATAATAAATATAAATATTTAAATAACATAAAAGATGATTGATTATAATAGGATACCTTCGGTATCTAAAAGTATATTCTCTGGTTTTAGATCTCTGTATATGATACCATGTTTGTGCAAATGACTAATGGCCACTACAATTTCGGCCAGGTAAAATCTTTATATAAATAAAAATATGTTGTTTAAACAACAAGTACTGCATATAAGACATGTTTAATAAATATATAATTTTAAAAATTATATATTAGAATAAGTGATTTACATCGGACCTAATTAATTTTAAAAAATTTGTCCGGCCTGTTGTGTTTAATTGTACTATAAAAAAATATGTTTTTTTTGTTTTGTTCCACTCAAAAGTATTATACTTTATTTTGTCTTAACCTAATCGTAATTTATAGACAAAGCCTGTTTTTATATTTTATTCACTTAAAACTGGTCCTAGCCAGTAAAATATTATAATACATCGATATATTTTTTATATTGTTGTTTTGTTGAAAATGTATAGTATATAAGGATTAATTTATTCGATATTATTTTAATGTACTTATTTAGAAGCGACTATTCTTAACTAAATAAAATTTTATTATGCTAATTAATCGTGCGTATGTGGTGGTTAACTTCATTCTGTCCTACCCGTGTCTGGACTTGGGTACAATGACAAAAATGCCCTCTAAATCCGGTCCCTCAGTCCCATTCTCCGATAATCCGGGACAATCGAACTCCGCCGTTCCCTCCCCCTCCCCTTTAGTTGGACTCGACTGTTCAACTATTTCACGGCTTAACCCAATCCAGAACGAAATTTATTTGTACCGAAATAAAAAAAAATTATTTGTTCGCCTAGCCCGAATTAATAAATAGAAAATTTTAATTGTAAAAAAATATTCCAGTAAAAAAATATTGGCGATTGTTTCTTGCAAGAATTTTAAAATATATCAATTTATTCCGCAAAATTGAGTATTATCATATTTAAAATTTTAAGACAAACCTGACACAAATTTTTTTAAATATTAGGCCCGACAGTCCGAAATCTTTTAAATATGTATAACAATTTTTAAACAATAAAAAAACGATTTTATAAAATTTTTAAGTATTAAAAATATTATTTTTAAAAGGAAAGGTAAATATCGCCATTTTTAATAGCTATTCAGGGGGATTTTTGAAAAATAAACCTTCAATGACAGCAAATTTCTATCTGTAACGGCGAACTTCCTCATTGACAATAGCAATTTTTTAAATGTAAAAACACCATTAATATTCGCAATAATTCATTATTTTTTAAACAAACGTGTTTATATGTAAACATATATAATAATATTAAAATAAATTCAAGCTAAGAATCATTTTTAATTGCAATTATTATTTATATAAATAATAATCATATGTCTATAATAAATAAACGAAAGTCGAATTTTAATTAATCAACAAATTAAAATATAATTCGTAAATATACAAATATTATCATTACCGACAAGTTTCTTCCGAGAATATTCCCTCCCTTTCTAAATGCATAAACAGTTCCCCTCCTCCCAAAAAATCAAGTATGAGATATAATTTGCCCTCAGTTTGAAATGCGTAGATCAAATCGACTATAAACGGATGCTAGTATTATTGATTTTTTTTAAATAAATGTATTTTTTTTGTTTTTTTAGCGAATATAGCTCTATTGTCAGATATTCAATATTAATTTAAAGGTTATATAGTTAAACCGAACAATATATATATTAATTAAACCTTAATATATATTATAATAACAATAAAGTTCAATTAACTTTTATAGCTTCTAAAATGTTCCTTTCGGCCTTGGTGTGGGCAGTGTCTTTTTGATTCCTTATGATGACTGCTTTTCTGAGTACTTTCATCGCGTAAATTTTACCAGCATTTTGGCCCTTAATTTTTCTCACTTGAAATACCTTTTTCCCCCCATTTAAAAAATTTTAATTATACTTAGATATTTATATGGTCAATTTAATGAGGTGATGAATATATAGAAAAATTTCTTCAAATTTATTTTAATGGTCGGGGATTAAATCGGACACTTAATCGAGGTCATCATTAAAGATTTTAATTTTATCGATAGTCCAAAATTATTCTTGCAAAAATATTTCAAATAATTAGTGCGTGATTAAAATTTGATATATTTTATACTAAATTTTGTTACGCGCATTTTAATCCTGACAAAAAAAATGAGGTTTGTAAATTCACGAAAATAATAATAAATCATTTTCAACAAGGATAAATAATTAAACCGAAACACTATCAATAGATTCAAGGATAAAATACACTATTCGCGAGAATATCGTATATTATAACCACGTGAAATTTATTAAAATAAAAAAAATTATACATTCCTAGTTAAATTTTTTGATAATTTGAGCAAAATTCCTAAACGATTAATGATTTTGAGCACTATGATAATTTTTACAAAAAGGAAGTTTAGTGCCATGCCCAAATATTAGACAAGTTGAAATACTTATTTTTAAAAAAAATAATAACCTTGCCATATCCTCCTTTACCCAGGACCCTGAGTATTTGAAATTGATCATTGCTTACTTTTTCTTTCCCGGCATTGACCAATGTTTCATTCAAATCCAAGGCCTCATAATTCTTACCATGTTCCCTATTTATATATAATTTATTTAAAAAAATA
This sequence comes from Gordionus sp. m RMFG-2023, assembly GCF_954871325.1. Classification (NCBI taxonomy): domain Eukaryota; kingdom Metazoa; phylum Nematomorpha; class Gordioida; order Chordodea; family Parachordodidae; genus Gordionus; species Gordionus sp. m RMFG-2023. The sequence continues at coordinate 16,805,743 of NC_088777.1, forward strand.
ATAATTAATGATTGATAATCTTGGTGAATTTTTTTTATGCCAGCAGCGAAAAAAAAGTTTTTAAAAAAATAGAACTTATCCTTTTCATTTTAAAAAAAAAAAATTCACATAACAGTTTTATATTAGATTTGAATTCAACTTCCGTCACGCAATAAGTGTAATTGTTTAAAGAATAAATTTTAATCATTAAATCTAAGCCTACGTGTGCGAATCAACATTAAAAATTTAGTTTTTCTCTCTCCTAAAACATTACTAGTTTATATTTTAATTTTAAAATCCTTAAAAAATTTCGTATATTCGTTTTCAAATTTTCCATTATACGGCATTTTATACAATAAGCATAATCGATTTAAAATGACCAAAAAATTGTAAAACATTATTTAAAATTTTTTATAATAATGGGAATGAAGGAGATTTAGACTTACGGTTCTTGAACTTCGTGCTTGATGTTTTCCATGACTTGATGCTATTAATATTTTAATGATTATTATTAGAACGATTATCCAATTTTTTTACAATTATACAAAAATCAATCGTTAATATAAAAATATGTTTCATTTACATATTTTAAACTGTCAAAATCATTTATAAATACAATTTTTAGTTGGTTTAACAGCTATATATTTAAATTTTAATAGTTAGCAAAACGATTTAAATAATAAAAAAAAATTAAATTATGTCTAGCGTATTAAACATAAAAATTTCCCAAGTAAAATAAATAATCTTGGAATATTCGAAATTCAAACAATAACAAAATATAAATGTTAAATCATTTTTAGCTTATGCTCTAAAGAGGCAAAAATTGATATATATCGGCCGATTACCTATATCATAGATCTGATGTCGTTCGTTATACATATTTATCTACCTTTTTTTATAGTATACCTACCACTCTATGAATAATATACCATAGTCATAACACAAGTATTTAAAGTATACTACTATTAAATTTAAATTAACTATTTAGTTATATTTATCAATCATAAACACTCTTATAAAAGCAAATCATGTATTTTTATTATTTTTATCCAGCTACTTTCGTTTGAGTAGTATTTTACTAGTAATTTTCTACGAACTGCGGTTTTTAGATTTCCCTATAACATAAAGCTTATTATCAGATCCATCTCTTTACGATAAACAGAACTTATTATTTTCTTTATTTGGAATAAAGCCTAGTGGTGTTCCAACAAATTACATTGTACTCTAAAGCTTGGTAGTTAAGCCCTGTACTATATATTACCTCTTTTATAATCTTTAATAAAAGAAGAGTGTATTGCTCTATTCATCTGTATTAATAGCATCAGTACCCCCTCCCCACACCTCTTTCACTACAAACAGTATGAAAATTAATATTCTGCCCTTTTCTAAATTTCTGTAACCATATTTTTTAAGATTCATATTTATCAGCAAATTTAAAAAAAACGAATTTAATCATATGACGGAGAGTTTAATATTTCATATACTGCTCAAACTTTCAATTTCTATTTAAACAACTTATAAAATAATTAAAAATTCCGGTCTGGGCCAAAAAAATATAGGACCGGGCTTGAAAATAAAAAATAACTAAAAATCTATGAGGGGCCTAAAAATTTTTCCTCTGCAGGTCTCTGATTTATAACAAAATTATTTTTCATTGCCTGGTTAATTATGATGAGAGCATTTTTTTAACTTTCATTTATATGAAAGTTTATTCGATTGTAACCATCTTCTCGATTACCAATCTTACCCACAATTATTATAAGCCAAATTAAATTTAGAAGATATCGTAGTTTCTTAAAATAATGCATAAAAAATATAATATTCAAAATTTTAAGTTTCAATTTGTAAAAAAATATAGACTTTTATAAAATTGGGAATAGAAAGGACCTAGCAGTTATTTTCTTTCCACGCCACCATCACCCTAGCAAATAGTTTTTTTATAAATATAGAAATAATTATAATAACATTAGTTTCAAAGATTCAGCCGATTCTTAAAATGCTGAAGAATCGGCGCCAATTCTTCCAAAGATCCTGCATCTCAAAACTCCTCAAATAAATGAAAAATTCAATTTTTTGAATGATAAATTGTATTGTATTCAGTGGCTAATTCCTTTAAATTGGACGATATAAATGCATTATTGATTTTCAATAAAAAAAATCATCTTTAAAATACATGGTCATTATTTTTCTTACTATAAGCGTTCACATATTCTTACAAATAGCTTTATAAAAAAATATTTAAACTCGATTTCTAAAAATAAAGGTATATAATCTTGCCAGAACCTTCCTTTCTTTTCAGTTTATAAGATAAAATAATTGGTTCTCTTTGAATGACAGTTTAATTAATCAATATTTACAAAGCCTACGTGATATAATTTGGCAGAATATCAGTTTGAAATAATATAAATAATCAATTTAAAATACCAAATTTGGAGAAAATGAAATATATAAACAAGGTAAATATATTAGAAATGTGACTGGTCAGTGATAAGGGCCCGTTCTGACTAATCTGACGCCCTAGTTCTCTTTGCATACAAAAGTGTTAATTTACTTTTAAAAAAATAATTAAGTAATATATATAAATTTTTTATTTAAGTTTTGAAAAGTTAATCTCGCTTCTAAATTTAATTTAAAAAAAAAATTAATCACCTATTACTTTATCTTTTGAGGTTCCTACAATGGAAATTATTGCCAATGACGATCAATGCTATTGGCTCATAAATGATCTCAAATAACTTTTGATTAATTTTAATTTCGGTAAACTACTTTCATTTGATGAAGTCATTATTTTTAATCTTACTGTGCAACGTTAACATAAAATTCATGATTTCTGGGTGACATATTTTGATCGAAGACATCTGATAAATTAACTAATTCATCTGATTTGCTATAATAATACTTTCACCGGCGTTTTACTATTGCTTAAATTGTTAAAAAAAATTTAACAATGCCCCTCCCTATACACATTAATGTGTTATTTCAAATATTGTGGAGCTATATTCTAACATGAGTTTTGAAAGATGAAATCTATCAATCAAATATTTTGCAGTATCTATGAGATAAAAATATGTTTTTCTCTAGTTTTCTTTGGAATCAATAATTAGATCATTTTTTTTCTTTTTCGAATTGTTAAGCTTATAGGATGTTTTGATTCAAATATCAATAGCAAAACTAGTGGCCTCTTTTGTTAATTTTTTCTCAATTCAATAAACTTAAAAAAAATTGTTATATAATCAGTTATTCATGATTTAATACGGATTTTGCGTTAATTGGCTTATGAAATTAATTTTATCTAATATTTTATACCATTATATTATATAAATTTCGGAAGCAACAATATTTCTGTAGAATATTGGTTTGCATTTTTCATGATTTCATATAAAGAAGGACATATATTTCTCCAAAAATGTAATAAGTTTTAAGAACTTTTACTCAACCCATCGTATATCAAGAATCTTTAAATAATATTATTTTTTAAAATCCATTTGCAGAATGGTTATCAATCAAATTTTAAGTTTGGTCAACAGCAAGGAATGTAAAAAACTCTGTTGTTCATAATTAGGATCAATTTGAATCCATTGTTTCGCTTATGAAGCTCCATTGTCATAAATTTTAAACAATTGTAAAAATTTCCTTTTTTAAATTTTCAGCAGTGCTACTTTCAATAGATTAAAATTTATACTAAAATTCTCTTTTATATCTAAATTTACATTTTTCATATCTGCAAATCGAAATATGACTGAAATTTGCTTAGCTTTAAGATGGAAAAATATCAAAGCGGTGTCTTGGTTCAATTTCTGTTTAGACCAGTTTATTCAGATTTTTAACTGGAGCACCCTATATTCTGTTTTGATTTAAGAGTATACCAAATCTAAATACTTTCTTTGTATTCTGTTTAGAAGCTAAGCTATATAGACAGATAAACAGATTTTTGTTTAAAAATGAAATAAAAAAAAGTCAAGACACAGTCTCCGCGTTTTCAAACAAATAATAGGCATTTATTTTTAATTTTTCGAAAATTCGTTTTTTTTGGCGATCTGCGCTCACTTCCTAAATGGACAGAACAGGCCCTGTAACTGATCCTGGATTTTCTCTATAAGAATCCAGCCGATTCTGTTTGGCAACTTCTTATAATTCGGAGAATTACAATTTTGTATCGATAGTTATTCGTATTCAATTCTTAAATTGAATAGTTTAGTATTCGTTTCGTACGAATTGAATATTTTAGTTTTTGTTTAGTTATTTTTTATATAATTCAGATTAAATATTATTTATAATAAATTTATAAAAGAAAGTCATTCTTTCATTCATAAAAATTTTCTTTTTAAAGACACGCGATTTTTGGTAATCATATTTGGGTGCCTATAAAAAAAATATGCTAAGAAGATTTAGAATATCCCTATTATTTACTCTCCTTCTGATATAAGCTTTATATTTGTTTTAATTTGAGAGAAATTTTAGACAAGAATTCATTATCACATCCAAAAAAAATCAATATGGCAAAATGCGAGGTAAAATTAAATACTTGATTAATAAAATATTGTAGATTAATTTGTAAGACCGCAAATAACTATTGTCATATAAGATGACGGGGGTAATTTAAAATTGGCTCCAATACCGGTGAAAATAGATTTGATATGTCTCCAATAAATAAATAAAAAATCCAATTTAAAGATAGATTCAACTAATATGAAAATTAAAATAAATAATATACCTCGGAAGGCTCGTCAAAAATGGCGTCCACGTCATATTCGTATTCGGATTTTGTACCAGTACTCCCGTTATAATTGATTTCTATATCAAACAATTGAGCCATCTAAAAAATGGGGGTAAGAGCAGCTCGATTTTTAAACTAAATCCAATTGGTATTAAGAGTTGATATTAGCGTTCTTGAAGAATAATTATGAATGATTGTAATTGATGTGAAAATGATTTATGTTGTCGGAGTAAATTTGTATTATTTGATAATAAGGGCAAGTTGTCAACCAAAACCTTGTCATTGTGTGTTATAGATCTAGGCTCATATGCTTTTTTTAGATTAAAAAATAAAGATTAATGTTTTTATTGATGAGCAAAATTAACTGAAAATGTGGTATTGTTTTTGTAGTTATATAATAAGGCAATAGGAATTCGAAAAATTTTAATAATTTTTTTAAATAAAAACATTATTTTTTTTTATATCTTATTTATTTATGTAATTAAATGTTATAGTAATTTCACATTTAAAAAACTTCATTTAAAATTTAATAAGAAAATCGTCTATGATGAATGAACGTTCGGGTATTGAAATTTAAGTTTTTCATAAATATGGGTTGCGTTAGTATAAAATCCCTTAAAATTAGAGGTCAGGCATCCGTCCTGTATTTTATTTTCAGTATAGGACGCGTATTAATGATACCATATGTGGGAAGAGATCCAAGTTAAATTTTTCCAAATACTTTTCTCACGAAATTAATATCCATGATAATTTTTTTTCAATTTATATAAAATTTAAAATATTAGCCAGAAATGTATTCTTCAGAATACATTAATTTTTTTTAAAAAAAATTTTGGTGTATAAATTATAAATAAAAACAGCTCTTTTTTTTAAAAAAAAGGAATTATCCTTCGTATGCAACTTCCTTATTTTTGGCCCGGGAAGTTTTACAAAAATTTTCCTGCCAGTAATTGTTGTAAGTGAATAAATAATGATAAATTTGCATTATACAAGGTTTAAAAAATTTAGGCTAAAATACCGGCTCGAAAAAAATTCTGTACAAGTTATAATGATTTCTAATGAAAATTATCATAGGACTTCCAGAACATGTTCCATATAAGAATATGGGACGCCTCATATGCGGAGTACTCCTACATGTTCCTAGCTTTTAGCATAAGCAAATGCTTGAAGTGTCTTTATAAATAAAAAACTCACATTCAAGATGTGCAATGGGCTAACTTAAGACTACAAATAATATTATAAAATAAATTATACATGTATAATATTTTGCTATATTAATATATGAAATTGCACAGTCTAGTAAATAAAAACAAAAATTAACTATATAACTAAACCAAAAACAATAAAACCAAAATATTATATTAAAAATTCAGAAATTTTATGTATAAGTTGTAAAAGTAGTATATTTTTTTTACTAAAACATAAAATATGCAGCATTTTGAAATATAGAATTAATTTTTTAAAAATATAAAGCTATGATCATCCTAATAGTAAAATACAAATAACCCAGTGTTTAGAAAATATTCCTGCCTGCCCATTATTTGTTTAAATTTATTTAGCTCACTGCCCATTGCAGACCTCTTCTACCTCACCACAGAGATAATTTATATTTATAAGGGTGTCTATAAATATATTTTGTAATTTGTGCATATAAAATTAAATATTTTAGACAAAAATAAGAACATTATTTGGATAGAGGAAGAATATTAATCTTTATTCTCATTTCTAAATTAAGCAATCTATTCAAAAAGCAGGTAGTGTCCTTCTTGCTTTTTTTATTTTTATTTTTATATGTTAACATAAGAAAATAATTATACTCTTATCAGCAGATGAATATTTATTTTTGTCTTTTTGATTTCAGTTACAAACAAAAATATATTAATTATCTATAATATGACTAAGAATATAAAAACATTTTTTAAAATCATATTTTAAATAATTTTAACTGTTTTTTATAAAAATGAATATTATTATAAGTTTCAAATGGATAACTTTGCTTCCAAATTAATGTTGAAAAGGATTTTAGTTTTTTGGCACAACTCAAATTTATAAATATTATATAATGTAGACTGAGGAGCATCCCAAAAAATGAATTACACAATATTAAAAATGATTATCTTTTTTAGAATATATTAATGCAAATCGCTGCCTGATTAATATTGGGTTTTATATCCATTTATATCTATTTAAAAAAAAAACACCATAGGCAAGAAAATTTATATTTAGATAAATTTTAAATTTTGACAAATACCTTTGTCTTAAAGTTTTATGTATTATCAATCACTTTTTTAAAATCGCAAAGTCGATTTTAGAGTGAAGATAGAATTGTAGTCAATTATAGTATTGTAAAAACTGAGAAAAGGTTGTTTTTGGGGTTAGCTCCATAGGTAATACTATAAATAGCAAAAAATATTACTAAACCATAGAGGATTTCAAAAATGTTTTGTTTGCAAAAGATTTAAAGTGTTAAACCCTGAATATCATCCCTAGCTAATATATTTAGTCTTACAGTTCTAAAAACGCCCTTTGTTAGTAAAAAAAAGGTCATGTTTTTAAAGTATTTTGCCATATTTTACGTTTGACTAATAAAGGTTATAGGGCTTTCTTATTATGACCAAATCGTAGTAGTTTGGCCTTTAGAATCAATTCCGCTGTTCAGTTTGGATCGATAGAAAAATTATGTAATCTTTTTATCATAATATTCAACGTAACATATAAACAATATCATGAATTTTCAGAATATATTCGTGTTTATATTCATACAATTTATAACAATATAATTTGCCTTATTTTAACGACGTTAAATCTAGGATATAATTTTCCAAGCTATGATAAATTATTTAAATGTTAGGTTTAGGAAATCCAAATGCGTGAAATCATTTCAAAAGCCAAAAAGAATAGAAATGAGTTTCATGTATTTATTTTTTGAGTATTGTAAACCAAAATATAATATTCAAAAATATAAACTTCGTATTAGACCTTAACCTTATATGCTCTTAGAGCTTAAAATGAATATGCTTTTTCGCTGCTGATCAGGAAGTTTTTGTTAAACCTTACCGAATCTAGTTAATTTATCATAATTAGAAAATTATGTATTCTCAGCTTCACACATAATTTTTGGCGTATTATGTTTTATCACCCCTATAGCCGCATTTATAGTAAACGCGTTTATATTCTGAAGCTTCATGACATTATTCATACGCAGCGTGAATATTATGATAATAAAGACTACATAAATAGGCTATAAATTTATAAATGATGGAGCGTTATTGATACTAAATTTGAAAAACTACTATGATTTGCGTTGCATTGATAAAAAATATGCGATATGAAAGCTAATTATTAGTAAAAAGGTATGATTTTTCTTAAATATTATATAAAATACATTATCTCTATTAGTTTTATCTGAAAACTGAATCATCTATAACTAACAACGCGCTTTTTATAATATGCTAGTGTATGATCTTGGATATATTAACACTTTGATATCAATTTGCATGTATGCCATTTTTTAATCCTCTTATAGCTCACTAAGAATTTAGTTGCTAATCTATAGTGTTACCTGGCGAAACTCACCTCGAAAACTACCTTTTCTCAGGGTTTATTATACAATAATTAACTACAATTCTATCTTCACTCTAAAATCGAATTTGTGTTTTAAAAAAATGATTGATAATGCCTAAAACTTTAAGACTTTGATATTTATCGAAATTTAAAATTTATCTAAATATCAATCTTATTGCCTATGGTGATATTTTTTTAAATAGATATAAAAGGATATAAAACCCAATTCAATCAGGTAGTGATTTATTTAAATACTTATTAAAAAGTAATCATTTTAAACATTCTAATATAAGACAAATAAGATTTACAATTTAAAATAAAGCGATTTTAAATGCATAGGTACACATAGTTATGGATAGGGATGTACCGATATTATTTATCGGATCGGGTTGATATTTCACCCATTTTAAAATATCGGTTATGGCCAATATTATAAAATTTTCCGATCCGATATAAAATGGCGTCTTTTACAAAAATAAAATGTTATAAAATTTAAAAAAAAAGTTATATCTAAAATCATTTATTATTATAAATAAAATCGAAATCCATTTTTATGTATATTTTTTTAATAATAATAATTAATTAATAAACATTCTGCCATACTGCTAATTTTTTGCACATTCTGTTTATAAAAATGTGCTATAATCTCTTCAAAATCTGTTTTTAGTGAAACTGGTGATATTGACAGTTACCATCTCTGCAGGCTGACCTCTGATAAATTGGAAATTTTTTTATTTCTAAAAAGAAATCTTCGATATATTAATGTTAAATATTATTTTAAATTTCATAATATATTTGTTTATTACTTATTATATATATAGTTTAATGTTATTACTTATTATATAAGAGTAATTTAACAATAAAAATATTTTATATACTTTTAGAATTGCAATTTAATTGAATCTTAACTATAACTGATCATTATAATATATTTAAATGACATAAGTTATGGTATAGTTAAATTATTGATGTTATACTAATAAAAAGTATATTAATTAAAACCATTTGTATTTTACAGAATACAAAATTAGATATGATATCGGATCGGTAATCAGCCAATATAATATCAGGTATATCGGATCGGATCTGCCTCTAAAAATGGTATCGGTACACTTCTAGTGTTATGAATAATATAATGAATAAAACTTGTTGAAGATGAGGAATACTATTAGCATAAATTTATTTTAGATGTACTTCTCATATATTTAATCTATTCTTTGATTTAGAGGTAAAAAATTTATAAAGAGCGCATTAATAATTTTAGAAATATTTTCTGTTCTAAAAGATCCTAGTTATGTGAAGAAATGACAGAAAATATTGCCAAAAAAACTAGATTCAAAAGTCAAAAGATATTGATTTCCATAACAAAATCCTTGGATAGTATATAGAATTGCATCCAACTATGATTGGAAAGGTATAGAAACATTTCTTATTAGATAAAAATTTGGGATCTTAAGTAATGGAGAGCTTAAAATAGAATTTTGCTACTGATAATATACAAATAATCCTAATCTTCAATAAACTCTTAGGTACAGTAGCTTCTTCAGCTTCTGTACAATAAATGTTTCCCTCTTTCTGCTTAGTCTAATCCACATTTGGAAGGAAGCTTAGACTAGAAAAAAAAATATTTTAAAGATAAAATTAAATTGTTATAAGTTAGTGTTGTTAAACTGCTTGATTTTAAAAAGGCTAACCCAAAATTTTGGCCAAAAATTATTATGCAAGACCATGATTTTACTCAAAGATGGCAGAGAGATTTGGACATCTATTAGCAAAATCTCAAGGCTTCCATAATACTATTTTGGCCAAAATCTTAATTTAAAATCAACAAAATTGTGTCATTTAACACATTATTGGTGAAATTAACATTTAAAAAGAAATGGCATTGAGTATTGTTTGTTACATTTACAAATATGAGATAAAATAAATTGATAAGAAATTTAATTATAATAATTTTTAAGCATAGGAAGGTACCACTAAATAATTTTCACTTATTAAACTGCTAGGTTATAATAGAGAGAAGGTATTTTTAGCAAAATGTGAAGTGATAACCCTCTGATTATTACACAATGCATATTTAAAATTAAATTTTTTTAAAGTAAAAGAGTGGAGGAGACCCCTAAAAATAATTTTGGCCAACAATAATCAAGCAGCAATATGTGATTGATATTTTTTAGATTAATGCATAAAATTTGATATAAGAAATAAAAATTACATTTTAGTAAAAAAATGACTGTAAATAGTTATTTTGAAATTTGCAAAAAAAATTATTAGTTACTTTATAAAATAGGTTAATATATTATAAAATGCTTTCCCAAATTTAAAATTACTGTATATTAAATATGATGCTACTTAAATAAGGTGCTCATATAGAATGTTTGTTTAGTGTAAGGCTTATTTTTTGGAAAACTAGCACACCTTTAAATTATGCATTTGTGTTTTGCCAAACTTTTTTTTAATAAAAAAAAAATGCATTCCTTGTTTAACTAGTTATGTTAGAAATAATGTAGCTAGTTACTTTCTAAGGACATGGGTACTTTTCAAAAGTAACTTTTAACACTAAAAATATTATATTTTTCAAATTGGAATGAACCATATTTTATGGCTAAAAGGAAAAATAAGATTCCTTTAGGCCAAATTTGAGATTTAAAAAAAAGTTGATTTTAAAATTTTGGTGAAAAGAATATTTTTCAAAAATACTAGCAATGTTGTTGATGACTTATTCTGACATTAGACATTTCTTAAAAAATAAAATGAATTTTCTAGTATATTGCATTATCAATAAAAATTTTAACACATTATTACCAAACTATTATACATTTAACTGCAATATTATAAAAATCAAGGGTTGATTATATGAACTCCCATGGATATCAATTGTGCAGGACCCATTCCATCATTTAATTAGTCTTGATTTTAATTGACTCACTTTATATTTGATAAAACTACTGAAGTATTTATCTCATCAAAATTAGCAATCAGAAGAATGTATTTGCTAATCTTTCCAAATTAACAATCACTTCATAAACTATTGAAAAGAATTTAGAATGGAAATGTTTAAAAAATACTTTAACAAGTTTTCAAGGGCATTAATAAAGCGTCTATAAATTTTTGCTTAAAATATCAGTATTTCGTATATTATAACTATATTTAATAAAAGTATGTAATACGATAAATTGGGAATCATTGTTCTTACGCATCCCAATAATTACTCTTTGCAAAAGGAAAAATCTTAAATTATAGTAATATTTATATGCGATCTAATTAAAATAAGATAAAAATTATAGTAACATTTATATACGATGTAATTAAAATAAGATAAAAATAACTTAAAATTACCTTAGCCAAATATATCAAATATTCACTTCAAGTTTAACGCTATTTGAAATTGGATAATAATTCAAAAATTAAAAAATGTTTTAAAATTTATTTTTAAATTATTCTAATAAAAAGTAATTATTTTATAAATTATACATATGAATAAAAGACACGATAGCAGTGGCGTATCCAAAATTTTCCTATAGATGGGAAAATTTTTCCTTAGTTGACCTTCGTTCAGCTTTTTCCCGGCCTCCAAATGGGTCATATAATTATGTTATTCTATTAAATTATTAATAATTCAATAATAAAAAGAAGAAATAAAGGTTATAATATAATCCAATTTTTTATTTTAAATTAGATACATTTATATTTAATAAAAAAAATTTTTAACGTAAAATTGAAATAAGTTTAGTTTCATTTTTTTTTATAAAATTTGCTTTCAAAAACTCAGCTTAAATTCTCATACAATATAAGTAGAATAAAAAAAATTTATTGAAAATACAAATTGTAGTATGTATAAAATATTGACAAGCAAGTTTTTATAACTTATCAAATACAATATTATACAAAAAATTTATTAAATACTATAATTATAATGTGATTTTTAATTTTCGTGAGAAATTTGCCAATTTATCAAGAAATAGGAAAATCCTGGATATGCCACTGACTCACAAGGAAAGGAAATTTTAATAAAATTTATTTTTTATAAGACAAGTTTTATGTTGGAATTGATTTTCAAATATTTGCATTTTGATTAGGTGGGGGAGGGGAGGGGTAAAATTAAGGATTACCCCCCCCCCCCTCTTTATTGGTTACGCACCTGCATGATAGGAATATTGTGTAAACCTCAAGATTTAGCACATAGACCTTCAAATCTTTCTACCCTCTCTCCAGGCTTAAATAATATTATTTTAGCTAAAATCTTAATCTATCCGTTTTTTAAAATCGGCCCAGATCGGGTAACAGCACTAAAAGCTTGATATGGTTCGTTAAAAACGACCTGATTAAGATTTTACATAAATAATATTATGTAAGACTAAAGACTTGTTAAATAGAGGTCCAAACCTTTCCTCCATCTATGAGCAAAATACCTAATTAATATATCATAAAAAGTGCCGAACATCATCTTAGCAGAACTACAACTAGTTGACTATATTCACTCATACGAAATTTCCCTGTTAGTGTTGTTAAACGGCTCGTTTAGAGCCGATTTTTAAAAACGGCTAACTCAAAATTTCATCCAGAAATATATTTCACAAGCCTGAAGATTTTGTTTGTAGAAGGAACCTAGACATATACTCTCGAAATTTCAAGGTTTAGGCAATATTTTTCTGGCAAAAATATTAAGTTAGCTGTTTTTAAAAATCGGCTCAAAACGAGCCGTTTAACAACACTAGTCCCTGAAACATCTTTTAGCATTTTCAGAATGTTAGATATATTTATTTTATAATTAATGACAATAACAAAAAAAGATTTTGTATCTTAACTTAAAAAATCAGTTTATATTATCATATTTTTTTATCGTTATAATTTACATTTTTTATTATTTTATCACTTAAATTAAATTTGATCTTATAAATGAACATTATACTTTTGTTTTACGTAACTTAATGATTATTATTATTTTTTTATTATTTGTTTTATAGATTAATTAAATAGATAAATATAGCCCACATTTTTCTAAAAAGAGATGGTATTTTATTTAGTGTTAAATTATTTATGATACAATATTCTATTTAGTGATACTGATATTTTTATGATATGCTATATTGATGAATAATTCTGATACAGTGGTATTAGGCGGGTACGCAGTGCCCCCCCCCCCCGCCAAAGCAAAAAATGCAGATATATATCATATTCAAGTTATTTTATCAATTAATTTCCACAACTTGGCATAATATATTATTTTCAAATTTGTAGTGGTGTAATATTTATATATCATTTTCAATTTCTCAATTAATAATGATATATATAAGAATTTTTTAAACATATTGATGATGATAAAAATTCTAGTCATCCTACAAAAAAAGTATAAATAATTTTATAACATTTTATAATAAAAGAAAAATATACTTCTTAAAAAGGTATTAAAGTTACTTATGATAAATGTTTTTTTAATAATATATTTATATTCCACCCCTCAATTTTCAATATCCAACAAACTTCTTGCTAATCAAAAGTTAAAATTTCAAAATAACTACTAAATGGATATGAAGCATACTCTATCCGAGACAATGGAGCATATTGCAAGATATATGCCCTGTTTAGCCTAAGATATGCTGGAAGAAATAGTTAAGCTTAACAGTCTTGTTAAGATGGTTCCATGTCAATTCGAAATTTTTTGCGAAAAACTTTTTCGAAAAACTTTTATCGCGAATGTCGTTTATCGCGAATGAATTTTATAGCGAAACTTTTATCGCGAATCCACATTAGCAAATACTTTTCCGCGAAGACAATATAGCAAAACAAATATCGCGAATTTTTTATAGTGAAACTATTTTCGCGAAACCTTTAAAGTGAATACATTAGAGCGAAATTTTTATCGCGATCAATAATCGCGAAATTTTATAGCGAAGTCAATATCGCGAAACATAAACCTAAAGACATTATAGCGAAAACTATTTCGCGAAATATAACGCGGCCTATTATTATTTTTTTTATTAAAATTATTTATTTTATTTATATTTAATGTTAATATTTTATTTATCAACAATAAACATATTATATGATATATATTTTTTATATATATTATTATATTATGAAATGAAAAATAAAATAAAATGGATTACTTTTATTTGATGTTTTTTTAATAAAATAAATGATATGCATGCTACTATTGTAATATTTTTTGTTACAATTTATTAGTGATTTTCACGACCAAAATTTTAAACAAAAAGTATTTTTTAAGTTCAAAAAGATTTTTGAACATATTTTGATAAAAAATTTAAATTTTTTTTGAGGAATTCTTTTGTGAATTTTTTTATAAATAAACAATCTTTTAGGTAAAATCTTTTATATTTTTTTTTATCGTTTTTGTAAAATTATCTATTTTTTATGTATAAAATAGGTGGGTTTCCTAAATAATTTTTTTTTAAAATATTTTTATATAACTTATTTATATTATTTTATTTGATCTTTTTAAGGAAAATAATTTAATCTGACAATTTTTATATTCGTTATTGAAGACTTGGAAAAATATCAATTATCATAATCGGTGTTTTTAAACATATTAGATTTTTTTACGGTAAAATATGTGTTTTTAACATGTTAAATAAAAATTTCAATTAAGATGCACCACATAAAAGTGACAATTATCATAATCGTTATTTTTAAAGTTTTTTAAATTTATTGACATAAATCGGCTTAAATAAGTATTAACAACTTCAGGGAAGATGTACCCTAGATAAGTGACAATTGTCATAATCCTTATTATTAAAGTTTTTTGAATTTTTTTGATGCAAATGGGTAAAAATGTAGAATGTAAACTTGTTAAATTAAGATTTCATGTAGATGTACCACAGAAAAGTGACAATTGTAATAATCGTTATTTTTAAACTTTTTTGACGTTAATGAGCCAAAATAAGTATTGATAACATGTTTAAATAAAACTTTAGTGAAGATGTACCCAAGATAAGTGACAATTGTCATAATCATTCTTAAAGTTTTTTGAATTTTATTGACGCAAATGGGCAAAAATAAATTGCTAACATGATTAAATAAAACTTCAATGAAGATGTACCCTAGATAAGTGACAATTGTCATAATCGTTATTTTTAAAGTTTTTTAATTTAATTGACGCAAATGGGCAAAAATAGAAATTGCTAACATGTTAAAATAAAATATTAATGAAGATGTACCATAGATAAGTAACAATTGTCATAATCGTTGTTTTTAAAGTTTTTTGTTTTGATACAAATGGGTAAAAATATAGATTGTAAAAATGTAAAATAAAAATTTCATGAAGATTTACTATATAAAAGTGACAATTGTCATAATCGTTATTTTTAAAAGTTTTAAAATTTTTTTGAAGCAAATAGGATAAAATTTAAATTGCTAACATGTTAAAATAATAATTCAGTGAAGATGTACCCTAGATAAGTGAAAATAGTCATAATCGTTATTTTTAAAGTTTTTGAATTGTTTGACGCAGTTGGACAAAAATATTAATTGTTAACATGTTAAAATAAATTTTCAGTCATAACAAAAAAACAAATCGATATTTTCATTCTCATAATCGTTGTTCCTTTTATCCTGCTTAAAATTTGGTAAAAATATGCAAAGTGATTATTAAAGATAGTTGTAACCTATGTTAAATTCTAAACTTTTAAGATATGGATTCACAATCTTATTCCTTTGATTAATAAATTTTAATTCTACATTATAAAAATGTATAACCCTGCATTCACAGTTAACAAATATTTTTGTATACTCGTGGCAAAATAGTGCTGAGTCTGAATTCAGGGTAGGATTTTTATAAAAAGAACTTAAAAACCATATGAATATTATTTAATAATATGATACAATCGTTAAGATTTTATTTTTATATACATATGGTTAATAGGATTACAATCTATATTTTAACCCATTTACATCAAAAAACTTTAAAAATAACGATTAAAACGATTGTCACTTTCAATGGTATATCTTCATGTTTAATTAACATGTTTACAATCTATATTTTTACCCATTTGCAACAAAAAATTTTTAAAAAAACTTTATTAACAACGACAAATGTAACTTATCTATGGTACATCTTCATTAAATTTTATTTTAACATGTAAGCAATTTATATTTTTGTCCTTTTGCGTCTAAAAAATTCAAATAATTTTAAAATAACGATTATGACAATTGTCACTTTTCAATGGTAGATCTTCATGAAATTTTAATTTAGCATGTTTACAATCTATATTTTTACCCATTTGCGTCAAAAAAATTCAAAAAACTTTAAAAATAACGATTATGAATTGTCACTTATCTAGTGTACATCTAACTGAAATTTTATTTAAACATGTTAGCAATACTTATTTTAGCCCATTTAAGTCAAAAAAATTCAAAAAGTTATAAAATAATGATTATGACAATTATCACTTTTCTATAGTACATCTTCATGAAATTTTAATTTAACATGTTTACAATCTATATTTTTACCCATTTACGTTAAAAAATTTTTAAAAAGTTCAAAAATAATGATTATGATAATTGTCACTTATCTAGGGTACATCTTCACTGAAGTTTTATTTAAACATAATAGCAATACTTATTTTAACGCATTTTGGTCAAAAAAATCCAAAATAAAGATTATGACAATTGTTACTTTTCAATGGTAGATCTTCATAAAATTTTAATTTAGCACGTTTACAATCTATATTTTTACCCATTTGCAACAAAAAAATTCAAAAAACTTTATAAACAACGATTATGATAATTGTCACTTTTCAATGGTAGATCTTCATGAAATTTTAATTTAGAATGTTAACAATCTATATTTTTACCCATTTGCAACAAAAATATTCAAAAAACTTTATAAACAACGATTATGAAAATTGTAACTTATATCTATGATACATCTTCACTGAAATTTTATTTTAATATGTAACAATTTATATTTTTGACCATTTACGTCAAAAAATTGTAAAAAAACTTTAAAAATAATGATTATGACAATTGTCGCTTTTATATGCTACATCCTAATTGAAATTATAATTTAACATGTTAAAAATCATATTTTTGCCCAGCGTTATAAAAATCTAATATATGTTTAAAAATACCGATTATGATAATTGCCATATTTCCAAGTAACATCTTCATTGAATTTATAATTTAATATCTTTACAATATAAATGATATTTTTACCCTTTTGAGTCAAAAAATTTCAAAAATCTTAAAAAATAAAAAATATGACTGAATATGATAATTTTTTATTATTCATTTATCATTAAAACATGTATACAAAATATAAAAATAAAAAATGAATATATATCTTATATTATAATTTTCCGATGTCCTCCTACGTCATCGTGACGTCATGTCATCGCTACGTCATGTCATCGCTACGTCATGTCATCGCTACGTCATGTCATCGCTACGTCATGTCATCGCTACGTCATGTCATCGGTACGTATTTATTTTTATTTTTTTTATTTGTTGATTTTATTTATTTATACAAACAGATGATCCTACCAATTTTTAGAGATTATTACTTTTATCGATTTAGAACTATAAATAATACTGCTTGGACGATGGTTCAACAACTTTTTCCTTGAATTTATTTTTAAATATATTATATTTTTTATTATTTTTAGCGATTATTACTTTTAGCGGTTTAGAACTACAAAAAATACTGCTTGGACGATGGTTCAACAAGTTCATCATTTTCCTTGAATTCCTGAAATCGGAGTGCCAGTTATTTTAAAAAATTCTCTAAATAAGGGCACTCTAAAACAGACTTAATCAAAGTTTCCTTTTTACTGATTTCATAAGTTAAATAATAGAAGAAGTAAGATTATTAAATTAAGCTAAATTCTTTTTAAAAAAAGAAAAGATATATACTTTTTTAACACTTACATATCACTTAAACTTTTCACTCCATACTCTTCATTATAATATCATAAAACCTTTCAGGCAACTAATCCTTATAATTGCCTTATTCACTTATATCTGTTTGTTTTCTGAAGTTTAAATATTTAAATAAGAATATTAAATTAAGTTAATTATACTAATTATTTTATCTACTTTATAAATTAAGAATAAGAATCTTTAATTAGGTTAAAGCGTTGTGTAAATTTAATCAAGAAAGTGTTAATTAAAAAATAGGAAATTTGAATGCAGGTTGATCTTATGTGGTTCAAAAACATTATGACCAATGTAAATTGGGTTACTCTTTTACTTTCACTGTATCACTAAATATCACAAAATTTCAAGAAACCATATAAATTGCCTTATTCAATCACATTTCCCTGTTTTGAAAATTTTAAATATTATAAATCTATTAAATTGTGTTAAATTAAACTGATTTTCTCTTCACATATAAGGGCAGACGTTATTTTGTCATGATTCTCTAATAAGTGCTTTGTACAAATTATTATTATTTTATATATAAATTCATAACTGAGTTAATTCAATAAATTTAATATCTCTAGGCTTGGGAAAATTTTTTCAAAATTATTATAAGTTGGACTGGGCTTAAAAAATATTTCTCAAAATTAAACCTATATTAGGATTTTTTAATGTTAAATGTTAGTCTTATGTTATTATTTTTATAAAGTAATATATTTTACCCGTAGACTAATTGGTAAATCAGAGATTTCCCCTTCATTAATTATAAATTTAATATCTCTGGGCTTGGTTTCAAAATTATTAGGGATTGAGGTGGGCTTGAGAAAATCTTTTTAAATATTAAGATCTTGGATGTTTGGATATTTTTTCCAGATATTGTAGGCTTGAACCTATATTGGGATTTTTTGTTGTCTTATTTTAATATTTTTATAAAGATATATATTTTAACTCAAAGAATAGTTTTCAGTAACATACAAAGTATACAACATATATATCCCTACTAAAGATATCACTAACATTCATTATTTTAACAACAGTCTCAAATAATATGGGAAAAATCAAAATTTAAAAAATACTAAAATTCTCTTTTCCTTTCTTTCCCTTTTAATTTCTTTTATTATCTTCCCCTTTCTCATCATTTCCCTTTCCTATCTTCACTTTTTAATTTTCTTTTCTATACCTTCTTTCCTTTTAATTTCCCTATTTTCTTTTTATTTAATTTTCTTTTATTTCCCCTACCTCAGGCTACACACTCCAGCCGAAAGCTGTACCGGTTTTACATTATTTTAATGTTTGTTTAATTTCAACAATATTTTATTTATATTTTTGCCTGATTTCTTTATTTGTCTAGGCTAACCCTAATCCCTCACATTGCTACAAAACATGATGAATCTATTATTAAAGATAAGCAAAGAAAATAATGACGACTAAACAAATGCCTTACCCGTTCTAAAGTTACTGGTAAACAAAATAATAAAGAACTACGCTTGAAATGAACTCATCTGGAGGTTTATTTTGTTTTTTTTTATCTTATGTTTTATATCTATGTTTATTTTATTTTCACCCAGTTCTCCAAATGATATTTCTAACACCACTACCACAATCCCTATGCCACCTCCGCCTATTTTTTAACAAATATAAACATTTAATTCTGTACTATCATTCACTTCACTAGGAGTTAATATAAATATTACTTTATCCGAATCTCTGAGAAACTTTCATGAATATTTAGAGGAATGTTTAAACTTGAATGTACAGTACAGCCAATTTCATCAATTTTAAATTTCATCAACTTTATTAATGGAAAAATATGCAGTAGTTCTGTCGTGGCCTTTATAACACTACTTACGACCGTTTTATGGTTGAGTTAACATTGTCGTTCATGATTCTATTTTAGAGGGGGATACCAATGCTAACATTGACAGAAATATCGTTTTGCGTGATCAAACTTGAATGTACAGTACAGCCAATTTCATCAACTTTATTAATGGAAAAATATGCAGTAGTTCTGTCGTGGCCTTTATAACAATACTCACGACTATTTTATGGTTTAGTTAACATTGTCGTTCATGATTTTATTTTAGAGGGGGATACCAATGCTGACATTGACAGAAATATCGTTTTGCGTTCTTCTTTTACCAGTATCTCAAGGCATAGGCATATCATCTTTATCAGGACGTATTGTGTTTTGTACACTGCTTTGAGCCGTCATTACTTTCATCTACAACCCTAAATGATATAAAATTATACATTAATTATTTCCTCTCCAGACGACCGCCCAGATTTATTTTGTCACTTTTTCCATCAAAAATTAAAATGCCACAAGGATTAGCTTTTAATTTTATAATACATATTAAATATTCCTCATTATTTTTTAAAAAATTATCATAAATTTATATGTCAATAAAAAAAATATCTTAAAAAATATATAAATAATTTGCATATAAGTTTCATTAGTAATGGCATTTTTGTAATTTAAATAGACAGCATTTTATTTTACTTAACATAAAAAAATATATATCCCTTATTAAATTCTTTGACAAATAATTTCAGAAATGCAAGACATTCATTAAATTTATCTGAAAAACAACAATAACCTTATATAATAAACAACATATTTTTTAGATATAATTTTAATTGATCATATTACAAAAAAATATAAGAGTCGGTTATTTTTATTTTATTTGTCATGATTATCTAATAAGTGGTTGCCCAGGTCTTCCCAGTTTCCCTTAATACGGAATTTACATGTTTTTTTTCCATATTAGACTAATTGGTAAATTAGATATTTCCCGTTCATGTGATGATATTAAAGATTTAACTATCTCCGAGGCGGGAAAAAATTTTTAAAATTATAATGGGTAGGACCAAGGTTGCCATGCCTCCCCCATCAGTGGGAGTCTCCCACAATTTTTTAGTTTACCCACATACATCTCACTCCCACAAAACTCCCACAATTAGAAATCTCCCACAATCTCCCACAAAAATCTCCCACAATTTTTAATTTCTCCCACAATTTTTTTTTAGCATTTTAATGTTTTTAATATATAAATAATAATTTTGAGAGACAGTATTTGATTATTTTTATATTTTTAAAATAAATTTTAAATATTTATTCGAAAAATATGTCTAGTTCTTTTATTTTATTTTTCCGCTAATTTTAAATTCTCCATCCAATCCAATCCATTCGACATTTTCAAAATTTGAAGTTAGAATAGTATGGGAAACTAGTGCTTTTTTTATATTTTTATTTATATATACCATGATAGTTATCTTCTAGGTGAGATTTAGATTGTTTTGAGGTTAAAGCACTAGTTTCCAATACTGATGTTGTTTTTTGGACAATAAAATGTTATAATTAAATATATAAAAAGAAAAATTATTTTCAATATAAATTGCTTATGTACTATTATATATTAAAAAATATATTATTAATATTAGAAGTAATATTTTTAAAAATTAGCAATGAAAGTGGAACTCATCTTAGAAAATATTATTATCCTAATCATCTTTAATCTAAGCTTAAAAAATCCTAAATATTATACATATTTTATATTTTTATTTATATATACCATGATAGTTATCTTCTAGGTGAGATTTAGATTGTTTTGAGGTTAAAGCATTAGTTTCCAATACTGATGTTGTTTTTTGGACAATAAAATGTTATAATTAAATATATAAAAAGAAAAATTATTTTCAATATAAATTGCTTATGTACTATTATATATTAAAAAATATATTATTAATATTAGAAGTAATATTTTTAAAAATTAGCAATGAAAGTGGAACTCATCTTAGAAAATATTATTATCCTAATCATCTTTAATCTAAGCTTAAAAAATCCTAAATATTATACATATTTTATATTTTTATTTATATATACCATGATAGTTATCTTCTAGGTGAGATTTAGATTGTTTTGAGGTTAAAGCATTAGTTTCCAATACTGATGTTGTTTTTTGGACAATAAAATGTTATAATTAAATATATAAAAAGAAAAATTATTTTCAATATAAACTGCTTATGTACTATTATATATTAAAAATATATTATTAATATTAGAAGTAATATTTTTAAAAATTAGCAATGAAAGTGGAACTCATCTTAGAAAATATTATTATCTTAATCATCTTTAATCTAAGCTTAAGATATCCTAAGAGGCCGAGTTAATGGTTAAACAAAATTATAAAATGTCATGCCAGGATTTTTATAAATATCTTAATAACGACGGTAAACGTTTAGTTCCATTATTTAAATCTCATATAAAATATAATTAACTATAACTATTTGACTTTCTATATTTTATAAAATCTTATTTATACATTTGCATAAAATCAAATAAATTTATTTTTTACATTGTAAAATTAATATTTTGAATATTTTGGCAAATCATAAAAATACAGAAGCATTACAATCTCCTCAAACATGACATCATATTAAATCTTATTAATAATTATCCGATAATAGTAATATTCTTACTTTGGTATTTCTGCAGCATAATTTAGTGAGCCTTTATTAAATTATATTCTTCTGATTGCAACTGCATATTAACAGCATATAGTAGATTTCCTATATGTAAAATTCCTAAATATACTTCTGCCATTTATTTTTGAAAATTATTTTCAAATAGGACAGCTTTTATAATCTATTTATTTTTTAAAGGTTTGTATTTTAAAATTCTACGATGGCGCGTATTAAGAGGAACCAGGGTTGCCAGGTCAAAATTTTCAAATTGTGGGAGAAATTAGGTATTTTGTGGGAGAAATATAAAAATTGTGGGAGAAATTGCTAAAAAAATTTTTTTTGCAGGCCTTCGGCCTGCAAAGGACCGGGATTTAGAATTGACTTAGTTATCCACTTATTATTTTTTATAAATATAAAATCTAATCTATTTTCCAAAATAAAATAGGTAATTATTTTTCAAAATAAAATAGCTAACTTTTTTTAAAATAAAATAGCTAACTTTTTTTCAAAATAAAATAGCCAACTATTTTTCAAAATAAAATAGCCAACTATTTTTCAAAATAAAATAGCCAACTATTTTTCAAAATAAAATATCCTTTCAAAATAAAATAGTTAACTATTTTCCAAAATAAAATACCCAACTATTTTTCAAAATAGGTAATTACTGTACGACACAAAATTTCTTAGAGTAGTATCTTTATTATTAAAAAAACATATTGATTTATTATAATATATTAATTTTGTTTAAAAATAATAACCAACGATCTTTTTTAAATACAAAAGAATGTAAACAAGATAAAATTTTATAAAAAATTGTAATTTTACAATGTAAAAAAATAAATGGGGGAAAGGAATTTGATATTTTGAGGTATCAAAAATCTTCAAAGCATAAATCAGTACAGGGCATTCTATCAACATCTATTTCAAAACAAAAATATTCTTCAAAAATAAGAAATAATATAGATGCAACTACAGTTGCGGAAATGGTAAATACCTATCATGCAGTACAACATTCAGAGAGTTACTCAACATCTCAACGTTGGTAGAATCTTTCCCCATAATATTTAACGACTAATATAAATGAATAGAATACTTTGTAGAACACAAAATGAGCAAGGCTATCAACAATGTTTTAGGATATAAATCCAGAAGGTCAATTCTTGACGATTTGAAAGCTGTGCAAACATATGCAATTCTAACAGATGCATCTAATAAGGAGATATCAAAACATTTCCCTTGATCCTCCCCTATTTCAACAAAATTAATGTCATTTTAATAAAACTATTAAAAAAATTTTCTACAGATATGAAATATCCAAAGACATAGCTAACCATATATAATGGTAAATATGGCAGATTTGGCATTACCAATGAATTGCATGGTAGCTTTCTGATCTGATAATTTCTCAGTGAATTTGGCAAAAACCAGAGTGTATTTATAGAATTAAGTCAGCATAATGTTGGTTGACAGGTTCCTCTTAATACGCGCCATCGTAGAATTTTAAAATACAAACCTTTAAAAAATAAATAGATTATAAAAGCTGTCCTATTTGAAAATAATTTTCAAAAATAAATGGCAGAAGTATATTTAGGAATTTTACATATAGGAAATCTACTATATGCTGTTAATATGCAGTTGCAATCAGAAGAATATAATTTAATAAAGGCTCACTAAATTATGCTGCAGAAATACCAAAGTAAGAATATTACTATTATCGGATAATTATTAATAAGATTTAATATGATGTCATGTTCGAGGAGATTGTAATGCTTCTGTATTTTTATGATTTGCCAAAATATTCAAAATATTAATTTTACAATGTAAAAAATAAATTTATTTGATTTTATGCAAATGTATAAATAAGATTTTATAAAATATAGAAAGTCAAATAGTTATAGTTAATTATATTTTATATGAGATTTAAATAATATAACTAAACGTTTACCGTCGTTATTAAGATATTTATAAAAATCCTGGCATGACATTTTATAATTTTGTTTAACCATTAACTCGGCCTCTTAGGATATCTTAAGCTTAGATTAAAGATGATTAAGATAATAATATTTTCTAAGATGAGTTCTACTTTCATTGCTAATTTTTAAAAATATTACTTCTAATATTAATAATATATTTTTAATATATAATAGTACATAAGCAGTTTATATTGAAAATAATATTTCTTTTTATATATTTAATTATAACATTTTATTGTCCAAAAAACAACATCAGTATTGGAAACTAATGCTTTAACCTCAAAACAATCTAAATCTCACCTAGAAGATAACTATCATGGTATATATAAATAAAAATATAAAATATGTATAATATTTAGGATTTTTTAAGCTTAGATTAAAGATGATTAGGATAATAATATTTTCTAAGATGAGTTCCACTTTCATTGCTAATTTTTAAAAATATTACTTCTAATATTAATAATATATTTTTTAATATATAATAGTACATAAGCAATTTATATTGAAAATAATTTTACTTTTTATATATTTAATTATAACATTTTATTGTCCAAAAAACAACATCAGTATTGGAAACTAGTGCTTTAACCTCAAAACAATCTAAATCTCACCTAGAAGATAACTATCATGGTATATATAAATAAAAATATAAAAAAAGCACTAGTTTCCCATACTATTCTAACTTCAAATTTTGAAAATGTCGAATGGATTGGATTGGATGGAGAATTTAAAATTAGCGGAAAAATAAAATAAAAGAACTAGACATATTTTTCGAATAAATATTTAAAATTTATTTTAAAAATATAAAAATAATCAAATACTGTCTCCCAAAATTATTATTTATATATTAAAAACATTAAAATGCTAAAAAAAAAATTGTGGGAGAGATTAAAAAATTGTGGGAGATTTTTGTGGGAGATTGTGGGAGATTTCTAATTGTGGGAGTTTTGTGGGAGTGAGATGTATGTGGGTAAACTAAAAAATTGTGGGAGACTCCCACTGATGGGGGGAGGCATGGCAACCCTGGGAGGAACCTGTCAACCAACATTATGCTGACTCAATTCTGTAAATACACTCTGGTTTTTGCCAAATTCACTGAGGAATTATCAGATCAGAAAGCTACCATGCAATTCATTGGTAATGCCAAATCTGCCATATTTACCATTATATATGGTTAGCTATGTCTTTGGATATTTCATATCTGGAGAAAATTTTTTTAATAGTTTTATTAAAATGACATTAATTTTGTTGAAATAGGGGAGGATCAAGGGAAATGTTTTGATATCTCCTTATTAGATGCATCTGTTAGAATTGCATATGTTTGCACATCTTTCAAATCGTCAAGAATTGACCTTCTGGATTTATATCCTAAAACATTGTTGATAGCCTTGCTCATTTTGTGTTCTACAAAGTATTCTATTCATTTATATTAGTCGTTAAATATTATGGGGAAAGATTCTACCAACGTTGAGATGTTGAGTAACTCTCTGAATGTTGTACTGCATGATAGGTATTTACCATTTCCGCAACTGTAGTTGCATCTATATTATTTCTTATTTTTGAAGAATATTTTTGTTTTGAAATAGATGTTGATAGAATGCCCTGTACTGATTTATGCTTTGAAGATTTTTGATACCTCAAAATATCAAATTCCTTTCCCCCATTTATTTTTTTACATTGTAAAATTACAATTTTTTATAAAATTTTATCTTGTTTACATTCTTTTGTATTTAAAAAAGATCGTTGGTTATTATTTTTAAACAAAATTAATATATTATAATAAATCATTATGTTTTTTTAATAATAAAGATAGTACTCTAAGAAATTTTGTGTCGTACAGTAATTACCTATTTTGAAAAATAGTTGGGTATTTTATTTTGGAAAATAGTTAACTATTTTATTTTGAAAAAGAGTTGGATATTTTATTTTGAAAAATAGTTAGGCTATTTTATTTGAAAAAGAGTTATATATTTTATTTTGAAAAATAGTTGGCTATTTTATTTTGAAAAATAGTTGGCTATTTTATTTTGAAAAAAAGTTAGCTATTTTATTTTAAAAAAAGTTAGCTATTTTATTTTGAAAAATAATTACCTATTTTATTTTGGAAAATAGATTAGATTTTATATTTATAAAAAATAATAAGTGGATAACTAAGTCAATTCTAAATCCCGGTCCTTTGCAGGCCGAAGGCCTGCAAAAAATTTTTTTTAGCAATTTCTCCCACAATTTTTATATTTCTCCCACAAAATACCTAATTTCTCCCACAATTTGAAAATTTTGACCTGGCAACCCTGGGTAGGACTGGGCTTGGAACTAGTGTTGTTAATCGGCTTAGCCGAGTCGGCTCGAACAGAGCTCACCCAAATTTTGGGTCGTTTTTTTCGACTCCAACTCAAAGTTTTGGTCGTTTTTTACGACTTCGACCCGAGTTCAAGCCGAAAAAAACGACTTCGACCCAAAATATGGGTCGTTTTTTTCGACTCCGACCCAAGTCCAAGCCGAAAAAAACGACCTCGACCCAAAATATGGGTCGTTTTTTACGACTCCAACTCAAAATTTGGGTTGTATTTTTCGACTCAAACTTGAAATTTGGGTCGTATTTTTCGACTCAAACTTGAAGTTAGGGTCGTATTTTTAGAAGTTTGGGTCGTATTTTTCGACTCCAACTTGAAGTTTAGATCGTATTTTTCGACTCCAACTCAAAGTTTGGGTCGTTTTTCTGACTCAGACTCAAACATCGGGTCGTTTTATTCAATCCGACCCAAAATATGGATCGTTTTTTTTAAAGACGCCTTAAAGTTAGGGTTGCTTTTTTTCACCTAACCAAATATCTAGATCATTTTTTTCGACCAAAAGTCAAATAACATTTAGTAGATATTAATATTATAGGCGGGAAAGTTTCTTAAAGCTTCTTTAGATTATAACGCTCTGATTTAACTATTCCATCATAGTTATTTTTTAAAATTTTTAAGTAAAGATGTACCATAGAAAAGAGCCATTTGTTATGATGGTTATTTTTGAACTTTTTTAAATGAAATAGATAAAAATATATATTGTAGATATGTTAAATCAAAATTTCAGTGAAGATGTACCATAGATAAGTGACAATTGTCATAATCGACATTTTTGAACTTTTTTGAGTTTTTTATAGCAAATTGCTAAAAATATATATTCTGAACATGTTAAAATAAAAATTCAGTGAGGATGTATCATAGATAGGTGACAATTGTCATAATCGTTATTTTTGAACTTTCTTCAATTTTTTTAAAGGAAATAGCTAAAAATATATATTCTAAACATGTTAAATTTAAAATTCATTGAGGATATTACATATATAGGTGACAATTGTCATAATCGCTATTTTTGAACTTTTTCAAATTTTTTTAAAGGAAATAGCTAAAAATATATATTCTAAACATGTTAAATTTAAAATTCAGTGAGGATGTATCATAGATAGGTGACAATTGTCATAATCTTTATTTTTGAAATTTTTTCAATTTTTTTAAAGGAAATAGCTAAAAATATATATTCTAAACATGTTAAATTAAAAATTCAGTGAGGATGTATCATAGATAGGTGACAATTGTCATAATCGTTATTTTTGAACTTTTTTCAATTTTTTTAAAGGAAATAGCTAAAAATATATATTCTAAACATGTTAAATTAAAAATTCAGTGAGGATGTATCATAGATAGGTGACAATTGTCATAATCGCTATTTTTGAACTTTTTTCAATTTTTTTAAAGGAAATAGCTAAAAATATATATTCTAAACATGTTAAATTTAAAATTCAGTGAGGATGTATCATAGATAGGTGACAATTGTCATAATCGCTATTTTTGAACTTTTTCAAATTTTTTTAAAAGAAATAGCTAAAAAAATATATCCTAAACATGTTAAATTAAAATATCAGTGAGGATGTATCACAGATAGGTGACAATTGTCATAATCTTTATTTTTGAACTTTTTTCAATTTTTTTAAAGGAAATAGCTAAAAATATATATTCTAAACATGTTAAATTAAAAATTCAGTGAGGATGTATCATAGATAGGTGACAATTGTCATAATCGCTATTTTTGAACTTTTTTCAATTTTTTTAAAGGAAATAGTTAAAAATATATATTCTAAACATGTTAAATTAAAAATTCAGTGAGGATGTATCATAGATAGGTAACAATTGTCATAATCGCTATTTTTGAACTTTTTCAAATTATTTTAAAGGAAATAGCTAAAAAAATATATCCTAAACATGTTAAATTAAAATATCAGTGAGGATGTATCACAGATAGGTGACAATTGTCATAATCTTTATTTTTGAACTTTTTTCAATTTTTTTAAAGGAAATAGCTAAAAATATATATTCTAAACATGTTAAATTAAAAATTCAGTGAGTATGTATCATAGATAGGTGACAATTGTCATAATCGCTATTTTTGAACTTTTTTCAATTTTTTAAAGGAAATAGCTAAAAATATATATTCTAAACATGTTAAATTAAAAATTCAGTGAGGATGTATCATAGATAGATGACAATTGTCATAATCGCTATTTTTGAACTTTTTCAAATTTTTTTAAAGGAAATAGCTAAAAAAATATATCCTAAACATGTTAAATTAAAATATCAGTGATGATGTATCACAGATAAGGGACAAAAAATGGTTATTATATATACGAATAGTTAGGTACATAATAATCTTTAAGTGATAAAATGAGATGGTAATATATTTCTTGTAATTTTAATTTATAATAAAATTCTTAAATGTTATTGTCATAGACTGGGTTAGAAAATCAACTATCACATAAACTCATCTATGTTTTATTCATATTATATTTTTAAGTTTGAGGATATAAAAATATTTCCTCTTTGAAGTTACTAGTTAGGATAAAATTTACTTGGCACATCTTACAATGATATTTATACTTGTTTTTTTTTCGATAAATTTTATGCGATATACATGAAGGAAATTACATATCATTGTACAGAGAAATAACTTTGTATATATTATCTGCACCCATATCTTTTTTATCAATCTCTATCGATGACATTTTAAATTATATTGGAAACTAGATTGTGTAGATTTCTAAATATTAATTTAAAAGATTAAGATGCTAGAATTAATTATAGATATATCTTAATAATTTGTATATGCATTTATTATTTAAAATCTCTCGTTTTAAGCCTATTTAGCAAGAAAAATATTGACTAATCCTGAAATTGATAATAGATATCTATACCTTTATATAATCTATGAGAAAAATTGCTCTCATAATATTCTTCTTAATAAAATAGTGAATAATTAACGCCTGAAAAAAAGTAAGCGCTTTATAACATGGTTCAAAGTTAATCCCAGTATCAATTTTAATGTGTAATTTTTCTCAAGTGTTCAAAATTCTATATCTTAATATCAAAAACTATTTTAGTTATCAATTTAAAGTCAAATAATATTAAAACACTAATATTCTCCAGTATTCATAAAAAACAACAGCCTGAAACAAGAATACTAAGCTCAAAACATCTTAAATATTTGATACATTTATAGTTTAAATATTTTTATTTAAATTATATATATTTATTAATGTACAAAAAATTTAATTTAACAATATATATAGATATAAAAATTATATATAAAATTTATTATTCATGATATTGATATCCCATGAATTTAAACATAAACACTGTTTAAGTGTTTCGGAGGCCATGCGATTTCTTTTCTTTGTTACGGTGTCCACCCCTCTTGAGAAGACACGCTCGCTCTCAACGGATGTACTTTGCTGCGACAAAAAATCTTTAGCCATCATGCAAAAGTACGGAAAACGCTCAGAATTACAGTACGACTTAAAAAAACTCGACTTAACACTACATTTTTGAAAAATATGGCTCGCCTAAATTACTAAACTATATTTAAAAAAATTCATATTTTATAAAAAAAATGCATCCGGAATCGCAAATACTTATAAAAAAAATTTATTGTTTTATTAGTTTAAAAAGTCCATATGGAAGTGAAGTGACTATTTAAATTCTAAAATTAAAAAAGATATTTTATTTTACTTAGCGTGGTGCCAGCTAGACGGCAAATTTGTTGAGATTTTTTCTTTTCTTCATTGTCAGGGATATGATTAATAATCATTTTTTTTAACTTTCCAAATTTTTTTTATTATTTTTGAGGGTAGCCAAATTAAATTTTAATTTTTTTTTTTATTCATTTTTTGTTTTTAAAATTATAATTTAATTTTAATAAGTAACATAAATTTTATTAATAAAAGTTGTCCAATTTTCAGGATTAGTCAATATTTTTCTTGCTAAATAGGGTTAAAACGAGAGATTTTAAATAATAAATGCATATACAAATTATTAAGATATATCTATAATTAATTCTAGCATCTTATTTTAAATTAATATTAAGAAATCTACACAATCTAGTTTCCAATATAATTTAAAATGTCATCGATAGAGATTGATATAAAAGATATGGGTGCAGATAATATATACAAAGTTAATTCTCTGTACAATGATATGTAATTTCCTTCATGAGATATCGCATAAAATTTATTCTCGAAAAAAAAAACAAGGTATAAATATCATTGTAAGATGTGCCAAGTAAATTTTATCCTAACTAGTAACTTCAAAGAGGAAATATTTTAATATCCTCAAACTTAAAAATATAATATGAATAAAACATAGGAGTTTATGTGATAGTTGATTTTCTAACCCAGTCTATGACAATAACATATTTAAGAATTTTATTATAAATTAAAATTACAAGAAATATATTAGCATCTCATTTTATCACTTAAAAATTATTATGTACCTAACTACTCGTATATATAATAACCATTTTTTGTCCCTTATTTATGATACATCCTCACTGATATTTTAATTTAACATGTTTAGGAAATATTTTTTTAGCTATTTGCTTTAAAAAAAATTGAAAAAGTTCAAAAATAGCGATTATGACAATTGTCACCTATCTATGATACATCCTCACTGAATTTTTAATTTAACATGTTTAGAATATATATTTTTAGCTATTTCCTTTAAAAAAATTGAAAAAAGTTCAAAAATAAAGATTATGACAATTGTCACCTATCTATGATACATCCTCACTGAATTTTTAATTTAAAATGTTTAGAATATATATTTTTAGCTATTTCCTTTAAAAAAATTAAAAAAGGTTCAAAAATAACGAATATGACAATTGTCACCTATCTATGATACATCCTCACTGAATTTTTAATTTAACATGTTTAGAATATATATTTTTAACTATTTCCTTTAATAAAATTTGAAAAAGTTCAAAAATAGCGATTATGACAACCTATCTAAGATACATCCTCACTGAATTTTAAATTTAACATGTTTAGAATATATATTTTTAGCTATTTCCTTTAAAAAAATTAAAAAAAGTACAAAAATAACAATTATGACAATTATCACCTATCTATGATACATCCTCACTGAATTTTAAATTTAACATGTTTAGAATATATATTTTTAGCTATTTCCTTTAAAAAAATTGAAAAAAGTTCAAAAATAACGATTATGACAATTGTCACCTATCTATGATACATCCTCACTGAATTTTAAATTTAACATGTTTAGAATATATATTTTAAGATGTTTCCTTTAAAAAAATTTGAAAAAGTTCAAAAATAGCGATTATGACAATTGTCACCTATCTATGATACATCCTCACTGAATTTTAAATTTAACATGTTTAGAATATATATTTTTAGCTATTTCCTTTAAAAAAATTGAAAAAAGTTAAAAAATAAGGATTATGACAATTGTCACTTATCTAGGGTACATCCTCACTGAATTTTTAATTTAACATGTTCAGAATATATATTTTTAGCAATTTGCTTTAAAAAAACTCAAAAAAGTTCAAAAATGGCGATTATGACAATTGTCACTTATCTATGGTACATCTTCACTGAAATTTTGATTTAACATGTCTACAATATATATTTTTATCTATTTCATTTAAAAAAAGTTCAAAAATAACCATCATAACAAATGGCTCTTTTCTATGGTACATCTTTACTTAAAAATTTTAAAAAATAACTATGATGGAATAGTTAATCCAGAGCGTTATAATTTAAAGAAGCTTTAAGAAACTTTCCCGCCTATAATATTAATATCTACTAAATGTTATTTGACTTTTGGTCGAAAAAAATGATCTAGATATTTGGTTAGGTGAAAAAAAGCAACCCTAACTTTAAGGCGTCTTTAAAAAAAACGATCCATATTTTGGGTCGGATTGAATAAAACGACCCGATGTTTGAGTCTGAGTCAGAAAAACGACCCAAACTTTGAGTTGGAGTTGAAAAATACGATCTAAACTTCAAGTTGGAGTCGAAAAATACGACCCAAACTTCTAGTTTGAGTCGAAAAATACGACCCAAACTTCAAGTTGGAGTCGAAAAATACGACCCTAACTTCAAGTTTGAGTCGAAAAATACGACCCAAATTTCAAGTTTGAGTCGAAAAATACAACCCAAATTTTGAGTCGGAGTCGTAAAAAACGACCCATATTTTGGGTCGAGGTCGTTTTTTTCGGCTTGGACTTGGGTCGAAGTCGAAAAAAACGACCCATATTTTGGGTCGAAGTCGTTTTTTTCGGCTTGAACTCGGGTCGAAGTCGAAAAAAACGACCCAAACATTGAGTCGGAGTCGAATAAAACGACCCGAGCTTTGGGTCGGGGTCGCGACTCGCGGCGTTTTAACAACACTACTTGGAACCTCAAAATTAATATTAGCTTGCACCTGACTTGGGGATATCTTTTATAAATAATTAAGGGTTGAGCTGGGCTTGATAAACTTTTTTATAATTATAAGATCTTGGATGCTTCCTAATATTGTGAGCTTGAACCTGGCATGACATCTTTCGTAAAAAATGAATAAAAATCTCATTCCCCGTCATTTTTGACGGGCTTTCTACTAGTTTAATTAAATTGATAAAATATTTTAACCTATATTTCTGAATGTTGTGAATCAAAGTCTATATTATTAAAATGTTATCCATTTGAAAGAGACTAATTTTTTTTTACATTTTGAAGAATATATAATTTTATTATTAGACAAAAGTTAGAGATTTAAATTTCTATAAAAATTTTAATATAGTTATTTATGTTACAATAATATTTAGAGTTGTAAAAAAGTAACTGGTAGCAGGTTATATTCTTAAAAAGGTAACGAGTTGCATTATTTAAATATTATTTTTTATAAAATTGGACGGTTCTTTATAAATTATTTATATAACTACCTCATATTTTTATATATTTTTTTTATTATATATATAAAATAATTTTACGAATTACAATACTAATCAAAGGAAATAAAAATGCAATTTAAATAAGGAAATAATTGCGCTAAAAAAACCAGAGTAAAGTATTTATTTCCACTGATAAGAATTTCATAATATAATATTTATTCGCGCTGAAAAATAAAAGCAAAATATAATATTTATTTTCCAATTTCAAAATTGGTTAAAAGGCGCTCTAGTTTTTCTTCAAAAATAAGTTTCCCTAGACTAAACAAAACATTCGCAGAAGCGCTTAATGTAAGGAGCATTATATATAACAGTAGTAATTCAAAATTTTGAAAATCAACATATGAATAATGGAGAAATATATTTAAATATTTAACATATTTTAGATAGTTATTAGTTATTTTTGTCATTATATCATAAAAAATATAACCTGCAATTATTTTTTTTCAAAAAATGTATTTTAACGCTAGCTATTACCATCACGATAATTTTATTTAATTATTTGTGTTTTGACTTAAACCGAATAATTTTATATATTATATATTGTTTTAAGTAAAATTATATCAGTTGTATAACATAAGTTAGCAAAATATTAAATTCATTTACAAATATTATTGGTTGAGAAAAAAAGCAAGATATATTTAAGAAAAAAAACAAATATTTAGTTATTTTTAGTAAGATCCGACAGATTTTTAGCCATTGCTTTATTTTTTGTTGGTGGCAAGAAAGCCGTGAATAGTGACGATAGGAAGCAAAACACTACCATTAGTAAGGGGAAATATGCGGTATGATATTTTTCCTTATTAGTTTTTTTTTTAGTAAAAATACATTATTATTGAATATTTTATATGAGTAAATATAAATAATATCATGTAGAGATACTTTTTATTTTCTCTTTTCATTACATAAAATAGTACAAATATTAGGTTAGTTTAATTTGTTCCAGATACAAAGTTAAGGAATGCCCGAGAAATATATAACGCAGTTTAAACTAGCGAATTTAAAATATATTCATATTTGGCCTCAACAGTTAATATAGTTTATACAATATTATAAAAAATCTAAATTCTTTTTTAATCTTGTAATAATGTTTTTTTTAAAGTTAAATAGCAGTATAAATTTTATATCTCGAATAATGTAAATATTATATAATAAAATCCATAGCTAACCAAATATGATATGAAAGGCGATATCATATATCCAGCTCTGCTAACTGCATTGTTAAAGCCGTAGCCTGAATTTCTTGAAAGTAAAAAAATTTTTTTATTAAAATAAAATTAGTTTAGGTATTATAACCAGGGTTGGCAAGTCGGTCAATTGACCAGTCAAATTCAGTCAATTGACGGGTCAATTGACCGGAGGAGTATTTGACCTGTCAAATACGGTCAAATACTCTAAAAAATTTAAAGGAAGAATAAATTGAAAATATGTTTAAAAAAGGGAAAAAAGATGTAAATACATGTGATCACAATGTTTGCTTATTTTTTGTGTTCACAATATCAAGAGGAGAACTCACAAGTATGTGATATAATTCAAGAATTAGCTCTTTTACAAGATAGTGATGACCAAAATATTTTAAGTGATATAATTAATTTCAGAAGCAAAAACAGCATGTTTAATATAGCAAATTATGCGGAAAGTAGTAATTTCCAGATATAATCAATTCCGACCTGTAGTTAATAGATTAAACTTTGTCCACCCTGCCCATTAAGAGACTAACAATTCCTAGTTCTACTTCTTCTTTAGAAAGAAATAGGTCGATTAGGGTTAATATTCTTATGAAAATGGAAATCGATTGAAGATCTAAGACATCAGGAAAATTGATTAAAAAATATTAAAGAAAATGATAATATTGAAAATGAATCAGAACAAGAACTCCGCTACAATAGCTACACGTTAGTTATTGGATGACAATGAATTTAAAAAATTAATATTATATATTTTATTTTACTATTATATTCAAAATAAAGTTAATATTAACTTTAAAAAAACATATATTTGAATTTGACCACATTTGACCGTATTTGACCATATTTGACCGGTCAAATATTGGTCAATTGACCGAAACGTATTTGACCGGTCAAATGCACAACCCTGATTATAACTAATCTAGCTCTAAATGTATTCTAATCTAAACATATAAATTCGATAGGAGAAAGAAAATATGTATATTATTACATACTTTTTAAATTTAGAATAATCTTTAGTACAAATTATTGACAACACTATGTAAGAAGTAAGAAGGAACTGGGAGTTTCTAGAGATTCCATCTAGAGTCTAGTGTGATTGTATCAGCGGTAGATGTCCGTTTTATGTATTTCATCATACATTAATTCACTAAGGTGGGACCCCACGAAGGAGAAGGACTATATATTCAGACAAAGTTGGCTATGTGGAAAGGAATTCACAACGAGATATTCGATATTTTAAACAATATAGTTATATAGGTTTTGTTGTAATTGTGGTAACATGCAAATTTACTAGATTAAGAAAAACGCCAGACAGGCAAATTACTTTTAAACAAAATTACGAAGCCCAAAGATATTCAAATCTACAAGAATTAAATCTCGGTACAAATTGAGACTATGCAAATGTTGATTAAAGAAAAAGGATATATAAGGAGAAATTATGATGCGAAAAAAATGATTAAATTATGATTTTACGAACTTAATTTTTTTAATTAATTTTTAATTTTAATTTATATTAATTTATTTTGATTATGTTTTTATCTTATTATTTAATAAAGATTTAGTATCATTTTAGTTCTAACTTTTCTTATTTGACGAATATTATAGAAAAGTATATATAATCGAGGATATTAGTCTGATTTAGTATCATTTTAGTTCTAACCTTTCTTTATTTGACAACGGTTCTAATCACTCAATCCTTAGAAAAACTAAAAATGTTACATTGGTGTTGGAGAGCGGAGGAGACCGGGCCATTACAATAATTCAGTCTAATTAACTCTGAAAAGAGATTCTAAATAAAGGGGGAAGGGGATGTATGAAATGACTATCGACACAAAGACAAAGAATGAGGTCAATGAAACATGGTGTCAATATCAATGGTCGTAATTCGAAAAGAATAGAATTAGTCGTTTAATTAAAAGGAATTCGTCACAAGAGATCGTTATACGTACAAGTGATCGATGTAGCTAAAAGAAATTTGTTATAAATTTTTATTAAAGATATACGGTTAACTGTTATTTAAGATGATAATATTTAGCAAAATATCAGGTTGTTGATTAACCAAAATCTTCATAAAGAGAAACGGCTTTTCGTCATTAGAAAATTTATGCCGCAATCGAGCTCAATTAGAGATCGGATTTTTTATTTTGGATCAAAAGATACAAGAAATTATTATCGTATAAGAGATCTTAAGACAACGTGGATATCTTGACAAGCGACTAGGTAGAACAAGTGGTCAAGACCAGGATGCTATCGTTAATCGTTGACAAATTATCGCCAGTTGCTTATCAAAACTTTAGTATAGGATAAAAAATCGATGATATTAGAAACAAGAAGTCGTGGAAACCATCGTTACTCGCAGACAAATTATCGGCAGTCGTTTACCGTCATTAGTTACTAGAAACCGTTAGAAACAAGCAAAGACTAGGATAATTTGGGATTAAAACGAAATATAATTAAAAGAGCTAGAAGAATGTATCGGGAATCATGATAACAGATTCGTCAATGGCATATAGAGATCAAGAGATAATCGTTTACAAGGGGTTAACAAGAAACAGAAAGAATCAAGAATTTCAGAGTGTAATCAGATACAAACAGTCCTTAGAAGTGAAGAATATTAGACAATAGACCGCCGTCGTTAGAAACTAGAAGACATTAAAGATTAAGACGAATAGATTTGGTGGAGAAACAAGATCAGTAAAGTCAAAATCGGAAGAAAGGAGATCATTCGCAGAATGGTGGGACTAATCTAAGTGGAAAGGTGTTGTAATTGTGGTAACATGCAAATTTACTAGATTAAGAAAAACGCCAGATAGGCAAATTACTTTTAAACAAAATTACGAAGCCCAAAGATATTCAAATCTACAAGAATTAAATCTCGGTACAAATTGAGACTATGCAAATGTTGATTAAAGAAAAAGGATATATAAGGAGAAATTATGATTTAAATTATGATTTTACGAACTTAATCTTTTTAATATTTAATCTTTAATTTTTAATTTTAATTTATATTAATTTATTTTGATTATGTTTTTATCTTATTATTTAATAAAGATTTAGTATCATTTTAGTTCTAACTTTTCTTTTTTGACGAATATTATAGAAAAGTATATATAATCGAGGATATTAGTCTGATTTAGTATCATTTTAGTTCTAACCTTTCTTTATTTGACAACGGTTCTAATCACCCAATCCTTCTAAATTCCTCAAAATGTTACAGGTTTAATTGCCTGAGAAATATTATATAAAAGCCAAGCCATTCAAGAAAATGATTTAAGTGTATTTTTGAATCAGAGGATGAGAGAGTAGAAGTGGGAAATTCAAAAGATGGTGGGTTCATATTGCATTGAGATGGTAGACAATGAAAAAAATTTTAGATATAGAGTCCTGAAAGAAATGGAGGTATTACTATGGTGAATATATGGTTAATATCTCTGATAATGAAATCCGAGGTAGACTATAAGATAATTGTGAAAATGACGTTTTTATAAATTAGAATGTTTAGTGACTAGAAAGAGGGAGGATTCGTGTATTTAAATATAAAAAATAAATTAAATAAGGAAGTAAAAATAAATATCTAATTCTTTTACTGTAAAAAAAATTATAAAAATTTTTTAAAAATTATAAAAAAATTTTTAAAAATTATAAAAAAATTTTTAAAAATTAAAAATATAAAAATATTGGCATTCATACTACAATAAACCTTAAAATGCCCACAACTTGAAATATTCCATGCTCCTCCTAAAAATTCTGACCTTATTGTGAAACAACTTTTTGTAACTCATAATAAAATAAATTTGGGTTAATTAACAAATTCAAATCTTTTAAAAAAAAATTTTTTTGTAAAACAAATGGAAAATAATAACATTTAATATTTTTATAAGTATATACCTAATTTCGGTAGGATATATTTCAGCGATGTATAGAAATGTTATAACTAAGGCTCCACCATTGAAGCTTCGTCCAATCATATACAATGCTATGTTAAGAGCATTATTTATTGGTCTGCCACCTAAAATACAAATTTTATTAATATTAACTATATTTAATTGTCTAAAATTAAAGGGTCTTACTACATTCAATAAAAGATAGGTATATACAATTTTCAGTGGAATAGGAACGTTTTTAGACAGTAAAAGAAATCATTTTTAGATTTATTAATTGTAATAGAAAGGATACAGTCCCAATTTTAGGCCTATTTGGGGAAGGGAAGGGGCCAAAAAAATTTCAAACTGCCCCCCCCCCTTATTTTTTTAGTTTCTGAATATTTTTTATATTTTTTGATAAATTTATTTTAAGAAAGTAATGGGAGATAAATAATTGTTATTCAAACCCCTATCGGTTTAAAAAACGATTTATTCATATCTGCTGAAATACCTAATAACGCCAACGCACCATTATTGTAATGAGAAAGGAGAAAATGTAAATGTAGTTAATTTGGTGGAAGAATGAAAATAATCAAGATGTCAAGATTCAGAACAAGGAAAATGATCCTGAGCTTCTAAAAACTAAATATATAGGCTAGATTTTTAGTTATTCTTATTGCAAATATTTTACAACTGTTTAAAACAGGTATTACCAAATGCGGTAACATCTAGGGGTGTTAAAAAAGCCCAAAATTATAATCAAAACCATATTATGTAAGTCTAGATATTTTATAGATGGGATATATAGGTTTGGACATCTATTTTCCAAATGATGAGGCTTACATAATATTATTTTGGCTAAAACCTTAATCGGGCCGTTTTTAAAAATGAACCCAAATCGGACTTTTTAACAACAATACCAAAAGACTGTTACTAATAATGGAAAGTTTTATAAATACGTATAAGGTTGAATAATTAATTGAAGCTTATGCCATTTTTTGCCTTCCTTGTAAGATCTATAATTTAAATAATGGTGAATCAAATCTATACCAAAACGGATTTTGCCAACCGGAAGAAAGTTCTTATATACATGGGCCGTGAGAAACATTATAATTGCAGAATACATTAAAGAAGTGGATCATAAGACCAAGAGATTTTCCAATTTTTTTATATAAAGTAATTAGCAAATTTAAATTAAGATAGCCATTATTTTCTAGGCATAAAAAAATTAAAATCTTTATTTAAAACCATTATTAATTACTAAAGAGGGATTAGTTATTGATATTGTTAAAAAATTATGTTAAAATTTTATAAAATTTTAATATTGTGATCAGATTTCAAATTTCTATACCCATATAAAAATGCATTTCCAAATGTTTTTCAAATATTCTATATCCACCATTAAAAGTAATTATTAAATCAGATAAACGTTCGAGTAGTGATATAAGAAAGAGTAACTTGATTTTATTAGACATGGAAATAACATAACCGAAACTATTTTGATGTTTTCAAAGTATTTAAAAATACATCTCAACCAAAATTATATTTTAATGCTTTATATTTTTATTAGTTTTCACTGCTCAATAAATGATTATAATATCAATTGTAATATAGTTATAAATATTTTATAAATTACATATTTTTTTTTAATTGAATCTTAATATCTATTATACAAGCACAATTATA
This sequence comes from Gordionus sp. m RMFG-2023, assembly GCF_954871325.1. NCBI lineage: Eukaryota > Metazoa > Nematomorpha > Gordioida > Chordodea > Parachordodidae > Gordionus > Gordionus sp. m RMFG-2023. The sequence goes on from NC_088777.1 coordinate 16,846,325, forward strand.
CTATATTAACGTTATTATATAATATTTGTTAAATCATTAAATCAACTTATTCTTTCCAGTTAAAAGTCAATTTTTATTTTCTAAACATAATTGATTATTGTATATTTCTATGTGGTATTTTTAAAATAAAATCATTTTAATTTTGTTTTTCAAATAACTCAAATATTCGTTCTATGGTGTTGAAAACAATTTATTAACGGCCCCTTCAATTTTTGTCTGTACCTCCCCCAACCCCCAACCCAAATGAGCGAAGCTAGAATTGGACCTGCTTTACACTTATACTTAATTTAAGTAGTAATTAAAAACCATTTTCATATTATATTTTACTTTTTTAATGTTTAAAAAAAAATCATTTAGTTTGTAATAAATAAAATAATAAACTTAATGTTGGAATTAGCCATCGAATGAGCAAAGCTAAAGCGGTGAGAGTATTAAACAGAATAAGTGGTTTTCGACGACCTATCCTATAATTTTACAAAAATATCGATGCTTGATTGATAAATAATTGTAAATAAATTAGTTTTTTATAATCAAAAATACCTTGATGTAAAAAAAAAGATATGGAGAAAATAATTATATTTAATTTTTGTTTACTTTAATGCATAAAGACCGATGAGATTAATGGGTATTTCAGTTAGACCAGTTAGACTAAAATTTATGTATTGGTTACCAGGCAATAAATGACTCCCAAATATTAGAGCCATATGGAGTTGATACAGGAAAAATCTATTTGAATGAAATGAATAATAATTTATGATTTTTATTATATTTTGAACCAACTAAAATATATTTTGACTTTTTAAAGAAGCTTAGGAAATATATCATTCTAGCTCATATTGAAAATTCCACGCTTTTATAAAATTTTAAATATTATTTCCCATTAGTTTTTTAAGGGTAAAGCATATAAATGCAAAAAATATTTTAACCGTGTCGCATTTTGGGCCTAAATAAAGAAAATCATAGTAGTTTTATTAAAAAAAGATCTAACGATACCACAATATTAAAAAAAATAATAATACGTGCTTAGAGCCGCCATAAAAGTTCTAGCTCTTAAAATGGGTTTCACAAATATATCTCTAAATCGTAAATGTTCTGTCATGTCCAAATTTTTATCGATATCTTTTGTTTTAGGAGTCAATATGTTTTTTCTCATTAGCGGCCATCGTAATTTAAGTTTATCCATTGTTGTTTTTTCTTTCACTTCTATAATATTCTCCATTTCTTCTATATTTTCCGGTTTAACCAATGGAACACTTAAAGTTGCTAAATCAGATTCTGTTTTGTTGTCTTATACAATAAGTTATAACAAAAATATTTTCATTTTCAAAGTTTATTAAGGAAATAGTCATTTTAAAAATATTAAGTTATTAAAAATAATAAATGAATTAAACTAAACAATGAAATGAAAATATTTTAAAAGAATCTATTATACACACTATATTTCGAGCTAATATTATTTAATTTTATCATTTTCTCCTATTAATTTAAACTTTCAAATCATCTTTAAAAAAGGTATATACAGATCAGATATAATATAAAGTGTTGATCTATAATAACCAACCATTTTTAAGTAATCCATCCTTAGATTTATCGAAAGTTTGCGTATTATTTGTAGGTGTTATATGATGGTATTCCTCTCGCAAAGAAGTGACTATGTTATTAAATTTGAACATAGTACCTGAATTTTTCAACTTACCATTAAATCGAGCGGCTTTAATTATCAATTTAGAAGCCCGTTTCATTTTTCCCTTAGCTACTAACCAGTATACGGATTCGTCTATAAAACTTATAAAATGTAATATATACCTTTTATAAATACATATAATTATAATATTTATAGAATTTTTAATAGTCAAACTCAAATATATAGTAGGTACGGGAAAATCAAAATTAAATAATTAAAAACACTACCCATAAATGCTATCTATATTTCCGTGCTAAATTAAATGGGCATTTTGGGGTATCTCCCGTAAATTTAGAATATTTAGCCTGTTCCCAAACATATAAAATATACCGATTGTAAAAGAAGGCAAAGAATAAAATGAAAAAAGTGAACAAATATAAGGGTGGCTGAGAAAAGAGAAAAAAAAATGTATAATATAATAGATTAACTCACTATAGTAGTAGAACATAGAAAGCGCTGATTATACCTGTGGCTAACTGCAAATTTTTCCAATTTGGTAGATAGTATGCCATAATCGCTAATAGGATATGCCCAAGAGTAAAAAAAATTGTGCTCACAAATGTGAAAAGAAACTTTTTTTCTTTGGGCAAAAGTTCTGACAATAGTACCATATGGCACATGAAATTCCCCTAATATTTCATAAATAAAAATATTAATTAGAATTCATTAAAACATAATTATAAATTAAAATATGATGAAATTTTAAAAAAATTAATTAAAATATGATAAAACTTTAAAAAAATCATTTAAAATGTCATACTAATAATGAGTAGAACCCTGAAAGCTATTTTTTTTAAATTAAAACTTTGAGCTCATGATTGTTTATTTTCTATTAATCAACAACAACCTTTTACTAAACAATTTTGATTAGATGCCTTGTCAAGATTTTACTTAAGATAATCACATGACTAATTTAGACATAAAATTCATTGACTCAATTGAGCAATCAAGTTTACAATAATAAATTTTACTCAAACCGAATGACTCATTCCCTGAAAAAATCGGTATATCGAAAAAACGATATAATGCGGTGACCAAATGGCTGGTAGAACAGAACTAACAGAGTATAGTAAAATAGAACACAAAAATGCCCTCTTCCGTCCGTGAATATCCGACATTAGGGCGAATACGAAAGATCCTACTATTCCTCCTAACATAAATATCGAAGATGCCAATGGTACGAGATATTTTCGTTCATCCCTCAAGTTCCACTTTGGTAAAAAATATATATATATAAATCAACATTGCTGTCACAATATTTTTATATGAATTATAAATTTTCTTGGAAAATATTAAATTTAATAAATATTATGAATTAAATATTTTTAATTATAATGTTGTTAAACGGTTATATTTGAGCCGATTTTTTAAAACGGTTAACTCAATATTTTATCCAGGGAAATAATATGCAAACCTGAAGATTTGTTCATAGATAGTATAAAGGTCTAAACACCTATTAGCGAAATCTCGAGGCTTAGGCAAAATTTTTCTGGCTAAAATACTGCTAAAATATTTAGTTAGCCGTTTTTAACAATCGGCTCGAAATGAGCCGTTTAACAAGACAAATTTGAGGAAATAACGTATATATCGTCTAAAATATTATAATGTTCTATATTAACATTTAAGTCAAATGCATTATTTTTAGCTATCAATTCTTTATACTGTACCATATCAATAATAAAAATATTAAAATATATTTAGAATAATCATTTATTTGCATTATTAAAGTGAGATTTCGTATTTACAGTATATAAAAGAACATTTTAAAAAATACTCTCCTAAATTTTTTAAAAAATGAATATAGTACCCTTTTTTAATATACACAAGTCGATAATATATCATAAATAGTTAAATTAATAGGAATAGATGATTAATATTATTATGTTGCAGCTAATGTTCACATCTAACTAGCTAATTTCCGTAATCTCTATGTGCCAAGCAGCATAATTAATTCACTTGTCAGTATCAACTATTATCATTTCTTTTCTTTTGGTAATAAATCCTATATACAAAACTTTGATTGATCATACAATTAAATATTATATTTAATTTTTTTAATTATAAAATTATTTTATGAACAATATGAAAGTATTATATGTTAACACTTAACAATATGAAATCAAAAGATGAATAATGTTGAATTCAATTCTCGTGAATAATATTTTTTAGGACAACTATTGCACCGTTTTTTAGGCACATAGTGTTCTTCCCTTCAGTGCCTTTTTTTTTACCTAGATCTAAAAAGGATATATACTATGTTTTGTATTTCTCGGTATTTACAAGGAAGTTTTAAGCTCAGACTAAAAGCTCAACTTATATGAAAATTTTAATCACTGTTGTTACCAGAATATAACAATTATAAATATTAAAAAGGCGAATTATGAAAAAATATGATTTAATTTTTTAGTTACACCCAGGAAAGATTTATTCTCTGAGTAGTGGGATAGTTTTTAAGATGTGGATCTTGGAAGAAGGAGAAATGCTTTGGCATTAATTATGAGTGAGAATGATAGATTTAATCTATTTAAGACACCCACAAAGCATTCTAAAAAAAATCTGTTAACGAGAAAGTGGCTTAAAAAAATTTAAGTGTGGAATTTCTACAAATTAAATGAGAATAAACATTACAAAGAACAAGTGGATTGATTTGTTGGCAAACTTATCGGAGAGATGATATTTCAAAAACAAATTTCAAAATAAATCCAAATGTCTCGCAGGAGAGATTTTTTTGTAAGAATAAGGTCCATTGCTTACAAAAATGGGTGGAAATATAAGAGTAGATAAAATTTAAGTCATATGCTAAAATGGGAAAAGACACATGTATTCAGAAAAGAGAGAAAAATTAAAATACTCAAACGGGTCGGTCGATAAGGACAACAAATAAAAAGGTACAAGGAATTAAGAAAAATCCAAAAATGTATTTAAAAAATACATGATATAAAAATTCTAGAAATGGAAAAATATAAAGGGAAAGTTGACGAAAATAAAGGGATAATATTTTATAATTTAGCCATTATAAATTCAAATAAAACGAATTTTAAAGATAAATTAAAGACGTATCTTATCTTAAATTTCTTTTGTAAATGGGTGAAAAAAATATTGAAGTAGTCGAAGCTGGATAAAAAAAAAAATTGGTATACCCCTTTGAACAGGATTAATTTTTATGTTTTTTTTTAAATTGAAACGAGTATCTTATTAGATGCGAGTTCCTAGAAAGAACTCCGACTGATAACTTAGACTCAAAGCAGCTTTAACTATCTGTTTAATTTTACCCGATTGAAATGGGGGGGGGGGACCGCATCTACTATCGTATTTTTTCCGCCAAAATAAAATAAACCTGATCTGTCTGAGCCCAGACAGCTGGAAAAAATTTGCAAAATGATAATTATCTCTCTGGCTTGTAAACAGTAGTCTAGCCCATTAGCTTTATCGCGTAATCAGTAAATACGAATATTGGCTAATTAATATCTTAGTTAATCCGTGTTAGAGACTTTCATGGACCGGGCTGTCATACAGACCATTATAAAAAGTTGCTAACTTAAAAAAAATATACTGCAATTTTTTTTCTAATAATAATAAATTTCAGTATTGCAAACAAAATGATCAAATATATACTGTATTGTTTATTTTCATTGATAAACAATTTGTCGGACCTAACTCGGGTAAAGTTTTTGGAACTTATTATTGGGAGGGCTTAAGAATATTTTTAAATATTAAATATAAACTAGGGTGGACTTGGACCTACAAATATTCTTTACCGCGAGCCTGGGCCGAGCCTGATCAAATAATCAAGGCTCATGAATGTCTCTGATTCTCTCTGATGATCCATGTATTGTTAAAATATAAATTGGAAATGATTTAAAAGTTCATGACCAAATTGTCTAAAATTTATAGAAAAAGTATTCTTCATATACTGGAATACATTTTGGACAAAATAGATTCTTTTAAAAAATGCCCTCGACAAATAATTGTTCAAAACCAACTAATCATTTATTTAGTGCGTCTTTAAAATTAAAATTTAAAAAATCTAATTTTACCTGTATAATACCTATACCCTATAAATTTCAGAAGATGTTGTAATATGTCACACATAATAAGGCATGAGTATTGACTGATTAGGCAAATGTAGCATATTATATTCTATTTTATCCCTACTAATTTGAATATTCTCATAATAATTTTTTTTTTAAATCAGAATGGAGCAGAGTTATAAATATTATAATTCAAAATAGTCTCTTTATTATTCATTAAATAAATATTATAATTCAAAATAATCTCTTTATTATTCATTAAAAAAATATTGAGAAATATTTATTATTTTCAGAGATATGCGAAGGTATCATTTGCACGCCCGGTTTCTTTTCAAAAATTGTTCAGCCCGGCCCGGGAAAATATGATACATTTATTTTCAATTTTCATAACTATTAATGTTTAAAATATTCGGTATTAAAATATAGGGTCCTGCCCTGGTATTTATTTTGAACAACATTTAGACCGGCCCAGGTAGGCCGAGCTATGCAGGTTTTTGATTTTTTTACAACTTACATCTTATTATAAATTTAATTATATACATCTAAGAATATTATATTATTTAAAAATTCTCAAAATATAATTTGAGAAATATACATTTCACTTGCTTCATTTTTAGTTAAAATCGAAGATAAAAATTTTAAATTTAAAATAAAAAATTATACAATGATTTTACTTCGTCAACAATTGTCATTTTTGGTTGAAGGCTTTGATTTGTAAATTTTTGCACGTAGCAAGAGGAATTAAATGGAACATTTTTATGAAGGAATGAAAATATGCCCTCCAATACTTTTGATTTACTTTTAGATGTTTCATTAGGTGCCGGCTTTAGAACGTGGGCTTTAAACAAATTAATGAATTCCGATTTTATTTTGTCTAATTCCGCACTTCCTGTGTTCACTATATCCAATTCGGTATTTCGTGTGTCTCTTTTTTTGATCTAAAAGTAGGAATTAATAAAAAAGAGCACTATGTTGAGATTTTTATTTACTTACTGAGAGATACTGAATTAAAATGACAATATATCATCTAATATATAAAGATTGTAGTGCAATAAAAAAAATTAAAATAATAGACAAGAAGATCTTCAAATCCAGTTCCAAAATCTCAGACCTGTTCAAAAATTTATAATTAAATTTTTTAATAGATCTTCAAATCCACTTCTAAAATCTCAGGCTGGCTCAAATATTTATAGTTTATTTTTTCAAATGAGATCGTGTCGCATATTAAAAAATTTATTTATTTTTTCATTCGGACCGAGTTTCGGTTAAAACTTAAAAGTTTCTTTTTAGGTGTCCAAACCATTTTAAAAAATATTCAAAAAGTTTAAAAAATTTGGCAAATTTCAAAATTTTAATAAAATTGTATGTTGAATTTTAGACATTTATAATTTCTAGAATTATTATTGGACCATGTTTTTATTTTTATATTTAAAATAGCTAATTTATTTATTTTCATTAAAGTTTCAAAAGTGTGTAAATTTAATTTTTTGATGTTTTAAACACAGCCTTAAGTTGAATTAGCTCGATTCCAAAATCTTTCAAAAAATTATTTACAGATTTGTTAATTTTAGAGAAACTAGTTCAGTTCAACTTTTATAAAATAAAGAAAAATTTAAAAATTTTAGTTAAAATTAAAACTATTATTTAGCGTTTTAAATTTTAATAGATCGTAACTAGATAAAACCTGGGACAAGTCAAACCATTCAATCTTATTTTAATATTTAACAATTCTCTTATTCTTTCGCGAAGAAGCAAAATATTTTAAAATAATTAATTTAAAAAAATTTAATATAGCAAACTAATTTTGGTCTCAAATTCTATCGATTTTGCAAGATTAAATTTCAATTAAAATTAAATCAAAATTAAATCATAAGAATGATTCGTATGTAGCATCATTGTGGTTTTTCCGCTTTTGAACTCTAATAATTTATATAGTTTTTTCATCATATGAATTATAAATGACTCAAAAGTTATCTGTAAAATTATCTACAATTTATAAGTAAGGTATTCTAAACATGCCGGAATACATTTCCGGTAAAATCAAAATTTTAAATGTAAAAAAACGCGCTCAAAAAAAACGATTTAAAGTTGAAAAAAATAAACACATTGCCAGAAAAAACACATAGATGCTATCATGTGTATAACCTGTCTTATAACAAAGTTAAGGCCCTCTTTTATAGTTCGAGAATGCTTTACAAGAGTTATGGTGTCTATATATTATTATATATATATATACAACCTGTCTTATAACAAAGTTTAGGCCCTCTTTTATAGTTCGAGAATGCTTTACAAGAGTTATGGTGTCTATATATTATTATATATATATGTAACCTGTCTTATAACAAAGTTTAGGCCCTCTTTTATAGTTCGAGAATGCTTTGCAAGAGTTATGGAGTCTATATATTATTATATATATATAACCTGTCTTATAACAAAGTTTAGGCCCTCTTTTATAGTTCGAGAATGCCTTACAAGAGTTATGGTGTCTATATAATATTATACATATATAACCTGTCTTATAACAAAGTTTAGGCCCTCTTTTATAGTTCATGGTTTCTATATATTATTATATATATAACCTGTCTTATAACAAAGTTTAGGCTCTCTTTTATAGTTGGAAAAAGCTTTATAAGAGTTATGGTGTCATATATTATTTTAATCAAGATGAAAAAGCTATTAATAGTGAGCACTCTCTAACCCAGGATGCTTTCAACAAATAATGCATCAAGAAAATCTAATTTTAAATTTATATATTTTAATTTGGTTATTTTGTGGATGGAATAATTTATATCAAATTTTAGGAGATAATAAAAAAATACAAAAAACCAGATATTTTACATGTTCAAATTGTATATTAAAATTTAAAATAAATTTATTCTCCATTTATTTTAAAAATATCGAATCATATCCTACTTAATAAATGAAAGACTTTCACAAAAATTTATATGAAAAATAAATTATTCTATAAAATGGTTGATATGGGATAAGAAAGTTTGAGATATAGATTGATAAATTATCCTTGCCAATCTCTAAAAAATCATAAGTAGTAATGCAAAATCCCACTCAAGTCGGAAGCATTAAGCGCAAAAAAAATCAGCTCTTTCTTGAAGCGTGAGCCGAATTGCTAAGCCTTATAGCACCAGCCGGAAAAAATTGGATCAACCTAAGAGAGAGCTGTAAAATCGGTTCATTTGGAGCGCAAGCGGAAAAATTAGCTCAACCTTGGATCGCCAGCCATAAATTCGATTAGCTACGCGCTTTAATTTTTAATAAAGGCGATAATTGATATTTTTGCTCCTAAACCTGATGATATATTAATTCAAAATGTAAATCTATCAAGATATTCAATGTATTAATTTCCATTTTTATATAAACCGCTCAAAATTGGAACCTAATAATAATTATACTCTTAAATACTCGTGACTATTTTCTATGAAAAATAAAATATCGATAGGAAAATGTTATTGGGTGAATGTTTATCTCGATGTATGATTTATGAATGAATCGTTATTGAAAATGACTTTGACTATTGATTGGTATTTATAATTTCTTTAGAAGAAAAATCTTTTACTAGTAATTTTTTGTGAATATTGATAATTATTTTTATTTAGGAATATTTTCACTTTTTTTAGAAATGCGAAAGGGACGATTATAATTGGTCATTATAAACTATCTTTTTCTACAATTAATGACATAACACCCTTCTTAAATTTACATCAAAAAATTGTAAAAGTCTTGATATGAATATAGATTTTTTATTTTTTGTAAAGAATATTATTATCGGATTCTGGGAATTCATTTGTCGATTTTTATTATTTTGTTTAAAGATATTATCGTTTATTTTTCTTTCGAAGAATTTTTATTTATTATAGATGGTCATTTTTTTCTCGATCACATGAGATGATATTATAATTAAAGCTCAATATAACAAGTTTAAAATGACTAATGACGGAAAATTGAAAATATTCCTAAATATTGTATAAGCATTAAATCAATAGTAATTACAGGTATGTGAACCCGGACCCTGAACTCTCCTGAACTCTCGTATTTTGGCTGTACCCTGACCCTTTTTAAAAGTGGAGGGTCCAAGGGTTCTAGGTGCCATAAAAATTTAAAAATTTATTAACTTTTTTTCGTGGATTCATTTATTTTATCTTGGCGTTTTTCTTTTAACTTTCTTCCTGGACTTCCATTTTATTTAGAGATTGATATCATAAATTATTTTCTAGTATAGGTAATAGTATTTTATTATGTAAATTTATTAATAAATCTCCCCAAAAATATATATTGCATCAGATGTGCAGCCCATACTCTACAATTGGCTATTAATGATTGCCTAAAAAATAATCACTTTAAAACTATCATTGATAAAGCAGGGGATGTTGCAAAATTTTTAAGAATTCCCACAATTGTAAGAATATTGAAATCAATAAAAAGGTCAATGGCAATATTAGATTGCACAACACGTTGTTCCTCAATTTGTATGATGCTAGAACGATTATTAAATTTGAAAGATTTCTGTAATAATTTTATTATAGGAGCATGTGAAGTCATTTTGGGGGAAGATGATTGGTGCCAAATAAACCTTACTAGTGTATTAGTTACTATAAAAATAACAACATTTTACAATCAGAGCAATTATGTTTATCTGATTTTTATGGCATATGGATTAGATGCCTATTAGGTTTAGAAAGATTTACTAGTCCTTTTTTATACGAAATATTAGAAAACACGAAAATTCGAGAGCAATAATATTTGCAAAATAGTGTTGTATACGATTCTATATATTTAGACCCTCGATATCAAGTTTTATTGAGTATTATCAAAAACAAATGGCTAAAGACAATCTCAAGAATTTATGGCCTATGCAAACTCCATTATTTACAATATATTGGAGGCTACGACAATAATATCTACTGGTTGATAATAATCATAATGATAGCAACATTGATAATTTAGAAATTTTACTTTTAAATAGAGAAAAAAAAAATTATCACCAGATAGAAAGGAGAATCAAAAAATGCCTATTACATCTTTATTAGAAAAATTCTCAGAAGTTAAGAGAATAAATAAGGATACAAATATTTTAAAATTCTGGGAAGAAAATTCTTCAATTGTTTTATAATGATAACTAGCTATTTTAGGTAAGCGTAGAACGTGGATTTTCATCTTTGAAATATATATTGTCTAATTTACGTGGAAATCTCAAGGATGATATTTTACAGATATTATGATTGTGCGATTGAAAACATTTGAATAAATTATTTCATTTTAAAATTTTTTATTTGTAAATTATGAATGTGTATATATTGAAATATAATAATAAATGAATGAAAAAAAAGTCTTATTTTAAGTCATTTTTTTATGTTCCCTGAACCCGGACCCTATTTTATTAATGTACCCGAACCTGAACCTAGACCCTTTTTTTTCTCGAAGGGTTCACATTAGTGATCTGCAAAAGTAGGCTCGGCCCGTTATTTAAAAAAAAAAATTCGGGCCGGGTCGGGCCTTAGAATTTTTTTAAAATATATTTAGATTTATATATTTTATATTAAATTTTTTATGAAAAATAAAAATATTTGATTTTATTTATAGAACTAGACGCCATATAACATATGTCTTTTATTTTGAGTAATCATAAAAATAATTTATATATTTAAATAAAATCGGGCCGGGCCGGGCCGGGCCGGTAAATTTTTTTAAAAAAAATTTTGGATTCAGGCCGGGCTGGCAAAAAATTTTTAAAAAAATTTCGGGTTCGAGCCGGGCCGGCAAAACTTATAAAAAAAAATTTCGGGTTCGGGCCAGGCCGACTAAACTTTTTTTTAAAAAATTACAGGCCGGGGCGGACTTAAAAAATTAGAGCCTATGCAGATCACTTATTCACATCCCTGATAGTAATAGTCATTTTCAATAACGGTTCGTTCATAATTCATACATCGAGTTTGAGATTTTCATTCTTAAAACTAATAAAATTTTCCTTTTGATATAATTTTTCTTAAAAAATAGTCAAATATAATAACAAATCTATAAGAGTAATTATTATTATATTCCAATTTTAAACGGTTTGTATAAAAATAGAAATTAATAACTGATTATCCTGATAGATTTGCATTTTGAAATAATATATCATCAGCAAATTCAGGATTCAGGACCAAAAATATCTCTATTGCCATTATATTGATTTTAAAAATAAATAAGCGGTTCGCTAATCGATTTTATGACTAGCACTAGGCTTAGCCAATTTTTCCGGCTCGCGCCCCAAGGTTAAGCCGATCTTTTCAGCTCGAGCTCCAATGCAGAGCCGATCATATCGGCTTGCACTCCAGCCAATTTTTTTCAGCTCGCGCAAATGCTGATTTTTGCCTAAAAAATAAGTTAAACCGTTTTCGGTATAAGTGGAACCATTTTTTATCACTATGCACAAGAGTTCTAGTCAATTATGCAAAATTCAGTTTGATTAGCCCGGTCCCTACAATTTACATATAACTATACGTTTTAATATTTTACTAAAAAATATCGTAACCTCTATAAATATTATACAATTAATAAAATTTATTAGTTCCTTCAAACAACTCTTATAATATATCAATAATAATACTGAGGAATTGAAGGTCACATTTGAAGTAAAGTTAGTCATATTGTTCGAAGGATTGAAGCCACAGGTTTGATAAGGATTTTCTCTGGATACGAAAGGAATCAATTGAATTTGAAATGGATGGAAGAACATCATGGCAGAAATTAATATATAATTTTTAAGCTGATACCTTCCAAATCCTAAATTTCTAAGTATTTCTTCGAAATTGGAATCCAAGCTTGACATTTGAGATGAAATAAAATTTGACAATTATATTACTTTTAAAAGTAAAAATTTATGAAACATAAGTTTATGAGCCATTTGTTATTTTTAAACATTATTAAAAATTATAACATTGCATTTTTTGTTGTTTATAATTTTATCAAAATCCTTGAAATTGTTATTTTAGATAATTTGTTATAAAAATTAAAAACTATATAAGAAACGGTCATACATAATAAAACATAAAAATGAGACCGCTTGACCAATTTTTTTTAAAATAAGATCGCAAGATAAATGTTCATTAAATAACAGAGCATTTCCAACAGTGAAATATATTGCTTTGTAGGCACATAATTAAAAATGAGAGGGAAGTACCGAAAAAGAGTTTGTAAGAAAGAAATAATGTAGTGGATGTCACAGGCTTCAAATGTCGTTATATTGGGCATTTTGCCAAGTGAGATGATAGATAAAAGTTTCTTCACTCATTCCAAATTTTTATTGGCTAAATTAATCTTATTTCATATTTTTTATTATAGCCAAAGGTAATCACATACACAAATATAAGAAACAACAAATTAGCATTTTTAAGCCACAAAATTTTTTTAAAAAAGGAACATTACAGATGTTAAATTCATTTTTTATCTATTTCTTATATTTATTATCTAAGATATATATTCATAATATATAGATCGAAAATGGCAAGTATTTTCAATATAGCGAGTATTCAATATAACAGAGAAAATAACATATAATAACAGTAAGTTTGTAGGTTTGTGTTTGGCATGGAAAATAAAAGGAAACCATATATTTATAAAAACTAAATGAGAAATATTCCCAGGAAAAATAAATCAATTTTCCGCGTAGATACCCTATGCTTACATTACTACATATGATGTATATATTTTTCACTACCCGCTACCCATCTATTTTTTAAATAAGTAAAAGAGTTGCTGAAAGTCATCTCATACCTTCCATCTGTGTTAAATGGCATATAGAGGATATAGACGTTGTTAGTGTTATAGATTCTCTATAAAAAATTTCTTATTAACATAATAGCATTTTTAAAAACCCGAGAGGAACTGGAATCTTCTTCTTTTAATTCTATATCATTATCTTCTTCAAACAAAATTAACATCGGCTTCATTTTCGTAAATACTCATTATAAAAATAAAATGATATTATGTTAATTTTTTGGCTATCTCAGTCACATATTTTAATAGATAAATTTTAGATTTAAAATTCAATTTATAATAAAAAAAAAGAAGCATTTGTATTTGTCTGTAATCGTAATAAATATAAAATACCTTTTATTACTTTCAAAAATATTCAAATAAATACTATATATAAAAAAGTATTTATATTTAGTATCAAGTATTCGCGTTACTGCCCAAACCTGATAGGATTATGTCAATATAAACTTAAAATATTTGGCGCAGTCGCAAACCATATCCCTTGCAAGTGATATCATTATGTTTACAGCTAATGTGTTGTGCAAAATATATGCCAGCTTCACATTTTTATCCTATTTTAATTAAATTAAACAGATACATGTAAATGGTATGTTGGTTATAAATAATAAAGAACTAGGTGTAAGGTAAGGTTATTATATATTTTGAATTTTAGAGGCAAACAATTTTGCAAATATAATTATGTTGTATTTACTTTCTTTTTTTGTATTTAATCTTTTTATTTTTATAATTTGTAGAAAATTTTATCTGGCGTAACCTGGAACACTCTTTTTTAAACACCCATGTACATTACACAAGGTCCGTGAAGTTGGCCCCCCACTTTTGGATTTTTAATAGTTTATCAGTTGGACTGATTTGTACCGTTTTCAGTTCGATTTTTACCATCAGCGTTTTTGAGATATTCAAAGAACAAAATGGGGGGCCAACTTCACGATAGCCCCCCAACTTTTGAATTTAAAAATAAAAAATGTATAGGTCGATAGAGGATGATTTGTACCGATTTGTACCGTTTTCAGTGCGATTTGTACCATCACCGTTTTCCAGCTATTGACCGTTAAAAATATGACGCCAAAAATAAAAAACACTCAAAATTATTTTTTTAAAAACTTCTTAACGTACAACGATAGAGAATTTTTTTCTCTTCCTAATGATGCCCCAAATTAAGTTTTATCTTCATTATTTATTCCGTAAATCATATTTTAACCCCGATATTCAAAATTTGAATTTACAAAACTGGCATTTTATCATTTTCAATTGAACATATAAATAATATATCTAATTTAGAATCAATTATATGATTATTTAGCCCGTCCTATAGTTATTCCGTAAATCATATTTTAACCCCGATATTCAAAATTTGAATTTACAAAACTGGCATTTTATCATTTTCAATTGAACATATAAATAATATATCTAATTTAGAATCAATTGTATGATTATTTAGACCGTCCTATAGATAGAGGGCTATGTAATGTAAAAAATTTATCAAATATTACTTGTAAATATATATTATCTTCTACGTTACTTTTAAATCGTTATAATAAATTATTAGAAATCATATTAAAAACGGGGCAATACCATTTAATTGATATAAAAACAATACCAAAATATTTCAAAATTGATCAAATTATTTACACCCTTAGAGGTGTAATAGCTTATGAAGGCAATGAGCAAAACGATCCAAATATTTTAGGTCATTATATCGATTATTGCCTATGTCGCAATAATGTATGGAAGGTTTTTAATAATTTAAAAGTTAAAAAAATTTTCAATATACCTAAAAAAATTAGACCGCATATATATATATACACTATTTGATATCCTATCATTTTTATAATGAAATCTATTCTCAATTTAAATTTTTATTATTTTTTATAATTTGATATAGATTTTATAAAAATTAGTATTAATTTATTTTCTAACTATATAAAAAATTGCATAATTATTTGGATTTGTATAATTATTATAACAATATAATATATAAAATTTGGATAATAAAATACATAAATATGTTAATCATTTAGGAATATATTAATTTATATTTATATAATCTCAGAATATATTAATTTATATTTATATAAAGTTAGAATATAGTAATTTATAATATCATTTTATAATATATTAATTGATATTATATCATTTTAGAATATAGGATAAGGTTACCAAAAAATTAGTAAATATTTATGAACAATGATAAAAGAAATTACAACAAAGGTTACTAGTTAAAGAATAAATGCGCTCTTGGATTATAAACTTTTGGCTCTTTTGGAAAGGGTGAATCTGAGAACCAGTAAAATATATTTTTTTTATCTAAAAATTTAATATTATTTTAGATTGTATCTACAATCATAGCAGAAGTAAATACTTTTCCAAATGTGAGACTTTGATGGAGCAATCAAAGAATCAAAACACTACTGTTTAATTATAACCTACGAATTCAACAAAAACACCTTCAAATTAAACATCATTATATTTCTTTAATAAAACGAAATCATATATTATTGTGTTTATTTATGTAAATATATTTATTTATATATATAATAAAGTAATATTCCATATTATGTGTCCATTTTTGAAAAATATTTATAAATAAGCAAACCAAACTATTAAAAATTTATTAAGCATTTTTGTTAAAATATATATATTTATAAATATATTAAGTTAGGATAAACAAATAAATATAAATATTTACAATATGTGTATATTTTTAGATAAAGCTTAATTTAGGCATCATTAAGAAGAGAAAAAAAATTCTCTATCGTTGTACGTTAAGAAATTTAAAAAAAAAATAATTTTGAGTGTTTTTTATTTTTGGCGCCATATTTTTAACGGTCAATAACTGGAAAACGGTAATGGTACAAATCGAGTTTGAAATGGTACAAATCGGGTACAAATCAATCCCGTTTTAAAAATTTGAAAAATCTCAAATTTTGAATATCGGGGGGGGGGGGGGGGGCTAACTTCACGCTATAATATAAGGTTTAAAATTTGATTTACGGAATAAATAATGAATATAAAGGTTAATTTGAGGTATCATAAGGAAGAGAAAAAAATTCTCTATCGCTGTACGTTAAGAAATTTTTTTTAAAAAAATTTGAGTTTTTAACGGTCAATAGCTGGAAAACGGTAATGGTACAAATCGAGTTTGAAAAGGTACAAATTGGATACAAATCAATCCCGTTTTAAAAGTTTGAAAAATCTCAAATTTTGAATATCGGAGGGGGGGGGGGGGGAGCTAACTTCACCCTATAATATAAGGTTTAAAATTTGATTTCCGGAATAAATAATGAAGATAAAGTTTAATTTGAGGCATCATTAAGAAGATAAAAAAAATCTCTATCGTTGTACGTTAAGAAATTAAAAAAAAATAATTTTGAGTGTTTTTTATTTTTGGCGCCATATTTTTAACGGTCAATAGCTGGAAAACGGTAATGGTATAAATCGGTACAAATCAATCCCTTTTTAAAAATTTTAAAAATCTAAAATTTTGAATATCGGGGGGGGGGGGGGCTAACTTCACGCTATAATATAAAGTTTAATATTTGATTTTCGGAATAAATAATGAAGATAAAGTTTAATTTGAGGCATCATTAGGAAGAGAAAAAAATTCTCTATCGTTGTATGTTAAGAAATTTTTTTTAAAAAAATTTTGAGTGTTTTTTATTTTTGGCGCCATATTTTTAACGGTCAATAGCTGGAAAACGGTGATAGTACTAATCAAACTGAAATTTTAGATTGTATCTACAATCATAGCAGAAGTAAATACTTTTTCAAATGTGAGACTTTGATGGAGCAAATCAAAGAATCAAAACACTACTGTTTAATTATAACCTACGAATTCAACAAAAACACCTTCAAATTAAACATCATTATATTTCTTTAATAAAACGAAATCATATATTATTGTGTTTATTTATGTAAATATATTTATTTATATATATAATAAAGTAATATTCCATATTATGTGTCCATTTTTGAAAAATATTTATAAATAAGCAAACCAAACTATTAAAAATTTATTAAGCATTTTTGTTAAAATATATATATTTATAAATATATTAAGTTAGGATAAACAAATAAATATAAATATTTACAATATGTGTATATTTTTAGATAAAGCTTAATTTAGGCATCATTAAGAAGAGAAAAAAAAATTCTCTATCGTTGTACGTTAAGAAATTTTAAAAAAAAATAATTTTGAGTGTTTTTTATTTTTGGCGCCATATTTTTAACGGTCAATAACTGGAAAACGGTAATGGTACAAATCGAGTTTGAAACGGTACAAATCGGGTACAAATCAATCCCGTTTTAAAAATTTGAAAAATCTCAAATTTTGAATATCGGGGGGGGGGGGGGGGCTAACTTCACGCTATAATATAAGGTTTAAAATTTGATTTACGAAATAAATAATGAAGATAAAGCTTAATTTGAGGCATCATAAGGAAGAGAAAAAAATTCTCTATCGTTGTACGTTAAGAAAGTTTTTAAAAAAATAATTTTGAGTGTTTTTATTTTTGGCGCCATATTTTTAACGGTCAATAGCTGGAAAACGGTGTTGGTACAAATCGAATCTGAAAAAGGTACAAATCGGATACAAATCAATCCCGTTCTAAAAGTTCGAAAAATCTCAAATTATACTTTTTTTATTTTTAAATTCAAAAGTTGGGGGGCTGTCGTGAAGTTGGCCCCCCATTTTGTTCTTTGAATATCTTAAAAGCGGTGATGGTACAAATCAAACTGAAAACGGTACAAATCGGTACAAATCAGTCCAACTGATAAACCATTGAAAATCCAAAAGTGTGGGGCCAACTTCATGGACCTCATTACACAAATATTTTGTTTTCGAATCTTTTCCCCACTTTTGTTTGTAAATATAGAAAAATATAATTAAGTATTCTGTTTTTCTTTTCTTATCTTTTTATCCTCCATTGTGTGCAAAAACCAAATACACAGATAGTTTTTTTATTTTAATTATGTGCCTCTCCATCTAGGTTACCTCCTTATATTATAATACGATAATCAAATATCACTTAATGATATTTTTCTTTTTCTTTATATTATACCATTCTTTGATAAATAAGAAATAAAAAACTGATTTATTTTTTGTTTATGAAGAGGAATTAATTTACTTAGTTATCAAAAAAATTCCTTTAAAAGTGATTGATAAATTTATATAATCTGATTGAATAAAATAAAAATGATTATATGCCTTAACTTTGTGTTGCGCAAACACTGTGTGGTCTTGTGTCATTCCCTGAATAAATTATATCAAAGGTCATACTTATCCTATGGTGCGGAGAAATCCATTCCATATTTAAAAAAATAGATGAAAGCCGCACCAGCTATACATAGAAATCCGTTATTTAAAATAAAATTAGATGAAAATTCAAAATTATCCTGTAGTGCAGAGAAATCCGTTCCATTTAAAATATTTAATATATCTGTATCATAAGTGAATTATAAATCAACTGAATTGTTTTGTAACGTAATTTAAATAAATGTGATGAATCTAGATAGGAATTTAATTATACCAACCTAAAATTATATGCCTTCGGCCTATGGGATCGTAGCCTGTGAATCACAATTGGCGTGAAATCAGAAATGATCATGAATCACAAGATTGTCCAATATAACCAAAAGTGAATTATTATTTTTGGTAGAATTTGGAATCCAAAATGATGACCAAATTTTTTGCGAAAGGTCATATTACCCACCCTCCGAAATGCCAAGACCATCTACCTTTCCCAATCCCCCCTCCACCCCCATTGTTCGGGGAAGCCATATACACTCTTTAGACTATAACATAATAGAATTCTTTATAAAATATTATGACCATAATCTTTGTATTTTTTTCAACCATGTGGATTAGGATTTACATGCACATTCTCTAATAAATATTTATCCAAATAATTTTTTAGTGGAAATAAATAAAATGAATGAATAAATAATTGGATAAATTAATAAATAAATAATTAAATTAATAAATAAAGGATGTGTTAATAAATGAATGAATAAGTTTTATTTCTTTCTTATATAATATCATCATAACGTAAAAGGAAACCATTTGAAGTGGCTAATTTAAACTTCTATTCTATTTTAATTTTCCAATAAAAATAATTTAAATATATAAAATTTAACTACTGATTTTTTGAACTAGCATCAGGGGCGTGGCTAGCCTTTGCAATCTCAGGAAGCTCAACTAAAAAAAATTTATGGGGCTTTGCCCCCCCCACTCCCGTACACTCTAATTTGTGGGCCTTCGGCCCTCTTTTACCCGGTCTTCGGCCGGGTTTTATATTAGTATATTATACTTTTTTAAAATTTGTTAACTCTGAACAATTATTCTGAATTTCATATTTTTTCATATTATATTATGTATACAGAATAAATTGGCATATAAATAATTAAAACAATACAAGACGAAAAATAATATTTTTTAATACAAAATCTATTTATTACAGTATAAAATATATTCGATTGCTGACATAAAAAAATTTGTGTCTAAAGAATTACAAGTGATAAAAAAGGTTAAATTGATAATAGTTTTTAAAAAGCACATAATGCGATAATATAATTATTAGCAACTAACATGGTAGAGTTACCATTTTAGACAATGTTTTATATAATGGACTAATAAGGAAAAATTTATAGGCCTAAACCAAAGCAATAATTCTTGAAGAAGAGAGTATAAACGACCAATCCAAATCATAAAACTATATAGTGGTTAGAACTTCCTTTTAGATGACATGATGCAAGCTAGATAAGTAATCGAGAAAATTATTGTGAGATATTAAATTTCTAAAAGATTAACTTCCATTAATGGTATATAAACGACTACACAGTTGACCATTATTGTTTATCTAAAATATTCAATCATATGCTCTTAACAGCTCTAGTAATAATCCTAAATTACATAGCAACACAAATAATAGATGCTGGTTAATTTGCAATCATAACCATATACTCAGGATGTAAACTAATATCAGAATTTATTATGTTGAATAAATTGATAAAATAAAAACACTAAAAATCTTTTAGAAATAATTATGCAAATATATTGAAGCCTTGAGTTATTTACACGGCAAGGATGCCATATTAGAAATGAAATATTTTCTAATTATAAAATAAATACCAGAATGATATGTTGAAACAATTAAGATTTTATATTTTGTAGAAACTACCAGTTGGTATATTATATCTTAAAATAATAGTATAATATCAAAAATATACTTGTATTAAAAATTTAACTCAAAACTGTTTTTCGAAAAAGAAAAAAATAGCTTTCCTAAAAGCACGTAAAAAAAGAAAAGATATCTAATTTATTACATCCATTGTAGGATGAATAATAAAATGTTTAATTTTTAAAATTATTTATAATTAAATAGATGGAAATACTTGAATGCAAATTGTTACTATATTTATTATCAAAAGCATTTATTAGTAAAATTTATTATAATAATAATAACTGTCAAATACGTCTATAAAACTGGCATTTTATCTAATATTTTATAACCAACAGTATATAATAGAGGATTATAAACTATATATCTACTTATTTACTTTTTGTAAAGAAATCTCTTATACTTATTTGGACCTTGAAAATATTTTTAGGAATAGGTATGATAATTAAATTTAAAATAATATATACAGTTTATTAGTCATTTTGAACTATAAATACAAAATTAAATTTGTTAGTTTTCAATTAATAAATGATTATTTTTATTTAATTAGGGTAATATAATAATTTAAATAATAATAGTCAATTAAGCTTCAACTGTTAATGCTAAATTAATATTTAGTGAGTGATATTGATATTCTATTTTTAACACAGAATTTGATTGCTAGCTGACATAGTGTAAATATAATTTATATGTATTAATTCTAATCTAATATTTAAAATAGTATTCATTAAATAAAAATTTAGACAGTCATTAATTTTTAAATATAAAATTAAATCAATATATTACTTAATGGAATTATAAAAGAAATCGTTCAGTGGGCAATCAAAAAAATTTATTTTAAGTTCAATGGGTTAAGATTCCATTAAAAAAATTTTTTTTTGCTTCACGGGGCTATTCAAAATTTTCAGGGAGCTCGAGCTCCTGCGCTCCCCCCCCCCCTTCCAGTGACGCCACTGACTAGCATCTTTTGCAAATAATACGTACGTGATACGCGATATATAGCGCTTCTGCCCGTCTAGCGTTGAAGGTTCAACAGAGCTACGCTAGGTTTTCCTCGTTTCCATCTAATTGGAAATAATTTAATTTGGGTATAAAAGTAAAAATATGAGGAGCCCTCTACACGTTTGTGGGCAAGCCGCACGTACTTGTAGGCACAAAACCTCTATAGGCTTATTAAAAAGGAGTGGGGCAAAAAAAGAGCCTATACCCGAGAACTACAGTATAATTTAATTACTTAAAAGGTGGGTGATGGCTGATTTTAAGTTTAATTTCTTTAGTGTATGATTACTATCAATATTGAGATATAATGTTCATAGAATCTGTAAATAAATATGATTAAAATAAAATAATATTTGCCTGATTCAACCCATATCACTTCAAATTAATCAATTATATCATGACCACGTGACCTATTAAAAGATTGACGTCAATTTTTTTTTTTAAATTTAATATTTAACGAATTATCAGCTGATAAAACCATAATTTAAAAAAACACACCTAAAATTGAATGCGCTTAATTATTTTGCAAGATTATGATAAGGTTAGTGAATGGGCTGCCAAATATATTAGAAAGAAAATTAAACAGTTTAATCCTAGTGAAAAGAAATATTTTACATTAGGACTTCCAACAGGTATCTTAATAATGCCTCATGCATTATTGACTTAATACTTTATTTTAGGCAGTACTCCATTAGGAACCTATAAAAAGTTAATTGAATACTATAAAGATGGCACGATTTCATTTAAATATGTTAAAACATTTAACATGGACGAATATGTTGGTAATTGATTGTATATATTTTAAAATTATATTTTTTTATATCTTATTCTCGTAAAATTTATAATCAAAGCTTCTATATATTAATATCGTCTTATATTTTTTTTTAAATTCTAGGCTTACCAAGGGACCATCCAGAAAGTTATCATTCATTTATGTGGAACAATTTCTTTAAGCATGTTGATATACAACCTCAAAATGTCTATATTCTTAATGGTAATGCTTCTAATTTGGAAATTGAATGCAACAAATTTGAAGAAGATATACAAGAGGCTGGTGGTATAAGACTCTTTGTTGGAGGTTTTATATGCCTTACTTAACTTTATATCCCTCTTATAATTGACTTTTGGATTTATAGAAAAAATTAAATTAGAAAAGCAGCTCTAATTTTGTTTTAAATATTTTGGGATACTAAAATTATCCCAATTTTCTTCATTCATAGATTATATAGATTTGTAAAGTATATCATTTCTAGACCTGTGTGTTGAAATCTCATTCAGCAGCATAGGTTTTTTAGATATATTTATTGGTGTCACAGAGGTGGCCAATTACCTGTCACCTTATTTTAAAATTTGAGTATAAGTTTAATTCAATGTATTACATTTTTTTATATTATTTGGACATTCTTAGTTCCAACTGTTAATAATCTAGTTCTTAAAGCATTTTCTGCACTCCTATATAAATTTCTGTATTTCTAATTCTCCAAAATATATTAAGGAATTACCTTTTTACTTATTTTTTTTCTAATTCTCCAAAATAGGTTAAGGAATTGCCTTTTTACTTAAGTCACACATCTCAGTTTTATTTTTTATTAAATAAATGTATATATAAATTCGGAATGCAAACAAAATATAAAGTAATATAAATTAGAAATCAAATTTAGTTAAAATTTGTTGCAAATAGATTATATTTTGTCAAAATTGGTGAAGCGTAAAGAGCTTCTTCTTCTCCACTTTGACCATTTCCAGGTTTATCCAGTTAGGTCAGTTTTCCTTCTGATTTTTCTTTTCCATTTTTGATGGTCCTGAGCATCAATATTTGTAAGAATTATGTTTCTCATATCCACTGCTCACATTTGTCCGCATCATCTTGGGCTTCCTCTAGGTCTTGATCCTCCTACTTCCATCAAAGTGCATCTCTTTACCCAATCTTTTGTCATACATTCCACATGCCCAACCATCTTAGTCTATTTCTTTGCATTACCACTCCAATCATTTCTATACCCAATCTTGCTTGCAATTCCTTGCTAGTTTTTCTTTCTCTCGGATACCTCACACTAATCATCCTCATCTTTGTTCTTTCAAATTTGGCTTTGTGAGTCGCTTTCATTGCCCATGTTTTGCCACCATAAACTAAACAACTCCTCACACAGCTTACGTAAACTTTCCCCTTTAACTTCATAGAGACTTTTTTATTTGTTAGAATAGGTGGCATCTCTCTGAACTTCTTCCATACTTGTTTGACCCTTGCAACAACGGCAGAATCTACATCACCATCTGTGTTTAGCATATCACACAAATAACAAAACTTATCCACTTTTACTAGGGATAACCCATTACCAATATCCAGACCACCATTTTATACATTATCATTATTATGTACCACTTTTATATGTTCTACAAATAAAGGTCATTCTTGCTAACATCAGACTTCCCTTTTTCCCGCTACATCTATTATGTACCCATTTCTGGCATCTGGTACATTGGATTAAATTTTTAGCAACTCCTTTCCCACATACACCACAAGGACACTTCATGATTCCTCCATCTTTAGATTTTCCCTACCAAATCACCTTTGTCTTTGCTGCATTCATTTTCAGGCCATTTGCTTCCATTGACTAATTTTATCCCTCAATTATCCCTCACTGTTTGCCATTAATACAAGGTCATCTGCATATAATAGCTCCCAGGGAAGTCCTTCATGCATTTCTCTAACCACCACATCCATTACTAAGATAAATAATAATTCACGGATCCTTGATGAAGTCCTACCTTCACTTCAAAGTATTTATTAATTTTTGGAAGGTAATTACGCCAGGCCTTAAAGAAAGGGGATGCCAGAAAAATAATTTAATGATATACCCCCTTTTAAAACTATTTAAAAATTAGATTGCAAATCTTATATTGCTGATAGTTTTAGTAGATAGAGGAATTATTATCTCCATCATCCGTCCATATGCAGTTTGTGCTTCCACATACATTGCCATCACTGTCATTACCAACCATTCCTCCACACCTGATTTTCTCAAGGCCCATCTAGTAACCTCGCGCCGCACCCTGTCAAATACTTCTTCCAAATCAACAAACGCATAATACAGTTTTTTTCCTTCACAAAATACTTCTGTATTTGTCTCACCACAAAAATTGCATCTGTCGTGCCCTTCCCCGATGTAAAACCAAACTACATTTCATCAATTTTAGTTTGTTCCCTTATCCGCTTCTCTAACACCCTCTCAAATACCTTCATTGCATGTTCCAAGAGTTTAATAGCTCTGTAAGACCCGCAATCTAAAGGATCAACTTTCCCTTTGTATACTGAGATATACTTTTTCGTCAGTCCTCGAGAATAGTTCCACAATTTGATTAGCTAAATTCATTAACCATCCCCAAGTCATCAGAACCTTTAAACATCTCTGATACCACCCTCGTTAAACCCGATGCCTTCCCTTTTTCATCTTTTTCACTACTCTCATTATTACATCCTTGCCAGATTTACACCCTGGAACCTCTATTTTTGCGCAACTAACATTATTATCCCATTCATTTTCTTCGTTCAAAAGTCCTTCCATATAGATCTTCCGGTGTTCTTAATAACACTACTATCAATCACTATTTTTCCTTCCATATTTTTTAAACATTTAACACCTACCACATCCTGCCTCTTTTTTGCCATCTGCTTTGCCACTCGAACCTCATTTCCCATTCCTTCAGCGCATTCCATTTCTTTAGCAAACTCCTGCCCTTTTTCTTCTTGCGCTTTCGCTATTCATTTCTTAGCATTTCTTTTCGCCATCTTGTAGATATCTTTATCGCTATTTTCTTTACTATTATACCATTCTTTGAAGCACCCCCCGTTTTCCATCCACAGCTTTCGTTACCTACGGATTCCACCACTTAGTCACCTTATGTCTAGACGGCCCTTTTGTCCATTCACATACCTCCTCAGTTGTCATCACCCAAGCTTTCTTCATGGCTTACCACTTGTCGTTTACCCCAGACGCTTGTGCTCCTCCCTTATCACCAATGTCATATTGAATTGACGTCTAATACTCTCCTTCAATTTCCAAACCTTCACTGGCACAAACTTTTTTTAGTGATCCTGGCGCCTTTAAAAGTGAGATCTTCTATAATTAGTCGATGCTGATTAATACATTCCTCTCCCGGTATCACTTTCACATTTTATACAAGATAAATTAGCAAGCCTAGGAAGTTCCAGTCACTTTTCTCCATGAGGTTTTGCATCCTATTTTAATATGGTTGTTGGCTAAGTAAAATATAGTATTCTTGCTTTAGATTGCTTTTGTTATTATAATAACTATTTGAAAGGGAATGTTTACAAGCTATTTTAGCTGTATATGAATTAAATGTTGGCCCATTATTTCATCTTGAATCTCACTCTCCACATTTCTATCCATGCTTTATTAGTTTTAAATTAAATATCACAACAATTTCTTAAAATTTGAATTTAAATATTCAAATTTTAAGATTTTGGGATCTTGAATTAAGTAGTGTCGCTAACATCTAATATGCAAACTATTTTAAATAAGTTTTTATTAATATAAATATTAAATAAAAAATTGTTATACAAAGTAAATTAATTATTTCATAACAAATATATGAATTATGTTTATTCAATTTCATCTTTTTTCCACAACCTTTTTATTTACATTCTTCAAAATTAGATTTCTGAAGTCCCTCCAGATATAATTGGTTTATTATTATTAGAGATCTTCATGGTGGTTTAGAACTTGTATGTCTTATTAAAATAAAGATAACAATAATATATGTTTATCATAATGCAATATGCTACCGTAGCGCGCTATATATTTTGGTAGCTATAGCGCGCTACTTTTTTTTAAAATAGGTAATGGGTTAGTATGCTACTTTTTAAAAATATAACTTACACGGAAATTAAAATATAATTTCGTTGTGAATTATAATTTTTAAATTTTATTATTTAATATTGGAATTGGAATATATATTTTCGAAATTTGTAAACCCAAATATCAACTATTATAAAATATAAAAATTGTCATAACTAATGCATATCTATGTAATAAGTCCATGTGAGATAGAAATTGAACACCCATTAAATTTCTTTTTTAATTCACTAAATATACAAATGAGTATTTTTTTAATACTTCATATTTAAAAAATTTATTTATAAAATTAAATACCCACCCTCAAGTGCTTTGAGCAATTATTTAGTAAGGCTAAACATATTTTTTGTGATCGTCAATCTACACTTCGGGTTGATAATATTGAGATGATTATTATTAAAATGCAGAGTTGTTAAGGAGCGGCGCTCCTGGAGCATCGCTACATTTTTTCTAAAATACCTGGAGCACCGCTCCTTTTTAAAAATGAGGAGCGGGGCTAGCTCTTTTTAGGGCTAGAGTGGAGGAGCGCCGCTCCTTTAAATTTAGGGTATAAATTAAATTATTTTTTAAATATTAATAATATTTGTTAATTAAAATTCGATAAAAATGAAATTTTATTTTAATTATTCATTATTAAATGTTGAGCCGAGTTTTATATTGGGTTTTCTTCTAATCATTTAAATATTAAACATCAAGTTTTTCATTTTTATATTGAAAATTTTGTGGAAAATCTTGTATGTCATATTAATATTCATTTTATAGATATATAAAAAAAATAGTTTTCGATAATATGGATTTAGAGATCATAGAAGAAGAAATCGAATTTTCACTTCCATCATACAAAAGATATTTTAAAATTTTAAAGATGTTGATCCAAATGATCAAACAAATTTAAAAGCAAAATACCTTTTGTGTGTAAGTAAAAGTATTTCATTTTCAAAACTGAGCAGCTCCAATCTAAAAGCATCTAAAAGTAAAAAATCTTTCTTTACGAAATGATAACATATTTTTTTTTTATTTTGTAATAATTTTTTTTAAATGGTTATAATTATTTTTGGGCAATTCATTATAGTTGAGCTTGGGTTGATAGATATGAATTTTTTAAATATATTTTAATATTTATTTTAATTTTCTCATTACTATAAAATACAATACCCAGCTTCCCTCTAGTGCTTCTATGGAGAGTTTATTTAGTATTGCAAAACAGGTCTTAGGGGAGAGGCATGGATGTTTGTTAGATTCTAATTTAGAAAATTTATTATAGAGGCTAATATAAGATTATAAATATTTTGATAGATCATTTAATATAAATAAAACTTTTTGACAAAAAAAAAATGATTTTGTTTCGTGTACCTTCTAAAAAAATGAAAATTGGATCAGGAGCTACTTTTTAAAAATGTAGTAGCGGGAGCGGGAGCTAGCTCCTTTTGAGAAAGTAAGAGCGGGAGCTAGCTACTTTTAAAAAGGAGCTTTAACTCTGTTAAAATGTAATATAAATAAAGAAATTTATTTGCTTAAAATAATTTTATGCTTCAATGTTATTGTTTTAAATAATTAAGTAGCATCATTGCTAAGCAAGGATTTATGTGTTCCTTTACATGAGAAAAAATTCTTCACAATCTTGACTGATAGCTATAGATTTAAAAGGAAAAAAAATATTTATATATTTTGTTAATATATAAGTTTAAATATACATATATTTTTATTATATTAGTCTTGATATTTTTTAATATATATTTATTTAAATTATATGCTCATATGAAATAAAATATTTTGCATTCAAATATTTTCATTTTAAATATAAAAAAGCGTTAAATAAAAGTGTCTCTTAAAAAATTGTATCTAGATACCGATGCAAACACTTTCTAACAACTCTGGTTTTAACAATATAAATTTTATTTTTATATTTATAATATATCTAATTTGTTTTAGTAATATAAATTATATTATTAAATTTATAATTGTATTTTCTTAATAAAAAAAATTTCCAAATGTATTTGAGGGGGGAGGGAGTCATTCCAAACCCCCTCCCCTTGTCTACACTAAAGCATGTTATCCATTTAACTTCCCCTTAGTAGTTATTTTCTCTAAGACATTTTTAAAAAATTATTTTTATATTGAGAATTAGATTGGGATTATACAATCTAAACGGAGACGTGAAAATTTAACAATTACTCTCTTTTAACTAATATTATCTTTATTTCGTTAATAACAAAGGGAATCTTGGTCCTGAAGTAATTAAACATGACCTGAAAAAATTAATGTTGTATTTCATTCCTACCTATTTAAAAAAATATATATTTAAATTATATCAATTAATCAGTTGGAAAATCATAAAATCAGAGTTTATTATTCATTTTCTATATATTTTCAATTTCCCTGATAAATACAGCCACAATTATTCAAAATAACGAAATTTTAAAAATTCTGGGCCGGGTCTTAAAATAATTAAAAATCGGGATTGGGCCAAAATATTTTCAGGCAGGGCTTGAGAATAAAATAAAATTTCTTATCGGGCAGAGCCTTAAATTTTGACCCCTTTAGGCATCTCACCCTAATTTTCAAAAACGCTAATTTTTATTCTATAAATTTTTTCTAAAAACTCATATATAGATTATCAAAATATTTAAACTATAAAAGCCAACTAATGGATCAAATATATTTAAAAATGGAGATTAATTAAAATTTAAATTTTTTTTAATAGATTAGTTCTGATTAAATATATATTATAGTAAATAAAGATGTTTCGCAATATGATATATTATATTCCTAATTTTATAAACAAACACCTTAATTTTAGGTATCGGACCGGATGGCCACATCGCATTTAACGAACCCGGTTCAAGTCTATCCTCTCGAACTCGCGTTAAAACTCTAGCTAGGGAAACTATCGAGGCCAATGCCCGGTTTTTCGGTAATGATCTGACCAAGGTTCCTATTATGGCTTTGACGGTGGGAGTAGGAACTGTCATGGATGCCTATGAAGTGATCATTATTTAATTTATTTCACTATATATATTTTTATAAATTTTTTATATAACAAACAATATTTGTATTTACTTAACTTCTTCCTCTACCCTCTTTATTTTTTTAATGTTTTGTAAAATCAAATATCATTCATATAATAAGGTTATGATACTCATAACGGGCTCCCATAAAGCCTTAGCCCTTTATAAGGCCATAGAAGAAGGAGTAAACCATATGTGGACAGTATCGGCTTTTCAAATGCATCCCAGAACCTTGTTTTTATGCGACGAAAGTGCCACACTTGAACTCAAAGTCAAAACTGTCAAATATTTTGAAGGGCTCATGCACATGCACAACAAACTTGTCGAGGACTAATATATCACAAGTCATATGCATTTTATTTAACGAAAAAAAAATATTTAAGCTTTAACACACTAATAAAATATTTAAAGTTTTTATAGAACCTTTTTTAAATATGTGCATTTTAGATAAGCTATTGTATTAGGGTTTTTAAGATCATTTCATAATTATACGAATAAATTTTTAAACGATTTTTTTTAGTATGAATTATATATGGCAAAATATTCCTTGTTCAAAAATGATTTATTTATATATTCTTGTAAAAAGAGATTGGTGATTTGAACATATATAGCAGAAAAATGCAAATTTTTTTACCATGAATTTTTTATTGTAATTATTTTATTTATTATATAAATTTTTTGAAAATATGTTTATACGATAAACCAATTTTATTTTGGTTAATTTATTTTTAGATTTATATCGTCTTTATATTCCTTTTTGAAAAAAAATTATATTAGATCTTTTTAAATCAATAAACACATTTTTAAAATTTTACCTTTTCAAGTAATCAGAGTTATATATAGATTAAAAAAAATATCTTAATAGGATATTAAAGATCTGTATAAGCCTAAATTTTGTAGTCCTACCTGGCCCAGGTTTATGTAAAAATCATAACCAAAATCTAATTCATAATCTAAAATAAGTTTAAATAATTATCCAGCACACAAAAGCTGTGCTATTGCTATATAATATGGCAAATAAAATACTAATTTTACTTTATAGAAGGTATTTTGATATTTTTCAAATAATATTTATAAAAAAAATTTCAGGTTAATTTAAAAAAGTTCAACTCTGAAAAAATCTTAGCCATTCTAAGTGTCCAGAGTTTGGCATTTAAAAAATGTAATAGAATATAATAACACTACTTATACACTTTTTAAAAATGTAATTAAATATAAAAAAACATTTTATAGAAGGTATGGGCCATTCCACGTCTAATCGATCACGATTCGCCGACCCCTTTTAAAATTGTTAAAAATTTCTGGAATTATTTAGATAGTTAAGAAAATTAGAAAGCCATTTATTTTAGCTCGATAGCACACCTGCCCGAGATATAGGGACTCAGAGGTGCAAAAAAGAGCTACTTTGAAATCTGTAAAATTTTTAAAATGTTTATATCTCAAAATCTATTTATATTAAATAATTTATAATATATCAAATTGTAGATAAAAAGAATCTCTAAAGAGCTATCAAAAAACAATAAAAATTGGCGCTAATTTGAGCCGTTAACTTCCGGGTTACCTATTTTTACCTGTGTTTTTAAGCAAAAGAAGGAGTTTGTTTTCGAAATTTTTAATTGCTTTTTATTTAGACACCTTTGCTAAATATATATACTATATCAAAATCTTGACGACGCTATCGACTCCAAAAATTGATAAAAAAATAGATGGCCCTTTATGAAATTACAGATTATGATTAAAATTTTGCTGCTAACTTATCAATAACCGGATATTTTCACTTTTTATGCTAAAAAATTTTGAATTTCTATTAAATATACTAATTAAACTGAGGAGCAGAGTGGGCAAATGCCCATTAGACACTTAATAATGTAACAAATTTCCAAAGCCTCTTGATTAATTATATGAGGGGGAGAATCAATATCTAAATTGTTATTTTAAGTATAAGGAATGTTTGCTAATTTTTGTCGGCATGAAGAGCATATTAACATATCTAAATTGAATGGTAAATTTTTTTGGGTCATCCAGGGTAGAATCTTTCTTAGATTCTCGCGATAATAAGCATGTCTTTGTAGATTAAATGGGTTGCAACATTTTAATATTTGGTACGTCCATCTGTGATATAGAATAAAATTTTAATTGATCTGCACCTATAATATATGATTTTGCACTCTCCAAATCCAGAATGTTATTGGTAGACAGAAAAATAATAAGCTGCAGACGGGTTGTAATATTTAAAATCTGAACGGATAAGTTAAAAATATTACGCAGAAAGAGAGATCTTTTTAAACAGTTTATTTTGTAAAATATAATCGATAATATGCCAAATAAAATATTCGATTTTACTGCAGCTGTTATACATTATCGAGCTAATAAGTCATTCGCTATAGTAGCAAAGTAGAGATCTAAAAAATGTAAAACATTTTAAGGATGGTGAAGGGGGGGGGGCAGAACTAGAAAATTTTATCACATTTCTTATAAACGTATCAATATTTTCATTTTCGTTAAGAATAATATTTTACAACCATTAGCGCCATCTACTTTTTTCTTCAATTTTTGGTAAAAATGTATATTTCGGAAAAGTCGATAGCGTCGCCAAGGTTTTGACATCTTATATATATTTATAAAAGGTGTCTAAATAAAAAACAAAAAAAAAATTTCGAAAACAAACTCCCTTTTTTGTTTAAAAATACAGGTGAAGCAAGATAGGTAAACCGGAAGTTAAAGACTCAAATTGGCGCCAATTTTTATTATTTTTTTGATAGCCCTTTAGAGATTTATTTTACCTACAATATGATATATTATACATTTTTTTTACTGTAAATAGTTTTTGAGATATAAGCATTTTAAAAATTTTACAGAATCCAAAGTGGCTCTTTTTTTCACTTTTGAACCCCTATATCTCGAGAACCAGGTGTGCTAGCGAGCTAAAATAAACGGTATTCTCGTTTATATACCTATCTAAATAATTCCCAAAATTTTTAACAATTTTAAAAGGGGTCAGCCGAAAATGTGCCTTTTTTGATCGATTTGACATGGAATGGCTCATATATAAATAGTTATTTCTCATAAATTTTCAAAAAAGTGTTTAAATTCAAATATTTTGAAAGTGATTTTTTTTATTGGATAACAATTTTTTTCATATAATATTTTTATTTGCCATTTTTAAAAAATCTAAATAATTATGTATAAATTATATTATCATATTTAAAAAAATTTGTATTATTATATTTTATTTTACTATCTGCGCTAATATAAACACATTTATATATTTATTGCTAACTATCGGAATAATTACGAACATAAATATTTGCAGAGCATAAACTGGCTATTGTTACTTGCCACTATGGTTGCATTTAACAAAGTTTTATAAAAGTAAATTTTTCATTTTTTAAAGAACGCATGTTGTTTTTTAATTCAACATTAAAATATTTTATTTATTTTTAAAAAATTATTTTTTATTTATATAAATAAATTTTTGATAATGTTTTTTTTCATAAATTATTAATTATTTTACTTATTTTTAAAAATTATTTAAAAATGAATGAAAATTAACAGATAAGGAAATATATAAGATGATGCAAGATTATTTTCAAAATAATATTGGCAACTTTATTAAGAAGCTATTAATTGATCTGATGATGTTGTGCTTTAAGGAATTAAGGGAAAGATGTGAAAAGGTTTGTAATTTATAATATCTGAAAACCAAAAAAAGGATAAATATATTGGAAAACAAGGAAAATATTAATAGTTTACCTTCGTGTTTAAATTCCTTCAAATTTGCTAAAACTTTACAACTAACAAAAAAAAGTTTTAAATAAATAAATTTCCATAATGCAGGATATCACAAACCAACAAAATCTACAATTATCCGAGGAGAATCTAGAACTACCTATAGATGCTCTATTACAATTACCTAAAACCTTGTCATTTCACAAATTATTTTCAAAATAATTATAATTTTATCTATTTTTAATATATTTTAATTATATTAATAAATTTAAATATTGTAATCATTTAAAAAAATTAATGTTATGAAAAAAAAATATCCACTAAAGAGTCTAAATATATCCAGTTTTTTGTAATTATAAAAAGAATTAGGATATAATCTTTTTGCCTAAGTTTTTAGTTGTTTTTTTAGGTAACTAATATGGAATGTAAATTTATAAAAATATAATTTACATTGAAATATAATTTAGGGAATATATAGAAAATCGGAATAAGTAAAAAACGATAATCAAAATATCAATTTTTTTAAAATTATAATGTATTTTTTACACTTAAAGTATTAAGCCATTTCCAGACAGAACGTTTTTTCAAAGCGGGTTTTGGGTAATGTTACCAACAATTTTTTTTTTATTTCCAAAAAAAATGTTAAATTCGAGAATTAATTTTAATATAATATATAATATTTTAGAAAAAACAATACGGACGCATATTTCAAAACGCCATTTAATTGTTATTAAAATCAAACTGGTTTTTTTTCTTTTACGAAAAAAAATATGGGGATCTAGATTGTTTTTTTTTAAAATATTATATTATATAAAAAAATTAATTCAATAAGTTAAAATTTTTTTTGGGAAACAAAAAATTGATTGCTAATAACACCCAAAAACAGCTTTGAAAAAACGTTTTGTCTGGAAATGGCCTTATGCAAAAATATAAATACACACTGTTTTATTTTTTAATGCTTTATTAGAATTATACTATATATTTAATGTCATATGTCATACTAACTTTTTAACCTGTCACATCTAATATGTCAGATGTTATATTTTTTTAATGGTTTTCTTAGTTTTTTGCGCATTTCTGAAAATAAAATGTATGAAATTCAAGAACTATCAGATGAACTATTAAGATTAGAATTAGAAAAAAATAGTTATAAACCAGGTCCTATTACTGATTCAACTCGATATTTATATCAAAAAAAATTATATAATTTAAAAACTAATAATTATTTACAACTAGATAAATCTAAAAATTTAGAATCAAGTTATAAATATAATACTTTCTTATTTTATATATTCATTTAGATTTTAATACTGTTATTAATAAAAGGTGTGTTCGTTATTATTCACAGGAACTGGAATATATCATAAATAGCAACAAATCTATATTGACATTTGAACATCATCCAGATTTAATAAAATATTGTGATAAACTTTTTGGAAAAATTCATAATAATATTTCTTATAATCTACCTTCATATAATAAATCTAAGAAAATATATTTTAATTATATATTATTAGACCCAAATAAAACCACAAAAATTGTAACTATGAAATGTTTAAAACAAAATATATCAAAAGATCAGCTTAATCTAAATGTGTTTAAAGAATTTTTAGGGGCAATTTTTTATATTGGGAAAGGTTCTCAAATTAGACCTTATTCACATTTAATTGAAGCTTTAAATACATTAAAATGCACAGTTAACACATCTAAAGAAGTATTTAATATATTTAAATTTATTATTATATAATATTTCAGACTTTAGAAAAAGAAAAAACTATTTATATTAAGAAAATTTGGGAGGAAGGGTTGGGCATTATATCGTTACATATTTTTCATAATCTTCCCTCAAATGATGCCTTGACCAGGGAGGCATCTATGATAGATGCAATTGGTAATATTTATTTTTATGCATTAAACTAATTAGTTTTGCCATCCTCTTTTTGGATACCAATCTAATCCATTATTAAATGAATATTAATTCTATTTATGACCGATATATTGATTAACTTTTGAAATCATCATATAATGATTAATTCTAAATTTATTGTGATTTACTTACCAGTTTATATAGCTATGATATTTTTTAACAATATTATATTCACTCATAAATATTTTTTATTTTCCAATATTTTATTATTTTGTGTTTGAAATTGACATTTTTATAATATGATTAACTATAATAAATCTTAATATTCCAAAAATTATTTTAATTTAAAAAAAGTATTCCCTCCCCCTCTATCAAAACATCTTGACTAAACATAAGTCATTTAAATATATTCAATTTTAATTAACCTATCATTTTCGGCTTATTTATTCTGTTATATTCATCAATTTAAAAATACATAAATTTATATCAGAGACCTGCAGAAATACCATTTGCACAGCCCAGCCTGGATTTTTCTTTAAAAAAAATTTTCAGCATGGTCTGAATTTATTTTTAAATAAATTTTTCTACCTGATCCAAATTTTTTTAAAATATATTACATTTGTTTTAATTTTTATAGAATAGTGATGATTTAAAATATATAGACCAACCCATTTTTTTAAAAAAACAGGCCCAGCTTGGGAATTTTTAAAAATATTTAGCCTGGCGTGGGTAGACTTGTGCGCCTATGTCTGTTATTTTTTAATTTTCCACCGAAAGCCACCTACTAAATTGACGGCGCGGTATTTATTAATCTTTTTTAATGAATTTAATATATAAATCAATGTATTTTTTAATAAATTTAATTTATAAATCAAAGTATTACATTTTTTTTATAATTTATTTGGGTGCTCTTTTTGAACACATTGTTAACATATTTAATTCATTTTTTAAATTATTTCCTCTCACTCCAATTTAAATTTATATATTTTCTCATTCTCAGAAATAGACTAAGGAATTGCATTTTTACTCAGATCAGAGTCTTATAAACAACACATATTAGTAATATTCTAATGATTTTTATTATAACAAATTAAAATATAAATTTGTAATGCAAGCAATATATAAAGTATGAAATATAATAAATCAGAATTCAGATTAGCAAAATTATAATTGTCATGAATAAATAGTATTTTATCAAGATTCGTGTGACATAAAGAAGTCCTTTTTGCATTAAGTATTAATCTAGCAATGGAAAAAATTTTTCCTGATACAAAGAACTTTCTTAGCTCTAAATTTTTTTTAATAATAAAAAAGATTTTTATTTATTAATTATTTATCTTTAAAACATGTAAACAAAATATAAAAATAAAAAATGAATATATATATAAAATGAATGTACATTTTAAAAATATCAATGGCTCTAACTTTTTCTTCCAAAAGGTTAATGTGCATACAGGGCCGTAGCCACGAGGTGGGGGGGGGGGCAAAAAAAATTTTGGCCCACAAATCTGGCCTCCAGAAAAGATGTTTGGCCCCCAAAAAATTTCCTGCCCCCCCCCCCCCAAATTAGAAATTTTTTTTAGAATTGATTTTTATATTTTTAATATAAATTTTGAATATTTATTCAAAAAACATGTCTATTTAGAATTGATTATTTATATATTTTTAAA
Source organism: Gordionus sp. m RMFG-2023 (assembly GCF_954871325.1). Lineage (NCBI taxonomy): Eukaryota > Metazoa > Nematomorpha > Gordioida > Chordodea > Parachordodidae > Gordionus > Gordionus sp. m RMFG-2023. The sequence continues at coordinate 16,883,138 of NC_088777.1, forward strand.
AAAAATTTTGAATATTTATTCTACAAACATGTCTAGTTTGTAAATTTTTTTCTATCCTGTTTTATTTTTACCCAATATTAAATTATCATTCATTCATTTTTTTTCATTTGTTTTTGTTGTTTATAACATTGTATCACATTTATAATATAATATATAACCAGTTATTTTATTTTACAGCGTTTATTTTAAAATTATGAAGAAACAATCAGTTATTAACTCTTATTTTAAGTTAAAGTTAAACAAATGTCAAGCAACATCACCTCTACAAACTACTAGTAATACTACATCAGAAATTACAGAAACTGATTCTTCTCATAGTTAGTATAAATTTATATTATTATTTCATGACTTATATGATATTGATATAGGGCAATACATATATATTATTATTTTATATATATTTATTTTATATAAGATAAGAGACAGACATTTATTATTAATATTATCATTTTTGTATAATAATTTTAATTATTAAAATAAATATATTCACTCATATTTCAAGATATGAATGAAGCTAATAATCTATAAAATGATCCTCACTACACTTAGGAGGAGGAAGATGGTAAATAGTTTAAAATTTAACCCAAATTTTTCTATTTATATATTTTTGAATGGTGTTTCATTATTACATTTTGATTTTTAAACAAATAAAGACGAAGAGACTCAATCATCTTCATCTAGCAGCTCAGTCTATAATTGTCAAGAAGCAACTAGTAATTGAATTATAAATATAAAAATATTTTATTTTTTTGTTAATCTTTAAAGATATAATGTTAATGACCTTTCTCTAGTTTTTAATACTGAATATCTATAATTTTACTGATAATCTTCATCAGGGTTATGCACTACAGTATAGCAAATACTTGTATCTTAAATACAAGACAAATTTTGTGTTTGTTCATTTTCAGCATGCCCTTCCTTCGCCCATCCTGATGGTCATTATTATTTATGACCCTTTCCCTCATTACAATTTATTAATTATAATATTTTTAGTGTCAAAAAAGTCCTTTAATGGTTCAATTCAAATCCCAGGTGATTTTGGCCAGAATAAATCAAATCAAATTAAACAATTACGCGAAAAAAGATATCCATGGAAGGCAAAGATCATTTCAAAAATCATGGTATAGAGGCCGAGACTGGTTGGAGTATAGTGTAGAAGCTGACGCTGCCTTTTGTTTTCCATGTAGGAAATACTTGTGTAATCTAAGTGATAAATTTGGACAAACGGGATTCAGAAATTGGAAAAATGCGTTAGCTGCCAAGAAGGGACTACTAAAACACGAGTAGCTCAAAAGCTCATTTAAATTCAATTACAATATGGCATGATAAAAATCAAAATATAAACAAAGATACAGAAATAACTAAAATGTTGGGAGGTGATCAAATTAATCGTAATCAATATTATATTAAATCAATATTTGATTTGATGCTATTTCTTAGCATACAAGAGCTACCTTTCCGTGGGACTGGTTCAACAAATATTACGGATGCTGCAAAAGATGAAAATATAATTTATTCTTCTGGGATATTTTTAGCAATGTTCCTACACCATCCAAAAAGACCCTGAATTAAATACAATTATGAAATTTATACCCCAAATTGCCCAGTATACATCACCACAGATTCAAAACGAAGTAATATCCATTATGGCAGATATGGTGCTTGAACATATTTCAGACAAATATAATAAAAGCGAGATGCCTTTTTTTTGTCTTAAGGCTGATGAGACAAAAGATGCTTCAGGTTGTGAAAACCTGAGCATAATAATTCGCTATATTTTTTCTGGAGAAATCCAAAAAAATTTAATAGGAATCATTAATTTAGAGTGTCTTTCTGCTGAAAGCATTATAGATTGCATTTTAAAGCAACTTCATGATCTAAATATTAATTCAGCTAATATAATAAGCTAGGCATATGATGGTGCAAACGTTATGTCTGGCCGAAATGGAGGAGTGCAAACACTTCTTCAAAAAAAAATTAATAAAAATGTTCCTTTTATACATTGCTACAACCACAAGTTGCATCTTGTGGTTCAAAATTGGTATAATAATATTGTTATTATATCTAATTTTTTTAATTTATCAAATGCATTGTATAATTTTTTCAGGCGTTTTAACGTATCCTGTAAATATACAAGCCACACCCTTAAGAGACTTTTAGACCAGAGGTGGACTGGTAATTTGGAAACATCTCGCATTATTTATGAGAATTTTGAGGCTATTGGTGAAGTATTATTTTACTTTTCTAATAGAACTTTTAATTCCGAGGTTTCAATTCATGATTCAGGCGAAGCCTCTGGTCTTTTATCTCAATGTATTAATATAAATTACATTATATTAGCCATCATAATTTATGAGATATTAATTACAATAGATCCACTAAATAAATATCTACAATCAGTAGGTACTAATCTAGTGGATGCTAAAAAATTGTATTGATTCTACTATCAATATAATAAAATATAAAAGAAGTGATAATTCTTTTGCTTTGATTATGATTAAGGCTGAAAAACTTTTATCAAAATTTAATCTTACTCCCCAAAAATCATCACGAGTACGTAAAACGCCTAAAAATTTCCAAGATTTTTTAGTTGATAGCAAACTAGAATTCGATTGTGAAAAAGACTCCAATTGGAGTTCTTTAAAAAGGATAAATTATGATAATTATAGATAACTTTGTGGATTGTTTTTTAGACCGATTTACAGAAGATGATTTTAATCTTTTTTCATCTTTTAATACATTGTTCCCCCTTGATCCTGATTATTTTTTATCAGATGAAAATGGCCCCATTAAAATCCCTCTTAAACTGTAAATATGGAAACAGGTCTAAAAAACGATTCATAAAGTTATCTATAATTATCATAATATATCTTTTTTACAGAACTCCAATTGGAGTCTTTTTCACAAACGAATTCTAGTTTGCTATCAACTAAAAAATCTTGGAAATTTTTAGGCGTTTTACGTACCCGTGATGATTTTTGGGGAGTAAGATTAAATTTTGATAAAAGTATTTCAGCCTTAATCATAATCAAAGCAAAAGAATTATCACTTCTTTTATATTTTATTATATTGATAGTAGAATCAATACAATTTTTTAGCATCCATTAGATTAGTACCTACTGATTGTAGATATTTATTTAGTAGATCTATTGTAATTAATATCTCATAAATTATGATGGCTAATATAATGTAATTTATATTAATACATTGAGATAAAAGACCAGAGGCTTCGCCTGAATCATGAATTGAAACCTCGGAATTAAAAGTTCTATTAGAAAAGTAAAATAATACTTCACCAATAGCCTCAAAATTCTCATAAATAATGCGAGATGTTTCCAAATTACCAGTCCACCTCTGGTCTAAAAGTCTCTTAAGGGTGTGGCCTGTATATTTACAGGATACGTTAAAACGCCTGAAAAAATTATACAATGCATTTGATAAATTAAAAAAATTAGAAATAATAACAATATTATTATACCAATTTTGAACCACAAGATGCAACTTGTGATTGTAGCAATGTATAAAAGGAACATTTTTATTAATTTTTTTTTGAAGAAGTGTTTGCACTCCTCCATTTCGGCCAGACATAACGTTTGCACCATCATATGCCTAGCTTATTATATTAGCTGAATTAATATTTAGATCATGAAGTTGCTTTAAAATGCAATCTATAATGCTTTCAGCAGAAAGACACTCTAAATTAATGATTCCTATTAAATTTTCTTGGATTTCTCCAGAAAAAATATAGCGAATTATTATGCTCAGGTTTTCACAACCTGAAGCATCTTTTGTCTCATCAGCCTTAAGACAAAAAAAGGCATCTCGCTTTTATTATATTTGTCTGAAATATGTTCAAGCACCATATCTGCCATAATGGATATTACTTCGTTTTGAATCTGTGGTGATGTATACTGGGCATTTTGGGGTATAAATTTCATAATTTTATTTAATTCAGGGTCTTTTTGGATGGTGTAGGAACATTTCTATAAATAGCCCAGAAGAATAAATTATGTTTTCATCTTTTGCAGCATCCGTAATATTTGTTGAACCAGTCCCACGGAAAGGTAGCTCTTGTATGCTAAGAAATAGCATCAAATCAAATATTGATTTAATATAATATTGATTACGATTAATTTGATCATCTCCCAACATTTTAGTTATTTCTGTACCTTTGTTTATATTTTGATTTTTATCATGCCATATTGTAATTGAATTTAAATGAGCTTTTGAGCTACTCGTGTTTTAGTAGTCCCTTCTTGGCAGCTAACGCATTTTTCCAATTTCTGAATCCCGTTTGTCCAAATTCATCACTTGGATTACGCAAGTATTTCCTACATGGAAAACAAAAGGCAGCGTTAGCTTCTACACTATACTCCAACCAGTCTCGGCCTCTATACCATGATTTTTGAAATGATCTTTGCCTTCCATGGATATCTTTTTTCGCGTAATTGTTTAATTTGATTTGATTTATTCTGGCCAAAATCACCTGGAATTTGAATTGAACCATTAAAGGACTTTTTTGACACTAAAAATATTATAATTAATAATTTGTAATGAGGGAAAGGGTCATAAATAATAATGGCCATCAGGATGGGCGAAGGAAGGGCATGCTGAAAATGAACAAACACAAAATTTGTCTTGTATTTAAGATACAAGTATTTGCTATACTGTAGTGCATAACCCTGATGAAGATTATCAGTAAAGTTGATCAGTAAAATTATAGATATTCAGTATTAAAAACTAGAGAAAGGTCATTAACATTATATCTTTAAAGATTAACAAAAAAATAAAAATTTTTATATTTATAAATCAATTACTAGTTGCCTCTTGACAATTAGAGACTGAGTTGCTAGATGTTCGTCTTTATTTGTTTTAAAATCAAAATGTAATAATGAAACACCATTATCTCTTACTCCTATTGATATTGTCAAAAATATATAAATAGAAAAATTTGGGTTAAATTTTAAACTATTTACCATCTTCCTCCTCCTGAGTGTAGTGAGGATCATTTTATAGATTATTAGCTTCATTCATATCTTGAAATATGAGTGAATATATTTATTTTAATAATTAAAATTATTATACAAAAATGATAATATTAATAATAAATGTCTGTCTCTTATCTTATATAAAATAAATATATATGAAATAATAATATATAGGTATTACACTATATCAATATCATATAAGTCATGAAATAATAATATAAATTTATACTAACTATGAGAAGAATCAGTTTCTGAAATTTCTGATGTAGTATTACTTGTAGTTTGTAGAGGTGATGTTGCTTGACATTTGTTTAACTTAACTAAATAAGAGTTAATAACTGATTGTTTCTTCATAATTTTAAAATAAACGCTGTAAAATAAAATAACTGGTTATATATTATGATATAAATGTGATACCTATAGAGAATGTTATACACAACAAAAAAAAATAAAAAAAATGAATGAATGATAATTTAATATTGGGTAAAAATAATAATAAAACAGGATAGAAAAAAATTTACAAACTAAACGTGTTTGTAGAAAAAATATTCAAAATTTATTTTAAAAATATAAAAATAATCAAATCTAAATAGACATGAAGTTTTTTTATAAAAATAGAAAGGAACACCCAAAGTATTATTTTTTTAAAAAATAATACCAATTTTATTATTTATACTTTAAATAAAAGAATTATTTTTAATATGGTTTCTGAATTATGGAAATAATTTGATAAAGATAAAGAGGATTTTGCAAAATTAGTTATCTGCGGAATTGTAATTTCACGGGGAGGAATAATAAAAAATTCATTTAATACAACAAATATTCGGAAACATTTAAAGCGATTCCATCAAACGGAATTCGAAGAGCTAATACAAAAAGAACGAGAAATATTAGAAAAAACAAATCAAATTTTTTAAAAAAGGAGTCCTGAAAGTCAGCCAACAATATCGGTCATTCTTAATAAAACTAATATTTATAAATATTCTGATCCTTTGCCTGAAAATCTAGAGGCTCTTATATCTATTTTAAAAAATCTAATATATTATAATTTTATATGTTAAATATTACAATTTTATAAACCAACATAAAATTATAAATTATGTTGTATCCACAACCAGAGGGCGAAAACGCTTTTATTATGTATCACGTAATTATTATATTTATTTTATCTTATTATAATATATTTTTTAAATTATTGTTGAAATAAAAAAATAAAATTAAATGCATAATTCTTTTGCATAAAAAATATTGATTTCTTAATTACATTTGGTTCAAAGAGGGGTGGTGAAAAATCAATATAAATATCGGATCGGTTTTGAACCAATATCGGATCAGATCGGTGAAAAATATGTGGATCGGCGTCCTAAAATTATTGCAATTTTTTTCTCAAAATCTTTCAATCATATAGAAAGGGGAATCCCATCTAGTTTGTTCTTGACTTATATATAGTGTTGCGTAATCGGCTAAAAACTACGCCTAAGCCTAAAAATCGGCTAAGCCTAATTAGGTAAGCCTAAAAATCGGCTAAGCCTATATAAATCTGCTAAAATAAAATTAGTCAAAATTCTGCATCGATGCTTAGTATTAATTATTATTTATTTATTTTAGTAAAATAATTTATTTTATTTATATTTAATGTAAATATTTTATTATTATCAACAAATAAACATATGAATTAATATTTTTTATTTATATCATTATATTTTGAAATGAAAATAAATTTATTTATTTGATGTTATTTTAATAAAAAAAATAATATGCTGCTATATTGTAAAAATGTAATATTCTTTTTAATATAATTTATTAGTGATTTTCACAATCTTCTTTATAAATACATATTGAGGAATTATATTGTAAATTTTATTAGATAAATAAACAATCTTTTAGGTGAAATCTTTTATAATTTTATCATTTTTTTAAAATTATCTATTTTTTATTAAATGAGGTGGATTTTATGAAACTTTTTTGATGATTTTATATGATCTTTTTAAGGATAATATTTTAATGTGACAATTGTCATAATCGTTATTTTTAAAGTTTTTTGAATTTTTTTGACGACAATATGTTAAAATAAATATTAATAACATGTTTAAATAAAAATTTAGTGAAGATTACCATAGAAAATTGAAAATTGACATAATCGTTATTTTATAAGTTTTTTGAAGAAAATATGTTAAAATAAGTATTAATAAGATGTTTAAATAAAAATTAAGAGAAGATGTACCATAGAAAAGTGACAATTGTCATAATCGTTATTTTATAAGTTTTTTGAATTTTTGTTAAAATAAGTATTGATAACATGTTTAAATAAAATTTAGTGAAGATGTACCATAGAAAATTTATATTGTCATAATCGTTATTTTTAAAGTTTTTTGAATTTTTTTGACGAAAATATGTTAAAATAAGCATTAATAAGATGTTTAAATATAAATTTAGTGAAGACAATGAAAAGTGACAATTGTCATAATCGTTATTTTTAAAATTTTTTGAATTTTTTTGACGAAAATATGTTAAAATAAGTATTAATAACATGTGTAAATATAAATTTAGTGAAGATGTACCATAGAAAAGTGACAAGAATTTTTTTGACGAAAATATGTTAAAATAAGTATTAATAACATGTGTAAATATAAATTTAGTGAAGATGTACCAATGAAAAGTGACATTTGTCATAATCGTTATTTTTAAAGTTTTTTGAAGAAAATATGTTAAAATAAGTATTAAAAACATGTTTAAATAAAAATTTAGTGAAGATGTACCATAGAAAAGTGACAATTGTCATAATCGTTATTTTATAAGTTTTTTGAATTTTTTTGAAGAAAATATGTTAAAATAAGTATTAATAACATGTTTAAATAAAAATTTAGTGAAGATGTACCATAGAAAAGTGACAATTGTCATAATCGTTATTTTATAAGTTTTTAGAATTTTTTGAAGAAAATATGTTAAAATAAGAATTGATAACATGTTTAAATAAAATTAAGTGAAGATGTACCATAGAAAATTGACATTGTCATAATGGTTATTTTTAAAGTTTTTTGAATTTTCTTGACGAAAATATGTTAAAATAAGTATTAATAACATGTGTAAATATAAATTTAGTGAAGACAATGAAAAGTGACAATTGTCATAATCGTTATTTTTAAAGATTTTTGAATTTTTTTGAAGAAAATATGTTAAAATAAGTATTAATAACATGTCTAAATATAAATTTAGTGAAGATGTACCAATGAAAAGTGACAATTGTCATAATCGTTATTCTTAAAGTTTTTTGAATTTTTTTGACGAAAATATTTTAAAATAAGTATTAATAACATGCTTAAATAAAAATTTAGTGAAGATGTACTCTAGATAAGCGACAATTGTCATAATCCTTATTTTTAAAGTTTTTTTAATTTTTTTGACGAAAATATGTTAAAATAAGTAATAATAACATGTTTAAATAAAAATTTAGTGAAGATGTACCATAGAAAAGTGACAATTGTCATAATCGTTATTTTTAAAATTTCTTTGATGTAAATGGGTAAAAATATAGATTGTAAAATTAAAATTGCCTGAGTATGTGCCATAGAAAAAACATATGGTAATAATAGATTCTTCCCCAAAAACAGGAGCAAATTGGCATTTTATTACATCCGTTAATCGGGTCAGAAATTAATATGCAAAATTTATATCATAATATCTAATCCTAAGTTAGAAATTATTATTTTTTTACCAATTTTCACCAGACAATCTTGTTTAAAATTTGGGTAAACTTTTTTTTCTATTTTAAAATCAATATCGATGCAAGTTAACTATTTTCGTCAAAAAAAATCAAAAAACTTTAAAAATAACGATTATGACAATTGTCGCTTATCTAGAGTACATCTTCACTAAATTTTTATTTAAACATGTTATTAATACTTATTTTAATAAATTTTCGTCAAAAAAATTCAAAAAACTTTAAAATTAACGATTATGACAATTGTCACTTTTCATTGGTACATCTTCACTAAATTTATATTTACACATGTTATTAATACTTATTTTAACATACTTTCTTCAAAAAAATTCAAAAAACTTATAAAATAACGATTATGACAATTGTCACATTAAAATATTATCCTTAAAAAGATCATATAAAATAACATCAAAAAAGTTTCATAAAATCCACCTCATTTAATAATAAATAGATAATCCTAAAAGATTGTTTATTTATCTAATAAAATTTACAATATAATTCCTCAATAAAAGATGTATTTACAAAGTAGATTGTGAAAATCACTTATAAATTATATTAAAAAGAATATTACATTTTTACAATATAGCAGCATATTACTTTTTTTATTAAAAAAACATCAAATAAATAAATTTATTTTCATTTCAAAATATAATAATATAAATAAAAAATATTAAATCATATCATGTTTATTTGTTGATAATAATTAATATTTACATTAAATATAAATAAAATAAATTATTTTACTAAAATAAATAAATAATAATTAATGCTAAAGCATCGATGCAGTTTTGACTAATTAATTTTAGCCGATTTTTAGGCTTAGCCAATTTTTAGGTTTAACCGATTTTTAGGCTTAGCCTAATTAGGTTTAGCCGATTTTTAAGCTTAGCCTAATTAGGCAGCCGATTTTTCCACCTAAAATCTCGGCTAAGCCGTTTTTTAGTCGGCTAAAATTAGCCGATTACGCAACACTACTTATATACATATATTTTCTTAAATATTAATAAATTTAGAAAAATTTTAAAACACTATTTTATTAGACTGGATTGGAAAAAATTTAGTAATATCAGCTGATAAACGATATTTTAAAAAAAATTAAAAATGTTGTCTCTGATTATATTTCTAAACTAATATATATATACTATACATTGAAAGATATTACTTGAATAATGTGGATATATTGAATAATATTACAATTATTACCTGTGCTAATATTATTGGCATCAATTATATCATAGGTGTAGCTAGCATTTTGCTTGGGAGTCAATATTAGGTAGGGTTTTCCTCCATACACTTTGCTAGAGGCCCATTTATACGCTTTTGGAAGGGTTACATTTTTAAAAATAATTTTCCCACTTTTTTTATTAAAATGCCTTTTGGAAATTTTAAATTATAGCCATTATTTAAATGAACTTTTACTTCTTTTCTTTTAATTTGTAGCGTATAGTTACATAATATATACATCTTAGGATAAAGGGAGTGTATGGGCAAATTATTTTATTGGCTTAAAATGATATTTATTCAAATTTCTAAATGGGCTAGGATGCCCCCACCCCTTGACTGCATATGGATCACACCTACAAAAATATGAATATTCATATTTGTACTAGCTTATATTTATATTTATACAAATTAAATAATTCCTTATTCTTTAAAATATGGAATTACTATGGTATCGAATATTCAACGATTTATAAAAATGAAAATATGGATTAATAGAATTTAAAAACTAAAAATTTCCACAAGGAATATATTAAATACTTATGAATAATTTTGAATATTTATGAATAATGAAACATTATCCATAGATTTTTGAATCAAATAATTATGCTTTATGTTTAAGAAAAAAATTATTTTTATGATAAGGGTACCAAAAAAGTATTACCAATTGACTGCGATTAGAGACATGCAAATCCCGGGCCGTAAAAAATTTTGCACAAATTATCTGACTCGAAAAGTCAAGTCCAACTCAGCCCGTTTAATTTTACGAAAGGTGTACCCATAACAGATTTTTTATGAATTTTGGCCATCATTTTGAATTTCTAGGGTAGTGCCGATCCACAATTTTTTACCGAACCGGTATTACTATTTTGAACTAATGTCATAAAAATATCAATATTTTCTATTTTAAATAAATCCAACTAAGTTTCACGAATGGGTAACTGTATTTTGTTTTTTTTATTCTCCATAATCTCATTTAAAATATTTGCGATGTTAATGGGAAAATATAGTATTGTTAAACAGATCCATTTCCGATTTTTAAAAATGGCTAGATCAAGATTTTAGCCACAATATTATTATTTAAGCTTATAAATTTTGCCAATAGAAGCCCAAACCTTTCTGCCATCTGTGGGCCAAATCAATAAACTTGAGTAATTTAATTTTTTCGAAAATCTTGATTGAACTGTTTTTTAAATTGTCTAAATCAACAACATTAGCTGAATGTGATTCGTTAGATATTTTAAAATCCTTTTCTTGCCTCAAATAATATATCAAAAAATAGGTATAATTTTTTTAAACATTACATCAAATAAATTGTATTTTAGTTCCCTTCATTAATTATTATTATAAATTATTTATAATATAAAAAAATGTATATTACAATCATAAAATAACATTAAAAAAATATCAGATCGGTTTTTTATAAAATATCGGCCCTATCTGATATTTTTTGAAAATGCTAAATATCGGTGTCTATCCGATATTTAATATCGGCACAGTCCTATAACTTCTATATTTAATTTTTTGCAATGTTAATTATGGTTCTTATATCTCGCCTTATGACGATAGATTTTTCCTTACACAATTTACATTATTAATCAATTGTGTTTGATATCTATATTGTGTATGTGTAGTGTATATTTGTAATTAGATCGTATCATAAATAACTTGTTTAATTTTGTGATTTACTATATTATCTATAGATTTAATATCTATATTGTGTATGTGTAGTGTATATTTGTAATTAGATCGTATCATAAATAACTTGTTTAATTTTGTGATTTACTATATTATCTATAGATTTAATATTTTAGTTAGACAAATAAAATCAAACAAATAAACATTGTAATTTATTTTCAAATAGTTTTAATCAAAATATTAAGCTTGAAATACAAAAAAATTTAATATCCGATATGATCTATTAAAATTTTACAAAAAAAAAGAGATTTCCAAAACTCTGATTTTTCATATATAAATTGTGTGACCACAAAATTTTATATATACTAATTACCCGGCCTGACACATTATAATTTTTTTTAATTTTTGGCCCAGCCTGCAGATCAGGCTTTTGGACGACTAACTTTTGCAGATCTCTAACTACGATACACAAACATTTTTAAATACTGTTTGATACAAAGTAAACTTGTGACTTGTTTCGAGGAATTTGAATATAGGGTTGTACATTTTATTTCATTTTCATATTTGTTATTCAAGCATTATATACTTTTTTAAAGTAAGTATTGGAGTATTGGTGCATATCTTAATTATTTTATTATATTAAACAATAACATTAGGCAAAAGCAACTTAACTAATCAAAAAAGGGGTACATATTATGGTGAAATTCAGGAATGGCCTCAAACAAAAAAATGTGTATTAGGATCATACTTGCTATATAAGGCATTTCAAATTTATATATGTGAAGGGGAAACTCAAATGAAACCTCAAGACCTATAAAATTTTAGTTATTTATACAATAATATACATATTTTTAATATTTAATGCAATTTTATAATCATATTTGTATATCTTTGAGATCTATTTATATAAATTTTGACCCAAATCAAACTTTAAGATTAATATATATTTTTTAATATGATATACAAAAACTAAATACAGCTTTCTACATTACATATAAAAATATCTACAGACAATTTTAGATAATAGGAATGATAATATTTTTTTTTATAATATATAATTTTTTAATCTCATAATTACTATTTTTTATCCTGTATTGTCAAAGTATTAATAAATTTAACTATGACTTTTTTAAAATTAATATTTATTTTTTGTAAACGATGATTCAAAATTTATTTTAAATGAATTTAATGAATTTTTATAGTGTGATCAATTTCATAATAAAATTTGGAATGTGATTTTTAATTATTCGGAAAAAGTTTTTTGTGATTATAAATATCACAGTAGTTAGGGATCAAACTAAGGGTAATTTTTTTTGGTTAATAAAAAGTAGCTCCATTTCTGGGGAAAATAGCGAAATTGAAAAACTAAAGCAAAAAAATTATTTTCTTGTCAATTTTCAAATTAGAGTTTATTCTTAAAAAATAATTTTTCCCACTCCATTTTTATAAACAAAGGTTTGATTTTTCCAAATACACATTTACCCCCCCCCCCATGTCTCGGGAGGCCATTTTTATCAGACACCTGCAGCCTAGCTTGGGTACACGGTTCGGACAGTATTTTAATATTTTTAGAATTTTTTTATCTAAAAATTATTTTCTTGGATAGTTTGGCTCCTATTTTATTTTGATATATTTTGTTCTGCCCGTTTAGCCATAAAAATATTTCAAATTCACCCACTCATTGTTTAAATTTTTTTTTTAGCCCGCTCAATATTCAAAATATTTCAGCCTGGCCGCTCATGCACCCCTGTAGAATGAGCGGTCTTAATACCCGCCCATTGCAGACTTCTAATAGGGATCTATCCTCCAGCTTTTCATGTTACAGTGAACATCAGGTAATCAGTACAAAAGAATACTCTAAATGATAATTATACGGAGGTACTCCCCATATTTTTATTTTTCCCTAACTCCTTAAGATGAGTACCATCTTATAGTGATCAACTTTTTAAGAATGAATATCTTGTCACATTAACCTCGATATCGCTTAAGCGATACGTAATTCATTGTTAGACGATACCATTAGTTGTATAATTTAACATTGTTAGAACGAATGTTCAACTATTGGATGAATTATGTTTAAAATTAAACAAGTTTCTAAAGTAAGGAGTATGATTAAAGGTTAGAGGAATATGGGTCAGAATTTTTAAGAATAGGTAGATATGGGCTAAGGTTTAGATTAGGTTTTAATAAAATTTAATCCTTTTTATTAATAACTTGACAGGCCATGTGATTATAAATGGACAAATAGATATAAATAAATCAGCTGTTGTAACGCCAATTTTTTTGAACTGGACCTTAATCATAATTTAGGCTTTGCTTGAGCCATATCGCTAAAGAAGACTTAACTCTAAAATACGCCATTCATTTTCCATGAAATTCTATGGGTGCTGTTACTGAACGTTAATAAAAGGCGTTTTATAATCAGAATTGTTTGATAATCTAATTATTTTTATCTTTTTTTATGAGGATAAAATATCTGGTAGGACGAAATTTGCTAAAATTTATATAAAATATTGACAAGGAATTATAAAATTTAATATCTAATTTGCTGCCTACAACAAGAAAGTTTGTATGTCAAAATAGATGTTAAAATATAAAGAAAGGAAAAAGCGAAGTTAATGCAAGAATTCACGAAAATTAATGTTAAATGTGAATATTAAATTCTTGAAATAAAAATAATAGTAAAAAAGTTTTTTTTTTCTGTCAAGAAAGTGAAAAAAATATTTAAAATAAAGTGCCTTAAATACAGATATAAATATCTTTATGAATGCCAAAAAGATACAAAAGGATCTTATATCTAAAATACAGTAATGGGCTACCGCATAACTGATAACAAATATTAAATTTCGGCCTGACGATTTATTTTTCAAAATTTTGGACCAAGCAACTACTCTTTATAGTGTTCTAGAGCTGTATACTGTGGCATAACGGCATTGTATGGATTTTGAAACTGTTATTACAGAAAACTTCTATATCATGATCTTTTTTTCAGAAGTCTTCTATTTTATGCTAAGTTATGTTTTTACTAAATTTCATAAATTTTTATTGAATGTTTTTTAGATGAACATTTTCTCGAGGCAATTTTTTCATAAATTTTTACATGTTTTAATATTTTCTTCAGCTCATTTTTAAGCAATTTATAATTTTAACTTATTTTTTCCTCCCTTTTGTCTATTTTTTTAAATGGCATTTTGTTTTTTTTATTCTTCTACCCTTGTATCTGTTCAGCCATGAGATTTCCCAAAAAAGATTCACTTTTACCTATAATTACAATTATTCTGCCAACACGTTAAATAGTCTCCCCCAAGAAAATTTGTTTTTTTAAAAGGCGATTTGTCTAGGGCCGGCTCCTAAAATAATCAAATTCTTAAACTCCGGGCCAATTCTAAAAATAAAAAATCAGAACCAGGCTAAAAAATAGAATTTAAAATTGGAGCTTGGAAAAGAGATTTGACTTCTGCTTTTCTCTTAAAAATATAATAGGTCTCAGTTTAAAAAATTATCAAATGATAAAAAAATATATTATAAAATAAACAATGTAATTATAATGGAAAAAAATATTTACAAAATTCATTTAACAAAAATATTTTTTTGTTGTCAAATAATTTTTTTTTTAACTAAATGGAATTTCTTTTCTAAATGAACTCTTATGATTGCCTTTTTAGAAAGAATGATGGGTGACAAGGGCAAATTTTAGGTCATACATATTACATATAATATATTTTGTTATTCTCGACTTAATCATATTTCATCTTTAATTTATAAATAGTTTTATTATGTATCAAAACATTATTCTAACTCCTAAGGCCCCGTATAAGCCCTATCAACTTTTAATTAATACAATACATAACACTATAAGTATTTACAAACGTATATTTAAGGGAAGATGAATATTTATATACTTAGATGCGAAATTAAAAAATAAATATGAATTATAAATTTCTGAGACTAAAATAAACGAATAAAATTTTTAAAATAAAATATTGCATTAGACAAAATAAGTTTCATTATTCTTAATATAAAGGATGATCTCCATCAAATTCCCTTTTTTGAATATGTAAGTTTATAACAATTTATTAAATGTTATACCTTGAGTAGTGATATCGCCAAGGTGCCTTTTAAGTTTAATTTGAAACATGTTTTTAAAAATGAAACAAAAAATTGACTTTTCAGTAGCCCTATGCATTTGGCAAAGCAATTAGATATATCAGTGACCGTTAATGATCCGTATGTTAAAGTTGTGGTTGAATGAAAATGTTAATTAAAAAATGAAAGATATAAAATTCAAATTTTTTTAGATTTAAATCTGCTACTGAAAGCGTTGTAACTTTCGACATTATCCATAATTTTAATTGAGATAAAGTTATCCATAAAATTATAAGTACTTTGTCATTTTTAATTTTAATAATATTATTTTGTTTATCCCTATTCGTTCTATAATCGTTTTAAATTTCAAATTACCTTATTACTTCATTTCTTAAAGAATTTTTGTGGGTACCTTGTGAGCGATACTCGAGAAAATTTGAGTCTATGCAGTTGTTACGGGAACCAAAAATATAATTATTTTTGCGTAATACTAAAATTGGCCTGAAAATGGCTCGTTATAACCTCATAAAAATGATACCAAGATTCCGCTCTGATAAAATCATATTTTAAAGTATTTAAGATAGATATATCACGAGCAAATTGATAATCTTTAAAAAGAATTTTCTATCATTCGTTTTTGGATGGTATAAAAACATATTTACTTTTACAGTATAAATTTATTTTAAAATATTAAATGTTCAACATTTAATATTTTAAACATTTAAAACTTTAATAAATTTCCAATATGAATATAAAATATCAAGTTAAATAAAATAAAATTTTAAACGAAAGTTATTTTAAGAAAAGCATAATTGGGTTCTTAAAATGGAATAATAGTTTAATTGAAAAATGTTTATTTGTATGTTTCGCCTAAGGAATAGGAATTCCCTAGTTCAAACATTTGTTATTTAATTTTTTGAGCTAAAATTTTTTTTTAAACTAAAGGTGAGAACAAACGAACCGTTGGTAGAAGTTGTAATTTGTTAGAATAGTAATTTTCTGATATATTACAAAAATTGTAAATATTTTGTCCAAAATAATTAAAAATTATAGCTACTATATTAATTATATTGGTAAAAATAAGAGTTATAAAAGAAACCAGGTCTCGCTACAACCCCTGCCTTTGCTAAAAAATTATATTATTGTGCACATACGTAACCGGAGTTAGATATGTTAGCAAATGTTAATAAAATGTATGTTTTAAAAAAAAAAATTATCGAATGATTTTTGGGTGATAGTAACCAACCTCAAGCATATTTATTAAGTCATAAATTTTCTATTATATATTGAATTATAATATATAAATATCATAATTTTGTATATTTTATAAAATTAGATAATCAGTTATTCTAATTGCCATTAAAGAGATATATTCCTAAACGTAAAGCAAAAAAAATTCAGAGAACTTTTTTTATAAAATATTTAGTTTTATGACAAAAAATTTTGTTTTTATTTGAAAGATAAAATGATTATAGCTTTTTCCTAACAAGTCAATGAAATAGTGTTTTTCGTAATTTTTATTTATTTCCAAACAACACCATTGTTTAATATATGCAGTTGATTACGAAATAATTTATCAGAAGATTATATTTAATAAAAAGGAATTTGTCTCATATTTCTTAATTTTCCTGAAAAAATTTTAATCAAATTTGTTATTAAATTATTACTATAGAAAAATTTTAATCAAGACATTTAAAAAAATATTCACTTTGTCAACGAAAAAAAAACAACATTTTGATATTTTAAAAAATCTTAAAATGGTAAAAATATATTGCTTCTTGAATCATGGTGTATTTGGACTGAGAAGCAATAAAATTTTCGAGTTTTATTTAATGCATAAAATATGAAATATCGCGTTAAGTTATCTCTAAATATTATAACTCGAAAATTTTATTTGATTCTTATTGTAATTGTAAAAAAAAAATTGAATATAACATATTTTAAAAGAAAAGGTTGGGATATCAGCTTTTTCAACAAGAAAAGAATTTAAAATTTTTTAACGAGTCCCTTACAATCAGGGTTGCCATGTCTCCCCCCATCAGTGGGAGTCTCCCACAATTTTTTAGTTTACCCACATACATCTTACTCCCACAAAACTCCCACAATTAGAAATCTCCCACAAAAAGCTCCCACAATTTTTTAATTTCTCCCACAATTTTTTTTTTAACATTTTAATGTTTTTAATATATAAATAATAATTTTGAGAGACAGTATTTGATTATTTTTATATTAAAATAAATTTTAAATAGTTATTTAAAAAATATGTCTAGTTCTTTTATTTTATTTTTCCGCTCTAAAATATATTTTTTATAAAATTATCCACTCGACATTTTCAAAATTATCATGTAGTTCAACATTAACAGAGCTATCTGTCATCACACTGTGGGTCGAATCTTTTCCCTTAATATTTAACGACTCCAAAATAAGTGCTAACTTTACTTGAGGTAGGACAAAAATGAGCAAGGTTATCACAAATGTGTCAGGACCTTCCAAGAGGTCAATTCTAGACGATTTGAAAGAAGGACATCCATATGCTATTTTAACAGACGCATCAAATAAGAAAAATATTAAAACATTTCCCCTGATCCTTTGCTATTTCAATAAGAATAAGGGCATTTCTATAAAACTATTGAAATTTTTTTCATCCGATAGTGAAAAATCCAACGATATAGCTAACCACATAATGGTAAATTTAGCTGATTCAGGGTTATCAATAAGTTGCATGTCAGCTTTCTGCGCTGATAATGCCTCTGTTAATTTTGGCAAAAATCAAAGTGTATTTACCGAATTGAGGCAGCACAATAATGAATTAATACCAATTGGCTGTATATGCCATATACTGCATAATTCTTGCAAGAAGGCAATGAATGTACTATCTGTAGATGTCGAAGTAATTGTGATGAAATGTTTTAACGAATTTATTTCATCAGCTAAAAGAGTCACTGAATTAAAAGAATTGGTGGTCTGATTTGGAATGGTGTGAGTTGTTGCGATATGTACATAGGTGGTTATCATTAATACCTGCCATCGAGAGAATTTTAAAATTTTACGAACCCTTAAAGAAATACTTCTTAAATAAAGATTTTAAAAGCTGTCCTAGAAAAATTTTTTCGAGGATGAAATGTCAGAAGCATATTTGGGATTAGTTTCACATGTAGGAAATCTACTTCATGTAGTTAATATTCAGTTGCAATCAGAAGATTCTTTATTGATAAAGATTCACAAAATCATGCTACAGCTCTGTTCATCTCTACAGTTAAAAATAGATAATAAATTTTATGGCGCTATTGCTAAAAATATCATATTAAAATGTTCAAATATTACTATAATTAACGTATTTTTAAATGAAGCAAATATTTTTATTAAGACAATTTTGGAATATTTACAATCAAGATTTGATTTTAATAACTCTATTTACAAGTGTATAAATATTATGACTTTGGAACAGAAACCATCATTTGATGGTTTTTGTAATTTAATAAATATATTAAAATTACCGATAGACATTGAAGCCTTGTTTGAAGAGATTGTAATTTTTTCCATTTTTTATGATTCGCCAGAATACTTAAAATTAGATGGTCTAAAAGCAGAGGAGAAATGGGTGGAATTTTTTCGTAATAACGATAAATCCCCATGCTTGGAAAAAATTTGCGAGTATGTTTTCTCCTTACCTCATTCTAATGCCTCATCGGAGGCATTTTTAGCCTGATGAGGACTACCTGGAGAAAGGAGAGAAATCGAATTGCTTTAACAACATTAGAGGCCGAGTTAATGGTTAAACAAAATTATAAAATGTCATGCCAGGAGTTTTATAAATATCTTAATAACGACGGTAAACGTTTAGTTCCATTATTTAAATCTCAAATAAAATATAATTAACTATAACTATTTGACTTTCTGTATTTTATAAAATCTTATTTATACATTTGCATAAAATCAAATAAATTTATTTTTTACATTGTAAAATTAATATTTTGAATATTTTAGCAAATCATAAAAATAAAGAAGCATTACAATCTCCTCAAACATGACATCATATTAAATCTTATTAATAATTATCCGATAATAGTAATAATATTCTTACTTTGGTATTTCTGCAGCATAATTTAGTGAACCTTTATTAAATTATATTCTTCTGATTGCAACTGCATATTAACAGCATATAGTAGATTTCCTATATGTAAAATTCCTAAATATACTTGTGACATTTATTTTTGAAAATTTTTTTCAAAATATTATGACAGCTTTTATAATCTATTTATTTTTTAATGGTTT
The DNA here is from genome assembly GCF_954871325.1 of Gordionus sp. m RMFG-2023. Taxonomy (NCBI): domain Eukaryota; kingdom Metazoa; phylum Nematomorpha; class Gordioida; order Chordodea; family Parachordodidae; genus Gordionus; species Gordionus sp. m RMFG-2023. The sequence continues at coordinate 16,903,067 of NC_088777.1, forward strand.
GTAAAATTTTAAAATTCTACGATGGCGCGTATTAGGAGGAACCTGTCAACCAACATTATGCTGACTCAATTCTGTAAATACACTCTGGGTTTTGCCAAATTCACTGAGGAATTATCAGATCAGAAAGCTGCCATGCAATTCATTGGTAATGTTAAATCTGCCATATTTACCATTATATATGGTTAGCTATGTCTTTGGATATTTCATATCTGGAGAAAATTTTTTTAATAGTTTTATTGAAATGACATTAATTTTGTTGAAATAGGGGAGGATCAAGGGAAATGTTTTAATATCTCCTTATTAGATGCATCTGTTAGAATTGCATATGTTTGCACATCTTTCAAAACGTCAAGAATTGACCTTCTGGATTTATATCCTAAAACATTGATGATAGCCTTGCTCATTTGTGTTCTACAAAGTATACTTTTCATTTATATTAGTCGTTAAATATTATGGGGAAAGATTCTACGAACATTGTGATGTTAAGTAGCTCTCTGAATGTTGTACTGCATGATAGGTATTTACCATTTCCGCAACTGTAGTTGCATCTGTATTATTTCTTATTTTTGAAGAATATTTTTGTTTTGCAATAGATGTTGATAGACTGCCCTGTACTGATTTATGCTTTGAAGATTTTTGATGCCTCAAAATATCATATTCCCTTCCCCCATTGTATTAACTAAATACTGTAGAACAACTTCCCCGCATTGATTATAATTATTTTTTACATTGTAAATTTAAAATTGTTTGTTTTTTTATAAAATCTTATTTATACATTAGCATAAAATATATTTTTTTTACATTGTAAAATTACAATTTTTTTATAAAATTTTATCTTGTTTACATTCTTTTGTATTTAAAAAAGATCGTTGGTTATTATTTTTAAACAAAATTAATATATTATAATAAATCAATATGTTATTTTAATAATAAAGATAGTATTTAAGAAATTTTGTGTCGTACTATAATTACCTATTTTGAAAAATAGTTGCGTATTTTATTTTGGAAAATAGTTACCTATTTTATTTTGAAAAAGAGTTGGATATTTTATTTTGAAAAATAGTTGGCTATTTTATTTTGAAAAATAGTTGGCTATTTTATTTTGAAAAGCTATTTTATTTTAAATAGTTGGCTATTTTATTTTGAAAAATAGTTGGCTATTTTATTTTGAAAAATAGTTGGCTATTTTATTTTGAAAAATAATTACCTATTTTATTTTGGAAAATAGATTCGATTTTATATTTATAAAAAATAATAAGCGGATAACTAAGTCAATTCTCCTTCGGCCCGCAAAAAATTTTTTTTTAGCAATTTTCATATTTCTCCCACAATTTTTATATTACTCCCACAAAATACCGAATTTCTCCCACAATTTGAGAATTTTGACCTGGCAACCCTGCTTACAATCAGCCACGAACATGTTCTCTATTTTAAAGGGATGATTAATTTTTGAGAATAAAATAAAATACACTTAATCTTTCATGGCCTGACGCCACTTGATATTTTTTTAAAAATGTTTTTTCTTTTTATAAATATACATTTGTATCAAACTTTTTTTTTAACTTAAACTTATATATGACATATTTTATTATATTCTTTATATTATAATGTTAATATTTGAATAATAATATTTTAACATATTTGTATATGAATTTTAATAAAAGATTGAATTTTTTTTTTAAAAAAATGTATCAAATGCCTTAGCTATGAGAGACAGATATCTCAGTGTTTCTTGTTTTCCCATTACTTACAGGTTGTTATTATTTTACATGGAAAATAATAAATTTTTTAATGGTATTAATTTAAAAATAAATTGTAAATAAAATAAATCTAAACATCAGATCTGGTTTGCAAAGCGGAAAAATATTGGATGGGTGAAAAATTTAGGGATCGGCATTCTTGACAAAAAAAATATGTATATTGAAGATTTGCCGGAGGAATTTTGACACTCACCCATTTCTCTGCTTATGTTGCAAAATTTGGAAATGGAACTTCCATTCCATCTATCACAAACAATATTAATGAATAATATGAACTTATGGAATATTATAATTGAAATAATAGTTATTTATTATATTCTATATTAATCAATTGGAATATTTATAAACATACCATAATATTATAAGTTTGGCATGGATCATAAGTTGTCAAATGGATGTAACAATTCAATTTTCCTCAGGTGCTCCTGTCAGGGCTTGTTTTACTCTATTGCCCTCGCCAAATAAACACGGAAGACCTCAAACATCAAATTCTCCATACTCTTTGCATATTGATTCAGAATACTATCTATCTAACAAGAGAATAAGTAATTTTTTATTTTATATTATAAATAATGTTCATGTTTCATTTAGCGATAACTTCTTATATATTCTTCTCTTGTAAACATTATTAAAATATTGCATACAGATATTACCGTACTACATTCGGATCCAAGTTATTCGGTTTATAGAGGTATTTTAATACAAGCTAGACGTGTTGATGAAAATGGCACAATACCAATCATGAATGAATATTTGCTACGAGATTCCCCAGAAGAGAAAAACGCTCATAATAAAATCATACAATCTATAGTCGGAATGTGGCACATAGTCGAAACTTCATCTAAAATCTTATCTTGTAAGAGGTATTATAACGAACAAATGTCCAATAGATACAATTCCTCCCCTCGAATGAAAGATTTTAACGACACTTTAACCCATACAACAGGTGAAGACATACAAGTAAATACTGCTTATCAGTGGTCGCTTCCTCGTGAAGAAATTGATCCTCAAATGAAAATTCGTTTCATGTAACCTTTTAATTACATGGAAATATGATATACTATTTAACTTGTGCAAAATTGTTATAGTTATTGTAAATAACTTAGTTATGGTCTTAGTCGCTTTTATATTTTTGGTATTAAAGCAGTTGAGTGGCGTCGCTAGAGAGCAGATAAGTGCTTAGTCCCAGAATGTCTAGCCAAATCTTAAAAACAAATGGAGCCTGTATAACATCTTATAGTTTTTAATAAACTAGAACTGAACCTTTTTTTTAAAGAAATTAAAGGGGTGAAATCGGGTCTTTATAAACCGGTTAAAATAAGTTTATATAGGTTTTGATTTTATAAATATATAATGTAATTAAAAAATTATATTTTTAATTGTTGTTATCCTATCTCTTTGCCATATATACTAGGCCTCATTTTTTAATTTTATTTTAACTCTTTCTTATGTATTATGTTTTTTTTAAATTATTAGTATAATATGTAATATATTTTATTAACAATAATTTATAATTTTAAAAATTTAGAATGTATGAATTGTTTAAAAAAAAGCATATAAGGTGATTTCTATTCAATTTCTTCTCTCTTAAATTTACGATTTAAATAAAAAATATTTAATATTTAATACAACATTTAATTTCTTCTATAAAATCATGGGAGATTAAGCTAAAAAATCACACATTCTGTGCATATTTATATCTTGATCCCCGATATCAAATATTAAAGAAAATAATAGAACTAAAAAATATCTTATAAAAACGTAGTCTGTAAGGCACTTGATGATGAATGTATAATGATATACATTTCACGTCCTTTCACATAGTTCAACTCAAAATAATTATCCCGACCCTTAGGACGATTTTGAAATTTTTTTTAATGAAAGGAAATAAAAGCAAAATATCTCACACAATACAAAATAAGAGAGATTAATAGGTAATTTTTTCAACAGCGTCGAAACTGAACTCTATGTATTAACAAAATGTCTCAGTCACGAAGATTTGGGTCGAAGGAGCATTTTCACGATTTAAATATATTTTAACACCACAGAAAACAAGACTGGATAAATATATATTAGATGATATTTTAATTAGAAGTTGTAAATAATTATTTTTTATACAAATAAAATTGACATTCAAAATTCTGGGTTATCATTAAATTATTTTTATTCTTTCCTCTACATTTAAAATAAATAATATTAAAATTATTTATAGAGCTATATATGTATGGGTACCTTGTATAAAAAAAATAATAATCTAAACCTTTATGAAGCTTCTAAAGTTTTTTGAACCTAACCTGAACCTTTATAAAATTGATTTTCTTAACCTGAATCGAACCTATATATCAAAAGATTCGACTCTCTGCTTTGAACACTTAAATCTTATATAGGCTACGCCTTTAAGCAAAATAAAATAAACAACCCTTCAGCTGTACAAATAATTAGAACTAGCGACGTCTTTGTATAGTCATAAGAAGTATCGCAGACTTTGTAGCTTATTTGGTTCTTTAAATTTTATTTTGGGCTCGTAAATTGGTATTAAATAATAAATTAAAATTTGAAATAAAATATAAATTATGATTTTTTAAAAAAACTAAAAAAAATTATTATAGCGCAACGATTTTATTTGAAATGACAGAATTTTGGAGTGAGATCATCTCAGACGAATTATCATTTGGTGAATGATTCAAGGGAAAGTCAATATTAAAATAATCATATTTATAAACATAACTTTTAAAAATTGTTTTTTTTTGTATTTCATGGTGTTCTCATGTTAACTAATTTCTTTTTTTTATATCAATTTATACTCTTTTATTTTTTAAATAAAATTTTCAGGTTTTAGGAATTTAGAAACAAAACTAATAAATCAAAATTTTCATTCATCATTATTATAGGGTACAAGGTCAGTGTTATCTTTGGATTTAAATTCTTTACTATACTTTATTTTTATATTAATATATATAAGCCTATTTAGGTAATTAATTTGAAAAAAATCTTGTCCTGGAACTCTCTTTATAAAGCATAAAGTATTATGAAATAACGAAAAACTAACTAAAACCAAAGCCAATTTTTCTTAAAATTTTTTAATCAAATAAAGGGATATTTAATTAAATTTATAAGAACTGGAATTTAATTTTTTTTTGTATCAGCACGATATAAGATCCAACCGGTTTTATTAAAATGCTTGGTTCTTACCAAATCCCAAAACCGTTTCATATATATTTTTTACCTAAAATGCAGATAATTTATTTAGAGAAAATACTTAACAAATGCGTAGCTAATGTCCCCTTCCCCTCCTCGTAGCAAAAATTTGGAAAAATATATAAGATTTTTGAAATGTGAATTTTAAAGCATTCTATTACAAATAAGTTATATATATTCTATTATAAATTTAAGCAAGAGGTTAAAATTGATTTAGATATTTATTCCCTGAGTATTAACATATTATCCCACAAAAATTTAAAGTATATTTTTTTACAATTTTTTTAAACCTTAATCATTTGGGTACAAGATAACTTTATGAACCAAAAAATTTTTTAATCTTTAATATTAACTATGATTGGGCAACATTTCTAAAGTGTTTGTGATGTCCAGAGAGACAGAATTTGCTTAATAGAATTATTTCTGTTTTATGGCCTCTACTAGATATTTTATCTGATGTAGATAAATTATTATATTCAATATGATAGCCAATTTTTTTTCATTGGAATGTTTCAAAAAATTATTTAATTACACCACAATTTTATGCAGCATCATTCGAAAAACGATATGGTTTTGGTTAAAGCTACGAGAATCACGAATGTTATAATATTACAACTTAAAAAATTAAGAAATAATATTGAAGATTTCAAGAGATATTTATGCGCTTGTTGAGATGAAAACGAAATTATTTTGAGGCAAGCCTAGACTTCACCTAGAAAAGCAAATGGTTCCAATATTAACGTGGACCCATTTGAGGATTACTATAAAATAACCATTGGTATTCTACGTTTGAATACATTTTTGTCTCAAATCAACGAACGAATTATTTATTAAATGGCTGTATCCATTTTACAAATACTATTACCTATAAATCCTTCTGGTGATATATTAAATCTTGATATTGAAAAAATTAAATATTTTGCTAAATTTTACTCATAGGAAATAAATATATCTGAAGACCTATTAATATCATAATTTAAATCTTGGTATAAAAGATTTTAGTAGATAATCCTCCAAATTTGCAGATGGAGAATCTCGCAATTTTTTAGTTTACACGCAGACATCTCACTCCCGCAATTGGAAATCTACCGCAATTTTTAAACTTCTTCCGCACAATTTTTTATAGCATTTTAACGTTTTTAAAATGTAAATAATAATTTTGAGAAACAGTAATTGATTATTTTTATTTTGAAAAATATTACCTATTTTGAAATTATAAAACGTTAACGACTTTGTTAATATCTATATAAACATATTTCAACCGCAATATAGCAAATTTCTCCCGCAATTTGAAAATTTTGACCTGGCAACCCTGGTCATATCTCATAATGTATTTTTATATTTTTTTAAATCTGATTATTTAAAAAAAACTTTTTGAATTATATGAATTGAGACATATTAGTCAGAAATTTTGAGGGGAGAAATTTGTTTATAAAAATTTATAACTAAAAAATAATAAATAAACATATTGTTACTAAAATAAAAGAAATATATATTTTATTTATTTTTTTTTAATTATAATAATAATAATGCATTTATTTTGAGATATGGCCCAACGCGAAAATTCCAAAATACACTATATTAAATTTTAAATATCTCAGAAAGTAATTAAACTAAAAACATCATTTAAATTATGTTAAATATTTCTAAAATAGCCCTTTAATATGATATAAAATTTATTTTATTGAAACTAAACCTATTGCCAAAAACCGCAATTGGCTATAAAATAAAAATTGCTTTTTTTTATTTTCAAATTGTACAAATTCCTAGAATGGGCTAACAGTTATTACACTTTAAATATAAGTAATATAGCTTAAATTCTATACTCTACCAAATATATAGTAATTTATTTTTAAAAAAAGTGGGCAATATACTTGAATAATAGCTTTAAAACTAAAATCCGATTATTTTGCGTTTTTATTTACCAGCAAGAATATAAAAATATATCAATTTAAGTGTAATGATATCATATTTAAAAATTTCTATCAGGGCTGAAACTCTTTAAAAAATATTAGACCTAGCCCAAACCGAAATTATATAAAAAATAGACCTGGGCCAGGCAGTGTACAGAACCCTAATAGGAATACAATTTTTCTTGCTGATTAGCAGAGTTGTTAAAAGATACTTTGAAAATGGTTCCAGTTACATAGTCTAAAAATGGATTTAAATAAAGATACATCTAGTGATGCAAAATATCCTCATTTAAGCTGATTCTTAATAATGGTTAACTAAATATTTTCGCCAGAAAAATATTACCCCAAATTTCTCTCACAATTGATCACACATACCCCCAAATTTTTCCTCTTCAAAAATTCTTAGTATCTTATATGCATTAAAATTTCTTTTAAATTATCACAATTTATTCTCTTGTGATTTATTATAAGTTGTTTTGTTTATCCCATTCAAATTAGTTTTTCTGAAATTCACACTTTTAATTTAAAATAACAAATTTAAGTATTTTATTTTCCAAATTTTAACAACTTATTTCTAAATAATTTATTGTTATTATAATTATATAGCAGACATGTCAAATCCAAATAATCATAAAACTTTATTTATGTTTAGCAAGAAAACAAATAGGTTTTGTGCTGAATCAGACAGGGTAGCTGGCCTTAGCACAAAATTGGATCAAACCATTTAATTGATATTATGATTAAATCAAATACAGTTTACAAATATTTATTTATTTCTAGTTTATGCAAAAATAATAATCAAACTAAAATCGAACATTGTTTAAATTAATTATATATTATATATTCAGAATACTAGAATTATCATAAATGTACAAATATTAAATCTTGATAAAATATTTTTTAGTCAATTCAACAATGACTTATTCATAAATATCACAGTAAAAGAAATATAAAATTAATAATTTGACTTAGGAGTCATTTTCTTTTAGTAAATATTTTCTATAATTATTTTAATTTAATTATAAAATTTGACTTAAATCAAAAATCAAGATTTTTTTCATATTAGTGTATTGATGCTAATTAATATTATCTATCCATTAAACTCTTTTTGATCATTTAGTATATTATTGTATTTAATTTGTGGTTGTTGTGGGGAGAAATGAATTTATGTCAATAAATTTAATTTTTATGATTTGAGATTATTTTATAGTTTATATATCTCAAAAACCTCCAAATTTAAATTAGCTAATGATAGATTATCAAATCAAATATATTTAAATAAATATATAAAGAAATTTAACTTAGATTTTTTTAAATTTAATGCTTTCATTTATTTTATCTATGTGAATATAATAAACTACATTATTCATTTAGACCCATATAATCATAATATAAGTAAATAAGTTAGAACATTTTATAAATATACTAATGGTGCATTTAATATATAGATATTGTATTTCACATAAAAATTGCATAATTATGTAAATGGTAGCACCAATAATAACAGGATGGAAATTAAATACCATTTATTTTAAACAAATTCATTACTTTTTGTTTAAAATTAGAATTTTTCCTAGGAACATTTTTTTGCACAGTATTTTTTATAACTGGTAAGGTAGTTAATTCTGGGTTTGTATTATCATAAAAACTAAAAGGGCCATTTTGATCAGGATCATGTTCTAATAGATCTTTATCCTTTTGATTTGGTTGCATATTATATTTTTCACGTATACCTGTTCTAACTTCAGCTCTTTTAATAGTTCGTTCAAATGCAGCTTTTTCTTTTGCCCTAAAAAATTAGAATATATGAAAAAGTGTAATTTCATACTTTTTTTGTTTCTCCTGTGCGATTCTAACATCCTCATCCAACACTATTGATACTTTGTCTTTGTCTGCTGGTTTTTTCTCTAATTCATCTTTCCCCTCAAACTTTTCACATATTGAATTAAATCCTTGATTAATTTGCTTCACAACAGGATTTTGCCCTATTGCAAGTTTAATAAAACTATCCATTTAAAACATCTGTAGAACTATCTGAGGATGGTGATCGTTAGGGAGAAGATAATATTTTGACATGTTCTATAGAACATTAAAAAATATCAAAAAGGCAAATAAGCTAAAATGGCGTCTAACCCTAAAGTTTGAAGAGAGAGAATTAAAATTTAAGATATAGTAGCGGAAGCGTCCCTTAATATTTAGTTTGAATAAGATTTTTTACTAAAAATTTTGATCATCGTGGCTTCGGATGAGCTTAGCTCTTCAAAACTTATTAAAGACTTAACTGAAATTATGTATGAAGATTAGCTCGTTGCTCTATCCCTAGTTTTTATAAAAAATAATATTCGTACTCTTTAAATTATTAAGATTTCTTTGACCCAGTCCGGATTTTTTTTTAAATTTTTTCCCCGGCCCGGATTTAAAATATACTATATCTATTTTTAATTTTTGTAGATAATAATAGCGATTTGAAATGGTTTTAAAAATATATGGCCAGCCTGGCCAGGCTCGGGTTTTTAAAAAAAATTAAACTACGGGGCTTAGGGCCGGATTTGCAGTTCCCTGATATAAACAATAAAATAAAAATAATTCAACCATGCCCATCTCATATATAAAATGTCTATCCGGCGATCAGGATTGCCAGACATCATCCATTCCTGGAATATTCCTTAAATTTTTTTTTAAAATAAACTGTGCCCCAATTTACCAATTTTAGAAATTTCCTAAAATCTCCCTCATTAATGGTTTTTTTTTAAAAAAAATATATAATTTTTCACTTTAAAAAATCTTTAATTTATTCCTATAAATTTCTAAAAAAAATTAAAATCTCTTTTAATACCTTATAATTTATTCCGATTTCATAAAATTTTACTCGTTAAAATAAATACTTATTTAAATTCTAAAAATAGGTAGCAAATTTTAAGTTGTTTTGAAAATAGACCTTATTTCTCATATAAAAAAAATTATATATAAATATTTTTTATAAACGAATTTGAGTATATAATTGGAATAAAATTTAGTTTTAAAGATAAATTTTATAAATATATAATTTATTACATTTGACCATAAACCATTATTTATTTGATGGTATTTTAAATATAATTGAAACCTTTTAAAATCCCAAATATTGATCATGATTATCTATTTGAAGAAATAGGTGAATTAACAAGTTTTCCAATTCTGAAAATTAAAAAATGAAATATTTGAAAGCAGAGGAGAGGAAAAATGGGCGCAATTTTCAAATGTAAATGCATTTGTATTCAAAAATTGTCAATATATTTTCCCTCTACTTTAACTCTAATGGTTCATCTGAGCGTATTTTCAGCTTAGTGTGGAAGAATTCTCGGAGTAAGGAGAGTAAGAGACTCTTTCTCATACCATTGGATGCTAAATTAATGATTAGGCAAAACTATAATCCTCTAACAATTTTATAAATACCATAATAAAAAAGATCATTTAATACCCAAGATCAAATCACAACTCAAATATAACTATTATTATTCAACCATTGTAATATTTTTAAGGTATATATATAAAATTATCTTTTTTACACTATGTAGTTATAGTAGATGTTGAGCCTTTCAATAAGTTTCCCAGCACTGAAAATCAAATATCTAATTAAGGAGATCTAATCTATTTAGATAAGTTTATATTCTCCGTAATCAAGAAAATGTTTTCCCATTTGTACTTTTGTTTATTGTTATAGCTGCCAATATATAGTAATTTTAATAAGCTTGGGAAAACTCGAAAACATTTTAAAGTATGTTATGCTTCCACGGCCCTTCATGAACGATTAGAATTAATGTTTCATGCCAAGATTTAAATTCTGAAATTAATTATTGTTTTCAATATCAAGAGTAAATATATTTTCAGCCTGCAATGGCAATAATATTTGTAAATTTGATAGATACAAATGAGTCACAAGTCGTTCTATGAATTGGGTCAAGAAATATATTTAAAGGTAGTTTATGTTATTTTGCAACGATTGTCAATCGAAGCAACGCTAATATTGAAACTATATATTAATCTCGGTGCAAATCAAGGCTTGCAAATCTCAAAATAATATAATCATGGTTTTGCATGAACAATCATCATATATTATATAAAATTCTAGATCAATATTATCTCTTACTTTTCTAAGTTTATGTCGATCAGTGTTGGTTTAAAATATATTTCGTGCGGCAAAACTTTGCACAAAAATATTTTTAAATTTATTATTTAAATTCATTTTACTTTCTGCTATAGATAAAAAAAATTTATAAGTAATTTGCATTTTTTTGGCTAGCCACTGCTCCCTCTTCGTTGGCTACGGGCCTGAGCCACCGGGGGAAGCTTGGAAGCTTTCTCCCCTTCAAAAATTTTCCCTTTTTAGTCAATAACATTTAAGCTAATTTCCTCCCTACACCCCCCCCCCTCCCAAATGTATACACTGTATTAGTATAAACAAAAATTTGAAAGAAAAATAAGTAAAAGTTATAATTTCAAAATTTTTAAGACATTAAAAAAAAGAGTTAAACTAGAGGCCAGCAGGCCCGGCCCTAAGCTTAAAAAAATACTCGGGCCGGGCCGTATATTTTAAAACCAAATATTAGAAATCCCCATTATTAGCTATAAAAATCAAAAATAAATATATATTTTTAAAAAATCCGGGCCGGGCCTGAAAATTTTTTTTTTAAAGGCCGGGTCGTGCAAATGGTACCTCAGCAGGTCTCTGAGTTAAACCCCAAAATTATTCTTAGATAGACCTTCAATATGTGATCTTAAAGACCTCTAATAAAATTTATGGAGAAAACCCAACTTGCCACCCTTCCCTCCCCTGGACCCGTTATTTGTTTTAAAAAATCTTACTTCCAATTTTTTATTTATTTAAAGGACCTGCTTGTTTCAGAGCTATAATTCAAATAATGAATCTGAATCTGATATTAAAGTTTTCGATTAGAAAAATATTCATATATTCTCAAATTATTCAAAATTATAATTTTTTTTAATGCCAATGCCATTATATCAAAAGGCATATATTATTGTTGAAACTAGGTTATTTATTTTACGAAATAATTAATTGTGCTAAATGGGAACTTTGACATTTTATAAGTGATTTTGAATTTTTTTTGACATCAATTATTACATTTGAAATATAAAAAAATATGTTTTGAAAAATTTAATATTTTTACTTTGTTAAATGAGGAAATGTTTCTAATAAAAACGTAGTTGAAAAGGCCTTACTTTTTGCGAAATTTTCCGAGATGATCTCACTAGTATGGGGAGTTCAATAAATGTTTTGATGAACTCAAAATATTGGGCCTATAGTTTCAAAATGTGCAGGACCGGAAAAAATTACAAACCAGGGCCCTCATTTGCTGCTCATATTTCCAATTTCCTTCTAAAAAATTTATAAAACATTCCATCATTATATAAAATTACTAAATTTTGAAAATTATGACAGGGCGGAGCCGTTAAATGCTAGAATCTTTAAAAAAAATAAAAATGGGATATGGCAAAATAATAAATAAATAAAATTCTGATCTGCAAATCTCTGATAAAAATTAAATTTCCTGACTATTTGAATAATATAATTTTTAATATTTTTAAAATAAATTGGTAAAAATTTATTTTAAACAATTGGACAATTTCATTAGATACTTAATTATCTCTTTTATTTTCATGACATAAATACAATTATTTAATTTGAGATAAATCAATTTATATCGCAGCCTCATTAATAATGGAATTATGAGTATTATTTCCAATCATTCCAGACTATGGGACTTGCTTCACATATGAAATTCGCCGGTTTGCCGCAGTTCAATTTGGTCCATTGGAACCAATTTTTCACATCTAGACCCTCACAATCTTTATTGTCAGTGTTCCATAGATTAGGTACCCATGTGGGATAATTGGTAATAGTATTACAACATTTCCATTTTTTCTTATAAGGCGTAGGGGTAGACATAGGCACAGTACATGGTTTATACGCCGAAGTATTGCAACATTTTTTAATACAAGGCTTAGGATTTTGATAACATTTTTTAATACATGGTTTAGGAGTGCATTTTTTAATACATGGCTTAGGAGTGCATTTTTTAATACATGGCGTAGGAGTGCATTTTTTAATACATGGCTTAGAAGTGCATTTTTTAATACATGGCTTAGGACTTGGGCTACATTTTTTAATACAAGACTTTTGTCTACTGTAACATTTTTTAGTGCAAGGTTTATACCATGGATTTGATCTCTTGCGTCGCTTATGAGGCGTCCAGTCCCATTTCAGAGCCCAACTCCCTTCTTTCTCGCAATCCGAACCTCCAATCCAAATAAATTCAGGATTCCAGTAACATGCTTTTAATTATTAAAAATAATCAATTAATTATAAAGTATCTAAGATGTGATAATAATCAAATTAAATATTTGAATAATTTTTCAACTTATATGTTAGTAAATAACAAGAGATTCGATTTTAGTCTTTTTTTAAACCCTGTATTGCATATGGCACATATACCTACATTTTTGAAAACATTATATAAAAATATTTAGTTATATTTATCATATTATCACTATCAGATAAATTTAGGTAAAATTGTTGCCTGAGAACTAGATTATTTCATCTCCACCCTTTGTAATATTACGAGAGGCCAATCTTAAAAATTAAGTTTTTATTATTTTCAACATGATGATGTAACTTTTTATTCGCTATAATTTAACATATTCTTTAAATATTTAGAATAATTTTATGTAAAAAGAATAGTATAATTATAAAAAATTTATTTTTATATAAAAGTCATTGACAAAAAGTGAATATGGGAATCTTCTCAGACGACGATATTTTGAAATTTTATTATTCAATTTAACCCTTGGCCTTGAGTGATAAGTTGGAAAAAAAATAATACGAGTAGTATTGAAGAATGAGTGGGAGGGTAGAGCTCACCCTTATTTTAAAAATATTATGACTCATTCAAATTTCTATATATAACTTTGCTATTTTAAGTATAGATATAAAAAAAATTTCCCTGTGCAATTATTTCTTTATTTAGGTATAAATGTATTTAAATTAGCCTTAAATTATATGTACGTATAAAATTTAAAAGATTTGATAATATAAAAATTTTTTTTATGTATTATTGCTGGCTAAAAACTGAAAAGTTGCTAGCTAACAATATAAAATCTATTCTCACTAAAATTATAAATAAAAACAAGCAAAAAAATAATAATTTTTCCATCATTAAATTTTTATAGAAATATAGAAGCATATATTTTTAATGATCACGCAAGTACCAAGGTGGGATCTACGCTCAATCAAAATAAAAACGTTTATTCAAGGTATCGAACCGTTAAGTATAACGCTTGAGTTAGATTCTGGTGTTTAGTTTAAATTAAATCGGTTTAGTTCTGATTATGTTATTTTTTGAATAACGATATCGGTTCGTTACGATTTTATAGGTTTCGGAATATTTGTATTAAGCATAATATTTTTTCTAATAATCTAATAAAAAATATTTTTTAAACTTTTAAAAATAAAAACTAAACAAAATTAATGAAATAGGTTGAATTCTTTTCTTTAGGAATAAGATAACACAAAATAAATAAAAAATATTTCAAATTATGTTAATCATTTAAAGTAAATATATTTAAATAATGTTATAAACCAGTTTAAACTGGTTCTAATTGGTGATTAGATTCTTTCCTCTTGGGATTTTTTTATATTCGGTTATGGTTCAGAAAAATAAAACAAGTCGGTATTGCGATATTTTGTTTTACATCTTTATATCTAAAAGAATGAGATAAAATGCAAGAAACATAGTATAGTTATTAAATATAAGGCTACTGAAAAAAACCTCAAAAATATAGTATGCAAAATATTATCTTAGCCAGAGGTTTTTGAATTCGTAATCCAAAGTGAAGACTCGTTTAAAGTTTACCAGCCTGGCAAATGGCTACTAGTGGCTTTAAATTAATCTTAAAAGAATTTTGGAATTCATTTCAGCGCGAGAAATCGTGTGGTGCTATTGGTATACTCTTAGGGTTTCCATAGTCGTGTCTTTTACTTTTATTTTATGTAAAGCAGCTATCAGTACCAATGGCTACCATCATTACCATTGCATAAATTTAGCAAAGGAAAGCATTCGATATATATAACAATCAATACTTTAACAAATATAATTCTCAATAAATCGGGTTTTCCATTTATGCTAAACTCCAGCATTCAACAACAGGTGGTGAAGTCCAAACATACAATTATATAAATCAAGGAAGGTAGATAATTAGCTATTGACGCTTGTCGGCAATAATCCACATTTAAAAAATAAATAAAATAATATTAAAATGTAAATTGTTCAATGACTATTAAATGTTATAATTTAATATGTTTAAATTAAATATTTATAATATTTCTCATAAATACTAGCCCATAGAATTACCCCGGAAAAAAAATCATTAAGGATGAAAAAAAATAAGGACAAAAATTTCACAAAATTTTTATTATCAATAATCATCATTTTTCAAGTGGTATATGTGAGTCAGGTGTTATAGATCACTAAGAAATCAACCTCTTAGAAGAAGTTAGAGTTAAAGTTAGGTTATGGGTAGGGCCAACGGGTCGTCAGATATGGAATAGGATTAGTGTATATTTAAAAAAATGATTCAATATAATTTATTTGTCTTGTAGTTTAGAATATTGCTATAATAATTTTTTATTAAATTTCTTTATATGCTTTGTCCCTTTTCTCATTTCTGGAGAATCTATATCAGGGGAATATTTGTCGAAGGAATTATATCCATAGGTTTTTGTTGAGGGGTTGGCCAAGAATCTGGATAGATTGTGAGTAGAAAAACAGATTATTTAATATCTCTTTAATATATTATAAGTATCTCCATGCAATAAAGCGCTTCTGTAAATAAAAGTTTGACTAAAAGTTCCATTCACATAATATTTAAAAAATATCGTCATTGTGAAATTTTTAAAATATACTGCCCTCCCAATATTTTATTATTATTGAACTTTTAATTATTTAAATTTTTCACAAAATTTATAATTTAAAAAAAAAAGCCTCTTGGTGAGTATTAGATATTCAACATAAGTTTTACATGCAATACCCATTATATTACCTTCCTCTATAATTATAAACGTTAAAATATTATTTTGTATAATAGTATTATATCGTATATACAGTAAAATCTGTTTAATTTTGGCACACTGGGACCAAGATTCTTGTCTAATTTAGACAGTTGTCCAACTTATTAAGACGAATAGTAGTTAATAAGAATTTGATTGCGACTCAAAATAGTTGCCCGAATTATCAAGAGCCAAAATTTTGGAAACTATATATAAAATTCGCCTCGGTAAACAGAATTTTCCTGAGAATATATATTCAGGATTATTTAACATAATAATATATAAATGCTTAAAAATTTATAATTTGAGCACCTTAGCAATATCTAATTTCTTGTTAAATTTATAGTTATAAATAAGTCTTTAACAAGGGTTTGAGTAAGGTCGTTTGGGATGCTTTTTGAATTCGCATGGTGCTCAATAAACTGTATGATAAACAATATGAATATTACCAAATTGTTTAAGTAGTGGGTATATATTTTGCTTCAACTGTTCTAAATTGTCTTTATTTTTCAAAAGATTCCCATTCAAATTACAACATGTTTTTTTAGCATCCGCCCAAGTTTTCTTGGAATTGCATCCCAAAAAATATTTATAGCATCCACTTCCAACTTTTCTGTAACCGTCTGGGCAAGTTAAGGTTATATACGCTTATGGAAATATAATTAAGAAATCATGTAATCTTTTTAAAATGAAAAAATTATGTATGCAAGATTAATTGAAATAAATTTATATTTATTTTTTCATTTACCAGCATAATAATATTTGCTCTTTTCCCAGGGATTTGCAGGGGAAGAATATTCTGGTTGTGAATATTCATAATGATGTCCATAATCCTGATTACTTAGCTGTTGATATTCATAATCGTGACTTTCTAATTCCTGATATCCGTAATCTTGACCATAGGAGTTAACAGATTTTTTACATACCTTAATAATGACAAAAGAAAAGTATATAAATAAAAAACGCATAATATATTTTCTAATAAGAAAAATTTCATTTAAATAATATATTTTTGAATATATAGTTCATTTTTTTAAATATTTATTTAATAAAATCATAAATGTGTCAAGGAAGAGTACACATAAGTTCAAAAATGGCACAAGAATTTTTTTTAATTCTAATAACATTATCAATAAATGGCCAGTAAAATTATTAAAATTCAAATGTTAAAATTTCGATTTCAAAATACATAATTTAAAACTTATAATGATTTTTATATGGGGGAGGGGGGTGGTGCTATTTTGATCACCTTTTCATATTGATTAATGATTTAAAGACCTTCATTTAGGGACAAATTATTTAATAACTAAGTTGTTCCCGAACTAACACGATTCGAAATACTATAATTATGTTTTGATTGTGAATTGATTTCAAAGTTCATTTTATACATTATAGATTAATAACCATTTTAGAGCGTTTATTGTACAGTTAAATTTCATGATGAAAATGATGACCTCATTGACCAAAAATTTATAATATTTAAATAAAATTTTATTTTATTTTTATTAGACTTTTATTATTTCAAAAAATATATATTAAAAATTAACGTAAAACTATAAAAATGGAATATATAAAACATATAAAATATTTAAAGCATAACAAGTATGAAAACTATAAAAATAAGATTTATAAGTTTTTATCATCATAATGAATTTTTAATTCTTTTAAAGATTATTATTTTATAATTTTAAATGATCTTGAGATTGTGGATTTAATTCTTTGACTTATAAGTTTGAAAAGAAATTTGTTCCTACTTAAAGAACAGGAAGATAGAACTACTAATGGGATGAATATATTATTAACAGAAATGTGGTAATATTTTGTTCTCTCAGGAATTCCAAGTGGAGGCGTAATTCCTATGAAAGGGGCAAAAATATTTTTACAAGTAAATCTCAATACATATATTTGCTTTTGTCCCATGTAGTGTGGTAAAATTGCTTGGTTGGGTCGAATTAGCATGATTTTTGGTTGGATTTTTGTTCGAAAAAATGAACCAAAACCAATGAAACCAAATTGGTCGACTCGAGCACAGACCCGAACGCCGACCCGAGAGCACCGACCCGAGCACAGAGCATCGGCCCGATTTTTTTATTTATATTTGAATATTTTATTATTATTACAGCAATATTTATCAATAAAAAAACATGATATTATTTAATATTTTTTTTATTTATATAATATATTATACTATACTATGAAATGAAATTTATATTATATTATGAAAATGGCTTGATGTTTTTTAAAATAAAAGGTTATACTGCTAAATTGTAATATCATTTTAACAATAAATTTGTGATTTTCACGTCCAAAATTTTAAGCAAAATATAATCATAGTTTCATTTGATAAGAATTTTAAATCTTGTTTTTGTAAATAAATCATTTTTGAGAAATTCTTTTATTAATTTTAATATAAATAAATAATCTTTTAGGTGAATGAAATCTTTTATAGTTTTTTTTATAGTTTTTCTGAAATTATTTTTTAAGTATATTTAAAGAAATGGTAATTTCTAAATAATTTATTTTTAAATATTTATATGAAACTATTTTATGCTATTATAAGATCTTTTACGGATAATATTTTAATGTGATAAATGTCATAATATCGTTATTTTTTAAGGGTAAAAATAAAATTTATATTATAAAGATAATAAATTATAAATTAAATGGAGATGTTCCTTCAATAAATGATAATTATATCTGTATTTTTAAGATATTAGATTTTTTTGATGTTAATGGGCAAAATTAATTGTAAACATGTTTAATCAGTAAGATGTACCCTAGAAAATTGACAATTGTCATAATCGTTATTTATAAGGTTAATAGAATTTTTTTGACGCAAAATGGCAAAAATAAATGCAGCAAGTATGTTTAAATAAAATTTCAGGGAAGATGTACCCTTGATAAGTGACAATTGTCATAATCATTAATTTTAAAGTTTATTTATTTTCTTGTCGCAAATTGGAAATAATTAATATTGCAAATATATTTAAAACTTCAGTTAATATGTACTCTGGATAAGTGACAATTGTCATAATCGTTATTTTTAAAGTTTTTTAAATTTTTTTGACGCAAATTCAAAAATAAATGTAGCAAGCATGTTTAAATAAAATGTCAGGGAAGATGTACCCTAGATAAGTGACAATTGTCATAATCATTAATTTTAAGGTTTATTAAATTTTTTTGTCTCAAATTGGAAATAATTAATATTGCAAACATGTTTAAATAAAACTTCAGTTAATATGTACCCTGGAGTGACAATTGTCATAATCATTATTTTAAAAGTTTTTTGATTTTTTTTGACGCAAATTGGCAAAAATAAATGTAGCAAGTGTATTTAAATAAAATTTCAGGGAAGATGTGCCCTAAATAAGTGACAAGTGTCATAATCTTAAATTTTAAAATTTTTTGAGAGTACCGACCAGATCATCGACCCGAGCACCAACTTATTTTATTTTATTGTGAACTGAATGTGAATATTTTGCTCAATTATATTTTGCATGGAAGACAAATATTTCAATATTAACATAGAAATAATCATATTTATTATTTAATATTAGATTCCTTTTTAAAAAATGGTTCCTTTCATCGACCCGAGCATGGACCGGAGCACCTATTACCATATTATATTATTGTGGATATTTTGCCCAATCATATTTTTATGCATAGAGGACGAAATATTAACAGAAAAATAATCATATATTTACTGTTAATTTGCTTGGTCGAAACAGCTTATTTAAAATAAAATAAAATATTTTCAGACTCAGAGGTAAAGGAAGTTGTTAGTGTAGTGCCTACAAATCGGTATAACTGAGATAGCGTTTTAATAACTTGCAATAGGCTCAGGCCAAAAAAAATTGAATTTGCAGAGCTCCCTTGGGTAGAGTAAATATTTTTTTGTATTCACAGTTAGTATAAGTTGATGGCTGGGTCGATAATCTGGTCAGTACTCTCAAAAAATTTATAATTAAAGATTATGACCAGGGTTGCCATGTCTCCCCCCATCAGCGGGAGACTCCCACAATTTTTTAGTTTACACGCAGACATCTCTCTCCCGCAAAACTACCGCTATTGGAAATCTCCCGTAAAAATCTAAGATAATTTTTTAATTTCTCCCGCAATTTTTTTAAAAGTATTTTAACGTTTTTAATATATAAATCAGAGACCTGCAGAGGTACCATTTGCACGGCCCAGCCCGGATTTAAAAATTTAAGGCCCGGCCCGGATATTTTTTAAAAAAAAATTTCAGGCCCGGCTCGGAATTTTTTAAAATTATATTCGACCTGGTATATACAAAAATTCACCTATGAGGTATTTTATCATATTTTTCAGCGAGTATTATCGCTTATTATTTAAAAAATACATGTAAAAAGCTAATATTTTGAGAATATTATATTAAATTTATAAAAATTATAAAACTGTTATTTATAAAAATGGATATTTTGAGCATATACTATATTTTATATTGCATTTATAAAAATAAAACTAATATTCATAAAAATGGTAATAATATTTTGAGCATATACTATATTTTATATTGCATTTAAAAAAAATAAAACTAATATTTAATTTATAAAAATGGAAAATATTTGAGAATATAATATATTGTATTTAATTTGCTATTTAATTTATAAAATAAAAATAAATCGCTATTTAAAAAAATGCATGTATAATAAATAGTACTTTGAAAATATAATCTAATTGCACAATATTAATATAATTTATTTTATAATATAAATTTTTAACAAAAGAAGATAATTGTATTATATAATATTGTAAAAAAAAATAATGAAAAATGTTGGATTAAAAACTTTCATGACTCTAGGTAAATATAAAAAATGCAATAAATATTTGACAGTTTGCAAAGTAAAAAACCAGCATGATTGACGAAACCCTATACTCAAGAAAGATATTAAAAATTCACAAATTATCATGAAGAAAGAGAAGCATATCTACCTTTTCAGGTTGAAGATTACTTCTTCTTTCTTCAAGAATTCTCCTAGTAGTGGAAAAATTCCGCTCACAGCTTGCACTTGAAGCAGGAATTGCCAATACCCGTTTTGCCAATTTTGCTAAAATTGGAAATTCGCTTTGATGAGCCGCCCACCACTCTAACAAATTATCCACCTTAAATGTTTCATCTATTTTTTTATTTATGTAATTATAATATTCATCATCGGGTATTGACATATTACCAAAATTACTATCGCCCCATTTGTCATAAAACGATTCAGTTTGTTTAACAACAGTCGTAATTTGACTGGTCGATGGTATTTCATTTACTTCCTGAGCCTCTTGTAATTTAATATAATCTTTTATATAGTTTTCCGTCATCTTGCGATCTGTCCCTGACTATATATGTAATTGCTTATATTTGGGACAGAGAAAAGGAGAAATAAAATGATACTTGTGTAAAACAAATTTTTCAATTAAAAAATGCTTTATATTAAGTAAAATCAATTTATTTCTCCTTTTTCGCTTTGAAAGGTATTACAAACTTCAAGAAGTGATATTCCTTTATTTGATTGTTTTGGTAAAATATATTCTAAAAATTTAGATATGAATTATAAAAAAATATATTAATAATACTTGAATATTGGGGCTTATTTAAGATATTCTTTTATTTGATGGTTTTGGTAAAATATGTTGTAAAAATTTAGATATGAATTATAAAAAAATATATTAATACTTTGAATAAATTTGTAGGAAATTAATAATTAGATCGATCTGTGGGTGTTAGGTAGTGTTAACCATCACCCAATATTATAATAATCATAACTTTAATATAATATAATCTTATAACCATTAACTCATAATGTAAAAATTTTTATAAAAAATATTAAGGCCCGGCCCGGCTGGGTTTAACAATCTTAGACCTGGCCCGGCCCGGATATATTTAAAAAAAAATTTTTTAGGCCCGGGTATATTTAAAAAATTTAAAATACGGTCGGTCTTAGGGCCGGGCTTAGGGCCGGGCCTGCAGGTCTCTGATATAAATAATAATTTTGAGAGACATCAATTGATTATTTTTTATTTTTAAAATAAATTTTAAATATTTATTCGAAAAACATGTCTAGTGTGTATATTTCTTTCTATACTGTTTTATTTTTATCCAAGAATAAATCTTTAAAAAGTATATCTACATCGATTGCAATACAAAAATATTCTCAAAAATAGTAAATAATACAGATGCAACTACATTTGCGGAAATCGTATACATCTACCATGTAGTTCAACATTCACAGAGCTATATCATCACAATGTGGGTCGAAATTTTTTCTCATGATATTTAACCACTCCAATATTAGTGCAAACCTTACTTGTGGCAGAATAAAAATGAGCAAGGCTATCACAAGTGTTACCAGAATCCTAGAGATCAATTCTAGACGATTTGAAAAATGGGCATCCATTTGCAATTCTAACAGCTGCATCTAATAAGGGAAATATTAAAACATTACGCTATTTCAACAAGAATAAGAACATTTCAAAAAACTGTTTAAATTTTTTCTTCGGATAATGAAAATCCCAACAATGTAGCTAGCCACATAATGGTAAATATAGCTGATTCAGGGTTATCAATGATTTGAATGTCAGCTTTCTGCGCTGATAATGCCTCTGTAAATTTTGGCAAAAACCAAAGTTGCCGAATTGAGGCAGCACAATAATGAATTAATACCAATTGGCTGTATATGCCATATACTACATAATTCTTACAGGAAGGCAATGAATGTACTGTGGATGTCGAAATAATTGTGATGGAATGTTTTAACGAATTTAGTTCATCAACTAAAAGAGTTAATGAATTAAAAGAGTTGGTGAAGTGGTCTGACTTGGAATGGTGTGAGTTGTTGCGATATATACCTATTAGGTGGTTGTCATTAAACCTGCCAACGATAGAATTTTAAAATTTTACAAACCCTTAAAAAAATACTCCTTAAATAGAGATTTTAAAAGCTGTCCTAAAATTTTGAAAAATCAGAAACATATTTGGGATTCGTTTCACATGTAGGAAATCTACTTCCTGCAGTAAATATTCAGTTGCAATCAGAAAAAAATTTAAATTCTAATCCGGTTGATATAGCCGAGAAAAAAAAACAATGAAATATTCCAAATTCACAAATTATATTTTTACACCGATTGTCATCTCTTCCCTTGGACATATGCCAAGTGGAACTTTAAAGTTTTTAAAAAATTTAGGGGATAAGATAAGAGCCCTTACATCAGAACCTAAAGAATCTTATTTCTTAAAACAAAACCTCCAAATCATAATTTTAAAATATAACTACACATGTTTTTTGGGAACTTGTAGTCCCACCTCGGTTTTTATATAATATTTTATTTATTTTATTTATTTTATATTATTTTAATTTAGTATTTTAACGCTATGTATTATTTTACACAAATTATATCATAAATAAAACGTTTATTTTCTTTCAACTGGTATGCTGGTAGGTAGTATAGTGTTACATGAATATCTAAATACTAGATTGGTCCTTAAATTTAATAAAATTACTATACTGATTTTTAACATAGTCAGTCAAAGTGGGTGTTAAAATTTAAAATTGTATCCATATCCTCTTGTGGATGTTGAAAAAAAATATATTAAATTTTTCAATTTTTTCTGCAATTAATGTCTTTTGGAAACCTTGAAAATTCATACTAATCGCTGTTTTTTTTCTTTAAATTTTCTGATGGCATTTGAAGTCAGTCTAATCAAGTTTAAGAATTTTCTGCTGTGTTAATTTTTTCTTACTCATATTAATATTAATCATCTAAATTAATACCATATTTGCAATACTTCGTATAATTTTATACAAGTGTATATATATAGAGAGATACAGATACAATAAATAACTATTATCTTATATTAGTTTTGCTTGCTTTTAAAGTTTAAATCATTTTAGTGAATATATAATGAATTGATTTCATAACATTTTTATTTTTAATGGTATAATTTTTGTGTCGCACTTATGATATAATAATAAAATAATAAAGCTTTAATACTATATTTTATTAAATAATATTTTATAGTGTCTTAGTGGGGTACATAAGGGATTAAGTATGATACTTAAACTTGCTGGTGTGAATGACGCCTAGATTCGAATGAACCATAACTGAAACGGATATAATAATGTTTTAAAGGAGTAAAAAGAACCTTTAGAAATTTTTTTTTAACCGGTTTCAATCAAAATTGTTGAAATTGAATTAATTCTACGTTTATTATAGTATAATTATATCATATTTTTCATTGATTATCATTTTATTTTTAATCATAATTTAAATTTTATTATGTGATAAATTACATTTTTATTTTCAAAGATAAATTACTTTTTATCTTTTCGTCAACAAAGACAATTTCTCTTTATATATTTTTTTAAACAATAATAAAACAAATAACTAATACAAATTGATGTATAAAAAAAATGTTAATATAAAATTTTCACCGATTAAATTTAAATACAAATTGATATATAAAAAAATAAATCTATTGCCAAAATAAATAATAAAATAACATCGATCAGTATATTCAACAAAAATATAATAAATAATTTTACATTTTTCCTTGTGGTATTATTACATATATTACAGTATAAATATGATTTGTTTTAAAACATTTCCATATAATTGTAACAACTTTCTAAAAAAATTATTTAATTTTAAATCTTATTTTTTTAAATGTTATCAATCTGTATTTTTACAAAAATTACAAGTCAAACATTTTTATAAGAAAGTTGTAACATATATGGAAATGTTTTACAACAAATCATACACACACTGTACCATATCTGCATCGTTATTAATAATTATTAAATGATCATATTTGTTTAATATTCATAAGAAGTATGTATTGATTTTTTTCATTATGACTTAAATTGATCCACAATCTTTTAACTGTTTCATATAGTATAAGAGCATTCCTATTTTCTCTATTTTAGTATGCAAAATATCTAAATAACCAATTTGTAGATTTTTGATTTAGTTGCATTTGATTAATTTAAATATAATATCATCACCTACCAATGAAAAATTTCAAAATGACCGAATTTATAAGGTTATAATTTTATATATAATTTATAGAATTTTGGCATTTAGAGCATTAATATTTATAGCCTTTATTATGAAAAATAGATTTGTGTTTTCTTGAAATGCAAGTATTGTTCAAATCTGTTTTTTTATTATCTTTTAGGTGAAGGATTGTAAATTTTTAAACCAATAATATCAATATGATGTGGCTTTACAAATTTATGACCAATTCTAATTAGTTTATTAATATTATAATTTTACAATGTTTGTTTGCTTTGACCTTATATTTTTTTTGTATTTATTTCATATAGTATTAAAACCATATTACTATTTCTATATTTTTGTATGAAAAATATCTAAATAACTATTTTTTGATTTAGTTAAATTAATTTAATCTAAAAAATTATCAGTTTTTATATATTGGGACAATTATATAAACTTGCTCTTATAGGAACTCGGTTCCCACAACACAAGTTTCTGTTGAAAGGGCCTTTTCGAAATTTGTGTTATACGAACACGTTCAAATATAATATTTAAAAATGAGTTATGATTCTTATATATTTTTTTATATAATATTCATAGATACTTATAATAAAAATAAATAAATTTATTTTATAAATAAACAAGTGATCACGAAATTTTTAATAAATTATATATATATAACTAAAATCATTATACGATGATGTTGCTTCAATAATAGTTTTAAAATATTCTAACCATAATAAACCTTTATAAATCTTTACAATTAGCTGAACCGAAACTTTAATTTTTTCTTAAGAACCGTAACCGAACCATAACCATTATAATTTTTTACATACTGAACTGTAATCAAACTGAACCGTTATAAATAAATATTCGGCTCACTGATTTTGCTTAGCTTTTTAACATATCGATGATGTGTTATGTTAACATAATCTTATTTAATAAAAAAAATGAATATTATTTGGGTCGAACTCAAACTATTTCAAAAAAAATATATGTAATTATTTTTATTAATAAGGAAAAAATAGGCCGGTGTACAATAAAGAACGAATGAATATGTATAAGAACTAGTTATTTAATAAATAACTCAAATTTTTGTTATCTATTATAAAAATGATCTTTGTATAGACACCGAATTGTAACTAATAATTATAAAAGTAACCTTAACCCCTCCTTCATAACGCGGATTAAAAATATATTTGAAGAATTGTGATACCTATAACATTAATGTTTACAAAAAACAAAATCTTTATCAGATATGTTTTACAGAAACATTTACCTATCTGATATTTTCGCCAAAGGGTAAATATCAGTGTCTGTGTTATACAGATTTTAATAATTTAAATATAGTAAATGGATGTCAGATATTGTAATTATCTAATGTATAAAAATTATATTTTTCATATGATAATGGTGATAAAAATAAAATGAAGAATTATGTCTCAACACAGCCAGATACCGATTGCGATTTAGTGAATAAATGTCGTCAGTTCGAAGCCGAAAATGAGAAAAATTTTCAACTACTTCGCACTTCTCTACGTTTACTTTCCGAATATCGAATGATCGTGGAACAATCGGAGGCTAATAAATCTCAAATTTCGTCACCCCAACCCCCGACTCTTATTCCTAAAGAAGATTATCTAGCAATTTCTAAAGAACGTGATCAGGTAAAATCTTAATTTTTTTATTAATAATTTAAATATTTTTTGATTCAAGGTCACAAAATTAAGAATTAAGAAGAAAATTAAATCAAGAGGTGAAGAGATCGTTATTTGAATTTTTCCTTGTACATTAAGATTATTTTTGAATAGTGAGCAGTGGTCTGCAAATGGCCGAATTCTCAGGCCCAACCCAGCCCAGTTGGAATTTAGTTTTTGTCCGGCCTGGCCTAATTTTAATTTTTTATTAAGGTTGCCTACCTGCCTGACTTCATATTTTTTATTAAATTTGCCCGGCCTGGCACTGTTTTTTATAATATAAGGCTTACTCAAATATTTTTAGTTGAACACCAAAATAAACAACTATTTATAATGTCGGAGGTAGTTAAATTTAAAAACTATACTTTATGGATTATCACTTTAATCAGAATTCATCAATAAGTCTAATACATTATAAAAGATGTCTTATTTCTGCTAATAATCATTTAACTTTGTTTTGAATTTAAAATAAAAAAAACGTAATAATAATTTAATTTGTCATTAAAATTATAAGCCAATAAAAAATAATTATTTAATCAAAATTAGATTTTGGAATATTTTTAAAAAATTATTTAATGTATATTAAGCAGGCCCGGAATCTACTTTTTGTCTGGCCTGGCCCATTTATATTTTTGCCCAGCCCTGCCTGTTTTTTATTTGGGCTATTGCAGACCTCTGGGGCAAAGGATTAAGGATATGATCAATTATCTCTTATATATTCATTTACTATATAATATGGGGAAAATAATACATGCTTCAATGTACTATAGTGCTTATAAAATCCATCTGAAATTAATTTTCGCATAACATATTCTCACCACCATTATTTGATATGTTAGCTTTTAAATATAAAAAAAACGCTTAGATCAAACATACATTAAATTAGCGATATTACATTATAATTAATAATTAAATACTTATTGGTAAGGTCAGACAAAATTTATAGCTAGATACTTATTTTCTTTAAGCGATGTGTCAAGCATAAAAATGACTTCTTTTATCATTGTTATTGGCTAGGCACTAAGAAAAGAAATAGGGTGCAAAAATATGCCTGATCATTTTTTTTATAAATAATGTTAAATTTATTATTTTGGTTTAAATTTTAGATTCAATATTTTATTTTATTCATATAAAGTTGCTTGAAGATGTTAAAGGAGTTGAAGTTGCATTTTCAGATTTGCATAGGAGATACGAAAAATTAAAAGTTAACCTAGAAAATTACAAATCGGTATATTTCATTATAATATTATTTATAATGTTAAATGATATATATGTGAATAAATTATTTATTTAAGTCTGTGATCTAAGATATTTAATTTATATCTAACCTTAGCTCTAGCCATATAACAAACTTGTTTCATATTAGTGCCACTGCTAATTGTCGCTAAAACGAAAAAGAAATTATAAATTTCTTGAAATAGGTCTTAGCATGGCTTGGTCCTGATTTTTTAAAAAAATTTCAAGCTCGGCCCAGATTTTTTTAAATATATTATCTTTAATTTTTATAGCTAATAATGGATATTTAAAATTTACGGCCGTGGACCCAGCCCGGGCCCTAAGATCTCTGATATATATATTAATTTTATTGTTCTTTGCTATATATTTTAATTAATTTTTGTAAAAATAATATATAATTGTCTCTACTTAAAGTTAAGGTCTCTAAGATTATATTATTTAAAATACAAGCGTTTATAAAAAGGTCCAAGTTTTTGTCCGTCATGGTTTTATTTAATCTATGAATATAAGGTAAGCCTCTAAATATGATAACCTCTTGACCCCTTTGAATCGGTCATTCCCTGTCATCATACAAAAGATCTTTATCAAAATTTATATATATTATCTACTTCTTTGACAAAAATTAAACTAACCTTGAGTGCTCGACTATTAGAGGCTTCACTTTTATACTTTATTTTTTAATATAACTATTAATAAAATAATAAAAGAATGAAGAAATCCTTTTAAGATCTATTAACGACAATGAACGTGAATTACAAGAAAGTACAAAGGTTCAAATCGAGTTTAAACATCAAACAGACGCAATTTTAAAACAGTAAGATACATTATATAATAACTAACGTAATTTTAATTATTTAGAAAAATAAAATTATTATATATGAGGACTCAAGTGAATTTAATATATTATTATCATAGAAATATATAAACGACATACACAGCTCGTTATTTTATTCATATAACCATGTTCAAAAAAAATGAAGCCATAATTTATAATATATTTTTAAAATGACGTCGATAGATCTATAATTTTAGATTTTTTAACATAATATTTTATTATAAACATTATTGTTAATGCGTGCCATGTCGCTCTATTCGGGATTCATCTGGAAATTATTTTTTAGTCCAGCTCAGATTTTTATTTCATTTTTTTTATCCCGGCTTCAAATTTTTAAAATTTTGTTTATTTGAATAGCAAATTATTTGCAAAGCAGAGTTTTAAAAAAGATTTTGTCCATTTTTTTGCCCTAAATTTTGAAGAAAAATATCTTTGAAAATCATAAAATTGTTTTTTATTGAACGATTTTTAAATTTTGATTAGAATTTGATCGAAAATAAAACTCTGTTTCAAAGGAAAATTGAAAATATTTGCAGTAAATGAATTTCAAATTAATTGCTCTATTATATGAATTTTAAAAATTTTCCATTGTCTTTAAAATATATTTGGAAACTATGGTATAAATGCATGTAATTTAGTGTTTTTAAATATTTCATAGCAATTAAAATATTGCATAAATATGTGATGTATTACTATAATGAGAATATATAAAAACATTAGAATAATTAATTTGCTAAAATAAAATATATTTTAGTGTTTTTGTCATTTTTACAATTAAGGTGTATTTTAAATTCATACCATATTTTTGGTCGGATCTGCAGATCTTTAGTAACTTAATGATATATATATATATAAATTGATGAGTGCCTAATCGACTAAATTTAGTCGATTAACAGACGACTAACTAATAGTTTTAGTCGAAAATTCGACTAAAAACTTTAGCAACTAAATTAGTCTATTAGTCGACTAAAACGACTAATATAGTTGACTAAAGCGACTAATTTAGTCGACTAAAACGACTAATATAGTCCACTAAAACGACTAATATAGTCCACTAAAACGACTAATATAGTCCACTAAAACGACTAATATAGTCCATAAAACGACTAATTTAGTCGACTAAAAGAACTAATTAAGTCGACTAAAAGAACTAATTAAGTCGACTAAATTAAGTCATAATCGTTATTTTTGAACCTTTTAAATTTTTTAGGTAAAAATATATGTTGTAAAGATGTAAAAATAAAATTTCAGTGAAGATGTACCATCATAGAAAAATATTAATTATCAAAATCGTTATTTTTGAAAAGTAAATAGGTAAAAATATATATATTGTAAATGTGTTTTCAGTGAACATGTACCATAGAAGAGTGATAATTGCCATAATCGTTATTTTTTAACTTTTTTAAATTTTTTTTAAAGTAAATAGGTAAAAATCTATATTGTAAAGATGTTAAAATAAAATTTAAGTGAAGATGTACGATATAAAAGTGATAATTGTCATAATCGTTATTTGTGAACTTTTTTGAATTTTTTTAAAACAAATAGGTAAAAATATATATTGTAAAGATGTTAAAATAAAATTTCAGTGAAGATGTACCATAGAAGAGTGACAATTGTCATAATCGTTATTTTTTAACTTTTTTAAAATTTTTTTAAAGTAATTAGGTAAAAATATATATTGTAAAGATGTTAAAATAAAATTTCAGTGAAGATGTACCATAGAAAAGTGACAATTGTCATAATCGTTATTTTTTAACTTTTTTAAATTTTTTTAAAGTAAATAGGTAAAAATATATATTTTGTAAAGATGTTAAAATGAAATTTCAGTGAAGATGTACCATTCTCCGAATACTACGGTGGCCCCTTGGCCGATTACATAATCCATCAAAGAGGAAAAAACAAAAAGGATGATTCAGAATTAAAATCTAAAATTATACAGCTACTAGAACATAATAATGGATTGACGATAAAAAATATAGTGGAAAATTTACCACGTCATCTCAAAATGAGTGATTCGGGAATATCAAGATGCCTTAAATCAATAGGATGGAGCAGGAAAAGGGTTGGAAAAGAACTCGATAGACGGAATTCCCCAGATGTTATAAATATTCGTAAAGAATATTGCCTAAATATGATGAACGTGCTATTTCAAAATATATTCTATTTAGATGAAACAGGCTTCAATTCCCACGTCATTTCCCACTATGGAAGGGCACCTCTGGGTAAGAGGCCATCTGTCAAACTCCCTCCTTCAAAGAAGAAAAACGTATCGGTTTTATGCACCATAGGAATTAATGGTTTCAAAAAATACATGATTATAGACGGGGCATTTACATCAATAAAATTCAAAACTTACCTGGATGAATTATCATACATTTTACCGTTGAATTTGCTAATAATAATGGATAATGCGCCCATTTACCGAGCTCATATAATAACAGAAAACTATCAAAATATAGTATATCTCCCACCCTATTCCCCTCAATTAAATCCCATTGAGAATTTTTTAGGCGTTTTGAAAAATCAGTATCGTTCTATATATCCAAACCCAATAACAGAATTCATATAATTGAGGCAATTACTTGCCTATTACTTAATTTCACTAATTTCAATTTCACAGCCTTCTATTCACATACGATACGATATATCGAAGAGGGAATCCGATCTATTCCTTTGAACAATTAATTTAATAAATTATTACACTAGATTATTATATAATATAGATATATTTTTTCGTTATATTATGTGCAATACAAATAGAAAAATAATATTTTTTGATCTTTTATTATGTAAATAAAATATATATTAAATAATGATTTCACAAGTCATTTTCGAAACTTTAATATTAGAAAGGTAAATTTGATAGAAAATAAAATAAACAATGAAGAAATAAGTTAAAAATGATCATATGAAAAAAGTGTTTATAAAAAGTTTCGGGATAATATTATATTTTATTTATTTTGTTATTTTTTTTATAATTTTTATTTTTTTTATAATTTTTATTTTTTAATATTAATTTAATTGATTATATTTTTAATAAAAAATTTTCTCCAAGATAAAAAAAAATAAATAACTTAAAATATTTTTATTCTTATAATTATCATTTAGCTGGCACCAAAGGGGAGGGGAATAATTTTATTTTTATGTATATAAAATTCATTGTTTTTTAAATAATATTTTTTTTACCAATGCGGGGGGGGGGGGTGGAGGGGGTATTTTTATTTTAATTAAGATATTAATTTTTAGAATATACTGATGGAATAAAAAGACTAATTTTAAGAATAGTATTGTAATTGTAAAATTTTAAATCAGAGACCTGTAGAGGTACCATTTGCAAGGTCCTGCCGGGAATTTTTTTAAAAAAATTGGATTTGGACTAGGTGGGGCCGAATATTTTTTAATAAAATTAGGGTTTGGTCGGGTGGGCCTTAGAAATTTTTTTATATAAATTTATCAATTTTATGATTAATTTATATTTTATTTCTAGAAACTAGATACCATATAAAAAATATCGTTTAATTATAGAAATTATATAAATCAATTCTGTATTTAAATTAATTCGAGCCGGGCCGGTAAATTTTTTTAAAAAAATTTCGTTCCGTCCAGGGTAAACTTTTTTAAAAATATTTCGGGCCGGGCCGGGCCTGAAAATTAGGCCCGATCAGATCACTAATTCAAAGCTATTATTTGAATATTTTGTTATACAATATTATAACCTTCTGCAAAATCTATACAATATATATTTTTACTTATTTACTTTAAAAAAATTCAAAAAAGTTAAAAAATAACGATTATGACAATTGTCACTTTTCTATGGTAAATCTTCACTTGAAATTTTATTTTTACATCTTTATACAATATATATTTTTACCTATTTGCTTTGAAAAAATTTAAAAAAGTTCAAAAATAACGATTATGACAATTGTAACTTTTCTATGGTACATCTTCACTGAAATTTTATTTTAACATCTTTACAATATATATTTTTACCTATTTACTTTAAAAAAATTCAAAAAAGTTAAAAAATAACGATTATGACAATTATCACTCTTCTATGGTACATCTTCACTGAAATTTTATTTTAACACATTTACAATATATTTATTTTTACCTATTTGATTTGAAAAAATTCAAAAAAGTTCAAAAATAACGATTATGACAATTGTCACTTTTCTATGGTAAATCTTCACATAAATTTTAACTTAATATGTTTACAATATATATTTTTACCTATATGCTGACTAAATAAATCAACTTAGTCGACTAAATTAGTTGTTTTAGTCGACTATATTAGTCTTTTTAGTCGACTATTAAATTAGTCGTTTAGTCGACTATATTAGTCTTTTTAGTCGAATATATTAGTCGTTTTAGTCGACTATATTAGTCGTTTTAGTCGACTATATTAGTCGTTTTACTCGACTCTATTAGTCGTTTTAGTCGATTTCCACGAAAGAACTCGACTAATTAACAACACTACCTATAACCATTTTTAAAAGTGCAAAATATTTAAAATTTGGCTTCACTTTTTTTGTGGTTTTTTATTTGATAATAAAGAAAATAATTTATATTCTTTTAATAAAATATATTAAAGTTTTATTTTTCTATGTGCTAAATTCTATATAATTTCTTAAAATTTTTTAAAATCCTGTAGAGCTAACGTATCTCAGGTAAAATATAATAAACTAGAAATGAAGACAACGAGATTGGAGCGAGAGTTGATTCAAAAAGTAAAAAAAAATGCTATTAAATTTAATTATATATATTTGGATATTTATTAGGGCCACTATTGATCCTTAAATTTTTCACCTATCTCATCCGATATTTTCCAATTATTCATCCAAAACCGATCTGATATTTAAATTTCTTTTTATTTACCACCCATCTTTGAACCAATTTCATTAAAAATAAAATCATTCTTACGCAAAAAAATAACTAACTATATACTATAGGCAAAACAAATTTAAATTTTCCGTTTCTCATGGCCAAGGCAATATTTTATGCATTATCACGAATTATTACGTGTATATATTTTTGTAAATTTCGCAAAAGTTAATTATCTCATTTAAAATTTGGGCAATGTTTATGTGCTACATTTGAATCATTAAATATTTTTTTGCTGTTACTAATAATATAGCAAAAAAAATAATATCACATTACTCTTTCTCTTAACCAATTTTTTAAAATAACCAATAAAAATATCAGATTGGTTTTTTGGGAAATATCGACCGGATTCCATTATTTTATGAAACAATATATATTGGGATCTAAAATATTGTCATAGCCCTATTTATTGTATACATCGAGATTTATATTGTAAATTTTTTATACATATCTAAATGATAGTGCAGGGGCTCTCGCGGGATTTTTTCTTAGGGAGGGCAAAAAATATTTTGATAAAATATGGTAAAATTTAAAAGAATTACACAATTTATTAGGTTTTTATTACCAAAAATAATTATACATATTATAAGGTCAATCGATAGAAATATAATCATTTATATATAAAACAAACTTTGTATAAAACTTCCAAATTATGCATTATTGTTATCCTAAAAATAAATTCTAATTATTTAAACGAAAATTAAAATCCAATTGCAATCAAGGCACTTCTGCGCCTCACTAGGTCAATGACGATATTACCCATAAATGAATAATATTTTATGCCTAAGATAAATATGTTATAAAATCAAATAAACTCAAAACTTTAGCAAAATCCCATGAGTTAATAAAATATATTATATTATTTAGATATTCTTTTGACATCAAAAAATGCAGAGGTTAATATTATGGTGGGGCGTCTAATGTTATTGTAAAGATTTTTAGTTTACAGAGACATCAAAAAATGCAGAGGTTATGTTAAAATGGAGCCTCTAACGTTATTGTAAAGATTTCTAGTTTACAGACGCATCTTCGTATTGAAGAATCTAGAAAAATCTGTACATAGTGTAGGTCATATATTAAAACTTGTGGTACAAGATCATTTAATACTAATGCAAAATTTGGCGATTTTATAGTATTAATGAAAGATTTATTATCTTTTGCTCGAGTTCTCCTAAACATATGGAGATATTTCATTTCATCCAAGATGAAAATGATAGTTCTTTAAGGCAATTATGCCCTACATGCTGGCGACTAATAATATCGCGAAAATGAATTGAAAGTAATTTTGAAATAATCATAAAACTTTTATTAGAAATTATAAACACATAGAACAGTGTAAAAAATTTATTAAACCAAATGAAGCTTTTCGAAAATTCTTTATTTCTTAAAATGATAACAATATTTGAGAGAGTAGAAGTTTAACGCTGGAATTCAAAGTTCTTCATTACATTTACAAAATATAAAATAGAAACCTGATCACAATTTAGATGCAATACGACAAGATGATAGTTTAGATAAGTTCTGGAGAAATTTTAATTTAATGGCAAAGAATTAAATTTAGAGGAAGGCTTGAATTTATCATACCATCATTTCATGTCATGTACTGAATATTATAGACAAAAATATTGTATCACCAAACAATAGATTATTTAATCAATATGGAGAAATTTGCGATTCAAAAATTTTATGGAAATCGTGTTTTAGTATTCTATGGATAGATTTTGAAATGGTTCGTCTAATTCTTCATAGAAATATGTTTTTGGATGTACTCAAAGTTGGGAAATATACACTAAACTCTTTATAAAATGTCAGCTATATTAAAAGAACAAAGAAAGAAGTTATTTCTATATTTATCACATAATGTAAAATTTATTAAAATGCTATTAACAATTCTTGTTAAGTTAAATTAATATTAAAATTTTGGTAAACTTAACGCGAAATTTATTTATTCATGAAAAAAAAATCTATTGTATCATAAATAATGCATATATTATTAAATAAACACTAGTTGTATGATAATAGACAACTCAAATATTTGTTTATGTAAAATTATAGGGTTGGCAAGTTAGTCAATTGGCCGGTCAGATACAGTCAATTGACCAGAGTAGTATGATCTAGTCAAATACTCTAAAATATCTGAAGAAGAAAATATGAAAAAAAAGAAAAACGATATAAATATATATGATCTATTTATTGGGTCCCCAATATCAGGTGGAGCATCTTACAAATAGTGAATTTAATGAAATATGTGATATAATATAAGAAATAGGCGTTTTACAAGGTGGAGGTGATAAAATATTTCAAGTGATATCATAAATTTCAGAATTAAAATCGGCATGTTTTATAGAAAATTATGTGGAAGCCAGTAACTTCATAGGAAACAATCAGATTCCGGTCTCAAGTTAATGGAATGGGCTTTGCTGACCATGTCCATTAATAGAAGTGCCATTTTACTAACAATTTCTATTTCTTCAGATTGGTCGATTTGGGTTAATATTCTTATTAAACAGGAATCGATTGAAGATTGAACACTGATTAAAAAAAATTAAAGAAAATGATAATATTGAATATGAATCAGAACAAAACTTTGCCACGGAGAGCGAAACATTAGTTATTAAATGACAATGAATTTAAAAAATATTATAAAGTTAATATTGTCTTAAAAAACATATATTTCATTTTGACCGCTGAAAATTATAGCTTTAAAAAATTGGATTTCTTATATTTAAAAAAACAGGTTTTAAATACAACCTTGCATGTCTTAATTCTTGATAAAGTCAGGAGATTATAGATACAATGTATATATTATCTATTTAAATTTAAATAAAGAATGAAGAAAATGCTCAACTCCATGTGATGTGTGACGAATTAATTGCCAAAATGGAACAAAATTGAATTTATATTTATATGTATTATTAAAGATATCTTACTTTTGATCGAGAATCCTACAGTTGTATATTTTTTATAAATACTTTTGATTGATCATTAGAATGTATTAATATTAGAAATTTATTATACAAATAAAAATTTCTCTAATATTGATTATGTTGATTAAAATCTAAAAGTAATAAACAAGCGTATTTCTGATAAATAAGGTATAAAGTGGGTGTTGACCACAATATAATTTAAAAGTAACATTTATATTTATTGCAAAATATAAATAACTATTGATGAAAAATAAATAACTTGAACGATTTAAAAAGCATTAATACCACTTTGTTATTCTTGATATGATTTGATTATTGTTTGAGCTATATTTTTATTATTAAAAATAGTTGTTAGCATTTAATAATAGAAAATAAAATTAAAATTTATAATTTTTTTTACAATAAGAGGTGGATATATCAAAGGTTTTATCCCTATTATAGGATAATATTTTATAATGAATAATAAACCTTTCATAACACAACCATAGCCTGCACACTACTAGGACTAAAATAGTTTTTAAATGATCTTACATAACTCAAAATCTCCAGTTTTGTTATAGTAGCGCGTTTTTCAGTAGTTTTAGTTTTAGCGCGCTTCATATTTTAACAAATAGCGATAGCGGTATCTCACTACTAATTTAGTACTTTCAATTTTATTTAATAAATTCACATAAAAATTATTATATTTATAATTTTATAATTAATTGTAAAATCTTAATCTTTTAATTTAATTTTGAATTTATATTAAAAAATAATATGTATTATAAATCTAGTTTTCAAAATAATTAAAAGTTTAAAATGACAATAGAGATTGTTATTGAAGATAATTTTGATACAAATCGCCCACAAAGTAATTTCCCTGGGAAATGATGATAATATGGAATTTACTTTCCTAAATTCGCAAAATATTTTAATCTGAATAAAAAAATTAACACTATATAAATTTCGTTGTAAGATGTGCCAAAAGGTTTTATCATCAAACAAAACTAGTAGCTTCAACCATATGGTAATATATCAAACAAATTTAATATCAATGTGTAGCCAATCCTTAATCTTTAAAATAAAATTAGCTATATCTATAGTAGTTTTTGAGCTAAATGAGTTTATGTGAGTTTATTTTCTGGCCTAGTTCAAACATGGTATGTTTCAACTGGCCATAACAACATTTTATCATCAGACTCATCTATTTAATGATAATATTTTATAATTATTATCTGAATATTAAACAGCTGCTATTGTTCTTCCTAGGTTTAAGTTGAATTGGCTATATATTAATTTAACTCAATCCAAAGGACAACTTGACAGGCTAATGGTAACGTTAAATAATACTATACCAAACCAGGTTACCCTAGCCAGATCAAAAACGCCACCTACTATAGGTGATTTTTTTTAAACAAATACTAAAATCCTCTAGACGCATTTTTTAAATGTAAAAATACTCAAATGAATATTTTTGATAATTTTTCTTATATAAAAAATATGCATATTAAATTTAATACTACATTGCCCTCAAGTGCTAGTGTTGAAGTTAAACGATTATTTGATTATTAGTACAGCAAAGCTTATACTTTTTGATTGTCGCTCTAGACTTGGAGATGAGAGTATAGAAATGTTATTATTAATGAAATGCAATAAAAATAAATAATTTATATATTTGGAATTGTAGTCATATTTTTTATTTGTTGAAATATAAATACGTTAAAATATTTTTAAAAAAAATTGAAAATATCGTAAAAGATAGCTTTAGATACTTTTTTCTAACATAGCGCGCTACATTTTTGTAGCGATAGTTTACTACTTTTTTTAGCGACCGACGAAAAATAGCGGTAGCAATTGCGCGCTATTACCGGAAATGTATTACCATGTTTGGAATACCTATAATTTCAGACAATTTTGCTATAAACATTTGTTAATATAATTTATATTAATATTTACATATTTTTATATAAATTATCTACAATTCATAAGATAGGTATTCTAAACATGCTGGAATATATTTTCGGTAAAATCGTATTTTTAAATTTATAAAGACGCGCTTAAAAATTGATTTAAATTGAAAAAATAACACATTGCCGATAACATATATATAACTATTTTATTTGTGATAGTTAAATTTATTTAGATTACCAACAATTATATTTTGTCTAGATTTTGGAATGCTCTAATATTTTTCTTTGACAGTTAAATTTATAATATCAAAAAAAATTAAATTGCAGAAATATGTAAAAGCACTCTAAATCAAACTATATTTTATTTCATTGAAATTAACCGATAAACTCCAATATATCTTTTTTTTCTTCCAAGTTTTCCATCAAAGCCTCCATCAATTGAAAGTATACAAATAAGGTATCCTTAGGCCATACCGTTTTTTGCGGAACTCTTGATAATACGTCTAGATTTTTGCGTACGTAACCATCCCATTCTATATTTTATAAAATCGATTTTTTACAAATATCGAAATTTAAATCTGACGCACTTTTTCCTTCTTGCAAAGTTTTTGACACTGCGGCATTACTTGATACTTTATGCAATTCATTAGTTTGATCTAGACTTATTTAAATTTATAAATATTCAAAAAATTTCAGTTTAACTAAATTTTTTTTTTACCCATCTAGAGGTTTACTGGTGGCTTCTATAACTGTATTTTCTGATATCCCCTTTTTGTTGTCAAGATTATCCTTGAATTCGGGACTTGATTAAATGTATTTCATTAAAATATTAAATTATAATATGCCAATTTATAAATCAATGGCATCACTGGAGATAGGAAAATGCGTAAGGGAAACGGGACATAGTCGGGATGTAAATGTAAAAATGGTGAATATCTCAATAGATAAGTGACTTGCCTCTCTAATATATAATTTATTTTTTATAGTTAATTCTATTTTTTTAAATATTATTTCAATTTGTCAAGCTAAAAAACAGTGTATAATATAGGGCTAGTTACTATTATATTGGTAGTGAATTATACCTTTTGATTGGTTTAACAATATTTTCCCTATATTGTATTTTATTGATTTTAATTATTATCCATACAACTTGATCATATTATATGAAAACCAGGACTTCAAACCGAACCGCGAAATCTGAACTAACCGTTATAATTTTGTGAACCTTAACCAAACCGTTATAAAGAAAATATAGACCACCAAAAGACGGTTCACTTTTGAATGAAATTAAAATTAATTTTGCAAGTAAGCTACTAAACGTTCTAGACAAAGGTATCGAAAGCATTTAAGTAACGTTTTTACCTTGATAAAAATATTAAATATAATATTTATTTTTTATGAATATGAAATTTAAAATATACAATAAAATAGTTTGTTATTAATATTAACTATTTATCATTCATTATTTTATTCCAAAAGTTGTGAGCCATTTCTTTCCTTCATTCAATATGTAATGGTTTGAAAAACTATTATTTATAATATCTACAAAAATATAAAAAAAAAATAATTTAATTTTAAGGGTAACATAATTGGTTCCTAAAAAGGAACAATAGTTAAATTTGTATATTCTGTCTGAGGAATAGGAATTATCTTGGTTTAGATGTCTGCCATTTGATTTTGTGAGCTAAAAACTAAAAGTTAATGGAGCGAACTGTCCGTTGGTAGATTTAGCTATTGGTGATAATATGCTTTGCTTTTGTATTTTTTTATTCTTTGCCTAAGTAAACAGATTGCTATTAATTTTAGTCTAGTTCTTTCCATCTTTCATTTCACTATATATAGATGACTTTTTTATCTTTTTATTTAACATTATATTTTATAAAAATATGTTATGAAGAAAAGAAATAAAAGTATTTTAAACTTTTGTATTTTATTAACTTTTTTTAATTATACCATATAAGTAGAAAATGTTATGAAAACCCAGCCTGGTGCAAATTTTTTATCTAATTGCCTGTCCCAAATTTTTTTTGTACGACTTCTCCGTCCGTTATAATTTTTTCCCGGCCCATTTAATTTATTTTAAAATTTTCTCTGCCCGCTTACCGGACTTTGCAGATCTCGAATCCTAAATAAATAATTGATATAAATATATTTTCTTAGATACAAAAATATTGCTAATACAAATGCTAGACTTATATAATAAATGTAGATAAGTGATCTAGATTATCTAACCCTTTTAAAAGTAATAATTTCATCGATATATTTTCCGGTAAATAAGACATAAATAAATATTTTTAACATTATCCATAAAGTTGGTATGAAAGCCAAGAAAATATTAGTATGTCAGCCCTAATGTTGGGCCTAAAGGAGTACGTAAGACGGCCACACCCAGGATCATATAAAAAGTTATATTTTAATATTAAGGTATTATTTCAATAAAGACTAAGAGAAACACTTATATTTTATTAATATAAATGGTTCTATGTTCCTTGGTTTGACTTGCCCCATCTCACGACAAAAGAAGATATTTTATAAAATCTTGTTATAAGATTTGCAAATTTGATGTAATACAGTTTGAGCTTTAATTCTATATAGCATTTATTGTACTTAAGATAACTATTAAAAATTTTATGAAATGCTAAAATCTATTTATTTACTTTAATAGGACAAAAAAAATATTTTTAGTACAAAATTATGAGTTACTTAAGAAAAAATTTTTGTAGAAAGGTGTATATTAACTTGCCGTCATTCATAGGATTAAATTTTAAACTTAATTGATTTTATAATAAATAGAAATTGAGCTTACGTGCCTCTTGACCTGATCCGATTGATGTGCTCCCAACCCTCTAAACACTACTAAAATATTTTCGATTAGAGAAATTTTTTAAAAATTATCCTCAAAACAAGTCTAAATTATTAGATCGGCTACGCAATTTAAACAAGCCTAAAAATAATTTTACTTGAGTTCATCAGTCAAATCTTGTTTCATTAATTCAATATTAAAAGATTCTTTCCTTAATTCTGCTTTTCTATTCTTTTCAACCTCTTCCATTTCTTTCTGCAATTCGGTTCTTATGGATTGGAAGTTGTTAACTATAAAATCATTATCTATAAATTGGTTAAGTATTTAAAAACCCATTATTCCTATGTATAAATTTCTAAAGATAAAAGCGCCAATTATAATCCACAAAATGAAATAGGTGCAGGCCAACACGGGATCCTTTATGATTAATACATCTTCTAAAAGATCATGCCATCCATCTAACGTAAATATTCTGAATAAAGTAGCCCCTGTATATATGATTCCGCTAGTAATGGGATTGTTTTTTTGTATAGTTTTAAAGAAAAATATTTATAAGATATACCTAAAACTGTATTGATATTTTAATCCGTTGAGAGAAGATATCGTATAATCTTCAAAATATGATAAGCCAATTATTGAAAATATAAATGCGAATATGAAAAATAATACGGACAAAAAAATTCCTGCCTAAAAAAAGTTAGTTATAAAATTTATTGCAAAATCAAGAAAATGATTTTAGTTAACCTTGAAGGATCTACTTAGGGCCAAGGTTACCAAACGTAACGCTTGCACACGAGGTATCAATTTCAATATTCGAAGTATTCTAAATGCTCTCAGTGTGTGCGCCACATTTATTAGCCTAGGGTTTTCGTCTACTAAACTTGATATTGGTACTATTATAAAGATAAATTCCGATATTATAGCCTGTTATCCAATTAAATGTTTTATTACATTTGAGTTCAAATTTTTAAAATTTACGCACTATGAAAGTTATAAATAAATCAAATAAATCCCAAGAAGTTTGCCAAAATTCTTTAAAACTGTCAATCATTTTGATCATAAAGTCGGTTAAATAAATAGGTAAACATAAGTAATTTATTATATCAAGTGATATGATTAATATATAAAATGTTTGATCCTTCCATGCGTATTTTTCCAAAGGCGTACTCATGCCTATTTTTTAAATTCGATTATTATTTCAATAATTAACATAATACTAACCGGTTTCAATCCCAATTGTGATAGAGTTTATTATGATAATCCATATAATAAATTTGTTCCACCAATCACCTAAATATAAAAAATAATTCTAGTTTAAATTCATGTAATATAATTACTATTGATATTTGGCAAAACAAACAGGCTTTTGATTATGTTTACTGAATGAATTATAATAATTTCACTGTTCCGAGTTTGAAAATATTTTTAAAACCGATCCGATAATTTAATTAAAAAGTGTTTCTTAATATTATTTTAATTTTAAGCTTTGAGATTTTATTTTAAGAATCAGAATAATTCTCTTAACTTGTCTTATAAAAAAAAGAAGTATTCTAAGGATAGTTTTTCTAATTTATTTAAAATGTTATCTAATTTAATTCTGGTCGGTAAAGATATTTATATTAGA
The DNA here is from genome assembly GCF_954871325.1 of Gordionus sp. m RMFG-2023. Taxonomy (NCBI): domain Eukaryota; kingdom Metazoa; phylum Nematomorpha; class Gordioida; order Chordodea; family Parachordodidae; genus Gordionus; species Gordionus sp. m RMFG-2023. The sequence goes on from NC_088777.1 coordinate 16,945,936, forward strand.
AGAAAGTAACTATTTTTTTCTTCATATAATATTAGTCTCAATCTTACTGCAAAAAATGTACAATCAAAATATAGGGAAAAAAATATTTGCCAATATTTATTACAAATTTTGTAAATATAAATTTTGGTTTAGAAATTTAGTTAACATGATTTTGGACCTGTTCCTTGTTCTCCTTTTTTCCTGTTTTTTAACATCCCTTCTCTTACTCATTCCTAATATTTTATAAAAAGGGGTGTGTCAAAAATAAAATATAGTTTATTACACTATTATTTTTAAAAATAATATTGACCGATCCGATTCCTATCTATCGAACAACTTAATAATTAATAGTGAAGGCCGATTCGGCATTGAATCGATATCAAAAGATCAGAATCGACTGCAGAATATTTTCAAAAGATGAAATGAATATAAGAAACTAGGGATCTGCAAGCTCGGGCCAAAGGATTCAAAATAACGAAATTTAAAAAATTCCGAACCAGGTTTTATAATATATAAAAATAAATTTTTATCTATCCCATATCTGACTACCCATTTCTAATTTTGTCCTAAAGGTTGGTTTTAGGGGAAATAATGTCAAATTGATAACTTTTTAAATAGAGGACTTTTGCAACATTAAAGGCTTGAAGATAAAAAAATCTTCGCCCCCCCCCCTCCTTCCCACCATTAAAATAAAATAAATATCTATTCTTGCAAATATTTGAAATATTAATAGGTTTCATTTTAAATTAAATAATTAATTTTATTCTCACTTCTATATATAATTACGGGGATGACTCGATAAATTAACTAAAAAAAAACAATGAATACGCAAAATTAACTTCTCATTAATAACAATGAATGCGCAAAATTAACTTCTCCCCCAAAATAGATATATAACATAACACTCACTATTTCGTATCCAGGATATCCAAAATTCGAAAGGAATTTTATTTCCGTGCTCAACCATTACAGTAAATAAACCATGTTCTTTCACGCTAACATATTTTTTGTTTTTAATTTCTAGGTTTGGTAGAGATACCAATTCCTTTTCATTTACTTGCTTTAAAGCTTAAAACATGATTTTATTTAAATTGAAAAATTCTGTAGATCAATATGCTAACTTCCGATGTCCGCAAAATTGACAATTTTTTTTGCTTCCTTTTTCTTTATTTTATCTATTAGGGAATAGGTATCAATTAGTTTTGATCTAAATATTTTGGCATTATCACATAAATCAAAGTTGCCTTCGAATTTCTCTTCGTTTTCCATTATTACAAGTTCGAGTTTTATAAGAATTATATTAGAAGGATAGCAATAAGATAGTTTATTTTCTATAATTTAATTTTAAAATCGGCGAGATTAAATAATGAAATTTAGTTAATAAGAATTATTATGTTTATATGTGCAAAATATTATTTATAGGTAAAATTTATTTTATGCTTGGTTACATTTTTTTAAAGTTTAAGATCTATCAAAAAATAATTTCAAAATCGGTATTTTATCTAAAAAGCTCAAATTTCGTTTGAGGTCTTGAATCATTACTTCAAAAAAAGCTAATTTTTTATTAAATTCTTGTAGAATCATCCCAAAATCATTTCTTTGAATTTCCTGGTCATCAAGCATTCTATTTAATTCAAAGCATAAATCATTTATGGATCCAAGTAATTTTAATTTCTGGTTGTCGGAATAGTGGTTTATTTTCTTATTGTCAACTACAGTTTGCATTTTATATTATACATTTTTAAATGATTCATAACATTTTATACATATTTAATTAATAAAAAATATAATTGATTCTAAATAGTTTTCTTTCTTATTCTTTTTTAAAATACGATTGGAAATAAATTAATGTGAAATATTAAAATGATATTTAATTATATAATCGCCGTTTTTTAGAATAAGTTGCCATACAATTTTTTGAACAAAAATACATCCATATATTTTAAAGGTGGGGTCAGGGGGGGGGGGGTATAATTATTTAAAGTGTTATCTATTACATTTTTGGATGATTTATGGATTATATATTCATATAATAGAATACTAAATATCAATAGTATATACATTGTTATTATTCTTAGAATAAAATTTATTTTGGGATAATTTACTATTATTTTTATGTAATTTAGAAGGGTTAAAAATTCTATTAGAACTCATATACATGCCAAACAATATGCTATAATAATGCATACATCGTAAATGAGAGGATTTTTAATTAAATTAATGTTCTAAAAAATATCTTTTACAGACATTTTTTTGTTATTCTTTTTAAAATATATTGAGGGGTACCATCATAATTAAGATAAGACTCGTAATTAATAATAATATTGCCGCCAAATCGGCGAATTGATTTTTTTGGAGGGGGGGGGGTAAGTATTGGTTTTTGAGTGGGGTTTGCTTCAAATGAATATCCTTTCATGTAGACGCTACATGTATTTATGATTTTTTTACATGAAATAGCTGTAAACTTAGAATTCTTTTAAGGAAACTATCTACAAATGTATTTTATATATTTAATCTTATTTTTTAACCTCAGATAACTGTAGACATTTTAATTATTTTAAGGAAACTCTACAAATGTATTTTATGTATTCCATCTTCCTTTTTTTTTATATCAGATAGCCATAAACAACAGGAACAATATGTCTAAAATAAAAGTCGTTCACCATGTTTTTTCTTAAAAACAATCACTCGCGAAGCTGTTTAATTTGAACGCTCAATATTATGTAATAACGTAATATTTTCAATTTTTGAAATTAAAATATACTTTTATATGCACAAGAACCAAATTTGGTGGTTCTCAAGACAATCTTGTCACAATCCGAGGAGACAAACTCTCCCGCTCCCACGTTTATCTGTGCCTTATATAAAAATATTTTCTTTTATTTTCTTGTCTCCTTTTGATGGTAAATTAAAAATTTATGCCATAAAGGTATGATTAAATTATTAGATAACAATTAATTCCTTTATTTAAAAACTTTATTGGCATATTCATTTGATTCCTCACCATAACCAATTTTGGTAGAATTTGCCTCCATGGGCAAGGTTGCCATGCCTCCCCCCATCAGTGGGAGTCTCCCACAATTTTTTAGTTTACCCACATACATCTCACTCCCACAAAACTCCCACAATTAGAAATCTCCCACAAAAATCTCCGACAATTTTTTAATTTCTCCCACAATTTTTTTTTTAGCATTTTAATGTTTTTAATATATAAATAATAATTTTGAGAGACAGTATTTGATTATTTTTATATTTTTAAAATAAATTTTAAATATTTATTCGAAAAATAGGTCTAGTTCTTTTATTTTATTTTTCCGCTAATTTTAAATTCTCAATCCAATCCATTCGACATTTTCAAAATTTGAAGTTAGAATAGTATGGGAAACTAGTGCTTTATTTATATTTTTATTTATATATACCATGATAGTTATCTTCTAGGTGAGATAAAGCACTAGTTTCCAATACTGATGTTGTTTTTTGTGGACAATAAAATGTTATAATTAAATATATAAAAAGAAAAATTATTTTCAATATAAATTGCTTATGTACTATTATATATTAAAAAATATATTATTAATATTAGAAGTAATATTTTTAAAAATTAGCAATGAAAGTGGAACTCATCTTAGAAAATATTATTATCCTAATCATCTTTAATCTAAGCTTAAAAAATCCTAAATATTATACATATTTTATATTTTTATTTATATATACCATGATAGTTATCTTCTAGGTGAGATTTAGATTGTTTTGAGGTTAAAGCATTAGTTTCCAATACTGATGTTGTTTTTTGGACAATAAAATGTTATAATTAAATATATAAAAGAAAAATTATTTTCAATATAAACTGCTTATGTACTATTATATATTAAAAATATATTATTAATATTAGAAGTAATATTTTTAAAAATTAGCAATGAAAGTGGAACTCATCTTAGAAAATATTATTATCTTAATCATCTTTAATCTAAGCTTAAGATATCCTAAGAGGCCGAGTTAATGGTTAAACAAAATTATAAAATTGTCATGCCAGGATTTTTATAAATATCTTAATAACGACGGTAAACGTTTAGTTCCATTATTTAAATCTCATATAAAATATAATTAACTATAACTATTTGACTTTCTATATTTTATAAAATCTTATTTATACATTTGCATAAAATCAAATAAATTTATTTTTTACATTGTAAAATTAATATTTTGAATATTTTGGCAAATCATAAAAATACAGAAGCATTACAATCTCCTCAAACATGACATCATATTAAATCTTATTAATAATTATCCGATAATAGTAATATTCTTACTTTGGTATTTCTGCAGCATAATTTAGTGAGCCTTTATTAAATTATATTCTTCTGATTGCAACTGCATATTAACAGCATATAGTAGATTTCCTATATGTAAAATTCCTAAATATACTTCTGCCATTTATTTTTGAAAATTATTTTCAAATAGGACAGCTTTTATAATCTATTTATTTTTTAAAGGTTTGTATTTTAAAATTCTACGATGGCGCGTATTAAGAGGAACCAGGGTTGCCAGGTCAAAATTTTCACAAATTGTGCGAGAAATTAGGTATTTTGTGGGAGAAATATAAAAATTGTGGGAGAGGCCTGCAAAGGACCGGGATTTAGAATTGACTTAGTTATCCACTTATTATTTTTTATAAATATAAAATCTAATCTATTTTCCAAAATAAAATAGGTAATTATTTTTCAAAATAAAATAGCTAACTTTTTTTAAAATAAAATAGCTAACTTTTTTTCAAAATAAAATACTATTTTTCAAAATAAAATAGCCAACTATTTTTCAAAATAAAATAGCCAACTATTTTTCAAAATAAAATATCCAACTCTTTTTCAAAATAAAATAGCCTAACTATTTTTCAAAATAAAATATCCAACTCTTTTTCAAAATAAAATAGTTAACTATTTTCCAAAATAAAATACCCAACTATTTTTCAAAATAGGTAATTACTGTACGACACAAAATTTCTTAGAGTACTATCTTTATTATTAAAAAAACATATTGATTTATTATAATATATTAATTTTGTTTAAAAATAATAACCAACGATCTTTTTTAAATACAAAAGAATGTAATGTAAACAAGATAAAATTTTATAAAAAATTGTAATTTTACAATGTAAAAAAATAAATGGGGGAAAGGATATTTGATATTTTGAGGTATCAAAAATCTTCAAAGCATAAATCAGTACAGGGCATTCTATCAACATCTATTTCAAAACAAAAATATTCTTCAAAAGAAATAATATAGATGCAACTACAGTTGCGGAAATGGTAAATACCTATCATGCAGTACAACATTCAGAGAGTTACTCAACATCTCAATGTTGGTAGAATCTTTCCCCATAATATTTAACGACTAATATAAATGAATAGAATACTTTGAACACAAAATGAGCAAGGCTATCAACAATGTTTTAGGATATAAATCCAGAAGGTCAATTCTTGACGATTTGAAAGATGTGCAAACATATGCAATTCTAACAGATGCATCTAATAAGGAGATATCAAAACATTTCCCTTGATCCTCCCCTATTTCAACAAAATTAATGTCATTTTAATAAAACTATTAAAAAAATTTTCTCCAGATATGAAATATCCAAAGACATAGCTAACCAACCATATATAATGGTAAATATGGCAGATTTGGCATTACCAATGAATTGCATGGTAGCTTTCTGATCTGATAATTCCTCAGTGAATTTGGCAAAAACCAGAGTGTATTTATAGAATTAAGTCAGCATAATGTTGGTTGACAGGTTCCTCCTAATACGCGCCATCGTAGAATTTTAAAATACAAACCTTTAAAAAATAGATTATAAAAGCTGTCCTATTTGAAATAATTTTCAAAAATAAATGGCAGAAGTATATTTAGGAATTTTACATATAGGAAATCTACTATATGCTGTTAATATGCAGTTGCAATCAGAAGAATATAATTTAATAAAGGCTCACTAAATTATGCTGCAGAAATACCAAAGTAAGAATATTACTATTATCGGATAATTATTAATAAGATTTAATATGATGTCATGTTTGAGGAGATTGTAATGCTTCTTTATTTTTATGATTTGCCAAAATATTCAAAATATTAATTTTACAATGTAAAAAATAAATTTATTTGATTTTATGCAAATGTATAAATAAGATTTTATAAAATTAAAATATAGAAAGTCAAATAGTTATAGTTAATTATATTTTATATGAGATTTAAATAATGGAACTAAACGTTTACCGTCGTTATTAAGATATTTATAAAAATCCTGGCATGACATTTTATAATTTTGTTTAACCATTAACTCGGCCTCTTAGGATATCTTAAGCTTAGATTAAAGATGATTAAGATAATAATATTTTCTAAGATGAGTTCCACTTTCATTGCTAATTTTTAAAAATATTACATTAATAATATATTTTTAATATATAATAGTACATAAGCAGTTTATATTGAAAATAATTTTTCTTTTTATATATTTAATTATAGCATTTTATTGTCCAAAAAACAACATCAGTATTGGAAACTAATGCTTTAACCTCAAAACAATCTAAATCTCACCTAGAAGATAACTATCATGGTATATATAAATAAAAATATAAAATATGTATAATATTTTGGATTTTTTAAGCTTAGATTAAAGATGATTAGGATAATAATATTTTCTAAGATGAGTTCCACTTTCATTGCTAAATTTTAAAAATATTATATTACTTCTAATATTAATAATATTTTTTAATATATAATAGTACATAAGCAATTTATATTGAAAATAATTTTTCTTTTTATATATTTAATTATAACATTTTATTGTCCAAAAAACAACATCAGTATTGGAAACTAGTGCTTTATCTCACCTAGAAGATAACTATCATGGTATATATAAATAAAAATATAAAAAAAGCACTAGTTTCCCATACTATTCTAACTTCAAATTTTGAAAATGTCGAATGGATTGGATTGGATGGAGAATTTAAAATTAGCGGAAAAATAAAATAAAAGAACTAGACATATTTTTCGAATAAATATTTAAAATTTATTTTAAAAATATAAAAATAATCAAATACTGTCTCCCAAAATTATTATTTATATATTAAAAACATTAAAATGCTAAAAAAAAATTGTGGGAGAGATTAAAAAATTGTGGGAGATTTCTAATTGTGGGAGTTTTGTGGGAGTGAGATGTATGTGGGTAAACTAAAAATTTGTGGGAGACTACCACTGATGGGGGGAGGCATGGCAACCCTGGGTGGGAGGAACCTGTCAACCAACATTATGCTGACTCAATTCTGTAAATACACTCTGGTTTTTGCCAAATTCACTGAGGAATTATCAGATCAGAAAGCTACCATGCAATTCATTGGTAATCCCAAATCTGCCATATTTACCATTATATATGGTTAGCTATGTCTTTGGATATTTCATATCTGGAGAAAATTTTTTTAATAGTTTTATTAAAATGACATTAATTTTGTTGAAATAGGGGAGGATCAAGGGAAATGTTTTGATATCTCCTTATTAGATGCATCTGTTAGAATTGCATATGTTTGCACATCTTTCAAATCGTCAAGAATTGACCTTCTGGATTTATATCCTAAAACATTGTTGATAGCCTTGCTCATTTTGTGTTCTACAAAGTATTCTATTCATTTATATTAGTCGTTAAATATTATGGAGAAAGATTCTACCAACATTGAGATGTTGAGTAACTCTCTGAATGTTGTACTGCATGATAGGTATTTACCATTTCCGCAACTGTAGTTGCATCTATATTATTTCTTATTTTTGAAGAGAATATTTTTGTTTTGAAATAGATGTTGATAGAATGCCCTGTACTGATTTATGCTTTGAAGATTTTTGATACCTCAAAATATCAAATTCCTTTCCCCCATTTATTTTTTTACATTGTAAAATTACAATTTTTTATAAAATTTTATCTTGTTTACATTCTTTTGTATTTAAAAAAGATCGTTGGTTATTATTTTTAAACAAAATTAATATATTATAATAAATCAATATGTTTTTTTAATAATAAAGATAGTACTCTAAGAAATTTTGTGTCGTACAGTAATTACCTATTTTGAAAAATAGATGGGTATTTTATTTTGGAAAATAGTTAACTATTTTATTTTGAAAAAGAGTTGGATATTTTATTTTGAAAAATAATTAGGCTATTTTATTTTGAAAAAGAGTTGGATATTTTATTTTGAAAAATAGTTGGCTATTTTATTTTAAAAAATAGTTGGCTATTTTATTTTGAAAAAAAGTTATTTTATTTTAAAAAAAGTTAGCTATTTTATTTTGAAAAATAATTACCTATTTTATTTTGGAAAATATAGATTAGATTTTATATTTATAAAAAAAATAAGTGGATAACTAAGTCAATTCTAAATCCCGGCCTGCAAAAAAATTTTTTTTAGCAATTTCTCCCACAATTTTTATATTTCTCCCACAATTTGAAAATTTTGACCTGGCAACCCTGTCCATGTGTCCACAATTGATTTCTCATGGCCCATGCTGTTTCCGCGTGCATGCCAGATATATCATCTATCTTCTTATTTATTACAATAAAATAATGTCTACCAGCTTTTGTTATTAATATAAATCAAAGCCATGAACAAACATTTACATAAGTTGGTTTTTACTTGCATGAGCATATCTTAGTTCAAAATACCAAGATTATATTACCTGCACATCATCAAGGTAAACATTTGGATAATAATTTCTTTTTATCCCTAACATTGTTTTACAGGATATTCTTACTTAAATATATTTTTAAATAAAATTCTTAGATACTTCTTTATTATTTTTTTAAATATTTTTATTTTACACACTACTATTATATAATATCATTCCTTATGGTTTTTTACCCTATATTTTTAATCATATTTCTATTATATCAAAGCAAATTTTTGCTATATATTTTTATTTGATTTTATATTTAATATCCAATAATATTCTTTTGTACACAATATCACTTACATAATAAAATATATATTGTAATAACCCATTTAATTTTTTGTCTTTGTTTTATATTAAAAAATAAAATTTGACATTATATTTTTTAATTATCATTTGTGATTTGGCACTTTTTGCTCATTTAATATTCAAATCATTTGTGTTTCAATTTCAATGCCATTTATGATTTACCACCGTTTATGAATAATCACCATATGTGATTCACATTTTGTCAGGCTCTCCGGCTAGTAATATATTACTTCTTTTAAATATTGACTGACAGTAGCCAGGTAAATGCTAGAATTAGATAAGTCCGGTTAATTAAATTTTTATGAAGCGAAAATTAGAGATCGAATTTTCATCTCCGGCTAAATATCAAACAGATACTTATGGGTTCTTCAGCAGTCTCATCATTTGATTTAACTAGAGAACAAAACTCTGCGTCTAATATCATGAGAACTGACTTTTTTCCCTCATTGTGGGCATAATAATTTTCCTTTCGAGAAATAAGTTTCAATTTTAGAAAATGATCAGTGCCCAATTCTTCTAATATTAACACCCTATTTTTTAAAAAATGATCACCCTATTTTTTAAAAATTAGCTCTATTTAGAAAAATCGATTTTTATACGTGGCTTTAAAAATATAAAATTAAACATTCATTTTCATGAAATGACTTTCCCTGTAGTTTTATAGATCATTTTGTTATAATAGTATTATTATTTAATATTTATTTTTTTGCGTAAAGCAACCTGGATAAATGGCGAAAGGTCAAAACCTATCTTTTATTAAAAAAAGGTATATTTTTTCCAACTAATTATTTTTTTATGCCTTCAATGTTATTTAAAGAAATTTAAAGATTCATCCCCTCCATAGGAAAGGTTTAGTTTCATGAATCAAACTGACCTTATATATTGGTATTGGTCGCATTTTTTCTCTCAAACTTATCTCTAAGTCATCAGTAACTCTTCTGTGGGGATTGAGGAATTCTTAAAACTATTTTTCTTAAAACAATATAAAAACTTGCATCTTATACATATACGACATTGCATAATTTAAGTCGATACTGTCACTCTTTATCATCTTTATTATAAGATCCACCTGTACCAGAATATCTTACCAAATAACCAAGATGCCCCAAAAGCGGAAAAAATTTGGGCAAAGATACCACTTCTGTTCTACACTTTGTGTATTTTGTTGTTTTAAAAAATTTCAACTAAAGCCACAATAACTAATCTGAAATTAGATCTTTTTTACACCTTCAAATTTGCATTCCCAATAGGTTTCTAATGATGGTTTTAATCAATGTGAAACAATTAAAATTTATATTCTTTATTTATTCAATATATTCATTAGTAGTTATTTAATATTTAAAAAAAGTTCAAAAAATATTTTTTTGTATAGTGGCTCATAAAATTTCTAAAAATATGGCAGCTCTGAGCGGACTAAACAAAATGGGGAGTAATAAATAATTTTTGGAATAATATTATATCTTTAAACTGTCTTATCTATAAAAAGAGAGCTTTATAAATAATTAATTGAATAATAATATCGGTTTTAACCCGATTTTTAATGTTTTACCGGTTCCTTAGTTTGTAATAACAAACCGCATGCAATATGGGTTAGCAGGAATCTGATAAATAATTATATTGAGATTAGAATCGAGATAGATAAATATTTTTTTAAGTATGATGTTAAAAGAAAGGTAAGTGGTGTTAGGTTATAATTATTAATTTTATTTAATATGAAACATGTAAGCTGACCTAGGCGGGCGAGCAATAAAAGATACGATTATTTCAAATATCATGCTTACGCTAAAAAAGAAAAGACTACGATAAGTAACGAATGCTATCTTTAATTTTTATAGTTTTTCTATGGAAATATATATCTAATGGTTCCAAAAAAACTTCATATGAAATCTGTTACTCATAAACGGTTCGATTTGAGTCAAATTTTTAAAATAGCCCGATTAAGATTTTAGTTAAAAGAATATTATTCAAATTTTGGTAAATGGAAGTTTATACCTTTCTGTCATCTCAGGAAAATCTCCAGGCTTGCATAATGTTATTTTGGATAAAATCTTAGGCCGTTTTAAAAAATCGACCCAAATCCCGTTTAAAAACACTAATGATATTTTAACTAGTATTGTTAAAAAGCCCGATTTTATTCGATTTTTAAAAATAGCCAGATTAAGATTTCAACCAAAATAATATTATGTAAGCGTAGAGATTTGGCAAATAGAGAACCAAACTTTTCTGATATCTATGAGCAAAATATTAAGGCTTACATAATAATATATTGGCTAATATCTTAATAAAGTTGCTTTTAAACGATCCAAATAGTCCTTTTCAACACTAATATTAACAACTCTAAAACAGGTGAGTCTCATTTTATCATATTTAGTATTATTAAAGAGTGTGTGAAACTTAATATTTTCAAAATTTGCTAATGTTTAGAAAATTAAAATCATAAATTTTACAAAAAATAATTATACAAGACCCTCAAAAGTCTTTTTTGAAAATAAACTTTATGGGTTCCAATATTTTTGGATTATAGGTAGATACACGCCCTTTTTTAAAATATTTTCTAATTACAAATTATAATATAAAATATTATAAACTTCCTAAGTATTATACAATGTAACAAAAAAATATGGGAAAGGCTCAAGTTATTTAATTATCTATTTGCAGACGGATCAGGAGTTAAATATCCATTTACGCATAAAAACATGTGTTGTGAAAATTAAAATATTTTCCGAAAAAATTCATGTAAATTTATTTTTTAAGATTTTAATTAATCTATTATAGGTATGGTGCATCCAAAATTTTCAATTATTTGTTATACAATATCATCATCTTAATAGTTATGAAGCTGATTAAAGGTAGAATAATATTTATTGCTTAGTGATAAGATATTAGATTAGATAAAATTAGGCTGTTATTTACATTTCACTTATAAATGTCTATTATCTTTATTATTAGTAAGGATAAGGTATAATGTTAAGAGTTAACCAGAATTTAGAACTGGGTTAAATTTAATGACCAGATATAGTATTTTTGTTTAATAATTTTGGAAAGTTTATTTGACAATGTTTTAATACTATTAGTGGGAGTTGGAATCAAAGCTTGGAACTCCCATAATTGGCTAATAAAATTTAAATCATGGCCAATTTAATTTTTTTAGAGGTTTTCCCATATTTATATTTAAAATATTTTTTTTATTGCCGGTTACAAACTCTAGTAATACTGTTTAAAACTTCTTTTTTATTGTTTAAATTATAATTTTATTAGTCATTTACCTTGTTTTGGAATGAAATTTAGTTGTTATTATGAGCTGTCATTATTTACCTAAATTATTAAAAACTGGCCTGGTCTATATATCCAACTCAGATTAGTAAAAGGGTATTTTAAAATTCCAACCAGGCAAATATACAAACCTGAGCAATTAACTCTTAGGAAATCATATATAATGGATAATTTAACATTAATTTTCTGCTCTTATTTCCAAAATATTTTTGAAATAATTTGCCATTTAGGCCATAAAATGACTATTAAAAAACTAGGGCTAGGCCAAAATGATTTTTAAAAAAATACTGAACTGGGCAGAGCTGAGCTTATAAGGGAATTTTTTTAAATTACATCCAGGATGAAATCTGACCTCTGAATTTACTGTATATAAAAGTAATATTTTTCATTACAATCAGGTCCATGCAACTGGGTAGCAGGTGGGGCAGATGCTCTGACTGCCAAAAATTATATTAAGAGCCACCAAATTTTGTTTCCTATGAATTAATAACAAATTTTAATTTAAAAAATATAGAAATATTACAAAAGTATGGTTAAAATTACTAAACTCAGTTATTTATTGATAGTTAGATTTCAGTATAATATACTGCATGGAAAAAAATGGTGTTGCAAATAAATGAGATCAAATTGAACTGATTCGTTGATAATTTTTTTTAAACATGGTGAACAGTGTACCTTTTGTTTTATACAAATGGAAAAAAGGGTGACTTCTATTATTCATGCATCTACATGCCATTCAAACTATCAGACAAATCAGATATGACACATTTCGGGCAAACGCATTGGAGGGCTCTTGCCATTGGTTTTAAAATAACATCAGCCTCAAAATGAGTCACCTGAAATAAGTCTTATTATTACTTGCTCACCAGGTTTTCTTTATATGGGCACCACTTCAATATGAATATGCAGGACAAATAACTAGACCCAAAATTGTAAATAAATTTGCTAGCCCTTAACAGGGTGAACATAACGTCATCAACTTTTGAATCTACAGGGATGAACCTTAGGGACAATAAACGCCTTAATTGATCCTTCATCCCTTGGCAATTGGGTCGGTCCCTTGCTTAAAACTACTAATAAATCGGCACTTCGCAGCATCAAATAATAACAACTGTTATACAGATATTTTAGTAACAAATAAAATATTAAAATACTCTTTTTTTCAGATCATAATTTTATCTAGTTATTTAGCATCACTCTGGGTAACTTTGGGGAGTCCTTCATGAAATTTCAGAGACCTGCAGAGGTCCCATTTTCACAGCTCGGCCCTGCCCGGATTTTTTTTTCAAAAAATTTTTTACGGCCCGGCCCGGGTATAAAAATTTTAGGCTCGGCCCGAATATTTTAAAAAAAAAATTTTAGGCTCGGCCCGAATATTTTAAAAAAAAAATTTTGGGCCCGGATTTTTTTAAGCCCAACTCGGAATTTTTTAAAATTATATTCGACCTGGTATATAAAAAATTCACCTATTTGGTATTTTATCATATTTTTAGGCCAGTATTATCATTTAACTCTATTCCGGTGAAAAAAATGACGGTAGTACTCAAGTGGGGTTTAATAGACCCCAATTTCAAATGTATATATCTCCAGTTATATTCATTATTTTCATTTGATATTTGGATATAAGATAGATCTAGCCTTAAACTTGATAAAAATTTAAATATTTTTATTTCTTAAGCCTAGATTAAAGATGATGAGGATAATTATAATTTGTGCCAAAAATTTAAAAAAAAATAACTTATCCATCATATAATCATGATAATTCATAATATGGATCTTTGTTCTACAATATAAAAATAAAATTACACTAATATATTCAAATATAAAAAAAATATAGAACATTGAAATATGCTAAATTTGACATGCAAAACATTTATTACATAAAATATTAATGTGTTCTAAACATAAATTTATTTTACATATTTGACAAAAATATTTTGTTTTTTATAAGGAGTATAGTTTTATGCCATATTTTGATGGTTTATTTGGCATGTATTGCCTGAATGGGCATTTACCATGAAATGCTGGAAGCATTTCATCTACGGTTGCATATTCTGATATTGTATAAGATCTGTAGCAGTTATCAACAAATTCTTGAAAAATATTTCTAATGTGAGTTGCTTTGTCTACCATTTTTCTCTCTTCTCTTGTTAATATGTCATCAAATCTTATTGTATGAATTAAAAATCTGAATCTTTTGAGTCTCAATTCCAAACCCATCAGATTTCAATAAATCTGACATATTTTGATGATTTGAAAATTCCAGCTAAATAAAGAATTCTCAATAATGCCTTGAATTCTATTACATCAACCTCTTTAGTAGAACTTTCATATTGATCAGTGTAGTTTTTACTTATAATTTTAATTTTTTCATTTGTGATAAATAATTTCTTTAATCATTTTTGGTGCTATGAACAAATCAAAACATTTTTCTGGGGTGTCAGCTTCTTTCCCATATTCTTTTACTCCTAGCATATGAAAAATTAAATTTTGTTGACGTGTTCTTACTCATTGATTTTCAATCCTTTTTCCATTGAGTCACCTTATTTTATCTAATTTTACAGAGAATTAGATATGATAAATAATTCCATATTTGCTTAAATAATATTTACGTTTATTGTCTGTTTCAACTAGCTTATCTTCTTCTTCATCTAATTCAGATTGTGTATCATGATTACTATCATAAATAAAATCTTCTTCCTCATTATCAATTACATAGTCATACTAAAATAAAAAGATATTGCATCATAAATAATTTTTTTATTTAATATCAGAATCTGCAAAAATCATAGTATATGATAAAAATAATTTGCGAAATGAGCCAGATGGTGAAAATAAGAATAAAATAACTTCACCAAAAAAAATGATTAGGTTTTCTTTTTCATATATCTCAATCAAAATAAAAGATATTTAAATTTTGTTTTAATAAATTTTATAATATAGTTATTTATAATTTTAAAAATTAAAAAAAAATTTATTAAAAAATTACAAATTTATTCTGGTGGGGTCTCACAAACCCTAATCAGTCACAAAATGCTTATATCTTAAAAACTACTCAACCGAAATATACGAAATTTGGAATATAGATTCTAAGATATATTTGATGAAGCTACTGAAGAATTCAGATCATAATTTTTAATCGTTTTTATTTAATATCATTTCTAGCATGCCTGGGGTTTCATATACCCCACCAGAGTATTGAAGGGTTTAATAAGCAATCATATTAGCTAATGTTGTTAGCCGATTTTAAAAACGGCTAACTCAATATTTTCACCAGAAAAATATTGACTAAGCCTGCAAATTTCGATACTATATGTCTAGACCTTTGTTCCTTCTATGAGCAAAATTTTCAGGCTTGCGTAATATTTCTGAATAAAAAACTGAGTTAGCCGTTTTAAAAATCGGCTCAAAACGAGCCGTTTAACAACGCTACTTACATATTTTATTTTTTTTCATTTTAAACAGATATTTAGTATATTACAAATTGATACTATAAAAAGTTTGTGTAAATAATATTTTGAGAATATACTATATAAAAAATATAAAACTGATATTTTAATTAATAAAAAATATAACATATATTATATAATAATGTATTTAATTCTTTGCGTATTTATTCCATGGAAGGAAAACTATAATTATATTATGTAATAGTTACTATGAGTGTTAGCTAGTGTTAACTTTCACCCAACATTATATTAAATTAATCATAACTATATATAATCATTATAACCATGTATCTAATTGACGAATATAATCATTCATGTTGTATAAATTTTTTAAAAATTCACGGCCCGGCCCGGGTATTTTAAAATAAAAATTTTTCAGGCCCGGCCCGGGTATATTTTAAAAATTTAAAATACGGGCGAGCAATTATATTCGACAAAAAATTGAAATAAAGAAAGAATAAAATAAATATATTTTACAATTATTTTTGTAATATCTTTTTCCTCTATAATTTGATATAAAATCTTTTTAATTAAAAAAAACATTATAAAATCTTTTATAAAATTATGAATAAATACAATATTATTAAATTAACTCCTTTTCTTTTAGAAAACATTAGCTTCCTATGACCGCTATTATTTTATCGCAGATTAAATTAGGACAAATATCTCATTTACTTAATCTCAAATTGTGATCTCAAATTGTGAAATAAAGATTACTAAGTTATTATTGGATGATGAATTAGAAGAGCACAAAATAAAAGATATTTTAAAATTATCTATTCGAATATTTTATGCGACCCTAAAGAATTAAAGTGCCAAGACCTTCCTTTGAAACATCGTTCTCAACACTCAAAAGGATGCTATTAAGCAAAAAAATCGAAGAAAGATAATCGAAAACTAAATTTACTATATTTAGCGTATTAGTTCATGATTGATAATAAAGTTTAGAAATATTGCACATCGTATAGTATAATTTTTAGTTACAGGTTTATATTTGTTTATGTTTATATATTTTCAATAAAAGTCTAAAAAGAGTAGTTAAACCGAATACATTTGTAAATAAAATTTACTTTATATTATACCCATGCTGTATTTTTTTAAACCAGATAGAACAGCTTTAGATGAAGTCTCATCCCTTATTCATAGTTAGCGCTAATTTGCTGCGAATTATACAAAATATGCTGTATTTTTGTATTCTCCGCCGTGAATTCGCGTTAACTGTGAATGAGGGGTTAAACTATATTTTTAAAGACGTAATATAAGAATTATTTTTATATAATTAGGTCTGATGAATTTAAAAAGTACCTATTATGCAAATTTAATTTTATGCTATTTTAATACATTTGGTTAGGAAAAATAATATGTTTTAAAATTTCAAAGCCATTGTCAAGAAGATAATTATCAATTTTATTGGATAAAAAAGACCATCTCATAAATAATTAATTAATTATATTTATGTTCATGAGATTTATTAAAAAAATTATTTTCCTTTTATTTAACATTTCTTGACAGCGAGATTGTTAAATATATCGAGCAGTATCGACGATACTTTCGAAGTATTTGTCGTACATTTCCTAAAATTAATACATTTTTAACATATCCTCATTTAAAAAAAGCTATGAATCCTATACTTCACTTTTGAATTAATATTATATATAAAAAATTATAATAGCTCAGCTGAAGGAGATTTTTTTAATTGGATGAAATATATTTAAAATTAAACAAATATCTGAAGTAAGGAGTAGGATTAAAGGATAAAGAGATATGGGTTAGGGATGTTAAGTCCGGGAATTTTCTGAAATTTAGGTGAATTATTCCTGGGATTTATTAAAATAAAAAGGGAATGTTCCAAAATTCACAAATTTAGCTCGCATTCTATAATCTTTGTTTTCTAATCCTAAAAACAAATATAATTTATTTGACTCAACAACTTGTTGTTAAACGGCTCGTTTTGAGCCGCTTTTGAAAAAGGCTAACTCTCTACCAGGAAAAAATTGCTTAAGCCTCCAGATTTCACTAATAGATGTGTAGACGTTTGTATTATCTATGAGCAAAATCTTCAGGCTTGCGTAATATTTTTATGGATAAAATACTGAGTTAGCCGTTTATAAAAATTAGCTCAAAGGGCCATTTAACAAGACTATTATAAGCATATGTGGGATAGAATTATCAAAAATACCAATAGCTGATAAATGTTTTCTGGGGTTTAAACAGTTATTGAACCCTAAGCATAATTGTTATTTAAACCTGAGATATATTAAGATGATCTATAATAACATGTAATTATTTTTATTAAATAACCTGTCAAATCTGATAATGTGATTATAAATAGACTTATTTAAGTAAATCAGCCGTTGTAACATTTTTTTTGAGTAGGACCATAATCATAAAAAATATTGTTTGCGTCATATCCCGTTTACTTCAAATTATTTTTTCAGATTAAATTATTTACTTTAAACATTTTTTTGTCAAAAAATATTTTCATCAATGTAATATTATATTAATTAATAGAATTTATATTTTAAAATAATTAAAATATTTTTAAGAAAAAATTATTTTTTCAACACTATCAGCAAAGAAATTTTTTTTTGCGATCAAAGTTTGTATCCTTTTTCTACACGGATTCAGAAAGGTGTAAGTCAGACGGGTAATTGAATAAAATATATATTTTTTCTATTATAATATGATTAAAACCAAACCATAAAAACAGTTTCGGTACATCTATCTCTATATCAAATGTTTTCCTTTTTTTTTAATCCATAACGAATGGTTGATCTTTTGATGAATTAATTAATGATTCTTTCAAATTTAATGTTGAAATGATATCTTGGTCTTGGTCCAGAATTTCTAATAACAATTAGAAGAAAAAAGAAAAACAGCAAAAAAATACGAATCTTAAGAAATTTACTCAATCCATATAAAATATGAGTAAACACGCATTAACATCTTATAGGAGCAAGAAATTCTATTAAAGAATTCCTCTTTAAAATCATATTTTGAAAATTTTTCATTGATTGCTTGAAAATATCAAATTAAATGTCAAAAGATATTTTTTTAAATAAATGCTAACAATTCGAATAAATTTTTAACCAACTTTTGGATAAAAAGATATTTTGGCAAATAAACCTGCCAATTAAATTTATTTGCCAAATCTTATTGATTCAAATATGTCACCCGTTGAAAATTTATATCCATGCATTATTTATGATGTCCCAACGGCAATAGTGTTAAGAATAATAGCTTGTCACACCCTCATCTTGAAAACTCTGTCAGTTTCCTGTATCGAGGCCATCACCCTCTTCACTACCGCTTCTCAAAAGGGGCCGCCATTTATGCCACCAAGATTCGATTATTGCTAGAAATCTCCGTTCAGTCAATATTCCATCAACTTTGGAACCTGTAGTAGATTCCTTATATACACTTTTTAGTAATACCTTAAGTTGGCCAATAAGTTTTAATTTACGTGATAATAAAATGAAAGCCACCTCGAAATTGGCCAATTAAGAAAACATTTAATTTAGTGGTAATTTAATAAAAACAGTTTAGGGTTATAAATTGTATATAAATAAGATGCAAAAATACTCTTAAATCATTGGTTATATTATTTCTTAAATGTCCAATTTCGAGTGGGATTTATTATCATACATTGAACATTTCTTTTTATTAAATTAATTATATATTAAGGCAATTTAAGGCTTTACTAAAAAGTTTATATAAGGCCATTTCCAAACAGAACGTTTTTTCAAAGCATTAGCAATTAATTTTTTGTTTCCAAAAACAATGGTAAACTTATCGAATCAATTTTTTTTATATAATATAATGTTTTAAAAAAAACAATCCAGATCCCCATTTTTTTAATCGTAAATAGAAATAAACTGGTTTGATTTTAATAACGATTAAATGGCGTTTTGAAATGTGGCTCCATTGTTTTTTTAAATATTATATATAAAAAAATTAATTAGACAAGTTAGTATCATTTGTTGGAAATAAAAAAAATTTGCTGGTATTACCCAAAGCTTTGAAAAAACGTTCTGTTTGTAAATGGCCTAAGGAATTATTAAAATTTAAAGTACATTTTAATGATTCCTTATATAGTCTTTTTAGCAAAACCTTAAATTGGGCTATTAAGTAAATAAAATAAATACATATCTTTTTTTTAAAAAAAAGGCAAGAAACTTTGAGAAGACTATTTTAGCTAGGATTTTCCCGGTAGCTTTTTACTCCTTAAAGACATAAGAGGAGTTTCAAAATTTTGATTGATTTTTTTATGAATCATATAATTTGAAAAAATACAATTTTTTTGTTTAAAAAATAGAAATTTACATTATCACTTTTAAAAAATCTGTGATAAAAAGTGAGCTAGAAAGAAAATTTGAAAGCAGGAGGAAAATAAAATAGTACAATTTTATAAAATTGAATAAATAAAAAAAGTTTACATTTCTTTTAAAAAGAATGAAATTCATTCCTGTTCAAAATTAAAAATAGGTGTCGCTCAAGTCCAAATTAAAGATAGGCTGACTTAAAAGGCAGGGCTTTAATACAAAGTATTCATCTATTGCTTAAATTATAGTAATAAAGAATGATCTTATAAATTCCCATATCTTCATTTTCATTGTAGGTTCAGAATTTGAGTGCCCCGCATTCAAAATTGTAAAACTGCGAAAAACGATAATAGAAAAAACTTATCATCAATTTAAGTTAAAAAAAATTGAGAGGTAATTTATAATACAACTTTTACTTTCAAATGTTAGTATAAAAAATTTCTGAAATATATTTAATAAAATCAAAATTCAAGTAAACATTATGATTTTTTTTGCTCACATTTCAATTTTATTTTTTAGAATTTATTGACTATATCATTAACTATTGTAAATCATCAAATTATATAATATAACTGTGAAGCCGCCCCACCCTGCCCTTAATCTCGGGGGTAATATCAGACCTGACCTAATGGCACTTATTATATTGAGCAAGAGATTCCCGCTAGCCTGGGATTATACATGCGTTAATCAGTTTACACCATCCGTTAGCTCCAATTCTTTTGTTAGAGCGGAAATTAGAAAAATTAATAAATATATTACCATTCCTAATATCACTTTACCCCAATTGTTTCGACACAATCGGTGCTTTTGGAACCAGAACGGTATTTCTTCAAAGCACTCGGCCAAAAAATGAGCTAATTTCGGGAGATCCCTAGGAAGGTTTTGATCTACGTCAACGAATTTTAATGGAAATTTGTAGGTTCATAGCATATCAATCTACGGTGCCATAACATAGAGATACCTCCTCACGTTTTTTCAATTTCTTTTTTTTATTATAAAATTTTTTATAAATTTTTTAAAAAATGTATCAAAATTGATTAAAAATTATTTTAAATCGACTATGAGCTTTAGACAATAAATGTAATGATAGAATTTTAAAAAAAATGAATTGATTTTATTTCGATTTAAAGGCGTGTTTATTTTATTTGAATAGGAGGGCACATTAATCAGAACTATCTTAAAACGAATTATTCATGTAGGAATTAGCTCAGTTGTTGAATATTCGATTCCATTCTTTTGACTCGTATCGACGAATCTAATCGAATAATATTTTTATTAATCGTAAGAATAATGCAAATAAGGAAATATTCACTTCTTACAAATACGAATAGTTCAACTATTCGATTTGAAAATACGGATAAACAATGCAAATATATGATTCGTATCTTTATAGGTATAATCAATCAGAGCTAGAGACCTGCAAGAGGCTAATTCTTTCAATCCAACCTGACATGTAAGCCGTCCTAATCCGAAAATTTAAAAAAAAATTACTGCTGCCCAACCCGAACATAGAATTAATTCCATATTATCAGAATGTATTTTTAAAAATATCTTAAAATTTATTTATTTTTCAATATAAGAAATAATCAAAAATGATCTGTAAAATAATATACAATCAGTGATTTATTGGTATCATTGATTAAATTTTAAATTTAAAAAAATATTTCTAAACCTGACCCACCCTGAAAATAAAAATTTATTACAATTTCCAGACCCAATCCACGGAACGGTGTCTGGATAAGTTTTGCTACAGACTTTCTTAATAATTTTAAGCAAAATTCACTTTATTTTTACACAGTAGTTGTTAAGTTATAGATGTATAGGATCAACGTCCGAATATCTCCATCCCAATAATTTTTATAATAGAAAATTCTATTTTTTGAAAAAATTTATATTATTGATTTTATTTATATATTCATAAGATTTGATTATACTCCAAGATCTAGGAATATAGGAAACGTTTTCTATCTAAAAAAAGATATAGAAAGTATTTGATCAAAATCACAAAAAAATATAGAAGATTTTAAAAAAAATAATTTTGTTTACAAAAATATTTGGCCAAAATCACGAAAATAGAAAAAAATTATATTGTTCATAAAAACTTCTAGTTTCTGAGCAAATATTATAATTAGATAATTGAGCATCTTTAAATAATTAATATATATATACATAATGATATTTATATATCGATATAAAATATTTACAATAGTATTTTATTGAAAATAAAGTAAAAATTTAGTAAATATTATTTATATAATATTTAGATTGAAAATTTAATGAGGATTCTAAATAAGTAAATTTATATTTTTATTCATTAATTATAGATGCTCAATTATCTAATTGCAATCTTTGCTCAGAAACTCAACATATTATTTTTTTACATTTTCGTGATTTTGGCCAAAATTTTTATCATCCATTATAGATTTTGGGGCAACACGGTATGACCATATTTGTTTTACTCATAATCTAGAAATATAGAAATTTTCTCTCCAAAAAAAATAAATATAGAAATATGTTTTTTATAATTTAAATTATATAAATGTATGCGCTATATCTTTATAATCGTGATGTTTTTTGTATGGCCTTTGTTTTAAATTCGCTTTTAATAAAAAAAAATGAATATATTATATTTAATATTAGCAAATAATTTCTAAATTTTTTATTGTTGATTTCAGAGGCGGGCCAACTTATAGAAATTTCTATGAAGGCTTTAAATTTTTTTTAAAGATGTTTAAAATATTATCGGTCAATATATTTTTTGTAGAATATTTCAATGAGAGCGAACTATCACCCCCATAAAGTCAGCGCCTATGGTTTAAGCTAACCTATTTTTAGTTCAAGATTTTAAGATCATTATGTCTTGTACCCAAGGCCCTCTATATATATGGCTTACCTTAATTAGGCATTGCATGAGGACAGCACAAAAAAATGGTGGCAAATTGATAATTATAATTTTAAAAAAATTAAGCTATACGTTGGTATATAAAATAGAAATTAGAACGACATGAATGCTCTAAGTCTAAAGGCTCTATCCTTTATTATGTTTTTTAATATATATAAATTCTGGCCTAAGAACGGCTTTTGGCTTTTAAAAGGTCCAGGCGCATTAGCCAGAAATTTGCTTTGGGGATAATTATTATTTTAAAAAAATCTAAAAAGCCTCTTAAAGTTATTATTAAACATCTTAAATTTATTAGATTTGACTTAAAAAATTAAGGTAGTATTGTAAAAACCTTGATTCAGCCGATTTTTAAAAAAATGATAAATTAATATTTTACACAGCAAAATATTATTTATACGCCTTAAGATTTCCGCAGGAGTTGGCAAGTTTAGCTCGCTTTTAGTTTAATCCAGAGATTCTAACCGAACCCTGGAAAAAATTTGCCGGGTTCGCATCCTTGGTTTAATCTCATGGATATCTTGATTTTAGTCGCCTTTTAAAATCAGCTAAATCAAGGGTTTTAACAACAATGCAAAGAAATGGTGGGTTCTATTATCGATTCTAATAAGGCGTCTTCTGTAGAGAGGTTTTTTTGGGCCATCCTATAATTTCACTAAGAGTATTTACAATTTCCTCACTACAATACATGATTTAATTATCTGGATTTTTTAAGTGAGGGGGGGGGGGGTATTTGATCATTTTTAAAATTAAATTTGTTATATTTTTTAAAATTAAATTGGTTTTATTATTTTTTTAAATATAATCTTTAATAAATTATTCCATCCTAAGGGCGCTATATCTTGGAGGAGGCGGCTTACGTTACTTTAAACAGGTTGCCTCTAACTATTAATTTTAAAAAAAATCAGTAAAAGCTATCGATTGCTATGTTTGCACGACCACGAACAATAGTTTAAAAGAATGTAGTGATCCATTTAGTACCAAAAACCCAATAAACTTTTTACAGAAGGATTGTAAATCGGGACGTAAAAATAGATCTGGTCTGTTTCCAGCCACCTCGTGCATTAAAATATCCGGAGTATATGGTATAATATTAAAATTATCATTTTTATATTTATACCAATTAATAGGGATGGGACTCTCTTTTTTAATATTGAAAGGGTCCGATAATTGAGTTTTTACAGATATGTTTAAATTACCTTATCCTATATCTCAAATTTTTTTAAAAATTACTTAATTTATGATGGAGTATAAGGGTATAATTTAAACATTATAATGTTAAATTATAAAAGGTTATGATAGATATCGGATTAGCTCTCTCTATAACGATACACCCAGTGGTGTTATCAAGGGAGGGGATTCCTTCCCCGTAGCAAATTTGCCACCTCATCTGCTTATATATATAAAATACTCTCACCGGTGGGGATGGGCATCTAAAAAGATAAAACAAGCTATAACGAAAGTTCATGGCGAGAATGATATAATAAATGAATAAAATTTTTAACACAAATATTTTTTATTAATAAAAATTAATAATCCTTGCATTCATCATTTTTCTATTATTTAGTTTTGAATTGTGACAAGTTAAATTTAATAATAAAATTTAAAAATCATAATATCTTTTATCTTAGCTATAGTGTTGTTAAACAGCTCGATTTGAGCCGATTTTTAAAAACGGCTAACTCAATATTTTATCTAGAATTTTCACAAGCCTGAAGATTTTTTGGTCATAGATAACACCAAGTTTTGGACGGATTAGCTAAATCTCATGGCTCAGAGTCAATATTTTCTGACTAAAATATGAGTTAGCCGTTTTTAATAATCGGCTCAAATCGAGCCGTTTAACAATATTACTTAGCTATAATACACATGATTTACATCTTATTTTTATTTAATATTTTAGTCTAGAGTTAATTTATTTATTTACCACAAATATTAACCACTCTTTTCCTCACATAATACTTACGCCATCAATCGCATTTTAATTAAAAAGACACAACGAAAATCAAATTGGTCATAAGATCTTGCGCCCTGGATAGTGGGTCCCTGACCCAGGACACGGAATTGGTCAGAAACTCTCATTGTGGTATATTTCGTTTTGATGAACAAAGAATGCGTGGTTGCATAAGCACATGCAAAGAAGATGGTTGCAATTCTGCTCGATCCACCGTCGTTTTTTCATCCCCCTTTATCATGGCGATCTCAATTTATATCTTCTCAACTTGTTTTTTTTAATTTTTATTTTCCCGTTCCTCGCAAAACTCAAACTAATATTGTTTGCGATTTTCGTTTGTAACCATATATGTCTTATTTTGAGTAACGCGATTTTATTTTTTTCCGCACGCCATAAACATTTTTTTTTAAAATTATTATAATGACTTTTTAACATATCGAAATGATAAGTTTATAATGATAATATTTATGCATGAAACAAAAATGACCCCTAATATATATAAATATTTTAATAACTCTAATTGCTTTTAAAAAAAGAGTTATGTTAAAATTATGATCCACCACTAAAACATCTTGGAGATTTCTATGAAGAATATTAAATTAATTGAACAACATTTTTGATTTTTACTATGTCTTCCTTGTATCTACCTAATAATACACTTTGGTAGTAATTAGTTTTTAAAATTTTTATAACAATTTTTTTTTATATTTATATGGTAGAAAAATAGAAAGTGACTTTATTTGATATTTTTGATTATGAAATCAATAACTTTTAATTTAAAAATAATTGAAATCATATTTTTACAATTTACACGTGCGCCACTTAAAATAAGAGCCCGGCTGTTTAAATATATTATTTTTTTTAAATAATTAAATCGGTATTTTGTTGGTGTATTATACTTGACTTGTTGTATTAGTATAATCAATTTAGTGCTTTCGAGTTGAGGATTGTGTTTTGCGTTATCGTTGTTTAAATTGAGTCAGTATTTTTTTTAAAGGGTTTTACGTTTGTGATCAATAGGTCAAACATAAAAATTGTTTTCTGTTTTTTTTAACAAAATGAAAAGTTTACCAATTTTTCCGATACCGTTTGAAAGATATTATTTAAGCTGCAGCGATGAGACCTCAATTTCGAAGTAATATTAAGTATGATATTTATTACATTTCACACGTAATAATAAAATGCCTAGTATAATATCTTAAATATTAATTATTTTCTTAAGTAATAAGTTTTGGGAGGATCAATAAAAATTTTTCTCCCATTAATTTATATTTCTTTTTTATTTAATGGTTAACAAAACATATTACACAACGAATACTGGTTAACATTTAGAGATGGTTATGTAACCTCTAGTGGCAATCTCTTAATTTTGAAGCTCTCTTTATGTTCACCATAAAGTAGCCACTATAGAGTAGAGTTATTATCTTGTGGAAATTTGATATATAAATTTATATTTTTTTAATCGATGTTACATTAATATTTTTAATTTCGATAACTTTCCTAAATATTAAATCGCTGATTTGTAAAAAAAAAATTGAAACTATTGATTTTTTTTTATATATTAAATTATAACAATGTAATAATATTATTTTATATCCCATAATATGTATCATGTCAATTGCAATATCTATTATCTACTACATAGTATTATTTTTTTTATATTATTTAATAGCATTTTCCGAAATTATTATGTAATTTTTTTATTATTATATTATAATATATATTCATTATTTATATCATTTACATTTTCCTGATGTGCGCAACGCATAACAATAATTTACTATTGTTAATAACAAAATGATAGAATTTTTTTTTAAATTTATTTTCACCGATGATGCCTTTTTTGAAATGATATTCTATTTATAACCCGAATCCGCTTATAATCTGACCTAAATTATTTTCTTCCCAATTTTATGTTTTGATTTCGGGGTCCCTGAAATCTTATAAGAAATTAATAAATATTTCCCAGTGATAATGTTTTTAAATTTGTAGGGTGAGTGGTTTGATTGACACATAAAGAGGAAATTATAACAATCTCATATATATTTTTTTGATATTTCTTTGCATTTTATCGAAACCAAATTATTTAACTAATAAATTTTTCATAGCTTTTTTTAACGCCATATTTTTTTTTACGAATTTATTGGAAAGATTATAAACTAGATTATTATTCATAATACGAAGTACAATAATCAATATAATTGAATTAATCGGTTCTGTTTCAATTTATGTAATAGATCGAAGATCTCTGAACCAGATAATTATATTCTCACGAATCTATTAGGAGTTAATAATCCGATTAATAATAAAAATTTTATTTTATTGGTGTACTAGGTATTATGTTTAGCGTTGCTTATTCGACCGGCGAGCGAGATGCTTTTTCCCAAGGTTAAAATATTTTTGCAAAGAAAACCACGAGGCCTAAGTAATAATTTTCGAATAAAAACTCGATCTTTTTTTGGAAGAAAATGGAGATTTATTAAATA
Source organism: Gordionus sp. m RMFG-2023 (assembly GCF_954871325.1). Taxonomy (NCBI): domain Eukaryota; kingdom Metazoa; phylum Nematomorpha; class Gordioida; order Chordodea; family Parachordodidae; genus Gordionus; species Gordionus sp. m RMFG-2023. Next base: position 16,973,313 of record NC_088777.1, read on the forward strand.
TTATTGGGGAAATATTAATTTGGTACATATGGAAATTAATTTTAGGAGATTGATGTCGCTTAGTGGAAATAGAACAAACAGATAATAATTTGAAAAATATTATAAAATTTAAATTATTATTTTTGTGTGTGTAATTATTGGAATTGGGAAATGTTGTTTACCCAATAATAGTCAAGATTTTTCTAGTGGATAAAAATGTTCAATTTTTTCAAATTATATTGATTAATGCTCAAATATGATATTCTAAAAAAATAAGCCAAAAAATATAATCCTAAATAGAAAATCTAGCCTGGTGCATATCTGCACCGTTAACCATTAAAAAATGATACAAAATATGGGTTCCACGTCTTTATAGAGAAACCATTATAGAGAATGTATTTTATAGAGAAAACAATTATAGAGAATGCATTTATAGAGAATTGTTTTATAGAGAATGTAGTTTATAGATAATGTTTTATAGAGAATGTTTTATATAGAGAAATTTTTTTATAGAGAATTAATTTGAGAATGATTTTATGGAGAATGCCGTTTAGAATGGCTTTATAGAGAATGTCGATTATAGAGAATGATTAAAGAGAATTATTTTATAGAGAAGGTCCTTAAGAGAATGACTTCAAAGAGAATGTTTATTATAGAGAATGATTTTAAAGAGAATTACTTTTATAGAGAAATATTTTGTAGAGAATTATTTTGTAGAGAATTACATATTAGAGAATTATTTTGTAGAGAATTACATTGTAGAGAATTATTTTGTAGAGCATTATTTTCTAGATCTTAATTTTATAGAGAAATATTATATATGGGACAATTATAGAGTTCAAAAAATTTATACGGGATTTGAAAAATATATCAAAATTAACATTTTAATAATACAATTCAGTTTTTTGTTGTATTTTTTCGATTATTTGTTTCAACTATGGTTTTTTTGTAAAATCTTTTTAGTTCATATCAAGGTTTAGCTTGATTATTAACTCAACTAAACCAACCCTGAAACGATTTGTTAAATATGTATTAACCGTTATTAAAGAGAATCTAAACTGAACCAACCATTTTTAAAATGTTTATATATTGCATTTATATGCCAGCTACCTAAATTAGCCTATAGAAGGGTTCTTAACTTTACCCTTATGGATATAATATGACGGACAAGAATCTTCATTCTAATTTTAATTAAGAAAAGGTTTTAACCAGTTGTTTGGGTAAAAAATATGTCATATTCCCGTTCGTTCTCCGTTTCGATAAATTAATTTTCTTTCTATTTTATTATACAAATTTTATTCATAAATCTTTTTAATATAGATAACTAAGAATTCATTATATCTCTAATGATACACATTTAGATGTATGCGATGGCTTTAATATATTGAGTGTCGAAAAGTGCCGATCTCTATTTGGGGTTCCACATATTTATAGAGAAACCAATATTTTTGATTTAATAGAAGCATCATAATTTTGTCCTGCCTAAAAAACCAAAACCGTCAATTGAAGGTTTCTATTATAAGATATTATAGCGAATGCATTACCACGAATGCACTATCGCGAATGTATTATCTTAAATGAATTACAGTTGCGATATCGGGAATGGAGTTTGATGAAACTACAATTTTATATTTATCGGCCTTTAGACAGACTTAGTTGAACATGGAAATTAAGTTAAAGTCGGGCTTGGGTCTAAAAATATTTTTTTTAAGATAGGGTTAAGGCTTTTGATTTTTTTGACTCAAAAAATATATAAAAGATTCTAAGCAATAAAATAGATTTCTTTAAAGATTAGGGTAAAGGAATTAAATTTTTATATTAATCGATTGTTTAAATGAGCGTTTAGGTATATTTTTCAATTAAATTTGGGAGAGGACAGGCTCAGGCCTAAAATTTAAAATTATGGCTAGGCGCCTAAAAATAAAGATTTTGGATGAAGATTCTTACTTCTTCTGCTGAGAGGATATGATTGCATAATTTTAATGAACAGTAACTGTGTTGTTTATATATCATTAAAAATGGAAGATAATCTTTTAGAAATTTAATATCTCACAATAATTTTTCCGATTGTGATAAGAGGAGATGAAACGGAGAGTATTGATATAAATGATTGGCAGATATCCGCAATTGAAAGCTGCAAATATTTGGGCTCCACTATACAAACAAACGTCACAATAGAAAAAGAGATAAAGAGTAAGATTAATCAAGGGTGGTTAAAGTGGAGATCTTTATCTGGAGTGCTATTTGACAAAAGAATCCCACACAAATTAAAGGGAAAAATTTACAGTTCCATAGTACAACCAACTATTCTATATAGTTCGGAAACATGGCCAACCAAAGAATCAGACGAGAGAAGTCTACAAACTATGGAGATGAAAATGCTGAGGATGATTGCTGGGGTAACAAGAAAAGATAAGGTGCGCAGTACAAGAATACTAAATAGTTTAAAGGTAGTGCCCATTAAGACTAAGTTAATGGTAAACAGACTTAGGTGGTATGGGCACACAATGAGAAGGCCTATGAACTACATAGGAAATAAAGTTGAAAGTTTGGAAGTGATGGGCAAACGTAAAAGAGGAAGGCCAAAACTTCAATGGGGCCATAAAGTTAGAGCCAATATAAAGAAGTATAAAATAGATAAAAGAGATTGTATGAATAACATAAAGTGGAGAGAGATGTTGAAGGAGCTTACCACCAGAAAAGGTGAAAGCTAAAGAAAAAAAATAAAATAAAAAAAAAAATAATTTTTCCGATTAATTATCTACCTTCATAATGTCATATAGGTCTAACCACCATATAGTCGATTAATGGTAATATACTGCCTCAAGGTAATACCTATCAAATTTATATTTTGTTTATTTTTTATTTGGAAAGGTACTACCAAATTGATTATATATATATTTGAAAAATCGTGATTTTTCAAAAGCGTCTATGGCTAAATCCGAAAGAGTTTCTTACCATTCCTATTGGTTTGGGTTCGAATCTCAACAAAGATCATGTTTTTTTTAATTCCAACTTGGTTCCGTCCTTGAGGATGACATATAGGGGGCCGGACTCAATTATGTGATACCGTTATAATATATGTTGAAGGGTTTTATTACATTTTAATAAATTTTGGTCGGTATTTAACAAATTAGGTTATTTAGAAAATTTCTATACGTTGACTTGTAAGTTTCTATCGTTAACCCATATAGTCTTAGGATTTGGATTAGTAGTTTATATTATCCTCTTTAAGAATTATTGATTTGGTTAGGCCTACAAATTTTTCCTTATTAGTCAATTCTATAAAACATTGTCTAAAATGGTAACACAACGTTATATTAGTTTAATGTACTTATTTTTATGTAGGTTGCTAAGTTATATCGCCCTGTGTGGTTTTTAAAAACCATTATCAATTGCGGTTAACCATTTTTATCACTTGTAATTTTTTAGACAAAAATTTATTGTAATAAATGGATAAATATTTTGTATTAAAAAATATTAAATTTAGAAATGTCTTGTATTGTTTTACTTTTATTCTCATAATAAATGACAAAAGATGTAATTGAGAATAATTGTCAGAGTTTGCAAATTTCAATTACATATAATTTTTTTTAGTTGAGCGCCCTGAGATTGTAAAGGCTAGTGACGCCCCTGGGTTCACCTAGTCGTCTCGCTTAAATGGCTTACTTAGTCGACTCGCTAGGTCTTTATTTAAAAGTAAATTATAATTTTTGATGTTTATTTTTTTAACATGTATTTTGTAAAAAGGCTCTAGCCGAGTCGATTTTTATAAACTTAAATGACTAGTAAATTGCTATATTATGTAATAATAAATAATGTGAACAAAAATTATAAAAGATATTATTTCCATTTAATCTTAAGAATATTTATGTTGAAATTAAAAAGGGGTCTACACTCAAAATCCGGTTAAGGAATTTTAGATTCTATTTGATGAAATTTTGATAACATGAACTGAATTGAAAACCGATTTTCTAAAAATGTTTGAAGCCCTCCCGATTCACATTACCGCCTTGAATAGCTGCTTGAACATGTTGAGCATCTTACTCTATAACATTCTGCACTTTTCTCCATTTTAATACTATCATAACAACACGTGTAATTAAAAAAAAGCTTATGTCTTTTAAAAAAGCCATTCTTGTATATGAAATTATGATCTAATAAAATTTATGTAAATCATAAAAAGGGGATAAAAATATTTCTTAAATTTAAAAACGTTAAATTAATATTTATTAATTAAATCTTCAACTAATGGCCACAAAAATTTTATATATTGAAAATTAGGCGAATTCAACAAAATAAAATATACATTTTTAATATAAGTTAAAGAATTGTGAAAATTTTCACATAATTTATGCAATTCTTAAAACTTTTAAGTTATAAACTTTGAATTATAATTATATTAAAAAATTTCCACCAATAGCCACACAATTGCATATTTATTATTTTTTAATAAAAAAAATATTAAAAATTTTCCCTAATTTCAATGACTTACCAATTTTTATTATATAGTATACAAAGAAATGTGCAAAAATATTATTATTTATTTCCAAAAAATAAAATAAAAATTAAATTTTTTCTTTTATTTTTTGCCATCTCGTTGGTACCAGAAAATTTGAATATTTAGATTATTTTCTTTAATTGTAATAATAAAATATCTATGATATAAATGATCAAAAATTGTATAATTTATATGGCACAATAAGGGATTTAAATAGAGAATGTCTAAAAAAAGTAAATTTTATAAAAATGAAATAAGGCATATACGTGATATATAGCGCATATGCCCTCTAACGTTGAGTATCAACAGAGCTACACTAGGTTTTCCTCATTTCCATCTAATTGGAAAACAAAGGTAATTTGGGTATTAAAAATAAAATATGAGGAGCCCTCTACACGTTTGTGGGCAAGCCGCACGTACTTGTACGCTCAACATTCCGAAGAAGTTGCGGACGTCCATAGGCTTAAAATCAAAAGGAGCGATACAAAAAAAGAGCCTATGCCCAAGAACTGCAGTTTAAGTTAATTACTTTAAGAATGGGTTATGGCTGATTTCTAGTTTAAGATTTTTATAGAAATTAAGATGAAATAAAGTACATACCAATCCAGTTTGCTATTAGTCCTAATTTAGAAACGTCTCATAGTTGATTTTGGTGATTAAAAATATAAAACACTGATGATTATTTCATTTGAAATATCTTTCCTTTATCCTGAAAAGTTTTTTAATGGACTTTTTGCAGTTATTTAATTTAATAAATTGTTTCATATTTAAATTTAACTCCATTATATCTTTTATGGTCTTATAGTACCAGAGGGATTTATATTTTGTATATTCTTTTTTATTATAGGTGTAAAGCCAAGTAATAGCATCATGGACAAGATTTTGATCAGAGTTTCTTATGATATGGGCCAGAAATTGAATATGGCGTTTCCTCAGGGTGATGTATATTGGAGTATGCTTAGATGCTCTCCATAAATTGTTGTTTGATATAACCTTCGGATAAAAAATTCCATTTATGATTCTAAGGCAGTTATTTATAAAGGATTGGAGTCTCCTATTTTCTGTTTTGTTAAATTCCCATAAGTCCCTTCCAAAAAGTAATATGGGGATGATTGTAGAATTGAAGATTCTAAGTCTGGTGTGAACAGAGATCTCCTTCGTCTTCTATAACTTCATATACTTGTGAAAAGCCCCTTTTGCCTTTTTTATTCTGGTTTTCATCTCTTCTTTACAACAGCCCTTGTTATCCAAAAGTACGCCTAGGTATTTTATTTTTTCTACTACCTTAATAATATTGCCATCAATTATAATTTGGATTCTGGGCAGCACTCGGAGAAGGAAGAATAACTGTTTTATTAAAATTGATTTTTAAACCCATTTTTAGACTTAAGTTTACTAATAGTTGTAATATATTTTCCGTTTCTTTAATACTTAAGGACACTACAGCGATGTCATGTGCGTATGATATTATTCTGTTCTCTAGATGTAACTTTGAGTTGGAGCTTAGATCCATTAAACATGCAGCTCCTGAAACTTCTTTAATAATTTTATGCATTATAATATTGAAGTAAAGGTGAAAGTACGCATCCTTGTTTTACGCCTTTCTTTATCTTAAAAGGGGGGGGGGGGTATTTTATTGTTAATTTTTATACAGCCGGTGAGATTCGTCTAATGATTTTTTATTATGTGGATTATGTTTGATTCAATCTCGCATTCCGACAATGTCTTCCAAAGAGCATCATGATTTACATTGTCAAACGCTCTGCTGAAATCAACTAAGGTGAAGTAGGCGGGAATTTTGTATTTCCAACATTTTTGTATTATTATTTTTAGTGCTAAAATTGGTTCTAGCATATTTTTCTTTGGCCTGTAGGCACAAATATATTTCGGAAGTAAGGTTGGCCGAGATGACATAATTCTGCTCTTTATCAGCACCATGAATACCTTAGATACAGTAGATGTTAGGGCAATAGCCCGATAATCTTTGAAGCTTTTTAGGTTTTTAATCTTGGGGAAATTTCATAATAAAGATATATTCCATTCTTTAGGAGTTTCGTCACTATCCCAGATTTTGTTTAAGAGGGGTAATAGATAGGAGGATATAGTGTTTGATGCACTTTTTAGATGTTCGGCAGTTATTCCGTCAAGCCCAGGAGCTTTATTATTACTTAGTTTAGTGATAGCTTTCTTAATTTCATCGGTGGAAAAACCAGACGGAGGCGGGATTGAGCGTACGCTTGTGCTTGTTTGGCAGAAAGCTTTTCTTGAGTCAAAGATCTTCATATAATAATCTACCCATAAAGCTAATTGTTCATCTTGATCTACAATTTGTTTTCCGTTTTTTAGAACTAGAGATGGGAGTTTTTTAAAACTGTAGGGTTTACAAAAATAGTTCAGTTTGTTATATGCATCATATATTCTATTTTCCTTCATATCTTTATCTATTTCAAAAGCTTTCTTAGCAATGTATGTCCTTCTATCACTCCTCAAACGTTTTTGTATGTCCTTCCATAAGTCTTTGTTTAAAATATTTCCTTCTCTGAGTTGATTTATTTTGATTACTGTCTCGTTTGTTAGCCATTCCTTACTTAGAAAGATATTCACATTTGGTAGTGTATTTTGTATGACTCTATGATGTCTCTTTTAAAAAGATTCCAAACAGCATTTACATTTCTATTTTCGGTCGTATTTAAAAACATGTCTCTTTTCCTGGTTAACGCTTGGTCTAGTATTTGTAGATTTTCGTGTGATTGTGCCTTTATTTGTTTTCTTGGAAGTATGGGTTTAAGAGAGTTTACTCTGTAGCCTGGTGTATTTGGGCTATTTTTGTGATGATATTTCCATATATTTTTTACAAACATCTTTGCGACTACCAATCTATGATCTGATAATTTGATGTTCGTGGACACTTTAACATCCTCGAACCATTCATGGATATTTGATATGAAAAAATCTATTTGAGATTTTTGATTTGCTCTCACGAAAGTAAGCGTGTTCATCTCGTTATGGTTGAAAAAGGTGTTCTCTATTTTCAGATTTTTGGTTCTGCAAAAATCAAGTAATCTGATGCTATCCTCCTTATTGATTTGCTGCATGCTCGCACTTCTAATAATATTATTATCATATTCCTCGTTTTTGCCAATTCTCAAAGTTGAGGTCTCCTAAGATTATAATATTATACCTCAAAGGCAAAGAATTTATTAGAGTAATTATTTCGTTTATGTAGTCGAGTCACTTTTTCCTCTTTGGTGGGGCATACAAATTTACTAAAATTGTGGGTCTGAATTTTGTATTAAGATACAGGAGACCACATCTTTCTGATATAGGTACAAATTTAATTATTGATTTTTGTATTCGTCTGCTTGCTAGGAAAGCTATTCCTGACCAGCTATTAAGGGTGATACCAGAACAAAACAACTTATATTCATTAAAGTCAGCCGTAGTATTTCCTGGACTATGAGTCTCCTGAATGCCAATGATGTCTAATTTCATGGACGCAAAATCTCTTAGTTAACTAATTTATTATTCAAACCTAATATTAAGGGACCCAATAAGTAATTTACCGTACACTGTGTTCTCCATATCAGTTAACGCTTAAAACTCAGTTTCAGTATATTTCGGTTTACACTAAGGTGAGAGTTGGTAAAACAAAGAACATGATTAACGTGATTGTAGTAAAATTAAAAATTGAAAATAATTGGAAAATTGAAAAATAATTGGAAAAATAATAAGAGTGTTATATTGAGCTTGTGTTTTATAAAGTAGGACTAAAATAATAATATAGGAGAAAAGGTGGGTGGGATTTCTTTATTTCTATATATTTTTGTAATATAGTTAATAATAAAACATGTTTAAAAGAAAAGATTTTTTTTTCCATCCAACTGAGACTATAGGATTCAAGGGAAAACAAAACCAAAAGTTAACGTTAGGCATATTTATCTCAAAAGTTAACGTTAGGCATATTTATCTTAATTATGTTACCATTTTTTATTGCCAAATAGTTGGAGTTTTTATAATAGATCCCAAAAAGATAAAATTTAGAGAATAAATTTAGTACCGTCTAATAATGAAAAGATATCCAAAAATTCATTTTTTATTGCCAAAAACAAATGAAGATATAACCTTTCATAATAGTTAAAGTTTTTATAATAAGAGAAACTTCCCAAAAAGATAAAATTTAGTACTGTCAAATAATATTAAAAGATACCCAAAAATTTATTAAACTAATGTTAGAAACTGGTTTGAGACCAAAGTTAGTACCGTCAAATAATATTAAAAGATATCCAAAAATTTATCAAACTAATTTTAGAAAAAATATAACAATGATAGGTTTACCTCTGTAACGGTGTACTGGTTTGAAACCAAAGGTGTATTGACGCAATTTGGAAATTATAAGAACAGAATCAAATAATAATATAATAAACAAAGAAGGTGATGAACACTTAAAAATTGCCTTTTGAATTTAAATTTACAAGAAAAATTTGTTTTTAAGGTTTATAATTAAATGACAACACTATTTATTATTTTTTATAAAAAAGATATAAGGTTAATATTGCAGCTGTTAAAAATGGAAATTTAGAAAAATGTAAATCATATTTATAGTATCAAAAGGATATATTGTATATAAAAAAATGGCTTTACACTGAACTTTTTCACTTTTTAATTTTTAAGATCTTAAATAAAAATATAGTGCATTTTGACGATATTGTGTTTTTGTTTTATTAAAAAGAGAAAAATTAATTTTACGTTTTTTTCTTAATTTTATCAATAATATTAGCGTCTTGTTTTCTTTTTAATTAGTTAAGATAATTAAAAAGAGGTTGATTTTATTTTTTAATGGTAATCGTACCTCTGCAGGTCGGATATATTAAAAAATTTTGACTATGAATTCTTATATATAATTATACTAGTAGAAAGCCCGTCAAAAATGACGGGGAATGACATTTTTATTCATTTTTTATGATAGATGTCATGCCAGGTTCAAGCTCACAATATTAGGAAGCATCCAAGATCTTATAATTTTAAAAAAGTTTATCAAGCCCAGCTCAACCCTTAATAATTTGTAAAAGATATTCCCAAGTCAGGTGCAAGCTAATATTAATTTTGAGGTTCCAAGCCCAGTCCTACCCATTATAATTTTGAAAATTATTTCCCGCCTCGGAGATAGTTAAATTTTTAATATCATCACATGGACGGGAAATATCTGATTTACCAATTAGTCTAATATGAAAAAAAAATATGTAAATTCCGTATTAAGGGAAACTGGGAAGGTCTGGGTAACCACTTATTAGAGAATCATGACAAATAAAATAAAAATAACCGACTCTTATACTTTTTTGTAATATGATCAATTAAAATTATATCTAAAAAATATGTTGTTTATTATATAGGGTTATTGTTGTTTTTCAGATAAATTTAATGTATGTCATGCATTTCTGAAATTATTTGTCAAAGAATTTGATAAGGGATACATATTTATTTATGTTAAGTAAAAAAAATTCTGTCTATTTAAATTACAAAAATGCCATTAAACGCTAATGAAACTTATATGCAAATTATTTATATATTTTTTAAGATATTTTTTTTTATTGACATATAAATTTCAATGACATAGTCATTGATAAATTTAGGATAATTTTTTTAAAAAATAATAAGGATTATATATTATGTATTTGATAAAATTAAGAGCAAATCCTTGTTGACATTTTAATTTTTGATGGAAAAAGCGACAAAATAAATCTGGGCGGTCGTTTGGAGAGGAAATAATTAATGTATAATTTTATATCATTTAGGGTTGTAGATGAAAGTGATGACGGATTAACAAAGCAGTGTACAAAACACATTACGTCCTGATAAAGATGATATGCCTATGCCTTGGGATACTGGTAAAAGTAGAACGCAAAATGATATTGTCAAAGTCAGCATTTTTATCCCCTTCTAAAATAGAATCATGAACAACAATGTTAACTCAACCATAAAATGGTCGTAAGTATTGTTTTAAAGGCCACGACAGAACTACTGCATATTTTTCCATTAATAAAGTTGATGAATTGGCCGTACTGTACATTCAAGTTTGAACATTCCTCTAAATATTCATAAAAGTTTCTCAGAGAATCGAATAAAGTAATATTTATATTAACTCCCAGTGAAGTGAATGATAGTACAGAATTAAATGTATATATTTGTTAAAAAATAGGCGGAGGCATAGGGATTGTGGTAGTGGTGATAGTATAATTTAGAGAACTGGGTTAAAATAAAATAAACATAGATATAAAACATAAGATAAAAAAAAAATAAACCTCCAGATCAGTTCATTTCAACGTAGTTCTTTATTATTTTGTCTACCAGTAACTCTAGAACGGGTAAGGTGTTTGTTTATTGTTTTCTTTGCTCATCTTTAATAATAGATTCATCATGTTTTGTAGCAATGTGAGGGATTAGGGTTAGCCTAGAGAAATAAAGAAATCAGGTAAAAATATAAATAAACTATTGTTGAAATTAAACAAACATTAAAATAATGTAAAACCGGTAGATGGGCCAATATTAGATGCATATTTCTAGTAGTTGGAGGGCTATCATCAAAAAATTTTTTTGGGGGACTTATCAAGCCTATTATGATATTCTAAAAGTTAAAAAATAACATGATAAATGTAATGTTATTAAGATTATGGTTAATTAATTGTAAGGTAATTAAAAAAAAAGATAAAAAAGGAGGGGAAAAAAGAAGGTATAAATTATTATATTATGAAAATAATAAAAATTAAATTAAAGGAATTGATAAGGTTTTGAGAATAGTGGTTAATAGATAATAGAGATAGAAAGAAATGAATGAGATAATAAAATTTAGTGATAAATAAATTCATTAAGGGAGGGGAAAAAATAAAGAAAGAGTTATTTATAAGGATTGGAGATTATAAATAGGTTAGGATAAGAATATTTAAATATACTTGGCTATCTTCTTAATTATTGGTTATGAAAGAAAAATATGAGTATAAAAAATTGTAATGTAAGTACTGACAAAAATTGTGAGTATGTTCAAAATAAATATACAAGCTGAGTATCTTGTAGAGATTTCATTAATGTGTAATTGATTTTATGAGATGGAAATTGATAAGGTAATCTAAAAAATAAAGAAAGGATTAAGTGAAATAAAAAGTTTTATTCATATTTACAAAGTTGAGGGAATATTGTTTTTATCAATTTAAAAGACGATTTTTCAAATCTCTCAATCCATGTTAGGTATGTGTACACCATCAATTCTCGAAATTCCATTCATATGTTTGTATAAAATAAATAAATAAAATCAACAAATAAAAATAAATACGTACCGATGACATGACGTAGTGATGACATGACGTATGACATGACGTCACGATGACGTAATGAAGACATCGGAAAATTATAATATAGATGTATGAAAGAAAGAAAGAAAGAAAGAAAGAAAGAAAGAAAGAAAGAAATGACGTAGTGATGACATAACGTATCGATGACATGACGTCACGATGACGTAGTGAGGACATCGGAAAATTATAATTAATACATTTTTATTTTTTTATATAAAATCGCCTCGAGAGTCGACTAAGAGCCGACTAAGTTAACAGATTAAATAATCCGACTAAGCGAGCCGATTAAGTAAAGCGACTAAGCGAATCGACTAAGTGAGTCGACTAATGCGGCTCATTTAACTCGAGTAGGAGTAGTTTTTTCACTAGAAATTAACTACACTACTCTGGATATAGCTACAGAGGTCTTAAATACAATCTTTTGATTTATAATGATTATTTTTTAAATATATAGTGTTGTTAAACCATCAGATTGGAGCGATTTTAAATACGGCCAGATTAAGATTTTAGCCAAAGTAATATTATGTAACCTGGAGATCTTGCTGATGTATGGCAGAAAGGTTTGGACCTCCATTTGCCATGTCTTTAAATTAAATAATATTATCTTGGATAAAATCTTGATACCGTTTTTTAATGGACCCTAATCGGGTCGTTTAACAACATTACTAGTAGGGTTAAAAATATCGGAAAAACATAAAGACATACTACTTTATATTAAAATATTTACTAGGTTATGATTAAATATTGTGGACCTGATTAATTTAATTTGGTTAAAAATTATATATTAAAAATAAGCTACAAATTATTAAATTTGAGAATTATAATGTTTAATATATTTTTAAAATTTAATATTTTGTTATTATCAGCTGTCATAAAATGGCGATGTTGAATACTCTTTCCGAAACGGTACTATTAAACAAAATAATTTTATAGTTATTTTATAAAATATTAGGTATCTGATGAGCAGGAGATTAAAACATTGTATGAAAACTTAAATGCATTCTATGATTAAATAACTTTTTCTAGATATATTGGAAATTTGCCCTTGGAGGCCAATGAAACATTATTAGTAGATTTATTTCAAAATTTAGGAGCTGTTGTTAGTTGTAAAATTATAAGAGATGTATATATCTTAAATTATGTTCATAAATATTGCTTAAATAGGGATTATCTGATCCATATTGTTTCATTGAATATGCTGATCAAAATTCAGCAATGAATGCTCGCACTGCTATGGATGGTCGTAATTTATTAGGAAAGGTTATTAGTTTTTATTAACTAAATAATTCTGAAAATACCCTAGAACCTCAAAGTTAATTGGGCATCCTCATCTGGTGTAGTAACTAATAAAGTTGACACAAGCAGTATAATAAATCTTAATATATATCAATCTATAATTTTTATAGAACATTTTCATGTATTTGTTGGGGATTTAAGTCCTGATATATCCACCCAAAGATTAAGGGATTCTTTTAAACAGTTTGGAAATATCTCGTAAGAATGTTGTATTGTTTTTTTTACTCATTTTCAATGTTTCAAAGGGATTGCCGTGTAGTTAAAGATTTACAAACCCTTAAATCAAAGGGTTATGGATTTGTTTCATATATTAATAAACAGGTAAATATATATGTGATTTAATTGTATTACATATCATATAGGATGCTGAGAATGCAATGACAAGTATGAATGGCCAATGGTTAGGAAACAGAGTTATAAGGACAAACTGGGCTACAAGAAAACCCTTTCCATTGCAAATAAATAACAAAAATTCAAATATATATTATTCTAATAGTCAAAATGACGAATCAAATTATAAATCCAATATAAATCAAAATAATTTACATGGATATCAGAGCAGTAACCTTAATAAAAAATCATTATCTTATAATGATGTATTTGCTCGTACAACTCCATCCAACACTACAGTTTATTGTGGCGGTATTCAAAGTGGTTTAACAGGTTTTAATTTTTTTTTAAACATTAAATATTATATAAATAGAACAAATGATAAGGGAAAACTTTCACAAGTTTGGAGATATTATTGATGTCAGAATTTTCAAAGAAAAGGGATATGCATTTATAAAGTTTATATAATATATCAATATAAAAATTATATTTATTTAATTAAGGTTTTTAAAGAAAGAATCAGCTTGTAATGCCATAGTAAGTGTCAATAACACTCAAATATCAGGATTTGGTGTTAAATGCTCCTGGGGTAAAGAAAATATTGATTCAAATCATTTAATAAATAATGAAGATGGTCTCAACAACAACAACTATTATTATAATAACCCTGTTGAAAATGTGGACATGATAAATTTAAATCCTACAGCAAAAATGGGCCTCTTATCACCATTTATATTAGCTTCTCCTCCTTCCATGCCCCTACCTGGTGGAACAAATTATCAATATCAGCAACCTAATTTGATTTTAGGGCTAGTAGGATCCACTAATCAAAATCAAAATATACAGCAAAATTATCAAAATTATGCATTCAATAATGGCAATAATTTTAACAACATGAACAATAGTAAATTTGATAACTTGGTTAACAATAACAGAAATCAGCAACAATTAGCATTGCATCAAAATTTGATAAATCAAGTTACACCTCATCAAAATTTACAGCACCAACAATATATAAATGGTAAAAAATCTTGATTTATTATATCAAAAAACTTTTTTATAGAACATAAGCTTTACATAAAATTAAATTCCAGCTACAATTTTTAAAAATCTTGAATATTTAATCATTTCACTTTTAAAGATTTGATTGATCCCTAATCCTCTGCTTATAAGCTGTTAATTATAAGGAGATGGTCATTATATAGTAATAACATTTAGAGACCACTCTACCTTTTTAAAAATTCTTTTTTCCATTCCCCATAAAAATCTTTTATTGAAAATAACACTATTCTTATGATTTTTGTCAATTGTCTTTTAAAAAATTATATTAATTGATAATAATCCTAATAAATGAATAACAAATTTGCTGATTTGTATTCTTAAACCTTGGGTCAAACCTTGACTTGATTTACAATTTTTTTAATAAACATGTAAAGAGAATTGAGTAAAATAGTGATAGTGATCTCTGTTACTAGTTCAAGTCTTAAAATTTTTTTACAAAATACATCATTTAAAAAATTCCTGTAAATAACTAAAAAAGATATAACCATATATTTGTTTTTCTTATTATAACCATAGATATACCAATAATAGCATTGGTATACCTTTTATTTTCTGCCAATACCAAATTAGCTATTGAATAACTTTATGATGCAATTTTGCATTAAAATATTATATTTTTATTATAAATTTTTAAAATGGTTATTTTATAAACTGACATTTAATTTTTTTTAAAAAAATTGTCTTGCCTATTTGTTCTCTTTCTATGTATTAAATTATTATTAATTACTTTTAAAATTATCTTCTTTATTCTAAAATAGAACATTTATTTGTAGGGCTGTGCCGATCCACATATTTTTTACCGATCCGATCCGATATTGGTTCAAACCCGATCCGATATTTATATTAATTTTTTACCACCCCTCTTTGAACCAAATGTAATTAATAAATCAATATTTTTTATGCATAAAAGAATTATGCATAATTTAATTTTTTTATTTCAACAATAATTTTAAAAAAAATATATAATAATATATCCATTTTATGTTGGTTTATAAAATTGTAATATTTAATATATAAAATTATAATATATTAGATTTTTTTTAATAAATATAAGAGCCTCTAGATTTTCAGGCAATAGGCTTCTACGTCAGAAACCATTTTTAAAATAATTTTTATTTAAAGTATAAATAATAAAATTGGTGTTATTTTTTTAAAAAATTAAAAATAAATAAAACTTTGGGTGTTCCTTTCTATTTTTATAAAAAAACTTGTAAAATCTATTTAAAAAAATAAATAACATTTGCATTGTTTAAAAAAAAATTATTTATAAAATATTATTAATGTAAAATAGAAACTCGAAAAAATTTATTTTTTTTAAAATATTTTAAAAAAATTTTTTTTATTAAAAAATAATAATTCAAAGTTTCATTACTCAAAAGTTTTATAAGAATTGCATTTTTAGTAAAAGGATCGGATCGGATCGAGTTTTTTACAGGTATCGGGCCGATCCGATATTTTTGAAAAACGCCAAATATCGGGACCGATCCGATAATTAATATCGGCACAGCCCTATTTATTTGGCAAATGTTTTTTATTTTATAATGTTATATTTATTATAAATAAAATTATAGTAATTAGTCTCTAAATTAATAACTATTTATTTACCTATCAGAATAAAGTATATAAGCATAAGCACAAATTAAAATCATGTTGGTTATATTGTAAGTTACTTTCTAATCATTTATGGGCATTCCATTACAAATCAACCAGTGTATCAGATGACCATCTCAAAAATGAATGAAAATTGCCATGTTATTTATCTAACTAATTTTAATAAAATTTTTATAGTGCTAGCTCAATCAGATCTAAAAATATGCCTTCAAAGTCGAAAATCATGCAATGCGTGATTTCATTAAATCTTGTTTTTTAAAAAAAAATATTTAAGATAGAGTTACAAATTATATATCATTTTATAGCCTTAAAATTCTTAATTGGAAAATATTTTTTAAAAAATTAAAAATTCCAAGTGTTTTCTTATTTTTGGTAAAAATACAAAATTAACATTGCTGAGAATGGATTTTTTTGGATGTTGATATTTGTTAGAAATATTTATTACTTTCATATGTAACTGTATAATCAATTAAAAATTTTGATAGCCATTTTTGTTTATTTAAATTTTTATTATTTTTATAAATAAAAATTTATCATATAGATGGCGCTATATTTAAAATTCATTTTAATATAATATATTTAATAAAAATATGTATTGTATTTGTATTAAAATAAAAAAATCCGTTAAGGGTAACCAATATGATATCTTGGGGCGATATGTAAATACATAGTCCATACAGATACGATTATTAGGATGATATATTGTAAAATAAACATATTTTAAAATTTTATATACAAACCATTATATAAAAAAATACAGCTTATTTTATGGTATTTCATTTTATGCTTACTGTCGCGATAATTTATATGTCCTGTTGCCGTTATAGGATCTACTATCGTTATTTGTGCAGATTTGATGGAAAATATTTTTATATTTTTTAAATTTGATAAAATTATTTCAGTTGCAAAAAATTGTTACAATAATATATTTATATACTCTTATCAATTTTTACAAGTTAAATTATTTTATTTACAAACGTAAAAAAAATATGGAAATGTTTTCATTAAATCAGCACAACAATATATTTGATTAATGAGCAGCCATCTCTTTTCCTTAATCGTAGGGTAAAAGAAGGATGGTGATGGTCCAAATATATATCCCTCAGTAATTTTATTCTTTTTTATTACTAACTACCAAAAATCGTCATAATGATAGGTCTTTTATTTAGCACAAAGGTATCCATCAGCTTTTTTTTTCTAAACATGTGTTTAAGATAATTTTTGGTGGTTTATGACGGGTGGTTGACTATATTATTAAGAAAGAATGAAATTACCGAGGAGAAATATATCTTTTTTACATCCATTGCATCCTTTTACCCCGCAAGTGATATCGAATAATTAAAATAGTAGATCCAAATCAACGACAGGATATACCTACAAATTATGACCTAAATAAATTCTATTAATAAGCGCAAAATGGAATACAATAAAGATAAAAGATATTTTTTATAATAGTTTGTAAATAAATAACGTCCTAATAATAATAATCTCATCTGTGTGAGCTACTTGCTTGCATATAGCTCCAGGACATCACATTGGTTGCACCCATTGGATTTTTTTTGTTTTAATACAAATGCAATGCATTTTTTTATTAAATATATTATATTATAGTTATTTTTAATATAACGCCATCTATATCATATATTTTTATTATAAAAATATAAAAAAATTTAAATAAAATAAAAAATGGCTATCAATTAGACAGTTAAATATGAGGTAATAAACATTTCTAGAGAATTTCATCACCCCTCAAAAATTCCATATTAACTATGTTAATATCAGAGACCTGCCGAGGTACCATTTGCACGGCCCAATACAGCCTGAATTTTTTTCGCCCTTGCCCGGCCCGGGATTTATATTTTCAGGCCCGGCCAGGCTCTTTTTAAATATATTATGTTTATTTATGATTTCTATAGCTAATAATGACGATATCAAATATTTGGTTTTGAAATATAAGGCCAGCCTGGGTGTGATATGACAAAAATGAAAATTATTGATGAATAGTTTAAAAAATGATATTTTCTTTTATGAACTATTTAGTAATTTCTAACTTGAGATATAAAATGGTTTTGATATGGAAATAAGAAATATGAAATATTAATGAATATGATATATTATTATGATAAAATAGCCATTTTTGTTTTATAATAATATTCTAGGCATGGCTCAGGTTTTTAGGATTATTTTAAAAAGAAATTAGACATGGCATAGACTCCTGGACTGGGCTTGCAGGTCTAATATTTATTTTAAAAAAACACATCACTTTTAAATTGAGAATATACAAATTATGATGGCCTCTAAAATAGTTTCATTTTGGTGGCCCAGAGGCAAATTCCTGCTTCCCCACTTGTAAGGGCCTGATGTAATATTGGGCCTGAAAAAAATTATCACAGCATGATATTAATTTTTCTAAAAAATTGGACTTAATTTTTATTTGATTTAACAAGAAACTATTTTTAAATTTTTGTGCTAGTTTTTCTCCAAAGCTTTCCTAGACTAAAAAGTCTATAGGTAAACTAGATGTGAATGAGACATTATATTTAATTAACAGTATAATTATATATTTGGGAAATTATCATATAAAAATAATGAATGAGAGATATATTTAAGTATTTACATTATTTAAAAAAATAACTACTTTGTCGTTACATTCCAAATGATGTATGTAACTAGTTACCCTTACATTATTTTGAAAGTAACCAGTTATTGTTTTTCTGCCCAAATGTAACAAGTAACTTCAAAAACATTAGATTTTACCAATTATATTCTTTTTAAGTTGAGTTAAATCAAGTATGACCTTAATATAATATATTTTATTGAATTATAATAAATTAGTGACTTTTTTAAACATAATGAAAAATAACATCAATCAGCATGTTTAAATTCACTGAAATACTTTATTATTATATATATTTAATTTATGTTTCCCATACCAAAGATAACACTTTATCCAATCAATATCAACTGCAATACGCTTATAATAACGCCAATACTTCACACTCTTCATCACTTTTGCAGAGCAAGGAAATATCGGTCAATAAAGTTAACTACAACAACGGTAAACCTGTTAATCCATCTAACACTAACAACAATCTTGTCATGGCTATGCTCTCTTCCTCTCAATTCGCTTCACTTCCCAAAACTAACAACCATATGAATATGGGCAACAATCAAAACAACAATTTGATGAACATTAACGAGGCTCAAATGCGTAATAATATGATGCAAACACCTACTAATTCATTGACATCCCCAAATCCTAATAATAGCAACTTAAATTATCCCATTGTGAATGCAAACACAGTGGTTGCTTCAAATCAAATGGTTAATTTTTCTTCTAATTTATTGGAGAGTTATATAAATTGTTCAACTTATTTATTCATTTATAATTCAATCAGGAAAGGAAGAAGGGGAAATATAATATATTTTGGGCAGGCCAATTATTTCCTCCCAAATTTCTATGATTTTGGCTTTCACACCTTTTTGCGCACGGTCTTTGCCTGCCAAACTTTATCATATATATATATATATATATTGTTTTTTAATAGATCGATTTAAAAAAAACATTTTGCAAAACTTATGTCCTAAGTATTAAGATTCCTCCAAAGATGGCAGAAAGGACTGGCTCTTTTTTGGCTAAATATCAAGGCGTAGTAATTGTTTGACGAAAATAATTATCGCCATTTTTTAAATTGGCTTAATCGAGGTTTCTAGGATTAAGGTCCGGTTAATTATCAAACCATCTTTTGATTTACCCCTTCTTAAATTAAGATAACTTATTATCTAACAAATATTGGTATTATAAGCATTTACAATATTTGTTACTAAACACAATCCACTTAATCTTTTGTTTTTATGATTTACAAGATATGTGCTGAAATAATTTTCAAATAGTATATATATTTTTTAAATAGTCTAATTACCCTTATGGCATTGGTTATCCACAATATTGGTACAATACTGCTATGCCTGCTCAATATTTATCACATCAGGATATTACTCATCAAGGGTAAATTTTTATAATTAATTTTAAAATTTTTTGATTAATCATATTTTTCTAATTAAACAAACATATAGTTGGTCTCCTATATCAGCCATTCCACAGCCTAATAATTATATAAATCCTTGTCCTACACCTTTGTCTAATATTATGGCGCCAGTGTCTACATTTTCATGATCGATATAAGGATTCACTCAACATGATTATGCATACAAAATTTACTACAAATCCAGTCAGCCTTTATTACTTTGAAATTAAAATTTGTTATGAAAGTCGCATTGACGAGATTTTATTTTATTCCGTCTAATTTTTTAATATATATACTATATTAATTAACTTGTAATATATTATACATATATGGAATATGATTTGCGATTTTTGTAATAAACAATATACTGAAGAACCCGGTATTGCATGCAATATCAAAAGATAATATAAAGTGTAGTGTTGTTAAAAGTAACAAGTTACATTTAAAAAAGGAAACTAGTTAGTTATATTTCAAAAGTAATTAGTTACATTGGAAGTTACTTTATAAATTATTTATATTTTTTATTATTTTATGATTTACAAATTAAAATTAAAATGCAATTTAAATAAAGAAATAATTGTACTGAAAAGATATATTTCATTATTGATTTTCTTCTCAATAAATTAACTTCCCTAGATTAAACAAACGTTTAATGTCTATATACGTAAAAGCCAGTCCTACTGGTCACGGTTTATTGATAACTGAAATATCTTGTGGCTCAGGATGTGAAGTCAGCAGCTTTGAATATTTTGGATTATTTTTTTTTGTGCCTACAATATTTAGATCTCTTTACCAGACAATGGAGAGGATGTTTAGCATTATAATCAACTAATACCATTCACCTTTGACAGTTGTAAGAGATATGTTTAAGCTTAATATGATAGCCATAACATACTGAATTTCTCACCATTCTTTGCCTGATTTTTACATTACATATGACGAAGGTTGGTATATTCTGTGTCATTGCTCGGAAATAGACAATCTATGGTTAGTTACACGACAGCATCCCAATCAGTTTTCTAAATGAGAGAGATGATAAATTGCGCCAATGCATGTGTTAGCAGACCAGCTTGACAAATTAATTAATTTAACAAAGAGATTTTTGTTTTTTAGTAAAAATGAAATAAAAAACTATTGACAGGCACAGGGATAATGGTGGGTAAGCCAAATCGACCAGATTTTGTTGGAAGGGCTGTTTCTTAGATTGACTATATTCTCAAGTATCAATTTAAATTTATCCAAAAGGAAATAAAAAAGCACCTGCTAAAACAGAAGTGGAAGGCAATTGTTTGAGAATATTTTCTTGAAATTAGCCCATTTATTTTTAAACTTAACTTCTACTTCAAGTGCATGTATTTAATGTCAGATGCTCCCTATATTGAAACTGACACTTTTCCTAATTTTTAATTACATATTTTTATACGAAGCATTATCATTATTCATATCCGTTTGTCTATTTAAAAAAAATGTCTCAATTTTTTATATCCGAATTTATTCATATGTAACTAATTACAAATTCATGTGATTATATATTTTAGAGGATAGCGAAGCTATTCATAGTGAGTTATAAATTTTTCAAACAATTATACGTCTAATAGACGAGGAAAATATAAATCAAATGATTTTTTTTACAAATCGCTCCAAATTATCTATTTTATGGAAAGTCCATTTTGTCGGCCAGCGTAGAGGCTATATAAGAAAATTCTTGTCACTCAATTAGCTAATTTGATCCACCATAGATCGAATACATTTTAAACAATATTTACTAAAGAAACCCCATTTCGAATTAAAGGTATCAACATTAATTAAAATTTTTTTTTTTTCATACTAATATATAATGTATAAAAAATTATATTATTCACATGTAGCTTATATGTGGCATACCTCATGTTGGTCTAAATAAAAAAAAATTTTAAATTTTTTCAGAAAGATAACCAAAGTTGTTTTGTAAAGGGTTAGATTAATTAGATTTTGTTCTAAAATGCTTGAATGTCTAGTCATCCTATAGGTAACCTGACATAAGTAAGTTGCAATAAATATTCCTTAAATTTATGTTGATCACCAAAATATAACTTATAGATTTTCTAAATTTATAAATATTATTTGTAGTATATTATTAGAAAAAATGTAAATTAAATTTATACTACTTAATATATTTAATAGTGTTGGTAAACGGCTCGATTTGGTCTATTTTTAAAAACGGTGGATTGAATATTTTGTGCAGAAAAATATTACCCATGGAGATTTTATTCAGGTGGAAAAGTTTAGATATCAGCGAAATCTCGAGGCTTTGGCACCGTTTAGCCAAATTAATATTTAAGCTTATGATCCTAACAGCTTCTAGGAGATTTATTGAAGAATCTTATCATTAAATAAATAAAATAAGTAGTTTAATAAAATAAAATTAGCTTTAAATTATCAAAAATAGAAATCTTGTATATATATGAAAATATTAAGAATAAAATAATAGATTCATTTGTAAATGTAATGTCTAAATAGTAAATACTAAATATCATTTTTTTCGGGGGAATGATATATATATAGAGAGCAATTTATACAAAAAAATAATATAAATTACAACAGAATTTTTTGATACTAAACTAAATCACATTAGATATAAAATTTTATTTAAAAATAATTTAACCTAAATCACTATATTTTACAATTTATTAAACGTTCTTTTCTTTCTTTCTCCAATTTTTTTGTGTAATTCCAATCTTCAAAGGAAACATCTTGACATTTGCACAGTGAATGGTACCTAAATAATGGTATAAATAAATATTTCTATGAGTATTAAAAATTTAAATAACCTATAGAAATAAAAATTTAAATACAATATTTTTGCAATATCAGTTTAATTATAAAATAAATTTTACCTGGCCAAAGTTAAAATTCGGTGCATGTCATCGACGGACATATCTTTAACGTTATTTTTTCGAATATCAACAAAATCAGCCACAATTTGCTAAGTTTAAAAAAAAATTATATTATAAGTAAGGATTAGCCATTATCATGTTTTATTTAAATAAGAGTCAGCTTCTACAGACTTGCAATTCAAAGTTCAGTTTGTGCTGAACCTTTGGATATTCTGCATATTTTTCTGGCCGAACCCTAAAAAAAATTAAATGAATATATTTTTTTAAAAAATCAGATTCATTATAATTATTTTTCCAGATTTAATATATTTAAAAAATATTTATTTGGGTCGGAGTAGATATAATAAAGTTTGGCCGGGTCAACATTTTTTATGACTTATGACCATAATGGGCCAGAAAAAAACAGATTTTATTAAGATTTAGTGCAATATCATGTGAGGTCATTAAATGATCAGATAGGATTTCATTATTTGTTGAGTCAATCGGATTGGGTTTTTATAAATAAATCCTTCAAATTAGAACGTTTTTTTATCCGATAAATGCATAATGCCACATTATATTACGAATTTATTTGCAGAATAAATATGCATCAGTCGCTAGATTTTAAAAAATATTTATAATGATTAAAAATAAACTTTTCACTTTTATCTTAAATTAAAGGAAAAAAAATATATTCAATTTTAAATCCAATATACCGAATAACATAGAAATAAATATAACATTTTCAAATTTTTATGAATTATTTGTAAAAAAAATAATTAGAAATATACACCTGGAAGTTTCTAGAATCATTTTTAAAAATAGTCCTTACAAAGAAAACAATACAAGTGATAAAAATTATAAATGTAAGCCAAGAGAACGATGATACAAGTGAAAACGGTATTTATATTTATTACATATAAATAAATATTTATTCTTTAATAATATTTTTACCTTCTCTATCGCTAAAAATAAGAAAATCCCTTTAAGGCCATTTCCAGACAGAAGGTTTTTTCAAAGCGGTTTTTGGGTAATGCTACCAGGAATTTTTTTTATTTCCAAACAAAGGATACTTACTTGTTTAATTAATTTTTTTATATAATATAATATTTAAAAATAACAATAGAGGTCATTTAATCGTTATTAAAATCAAACCAGTTCGTTTTCTATATACGATTAAAAAAAAGGTATCCATTGTTTTTTTACATATATGATTCGATAAGTTAGTTATTTTTTTTTGGAAAGCTGATAACATTACCCAAAAACCACTTTGAAAAAAACGTTCTGCCTGGAAATGGTCTAAGGTTAGTTTGTGATGATAAATATTTATAAAAATCTTACGTTTTTAACTTCCTCACTTAGTAATCCATATTTAGCATTGATATCGTCATGAGCTGTTAAAGTATTGATAAATCTTACAAAATGGGTGATATTGGCAAAATTCTCCAGATCAAATTTTTCAATTAATCGATTTTTAATAAAATCCTGGCTAGACGAATTTATTGTGCCACTCCCTTTGAAAAATTCTGAAAGTTCAAAAGGTTGCAGAGGTAAGATATAGGTGTCCGGCTTGAATGAAATATAATTTTTATAAAAGAAAATAATTTTTTTTTATCAAATTGAAATATTAAAGTCAGGAGTATTATTGAGAGCTGTAAACTTTGATTTCAAAAGAATTAAATTGATAATCTTTGTCAAATTGTTTGGATTTTTACATCAAAATCTTGAAAGGGAAATTATATCCGACAAAGAAGCCAATGTTTATACAGCTTAAATATATGGTGATATTATTTAAATTTTTTTTAACTAAAAACAATTTATTTTATATAATAAGCAAACAAATTTTTACAAATATGTATGTGAATAAATATATAGATCCGGAGGGTCGGATCTTTCGATATATATGTTAAGTTCAGGTTCCAGGAAGAAAAAATTAGAAAGGTTTAAGTCGGTAAGTTCGAACCTTTAATGAAGATTCGATAATAATTATTTTTAGAAGGTACACATATATATTCTATGATAAATAATTTAAATTTATAATAAATAGTAGAAATAAAACACAGATTAAAGTTAATTAAAATTTTATTTTCAATTTTTAATTATATATTAAGTTATGATTACGACTAGTGTTGCTAAACGGCTCGATTTAAGCCGATTTTAAAAAACGGCTAACTACATATTTTACCCATATCTTGAGATTTCACTAATGGATGTCCAAACTTTTGTGCCATCTATGAGCAAAATATTCAGGCTTGCGTAATATTTTTCTGAATAATATATTGAGTTAGCCGTTTTTAAAAATCGGCTCAAATCGAGCCATTTTACAACACTAATTATGAATTAGCTTTACTAGGGGGTGCATGAAGGGGCTCGAGCCCTCTCAAGAATTTGAATAGCCACGTCAGTGATTTTTTTAATGGTTCCCTAATAGGCCCTGAACGAAATAAAAAATTATTATAAACCCTCAAACGATTTTTATAAAGAATCTTATTATGTATTATATATAGATTTGATATTATTTTTAAAAAACTAATAAGACTATATAAATTTTTATTAAATGGGTGCTATTTTAATTATTAGATTTAATAGTATAAATTATATTTTCTTGTTAACAATTGCAATCAAATTCAGTATTAAAAATGGAATATCAATATCACTCATAGTTATAATAATTTTCTATTAAATCTAGTGTTTAAAGTAAAAACAATAAACGTTATATTGATTGGTATGTAGATAAATAAAAAAATATTAATTTGAAAGGAAATCACGAATTTAAAAATTGTCCCCAGGCAAAATTAAAATTTTAAATTTAGGTTAATAATTTAAAATTAATTATTTTTTAAAACCGTTATGAACCGGTTTAAAATATTTATAAACAGTTCAGTTCGCTCTTTTTATATTTTTTATAACGGTTCGGTTACGGTTCAGAAAATTATAACCGTTCATTCCGATTTGACGGTTCGGTTTGAAAAATCCTGTTAAAAACCTTTCCTAATATGCTAATTCCTCGTTCAGAAGAAGCATTGGTTGCTGAAATTGCCAATATTCTTCTAATCTTGATAGGTTTTCTAAATCTTTTTCTTGTCGTTCCCATCAAAGTTTATCCGTGTATATCCTCTACTCAAGTGAGATATTTAAATAAAAAGTGAAACCATTAATAATAAATAAAAAAAGTCATTTAAATTAATTGTTTAGAATTGTAAACTTAAACTAAACTCTTTATTACACAAAACTCGTTATTTTTAGATTTAAATATTTTGTTGTCATTAGGTAATGCCTCTTCTGTAAAAGTCATATCTTCCCATTTATTGTAGTTTAATTTTGAATATTTCAAACATTGCATTTATAATAATCTTTAATTGAATTCTCTTTGCTTTTAGGGAAACAGGAAAAACTAGCGTTTCATCTAAGCTAATATAATTCCGTGCATTCATATCCAACACGTTTTCGATATATTTTTTACATAATTAATTTCTTCCGACTACAACATCCTTAATTATCTGTACTTTGGTATTAAAAATGTTGAAATTTCAGGGAGCATATTCTTTTTAATGTTTACTTAAATGATTTTAAATAACAAATAAAAGTTGTAAATTTTTTAACCAGTCTACCCACCCATAGTTTAAATATTTTTCTTATACCGCCCACTCACCGGCAGGATCTTTATAATTTTTTAATTCGCTCGCCCACCTACATAGATTAGCGGGTGTGGACGGGCTAAAAACACGCACAATGCAACCCTCTAATTAAAACATGGTGGAATATATTTCCGGTAAAATCAGATTTTTAAATTTAAAAAAACGCGCTAAAAATTTAAAGATAAAAAATAACAAAATGCCGCTAACATATATAGTAAAATAATTATAAGTTTTAAACGAATTGTCATAATTATTTAAAAAATCATGATTTATATTCATTTTATTATATCACGCACGTCAACTCTAGCGGTTGCGTTTTGGTCGCCATAGAGAAGTAGTCAATATATAGAGCATTCTGATACCCATTTTTAATAAGATTTGGCAGCAAGGGAACCACTTAAAGAGTAACAAATATGTTCACGTCAATTATAATAACCAGAGTTGTTAAAAGATACTTTTTAAATGGATCTAGATACAGATACAACGTCTAAAATAATATCTAGATACAGATTATTTAATCAAAAATCTATCTAGATACAGACACCACATTTTTATATCCAGATACAGGATCTAGATACTTGTATCTAGATCCTTTAACAACTCTGATAATAACAATATAGCGTACATTGATTATTGAAGGTCCTCCCTTGGATATAAGCAATATTTTAAAATAAGTGTCCATGTGCAACGAATAGTATTTAAAATCGTATTCCAATTTTTGATTTCTGGCCAGTTGAGAAAGTACATTAAAATTTTTTTGTCCTAAAAAATGAGAAATTGAAATAAAATATATTTATATATAAATTAAAAATAGAGCAAAATTTATATAGGCCTTAAAACGAATTAAGCATATGAAAATAAGACATCGAATAACTGGAATAATTGCATTAATCGAATATTCAAATGGAAAAATTAAATTTTCAAAAAAATTGATCGATGTGACATATAAAGACAAATTCAAGGATTCTAATTTCTTAGCGTTGTAAAATTAATTTAACCCTATCGAATAATTATTTTATTGATATTCGCACAATACGAATCGAATATCAATAACTCGTTCATAGGCCTAAAACTAACCACTTTTTTTGTAATATAAATAAAGATAAAAACATTACCGATTGTAGTAGATGGCACATTTCTATTTTCGGTATTTAAATTGGTTTCGTTTATGGTTAAAAATGTATAATGAGGTAATTGCAAGGGCGAATAATGCAAAGTACTCTGAAATAGGCTGCAATATTGGTCATCCTTAGATTCTTCTAATTGCTTGTCAATTTTATTATCGATATTTATTGTATCATCATTGTAAATCTTATAAGGGTACAGAGGTTTTTCGTATATTCTAGAATTAAGATTCAATTGGGAGGAAATAGGTGATAAGCATTTGATTAGATTAATTAGACCATCGTTAAAAGATGCTATAATCGGAGTTTCCGTAGCGTCTACGTGCATAATATTGGCGCAAAAATAACGGGTCAGTAGATTTTCCATTCTATTTGATTGGGTAATAGTGGGTTCTTTGACAAGTAGGAGAAAAGCTAGGTAATTGGATGTCATGATATCTTTAGAATCGAAGAGTGTTTCGTTGATCATAGAGATCAATAATTCATAATGATTTTTAATGTTGGTCTTTATATTCATTATATCTTTATTAATTAAACAAAACAAAAATAATGAGTAATTACATAAAATCTTATAATTAATATCGAAGAAAAAATAAAAATTCTATAAATTTAATTGCGAAAAGTTTAAAAATAAATAATTATAATTAAAGATGCTATATAAAATATAATTATATCTTATCAAAATTATCTCGATAAAAGTACTTTCAGTTGTAAAAGGTGACAAGTGGGAATATTCCTTTGAAAAATAAGTTTTTTCAAAATGTATCACATGAACTGTACAATTTGTAGTCAACTTAGATGTCACATTTTCAAAAGTCATTTCATCACTAAATAATTATTTTTTAAAAAAAATATCAATTTAGTAAAAATTTTAATAAAATAGTAATATAACATCTATCCTTTTTAAGGGATGATCTATTTTTGCTATTACTTATTATAAAGAGATATAAGAGGAGGCTCGCTGTCCCTTGAAAATTTTCTAGTGGACTTTTATGGCTTGGACGATTATTCTTTAAAACCTGTAACGGCCTGGAATAAATATTTTATACAATTTATCCAGCCCCGTCCTAATAATTTTTTTCATAAAGGATAACAAAAATTTGCCTAAATTATTAGCTTTAAAAAGATTAAAAACTTTGGCTCAACCCGCAAAAATATCTTACCAATGCCAAGACGACTTCTAATATATACTATCCTATCGACCACACGATTTTTTTATATTCATTTTTATATTTCAATAAAACTACTTAATTTCAAAAAAATATTCTTATTTGTTTAAATTCTATAGACAGAGGTTTAAAAAAAACTTTAAGCTCTATACTGGCTGGACTTAAATTTTGATACTTAATGCTTTTTAGCCTAAGCTAAATAGCTCTTGAAAGACACCTTAATTTGGTTTGTTTTAAGTATTTGGTATCAATTGTTATTTTAGTATCTCTTTTTTTAAAAAAGGCTATTTATTAAAAAAGTTGATTTCATTATGAAAGATTTTTTATGTGTATAAATAACAAAAGATCTGCTTATAAAAGATTTAAAATTGCATAAATTTCATCATAAAACCTGTTTGAGGCATTTAAATCGCATTTCAAACTCTGATAAAAACTATAATTAATCTAAATAAGATTAAGAAATAGGGTTTTTATATTTTCAAACATAAAATTATAACATTTAATATTTTCTGTCCAAATTTTTTGATTCATAATTTATGTACATTTCTTAAAAAATAATGGAATGTCTATTTTAACCAGGACGATTTTGTATAACTCTTCCGATTCATTCTGGTTATCTTGAAATAAATGTATATCGGTTTGTTCAGATATTTTATAAGTTTCGGATTTTTACAATTAATCATTAATATAATCGACCCAAATAATCTCTTTTAAAAATATTTTAATCAAAACCAAATAAATGGAAGATAATAAGTTGAATTTCTTTATTTTAATAATAAAACATGAATAAGAAAAACAAATTTAGTAAACTGCGTAAAGATAATCACATATCTATTTTTATAAAATTTGAATTAACTAATTAATGAAATATATTTCTATTTAAAAAAAATGGCACTTCAAACCAAATTATTTAAAAATAAATATTATAATGAGCACAAATTAAAAAATAAATGAAATGCATTCCTTATTCAACTGAGGTTGCGTTTTTATTTTAGAATATCGTCAATTCAACTATATTATAAAAAGAAATTGATTTTTGTAAATTATATCATCGTCTGCCTTTTTATTTCATTAATTTCAAAATATTTCATTTTAAAGGATAGGTTTTGTTATATTTTATATAATATAAAATTAAACTAGGAAGAGATTTTTAATGTTCCCACCCTTTCTTATCTGGGTATAGGAGGTTAATCGGCTTTCTTGCAAAAACAATCTAGTTCTTAAAGAATAGGTCGCAGACCAACTTGCAAAATGTATGAATAAAAAAGTATTGGAAAAAAGCAAACTAGTTTACGTTTCTTTAAATGGTTTAAAAGCCAAGCGGTAATTTGACAAATTTGTTATATTATTTAAAATGCATTTTTTTGATGTTACAGTATGTCTCTAGGAATTTTGAATAAACAGGGAATTTGTGATAAAAAAAATGATGAAATTTGTTATTGACAGGGATCCAAACCGAATATCGGTTCGGGTTCAGGTTCGGATAAAAATAACGGTTCAAGGTTCAGGTTCGTAAAAAATCAAAATATCGGTTCGGTTCGAACCTCTAAAAACCGGTTTGAACACTTTTGTATTCAAACCTACATTCGAATTATGTATAGGGAAAATATTTTTTTATTTTATCATTAATTTAAAAAAATACATGTATAAAACCTACCTTTTATTTTAATTGCACATTATAAAATAAAATTTAATTTATAAATATAAAAATAAATATCAATGATTAATTTTAATATGAACAATATTTTACTTTTTTACTTAAATTTTTTTTATTAAGCCACACAATTAATATATTTTCAAAATTCGTCCCACTCAAATTACATCTATAAGGAGATAGCTTATAACATAATCCACACTAACTCTGGTAGCATGCACTTCCAATATGATATCAGATTTGATGTGTGATTTATAATAATATTTTGGATGTTGTTAAATGACAATTTACTAAAGTTTACAAAAATTATTACCGACACTTATCAATCAAACGTGATTCATGATAATCTTTAAAATAATTAGAATATAATTGAAATTTTTTCATTTATACAAATAATAACTTACATATTATTTTATAAGCATAAAATCATGAGTCTCGAACAGGTTCAGAGACATTTTATCGGTTCGGTTCAGGTTCGGCTAGAACTTTTTTAGCAGTTTAGGTTCGGTTCAGGTTCGATAAAAAATACCGGTTTTTATCGGTTTAACGGTTCGGTTTGGATCCCTGGTTATTGAAATATTTTTAAAGTCTACTTTATAATAGTCATGTCAAGAGGAGGATTTTGAATATAATACAATTGCCTTATCCCTTAACATTAAATCCTAATTGATATATATACTTAATAAGTTAAGACCCAACCCTGGTATTGACCCGTGGCAATTATTTTTGCTAATAATCTTCTTAATAGCCCATTGTAATGGGGTAAATACCACCAAAGTGTTTGTGAGATAATCAGGTTTGCCCCCATAATTGATTCGAATCTATGACAGGCCTTTTTAAAAAAGTATTTAGAAAAGTTTTAAAACATTTAAATGATTCTGATGAATGTAGATTTTATATGAAGTGGGAGGGCAAAAACCATAGTGTCTGGATGTGAGAAATTTGTTAAAAGAATTGATAAATATCATAACTCACAAATCATATTTTTTTTATTCCATTATTTTTATAATATATTTAGCCTTTTCTCTAAAAATTTATAGAAATCTTGGATGAATGAATATGGATATTCTATTCCCCTCATTTGACTATTCTGATTCATCCATTGTCAAATGAAAGTAACATTTATTATTTATCAATAAAGAAAAAATTTTGATTCCCCATCATTCTTGATGGGTTATCAGCTAGTTGAGAAATAATTAGATAAATATAAAAATATTGGCCAGAAAATTTGTACAAAAATGGGTCAAAGTGGATTTTTTGTAAAATATTAACTGGATAGGCCAAGCAACCTGTGCAAAAATCACTAAAAGGCCATAATGGGTGGCTTTGCAAATCTCTTATTCACTATAATTATAATAACAACATTCATGATGGTAAATAACTCAAAAGAGAAAAGGGTCACCTATTAGCCCTAAAATTTTAATTAAATTCTTTAATTTATAAAATTATTAATAATTTTTTAAGCAATGCCAAATTAAAAAAAAAGTAGCTTAATTTAAAATTAATTTTTTAAGCAATGCCAAATTTTAAAATGTAGCCTAACTTAAAATTGTCAGAGTAGGTATCATTGGTTCATTTATAAGATAAAATTAACAGGGATATTTAAATAAGTATAAAACCTTTTTCCTTCTAAATTTAATATATTATCCCAACTTAAAATACCATAAACTTTGATAATCTGATTAAGTTTCAGTGAATATATACTATCATTTAGTTTATCATCATAAATTTTTATTAAACAACATTCAAGTTTGTTATTAAGAGTCTCACCTGCTATATATTATATAAAATAAATACATAAGAATATAATTTACCTTTTAAATTATCAGCACATTCAAAATCAACAAATGTATGAATGGGGACAACAATAAAATTATCTACATCTCCTAGCTTATTATTTGGAGAATCTTCATCAATACTAATTTTTGATTCCCTATCAAAAAATATATCTTGATCAATTTTCCTAGAAGTTTTTAGGTGTGCCATGTCCAAATCAATTTTATTTCGATATTTGCCACAGACTAATTTAGTGGAAGGTGGTAATTCAATATTGTCATTTATATTTAATGAATTAAAATTAATGATATCTTGTATATTATTTTTCACTTCACATTTTTCAAAATACAATGAAGGATTCAAAATATCCAAAACCATGCAATAAAATTTAACTAAGCTAAATTGTTTATTTGTCTGTGATTCTACATTTTCCCATTTAAAAATAGGTATCTAAAATAAATTAATTTTAAAATATATAAAGCTAAGGTTAAACTTCTTTTTCTGTTAATGAATTCTGAATAAGACTATTAAATAAATTATTAACTTTATCAGAATAATTGACTGGATCTTTAACTATAGAATAAAAATATGGAAATAATATTGAAATCAAGACTTAATTTATAATAGTAAAAATATTAATCATAAATACCAAATATATCATCTATTATATTTAGTGGCTTATTTAACCAATCAAAAATACCAGGCATTTTAAATTTATGGATAGATTGAATATTAGATGAAATTTGAGTCGGTGAAAAACTGAGAATTAACAGGTAAACTGAGAATGGACAGGTAAACTGAGAATTGACAGGTAAAATTTATTTTTGTTTATAGCCTATCAATTTTATTTTAAAAATATAAATAAAATGTATTTATTATGTAAATCAAATTTATCCAAAATTAATTTTATCTAAATAAATAAAATAGAATATAGAAGAAATTGTAGCCCATAAATTTAAAATATGTATAGAACAGATATGTTACATAGAAAATATAACACCCATAATAAATTTTAAAATTCATAAATATATTTCCATTAGATGAAGTAATAGACTAAAAATTTAGTTTTTAATTAAAAAAAATATGAATTATAGGAACATAATTCTTCACTTTGGATTAATTTATTTGGTACAAAATAATCATAAAATGAAAAAAATTTTAAGTTTCCGTCATTATTTTTTGAGTTATGATGTCAATCCTCAGTTTAGTCAATTTTTTTTTAGATTTTTGGGATTTTAAAATTATTTTATTTTTTTGACTCATTTCGTGTAAACTTACACATATAAACATAAAATGAAAAAAATTTTAAGTTTCAGTCATTATTTTTTGAGTTATGATATCGAAACTCAGTTTAGTCAATTTTTTATAGATTTTTGGGATTTTAAAAATATTATATTTTTTTGACTCATTTTGTGTAAACTTACACATACAAACATAAAATTGGAAAAAAAATTAAATTTCCGTCATTATTTTTTGAGTTATGATGTCAATTTTCAGTTTAGTCAATTTTTTTTAGATTTTTGGGATTTTAAAATATTTTATTTTTTGTCTCATTTTGTGGCACCAACTTATATAAATATAAAATGAAAAAAAAAATTAAGTTTCCGCCTTTATTTTTTGAGTTATGATGTCACATCTCAGATTATTCAATTTTTTTAGATTTTTTAGATTTTAAAAATATTTTATTTTTTATAACTCATTTTGTGTAAACTAACTTATAAAATGAAATAAAGAAAATTTTAAGTTTCCATCACTATTTTTTGAGTTATGATGTCACACACATCTCAGATTAGTCAATTTTTTTTATAAACATAAAATAAAAAAAATTTTAAGTTTCCGTCATTATATTTTGAGTTATAATGTCAATTCTCAGTTTAGTCAATTTTTTTAAGATTTTGGAGATTTTAAAAATATTTAATTTTTTTTGACTCATAAATAAATGCAATAATTTATAGTCGTTATTGAATCAGAAAACTAGTTTACTTCATTTAAAATTTAGGGTAAATTAGGATATAAATGGGTCGTACAATTCTTTTTTTCTTCTGAACTACAAATGTTTTTGTATGAATATGATTCCGGTCAAATGTAATTATTAAATTATTTTAGATTAAACTACTTACATAATTATGTTGCACACCTGTGGTAGATTTTTAAATAATTTTAGTTGTATAAATTAAATATAAAATCGGAAGTGGGACTTCAAACAAATTTTAAAGTATTAAAAAGTTAATAATTTTTATAAAATTAGTAAATATGTAACGGTACTCGATATATTATTGCACTTACATAATATTTTATGAACCATTGTAAAAATGTTGTTTACAGATATGGGAAAAAGTTGAACACCGTCTCTATCTAGAGTATTTCCACTTTCTATGACACCTTCTCCATCTAGAGTAATTTCTCTTTCTAGAACTTCTACATCTTAAGTATTTCCACTTTCTAGAACACCTTCTCCATTTGGAATATTTCCTCTCTCTATAACATCTTCTCCGTCTAGTGTATTTTCACCTAATAATTTTGTATATGGAGAGTTTAAAAATCCAATCGAAGCTCAATCTAAAAATTCTGCCGAATATTTATATATACCAATTTCTCCGTCCAATCAGCCTTCGACATATATAGCATTTTATCCATCTAAAATAGTCTTAGACATTAAAGCTACCTTTATTGAAGAAAGTTCTACAGCAGAGGAAGGTTTTAATAATTTTGGTAAATATTTTAAAACTCATGAATTAATGACTTTATTTTTACATCTTATAAAAGTATTGAATTTAATACCCAATGGTGTAAAAAATAAGAAAGTTTTTGTAATTAATAATGAATTTAATATATTAAAAAATGATGGCAAAAAATCAGTCTTAGAGGGTGATTGTGGAGCCTGGACTGGAAAGACAAGTGGATCGAATCCTTCATTATATAGTTTAAAAATTTTCGATTGTTTTGGTCCGTATATTCATAAAAATAATATATTTTTTAATGAAAAACAAATTTAAAATCATAATATTTTAGAATTACTTGAGCCTCAGCCAAATATTGATAATATGGTAATTCTTCATCGTTACTATAGTGCTTAAGAAATTGTGAAAAATATAAGAGAAGGATTTCTTATTTGTTATAATTCAAAAAATAAAGACGGAAACTTAATTTTTTTATCATTTTATGTTTATATGTGTAAGTTTACACAAAATGAGTCAAAAAAATAAAATATTTTTAAAATCCCAAAAATCTAAAAAAATAGGAGTAAACTGAAAATTGACATCATAACTCAAAAAAAAATGACGGAAACTTAATTTTTTTTTCATTTTATATTTAAATAAGTAGGTTTACACAAAATGAGTCCAAAAAATAAAATATTTTTAAAATCCCAAAAATCTAAAAAAAATAAACTAAGAATTGACATCATAACTCAAAATATAATTATGGAAATTCAAATATTTTTCATTTTGTGTTTATATGAATAAGTTTACAGAAAATGAGTCAAAAAAATATAATATTTTTAAAATCCCAAAAATCTATAAACTGAGAATTTACATCATAACTCAAAAAATAACATGATGTCAATTCTCAGTTTAATCAATTTTTTTTAGAACTTAAATTTTAAAAATAATGACGAAAACTTAAAATTTTTTTCATTTTATGATTATATCAGTTTGTACCAAATAAATTAATCCTAAGTAAAGAATTATGTTCCTATAATTATATTTATTTAAATTAAAAACTAAATTTTTAGTCTATTACGCCAACCAACGGAAATATATTTATGATTTTTAAAATTTATTATGGGTGTTATATTTTTTATGTAATATATTTGTTCTATACATAAATAATTATTTATGGACTACATTTTCTTTCATATTCTATTTTATTAATTTAGATAATTTTTATTTTGGATAAATTTAATTTACATAATAAAAATATTTTATTTATATTTTTAAAATTATATTGGTAAGCCATAAATTAATTTTACCAGTCTATTCATTAGTAATTTACTTGTCAATTCTCAGTTTAGTTACACCCAAGTTGAGTTACATGTGAGACATCTATCATTTATATGAGTATGACAAGTGTGAAGCAGATAATTAGGCTAAATAAAATACAAATCTGTAATATTAGTATTTATTGTTTAAATATAATTAATATATACATATATATAGAGCAGAACATTCTGATTTAATTAATAAATAAGATGTGATAATTTCTCATTTCGGATTACCATGAATAATAGCATTTAATTTAGGAATGTCTCGTCAGGTTATCAATAAACTAGTGCGCAGGTCAACTCTATTTACAAAAAAAATGTTTCACAACATTAGATTCTAGAATTCTAGATTTGCTTAATAAACATCAACAAAGTTTTTAAGATGGGATACATACGTGATTTTGCGGTGCTAATACATTCAAAGGAGAGCGCTGTACCAAGATCGTTTCCAAATCGTATGTTACCATTTCCACTTCGCAAGGCAATTGAAATGGAATTAGAATGAATAGTTGCTGCCGGAATAACATTACAGATTGATTCGACTCTAACCGTAAATGTACTCAAAAGCAATGGCGATATTCGAATTTGTGATTTCGATACGCTCAATCTGTGTTTATTGTATGACCATCATGTTATTCCTACCTTAGACGATTTTTTAGAGAAAATCTAAAATGGTGATAAATTTACCGTGAAAGATCTGAAAGATGCGTATTTACAGATGGAAGTAAAATCGGAATCTCAAAAATAACTAACGTAGTTAATCATAAGAGGTATTTCCGTTACCGAATATTGCTTTTTGGTTTGGAAAGTGCGCCTACTATTTCCAGAGATATATAAATGAGTTACTTAAGATTGCCCAATGACTGGTGTCTACTTAGATGACTTAATTATTTCTGGTAGAAACGATGAGGAGCACATAAAAAATTCGCGAATCGCGTTAGACATCAGACGACTGCTCTTAAGATTAAATTGACGAAATTTAGATTTTTATAAAAATCGGTATCATTTTTAGGAGTGGTTATTGATAAATTCGGTATACATTATAATCCAGAAAAGGAAGGCTATCCGAATTGCACCAAAAACTAAGAATATAAAAGAACTTAGATCTTTTCTAGGATTGGTGAATTTTCATGAACGTTTTATTCGAAATCTATTGAGTAAAGCGGCGCCATAACATATAACGAGCTAGAGGGCTGCATTTGACGGGTTTTTGGACCATAAGCCCGCCCACCCAATATTTAAAAAAAATTTAACCTGCCCACCTAACCTTTAGTCTAAAATTCCTTACCCGTCTCTCGCCCATTAGTCTAAAATTTTTTACCCGTCCACTCATTATTTATAAATTTTTTTTAACTCTAGCTCGCTATTATTAATATGGCCATTCTTTCAATTTTTTAAGTATCCAATAAAAAAAATTCAGCATTACACCTCTACAAAGTTTTATAATTAAGGAAATTACTATATTAAACATTAAATTTAAATTTTGAATAATTTATTTGATCAAATAAGATATTTATGAAAAAAATTTAAATATAAAATTGATATTAATGTAATTATAATGC
This sequence comes from Gordionus sp. m RMFG-2023, assembly GCF_954871325.1. Taxonomy (NCBI): domain Eukaryota; kingdom Metazoa; phylum Nematomorpha; class Gordioida; order Chordodea; family Parachordodidae; genus Gordionus; species Gordionus sp. m RMFG-2023. The sequence goes on from NC_088777.1 coordinate 17,011,223, forward strand.
AAAAATAATAGTGAATCGGCATTTCCTGGATTCAAACACGTTTTTCTTTGTTCTAAAAACCTTCCACCAATGCTAAATCTTCGTTCAGAAAAAGTACTAGTTGCAGGAATTTCCAATATTTTTATTGCTAATGATGATAGCTTTAACTCTTTCTTGTAATTTATCAAAGTAGTTTTAAATATAAAAAAAAGTTTAATTATTTTAAGAAAAAAGTTTTTATGATACCAAAATAATTTACTTAAATGATTTAAAACATTTTTTAACCCGTTCACAGACAGTTTAAAATTTTTTAACTTGCTTGTTTTTAAAAAAATTTCCCACTTAATTGGGCTGGGCCGAAATCTCGCCCAATGCTGACCTCTATAACGAGCATTAATAATCTATTATTGTCCTACGAGGAAGCATATATTCCTTATAATGCTCCGTTGACTATAATTTTGGAATGCGAAGCATCGATTCAGGATTAAGGGTAGTGTTGTTATATCAATTAGTAGATGAAAAAAGAAAGCCTATTTCGATCGTGTTGCGTACTTTATTAGAATCAGAGAAACGCTACTCTCTGATTGATAAAGAAGTTCGAGCACTTTTATTTGGTATTGAAAAATTTTATTCATTTATTTATGGTAGAAAATTTTTACTTCGAATTGATCACAAACCATAAAGCGATTATTTAGGGCGAAACACGATCTACCTAAAATTTCTAAAGCACGTTAGGCCTGGAAGATAGCTTCTTAGGATTTTACAATAGAATAAGACCTAGTAAATATGTAATCGACACATTATCAATGCTGCTATATTTAGACATGGAAGTGAATCAATTAAGCATGCTTTGGAGAATTGAAGTATTAATTTGGATGACATGCAATTGTCAGAAAATATTATACAAAAAGAGTCGAAGCAAGATTTAATATTAAGAAAAATAGTACTGCACATTCAACAAAATTGTAGAATATCGCCATAAAGATAAATAAATTGTTAATTTCTATAATCGACGGGAAAAGCTTTCTATCGATCGCGATATTTAGAATAGAATAGGAGATTGATTATTCCTAATAAATTAAGAAATGCAATGTTCGGAATGATTCATCGAGGACATCATGGAGGAAATGTAATGAAATCTATCTTAGATTGTATTGTTGGTGGCTAAGATAAATATACCTGGAATTCAAGAAGTACCTCAGTTATCTTGGACTGTAGGTAAGGAATCAATTGATTTTGCTGGACCAGTGGATTCACGATATTAGTTTATCGATTCCTATTCCAAATGGCTAGATGATCTAATGCAGAATACCTCTGCTGATGCTATGATTAAAAAAATGGTTTGCTAGGTTTGGAATACCCAAGTACATTATGTCAGTCAATGAAACATAATTCCTCTGGGAATTCCGTCGGCCGTAAATTAAATTACATACGTCCAACACCCTATCATCCGAAAACTGATGACTTAGCTGAGCGTACAATAATAATTTTGAAAGGTCGATATTTCGCAGAGTCAATTTCTGATCCAGAAGAAGCTTTGATACAGGTTTTATTAACATATCGATTGGAGGAGAATAGCTCTACAGGGAGATCTCCTGTCAAGATTATGCTTGGAAGACAATTGAACACTAGTTTAGACTGGATAAGACCAAATGTAGAACATGAAATTGAAAAGGTAAATTAAAGACAAAGTCAAAAGCATGATTTATATTCTATAGGGAGAAAATTCGAGATTTCACTCAGAACACCAAAGGTTGGAGAAAGAGAGTGATTAAAGAAAGGACAGGATTATATTCTTATATTGTTGAAACTCCCGAAAGAACATTGCGAAAACATGCAGATCAGCTAAGAAATCGTTTAATTATTCCGACTCATGAAAGTTCATCCGAAGTTACAGAAATATCTGTGCCAGTAAATGAAGCAGTTAAAAATACTGCATTACGCTGTTCATCAAATCTAACTTAAAAATGTTAGAAGGAAATGTAATAAATTGTATTTATCATTTAAATATAATATATATAAAAAATAGAACATTATAATAAATGATATATTTTATCATGGTAATTTTCTAAATAGATAATAATTAGTTGTTTATTAAAAATCCACTGTGGTGATCACATAAATTAAATAATGTTAATTGTATAGCCCTGAGGTAGATTTATAAACATGAGCTCTATTTCTAGCGGATCTGAAGTTGTACTGGAGTTTATTAAATTGAATTATCTAATCAACCGAATTATTTTATTTGTTTATATCAGATTTCTTAAATAAAAATGCAATATAAACGTAAATGGATTTTATTTAGAAATATAAAATACATACTCAAAAAAAATAGATAAATATTCAATATTTGATTAAAAAATTTGTTCCAAGATTTGTAAATTGTATTTTGTCAACCACAATAAAAAAAATATGTATAATTAAATAAAATATGCAACTATAAACGAAATATAATAAATTCCAAGGAGAAAAATCACAGGTAAATTTTAATTATCAACTTAAATTAAAACATATTTATACAATGTTTTATATGCCCAGTATTCGGTCCGCTCCTTTTGGCGATTTTGTACAAAGATTCGTTTACGGCTTAGAAAATTATAAAGGTTTAATTTTAATAGTTTGGAAACGATAAAATCTACTATTTTGATTTCATCCTAAGCCACCTGTTTTTTTCTTACTTTTTGTTAGCACTATCTAAAATAGATTAAAAGGGTTTACGGCAAATATCCAGTGCACTTAACTCGAATAACAATCAATATTCATCAAGTCTAGTGGATCCTATACATACAGGATCAGTCTGGGTTCGAGTAGAAATATTGGCACAATAATGGAACGTGATGAGACTCCAAGGCGAGTATTATATAATTACATTTAAAAAGAACAGTAACCAAAAGATTAAATTTCTCAGGATAATAATTTGTAATTCTAATGTTTTTTTAAATTACCATAGGTTACTCCTAATAGAAAATTAGTTATACAAAAAAATGACGTTTATAACTTTATAGCAAAATTGTATATATAAAACATTGGGTATTTAAAAATAAAATAAATTTGTACAAATTTTATATACCCATATTTTCATTCTAATTTAAAAAAAAATTAAATTCTCCCTTCACGGTCAAACTACTAATCTGGGAGCTATACTCATGGACATGAGCTCTTGAAGAAGCAATTTACATGCATAAGGCAATTTGACTTCGCACAACTGACTAACACCACCACCACAAGCTTTACATTCAAGGGACCTTGAGCTAGGGCCTCCTTTTCCAGATCTTCTACCTTTAAATCATTTAAAATTAGAAAAATAAACAAATGGAAGTGAACATTATGTTGAGAAAAATATATTGATCATTATAATTATTTTTCCCAAATATTGTTATGCTAAAATGTTAAGGCCTACCAGAATTGCAAAAATAATAACAAATTGTATTATATGAAACATAATAACAGGTATATAAAAAATAGTTCATAAATAAGTAAATCATTAAATGTATATAATTTTATTTAAAAATATCAACCTCCATCCATAGAATTAGTTGAGTTAGTTAAAGGTCCGCTCACCAAAAATCCACAGATGCCACATACGGTAACCGAGTAAGGGTCAGATACGTCGAATAACCTTTCTTTCAAAAAAGCTGCCGCCCCATGACTCAGTTGACAATCCCGTTCCATTTCCCCGAACCTTATTAATAATATACCATAAAAACATGATATAAGAAAGTTTCTAAATATATTAAATAAAAAATCGTTTGCAAATTACACCTTATAAAGAATCCTTAGTTTAAAGTAAAAGAGTTAAGTTAACTAACATAAAGTTATTAATGTATTAAAATAAAATATTATAAATGATCTTTATAATAAGTCGAGCTTGGTCAACCTTAATTCAAAATAAACAATGGCTGACCTTTTTCTATAGACTAAATATCAACCTATTTAAAAAAAATTAAAAATATAGTCTATAAATTTTAATATAAGAAAGAACCTCAAGCCGCCATCACGACTACGGCCTTCGACGGGTTGCCTGGTAAGAATTTGAAGGGGACCACGAGCCCGGGAATGAATTTTGTCGTCGACCATGTGTTTAAGCCGCTGGTAGTAAGTGGGTCCTATAAAGACTTGAGAATTGAGTTTGCGACCAGTGTGACCATTGTAGAGAACTTCATTGCCACGGGATTGGTAGCTTTTTAAATATTAAGGATTATAAATATATCTAATCAATTAATGAAATGAAGGGGAAAGGAAAAAAATAGATGGCACGAAAAAAGAGTTACATTGATAAATAAGAACAAAAAGATGGTACAGGATCTTAAAAATTATTTTGAATAGGCTAAAACATTTTAAACCATCGTCGAACATGTGTTTATAACGTTTTTATTGTGATTAATGTGCCTATTGTAAAGGAGCTAGATTTTAACAATTTTTTAAGAGGGATAATATAAATGAATAAATGAGGTGAAATATATTAAACCACTTTTAATTTATGTTTAGTAAATATAAAGGGGGAAAGGAAATAAAATTAAATGCACAATCTGTAAAGGTAGGATTAAATATAATGTGATAATGGAGAACTGATTAATTTTATGTTTTATAAAATAAAATAACTTACCCATATTCTCTAAGCAAATTAGATATCTTTTGTACATTGACGGCGTCGTTGAAGGGAGTAGCATCGCCTATTTCGCCTTTATTGGCGCTAACTTTACCCTGTAAGCACTCTATAAGATGGCCTATAGTCATACGAGACGGAATGGCGTGGGGGTTTATTATGATATCCGGAGTGAGGCCTATACAAATACATATAAATAAATTATAATATAAGTTGTGACCTTTAAAATTGGAGAAAAGACATTTAGTTTCTAGTTCTCCAAACCTCTAACCTTAACTTTTCACACATGACCGTTTTACAACTTTTCCCAATGAGCTCTCTAATAAAGAAACAGATCACTACTGATATGCATATTATATATATGATAAAAACCCTCGGCCGTAAAAGGCATATCCTCTTGCCCATAAACGATCCCACAGGTTCCCTTTTGCCCATGCCGGGAAGCGAATTTATCTCCTATTTGAGGGGCTCGCACACTTCTGACTCTTACTTTGGCAAATTTACGGCCTTCAGAATCGAGAGAAAGCAATACCTTTATAAAATTTTAATTTATACATTTTAAAAGTAATTTATAAAATACCTGATCAACAATTCCGGTTTCGCTAGATCTTAGAAAAGTACTGGCATCTTTTTTCGTGAATTTTTTGGCACTAATATCCAGCTTTAAAACATTGTTTTATTCAAAAAATAATAAGACTAAAATTGTTTATTAATTACATAGTTAAACAATATAAATAAATAACTTCAAAACACTAATAAAAACTGTATGGCCGGTTTAGAAGAGTTGCTAAACTTAAAACAACGTGCTAATTTTTTACTTAACTTTTTAAATGTTAATAGAAGTATCGTAGTGCGCTACATCTTTTTAAAGTAACGATTCAATGTATTTATTTAGCTACTTTTAATTAGAAATTATAAAAAAATAATCATATAATGTAAGAAAATTAATTTGTAATTAAAGATCTATACTACTGAGTTTCATGTCAATTCGGCGATGAAAATTCAGCGCGGCGTCGATTAGGCGCGCTGAATTCGGCACGTATCTAACACAGCTGCAATTTATTAGTATTAAAAAAAGGATGATTAAATAGAAGTAATTTAGAATGTTGGTCCTGATGGAAACACAAGTGACAAGACTAGAGAAAACTACTAAATTTTATTTAAGACAAAAAGATGAATAACATTTTCTTGAAAACATCTAAAATTATAAGTTTATATAATATTAGAAAATAATATAAATTTGAATATAAAATAAAATGAAATAAGTTGGTAAAATCGCGTTACATTCGAATATTATAATTATTATAAATTATATTTTTATAATTATTATAATTTACTTTTTTTAAAATTTTATTTTAATTAATATATAATTTTATTTTAATTTATTAAAATGCCATATATAACATTCCCCTCTCTGAGAAGCGATCGTTGAATATGTTATAGCAATTAATTTCGTCGTATTTGTTATCGCGAATTAGTCGTCGGGTTAATTTGTTGTTTATCTTGCATGTATGTCAATACGCGGTATCAATATTTTTTAGTACACCATCGTCGTCTTATCCGTATCGAGATCATTAACGTGTTTGTTTGATATAGACATCGTAATTACATTTTGAGAATAGTTTGTCATTATCATCAAGTTTATATTATTTAATTTCAATATTTATGAATATTTCTAATTATTTTAAAATTTTAATTTTAATTTTCATATTATATTATATTTTTTTAAATATCATCAATTTATGATATCTGTTTAAATATAATATTGTATTTTTTAAATTAATTATTTTAAATTAATTACTTTAAATTTTTCATAACTTTCCCCTCCTTGAGAATCCTGAACCTGAGGCGGAACAGTTAGGTTTAATCGAAATTTATGAACTTGGAATTGTCTTTTGGTCTTGTATTTCATATATTTTAGCATGATAGTTAATCAGCATTATATTATTATATTATCATATCGGCATATTATAGTCATTTTTTAATCAGCATTATATAAAAATCATTTTTCGCCTGGGGTTGGTCTACTTTTTCGTCATAAACGTTAGCTCTCAGGAAAATGTCAGCCATGAATTTTTTTTATTTTGAATATTCCCATATCTAGCCCAAGAAATAAATAGTCTTCATATAGCTTGCCAAGTGTCCATATGTTTTAATTACAGTTTATATTTAATTTTAATATAAGAATTTCAATTTCTCTGGTAAAAAATATCTGAAAGTTTTTTTATATTTCATACAGTGGCAGACTTAGAGAAAACTACTAAATTTTATTTAAGAGAAAAAGATGAATTTAAAATTCTCTTAAGAACATTTAAAATTTTAAGTTTATATAATATTATAAAATAAAATAATATAAATTTGAATATAAAATAAAATGAAATAAGTTGGTGAAATAGCGATATACTTTATATAAGGTCATTCGAATATATAATTAATATATAATTTACTTTTTTAAAAATTTTATTTTAATTTATTAAAATGCCATCTATACAAGCACCAAGGTTTCCAATTCCCTTTTTGGAATCATTACGCTGCTACATAGGAGGGAATCCCAAAAACAAATAATGCAGTTGAAGGTAATTTTTAAAAAATTGCTATCTTTTTATTCATCATTACACAATCATTTTTAATAATTTACTTTGCAATTATCTAAAGGTTGACACAGAGCATTTTCATCTCTGCTAGCATCGCACCATCCCTCTATTTGGAAATTCTTAGATGCTCTACGTTTAGAACATTCGTTAACCGAAGCAAAAATTGAAATATTTCTGGTACGCAACCCCCAAGATCAAGAAAGGTGTATCGGGATACAGCTGAAAATATTATATTATATATAACTGACTTTTTAAATCGCCTTATTAGATAGCATATAATTTTAATTTACTAACATATTAATCTTATCTAAATGTGGTACACTGAAACTAGGGGAAATTTTTAAAATTATTATTTTTTTTATTTAAAAATAATAAATACACGATCGTGTGAATATGGGTGGAATTATTTTTGATGTAATAAAAATTTAAAGTTTGATTACTCAATAGCTTTAAGAATTCCATATTTTTTTTTGTGAAAATTTCACAATTCTTTAATTTTACATTAACAATAGAATATATTATTTAAAAAGGTGTGTGCTATTGGATGCTAAGTTAAGACTATTAAATCAAATACTAGATAATTAAGCAATTTATTTGAATAAACATAATATATAAATTAATAATATATATAATTTTAAGGAAAAACATAAATAGTTCTATATAAATTTTATATCATTTAAAAATTTTATTAATTTACTTAAATTTGACATATTTTTAATATTACGAAAATAAGAATATTCACATATATATAAATGAGAGGTTTTCTTTCAGTTCTGGGGATTAAAAAAAATTCTTATTGCATCTAAATCCAAAGTCACGCCAATTGTGCGAAAAAAGTATGCAATTCTTAAACTTTTGAGTAATGAAACCTTGAATTATTATTACATCAAAAAATTTCCACCAATATCATGACAGATGATAACATATTTATAATTTTTTTAATAATATTTTAAAAAAATTAATAAAATAATATTAAAAATTTCCCCGAGTTTCAGTGAGTTACCCTAAATGTTCTTTTAAACATATTTTTAGTATGATTTATATAGTCATTTTATAAATAAATAAAAAAATTGTGCATTAATTCGTTTTTGATTATTTTATAATAGAAAAAAATTAGCCTAAACATAATATATATTTAAGGATTTTTAATAAATCTAAATGAGTCAGTCTTAATTTGAATTTTTTTTGATCCACACTAGTGTTGATAAAAGGCTGATTAGGGTCTATTTTTAAAAACAGTCGATTAAGATTTTAACCAAAATAATATGAAAGATTTGAGATAGAGGTCAAAACAAATCTCCAGGTTTACATAATATTGGTTACTAATCAAAATACCTTATAATGTAATGTGGTAAATTGGTCCACCAAAGAAATCGGCATAAATATTTGTTAATTTTTTTTTGAAATTAATAAATTTTTTATTGATATTACACATTTAGTAAATAAATTAGAGATTTTGTAAAAAAAATATGATAATTAATAGGACCAACATTCAAAATGTCTTCTATTTAATCATTCTTTTTTTTATGCTAATAAATTTTAATAAATTGCAGCTGTATTAGATGCGCTCGAATTGACGTGATACCATGCAATTGATTTAACATAATGAGAAAAAAATATTATCTATATTATGGATATAGTCAAGGGGCATGATTAAGCAAAATATTTCGTTACAACTTAAATTTTTTCTTTTTAAATGAGTAGTTCTTTTATTAAGTTCCATCTAAAATTTCATCCAAAAATACATGCGTTAATTAAGTAACGCCATAAAATTAAATACCAATTAAAAATTTGTTGAATATTTCTAAATTGTAAAAAAGTTTTGAATTTAATTAAATAATTTTAAACTAATGTAGGAAAATTTAAATGGGCAAATTCTTTAAAATTATTTTTGTTTTATTCTAAACTTTGATCTAAGTAAAAAAAATCCATCTTTCTGATTTTTTTTAAATGATGATTTTTCCAATCCTATTTTAAAACAGAAATCGGAAAAGCTCAACCCGTCCGAAATATCGGCCAGAGGACTGAACTAATATTTAAAAAAATTATAATGGACCGGGCTTTGTATATAGAAAATTTTTGGGATGGGCTGGACAATTTATATATAAAAACCAGGCAGAGTTGGGAAAATCGCTGATTGTTGGTAAAATTATAATAAGCCATCTCGGGCAAATTTGAAATAATTTTTTTTGAATTTTAAGCTAATAATTTAATTTATTATTTTAAGATATAATCCAATTAGAAATACACAAATATCAAACATAATTGATATATAAAACGGTTGTTGTAGAAATTGGGAAAAAATTAGGTATAGATATTATGTGGGCTGAAATTTGTATAAAAATTTTAATGACTTGGGACAGATTTTTGGTAAATTTCCTAACCAGGCCTGGTAATTTGTGCCAAATATTGGTTGATTATATTTTTTAATTCTTCTAGTAAAATTTCTCAGTTGTTCAAAATTTATATAAATCTTTTTCCCTTTGATATATCAAATATTTTATTGAATGAATTGATGAAGATAATAGTCATAACTTAAATGCTACCTTCAAATGGTCAGAGAAAGGATATGAGAAGGCGTTCTTATCTAATTTCAAATATGTCCACTTTTTGGGAAAAAGTCTCTCTATTATTATAAATTAAGAGGGGGAGTTCCGAATTCAGAGGTTTAAAAATTGAAAAATCTTTTAGTTAATAAAACTAAACGCTATAAAAACAGTTCACTCCATCCACAATTCCAATAGTGAATAGACAAACGGTAAAAATTATTTAACATTTTTCGATTCAACCATCTCACTTATCAAATGTTAGTTAAAAAACGATATTACATCTAGAGGTATTGGAATATTTGCGAGTTTTAATGAAATAGAAATATTATTTAAATGTAAATAAGGAAATTTTTCTACAGCTTAATACAATCTTACCATCATCAGCACCATGAAACCCTTTTTGAAATACAAGTTGTTATTTTGTTTATACATATTTATAAAACTCTTCACAAACTATTTGAGCCAAAATAGTTTGGCTCAAATAGTTATAACGTGGAAAGGTAATATATTATAAGCATCCTTGAATATAAAATATAAAAGGTAAATAAGGGGGAAATTTGCAAGTGATAAGTTGATAAAATATATTAATCCTAGTATAAAAAGTAAACAACAAAAATGACCTCTTCTTCATTTTCTGGTAAAGTTATAGTTTTTCCTATGACAACATCGTCGCCAGATACCCTAGTACCTGGCGCTACTATACCATCGTCATCCAGCTTATCGTATAGGGCATGTCTCATTCCTGATTTAATCATTAAATTGTAAATGGTTAATCTAATGAAAAACAATGAAAATTTGTTATTGGAAGAGGCAAAGACCTAGATATTTGAAATCAAAAACTCATTGATAAAAGCTATCAAGCATTTAACAGATTAAATAATAATGGATCCTATTTATTCGCTCAATTAAAACTAAATGCTGAAAAAAAATCCTTAAAAGCTCAGGAGAAATACTCAAAATTATCTCTTAATACTCAAAAAAATACACTGCTTAGGTATAAAACTGAAACGTTGAGACTAAAAATGAACCGTTCAGATAAATATATGAAACGCTCGTAAATCGTCTTAGATTTAAAAAAAATATCTATGAAATTCAGTAAAAATTCTGAGCGAAATAATGTGAGTCAATAAATAATGTATTATTTTATAAACCAATAACGTGTTCCCTCTCGGGTCTTTCAAACATTTCTTCCTGGTCAATTCCTTTTTTAGATTCAACGTCTCTGTACGACCGGTAAAAAACGGACCTTATATACAAAATATTAATTTTAAAGCAAAAATTCGTTAAAATTCTAAATAAGGGACATAAAATATTTATTATACCTAAACAAGCCTCTTTCGATAGCGGAATTGTTAATGATAATAGAATCTTCTTGGTTATATCCGGTGTAAGATAATATGGCTACTATAACATTGATACCTATATAATAAATTTATTTAAATGTATGGAATGTAGTGCCGTATGTAGTATTTTACTCCTTTTTGGGGGAGAAGTTAAATTTTTCTATAAAAATAAGATGACTAATATCCAGTATTCATAATTTTAGGACAACGGATTTTAATAAAGATTCTTTTAATTAATATGATTTTAGAAAATAAAATTATATAAAAGGAAAATAAAATCAATACATTAATTTTGTTCTTAATGCTTTTTTTTACTTTTGATTTAGTTTTATGATTCGTATAACATATTAAATCACATTTATAAATTATTATAAGCCAATAAAAAGATGAAATAGTTATAAACAATATTTAGGTTCTATTTGGCTTGGACATTCATTTTAAATTTCTCAAATTTCAAAAATAAAATATCATTTGCTTAAATATTCATTATCTATAGTTTCTTAAATAGAGTTTTCTAACATTTAGATATAATTTTGTTTATAATTAGTGATGGTCACGGTCTGGTCTTAGGTCAGGACCAATACACTCGGACTGAACAATAGTCTTTTAAAAAAGATCGATCCAGACCGTGATCCTAAATAAAAAAAATCGCTCTATATTTTAAAAATATTTTTGTTTACCTAATTTAATCGATGTTTATTGAGACTATAAGTATGCTTCTTTGAAAAACTTAATGGTTATCAAATGGCAAAATAAAAATTCACAAAAACTAAAATAACTCCTCTAAAATAACATAAAATAAAATATACAAAAAATTAGGTAAAATAAAATAAAATTAAACGTATAATAAAAAAAACTGAAATATTAATAAAAGACCGTTCGGGGCTGTGGTCCTCAAAAAATCGGTCCGTCCATTGATCTAGTCCGATCTAAGACTGATAGGACCAGACCGTTGATCTTCACTATCTATAATTGTTCTATGAAGTTAATTGCATTGCATATTTATTATCTATAGACTTACTGGTCAGTCCTAAGCACAAAAATGGGGTGAGGGGGGGGGGCTTCACGCAAAATATTATAAGAATAAAATTTGTTTTTATAAAGATTCTGGCTTCCGGAGATGCTAGAAAAAAAGAGAACAAAATAGAATCGACAAAATTAACCAAACTTAGTGTTTTATTAACAAAAGTTTTTGAAAAAGACTATGTAACCTTAACACTAGTCAATTCTTTAAAAAATCAAATACCGGCTGGTAGCTCCCTGAATCTGAGGTACTCCATCGCCCGAGTCGTGACAAGAGGTTTTTGAGGATAGTAAAGTACGTGGGCCGTTGTGTCCATCCGAACGTGGTAATTAGTTATGTAAACCCCCATCGCTTGTTTGCCCATAGCCGATTGGTAAGTGTTACGTGGCGACTTTTTATAAGTGAATTAAAATTAGTTTTAAAATTGTGGATAGTGACTATGTGATTTAAGGATCATATATCTGGGGATTAAGAGATTCTAAAATCCAGGGAAAAGTGGTCAAAAATTCATCCCGTCATCCAGAATAGGTCCAATCAGACGTGTTAATCGATACTTTTAAAGGGATCGAATTCCGATCCAGATCTTTTCAAAAAAATGGGAAATCCAGGATAGACTTTTTTTAAAAAAGGATCACGATCCTCTTCCTATTTTAAAAATTTCGGAAGAAAATTTATTCTCGATGTGAAATTAACGAATATATAAATAAATTAAATATAGTATAAATTTATTGTAATCGAATAATATAACAATAATAATATATTTATTTATAATCAAAATTAGCGTTTAATAATAATAAATATCATTCAAACATTATCGTTCTTTCATTAAGAACATGTTTAACGTTCATAAACAAGTGCTCCTTGATTATATTTGTAATATATATAGTGAATAATATTATTATTGAATTGACATATATATATTTTGATGTAACGCGTTGTTTTTCAATATGCATGTTAATAAATAAAGTAGATTACATATATACTAAAATATTCAATAAATATTTTTTTTAAAGTGACATAAGTTAAAAATAATAATTGATTCATCATTTGAATAAAGCAAATATTAAAGGAAAACGCATTAGAATTTTTCCTAAAGAAAGTATCAATTTAATTCATACAATCATTCGAATAAGCATCTGCTTGTATATGTTCCTGCAGGTTTTCCAAATGAACCCTGGCAGATTGTTTTATGACCTATTAAGTTTAAATTTCGGGCGAATTAATGCTGCTAGTATGCTTTTTTCTCATACAATGAAGGAAGTCTATATTAAGAAATGATAATTAAGAAGCTGAAGAAAAGCTAAAAGGTTCCCATTTATATCTGTAACGTCAATAACTATATGTATATTATTTCATAGATAGTAAAAATCTAAAAAAATATTTTTTTTAAAATCAATAAATAAAACTTGTAAGTAATCAAATTCGTAAATGTGGTCTTAATAAAACCTATGAGAAAAATATAAATCTGAGGAGGATGTTAAAATATGATGTAGGTAAATTTTTTTAAAAAAATATTATTTTATTTATAAACTTTTTAAATAAAAAATAAATTTTTAAAAGGATTGAATATTATACAAAATGGTCTAGATCATGGTCCTCAATTAAAGAGAAAATCATAAATCCGGGTAGATTTACCAAATTAGGATCGTATTCAGAATCGTCGATCCTTTAACAACTTTGGGTCCCACCCACGAGGTAGCGTTTTAAAGATAGATTCAAAATATTATTTTCTCTAATATGTTTTAAGAAATCAGTATAATTTATTTCCATATTTTTAAAAACAACTTTCCGCACTATTTAAATGGTAGACATGTCAGAGTCAAATTCTTAAAATAAAATTAGTCTTAAAGAAAAATTTTTTGAAAATGAGAATAATGTCTAAGTTGAAGAAAGATATATACTTTAAGGTCGAATAGAAGCTAAATGTATTCATCGGTAAGCCATAAATAGCCTCTTTTAAATAAATAAACACAAATAGCATGAACATTTGATATAATATATATAATTAATTTTTTTAAGTCACATTTCAATTATAAACATTATTTGTACCAAAATTTTATCCATGTCAAAATAGGCAATTTTAAATATTATATAGTACCTAGCAATATATTCCTATAGTATATAATGTAATATATAAATAATAATAGATATAAATAACCCTGTTACTGAGAAGTTAATATATCTACTTTCAAATTACTAAAAAATTACCGCACCTTTTGATATATGCACATTTTGGTAGGATGCTAGAATTTCAATATTTACACATTGCTATATCATTAATGGCACTTTCCTTTAAGAACTGAGTCAATCAGTTTAATTTATAACTAGGTATCGATTACAAAAAATAAATTTAACTGAAATCTATCACAAATCTTAATTAAGTAACTTTTCATAATTGTTTAATTTTATATCAAAGATGTTTTGATAAATTAAAATAACTTTTACTATTAAAACTTACCATACTTGAAAAGCAGTTATAAATCACGTGATAAATATTTACCACAGGATATACAAATTTGGTAGATTAGATCATTGTTATTATTAGTGCACATTAAAAAAATATTTCCCTGAGAAAAATTGCGAATTTTCCTCAAGATAATAATCAAAATTCCCTGGATCTACATCTCTAGTATTAACCAGAATTATATTACTTGATTATGATCGGGAAAGGGTATGATAGAAGCGCATACGCCAAGTATCATAGATGGATGAATTTCGCAATGCGTGTAAGTGGAACAATATCCGTTGAGGGATTTCTCCGTCAAATCTTCAGGGGTCATGGCTAGCATAATGGTTTCTTCCTCCATCGTATCTATGTATTCAACGACGCCACTGGCCACCAAATTTTGCCATCTAATTTTTTGTAAAATTGTTTTAAATATAGATCATTTTTATTTAAACGTAATTATAAGACTTTTGAAAAAATATCTCACTATAAGGCTAAGTCATAGCGTATCTTATTTTTATTTTTAAATCTGAATAGATCATTCTATTCAGATATAGAATTCTAAAAAAACTTGCTAGACCGTAATCTAAATGTTCAACATATGAAAAAAATAGCTTTATGTATAAAATAAACCCATAGTTATTGTATTCCCGTTCCTTGAGCATGTCTATATGCCTTTTTTTAAGTAGGAGTTTTTGATTTTCAACGATTAGCAAAGGTCTACATATTCTCCCAGCATCAGTATATATCCTTATTTCCCTATCTTGTATATCCCTGACCATCGAAACCTAGATTTATAAGTTTATTCAAAATTAATATTTATTCTGTTTTGTTCTTTCTTTCTTTCAATGTTAAACACAAGAAATAAATGAATAATTATATATATATATATTGGAATTTTTTCAATTTAAAAATAAATAAATAATATATATATAATAGTTTACCTCAGATACAATAATATCCATTTGACGTCTAAGTTTTCTTAGAGTGGTCATCAATTGATCGGGGTCTTTGTGGATTCCCACCCAGCAACCGTTTACAAATATTTTTGTGGCACTTTTATTTTTGATTTTTAAAATTATTAGCTAATTTTAAAGGTTAATTATAAACAAACAATCTCTCTTAATATATATTTGCAGAGTTGTTAAAAGATACTTTTTAAATGGATCTAGATACAGTTACAATTTTTATTATTAATTTACGTTTATTGTGAAAATGTATGAAATGAGGTAAAAAATTTATTGACTCGATATCACATTTATCAAAATATAACTAAAATAATGATTTTAATATAATATATGTAAATATATGATTATAAATAATTATCAGATTTCAGTAATAAATATTTTCTAAATTTTGATCATTAAAGCATCCTCGTTTATGTAAAGGCATTTTTAGCTGCACTAAAAATCTTTCTACCTGGGAGCTTGAAGGGATTGTGGTGCTATATTTTATGAATAACAATTTTATAATAAGAACTGTCAGCAAATTATATTTTTTATGGAACTAATGTTTTGATTATTTTTATAAATGAAGGATTATCAACAAATGAAAATGGCCGAGTGCCAGCTATACTTCATCTAAAGTTGTCTAGGTTAAAGTCTGAGATCTCTTGATAAAAATATCAGTGGACTATGAGCCTAATCCAATATTTTCTTTAATAGATTTATTCTACTTCCCCTTTTTATTTTTTATTAACAATGTTTGATGTTTTCACTTAAAATTATAATTGCAAACATTTAATTAGTTATACCATTAAATGTTTTAAAATGTTGCAAGTTGAGGTAATGCTAACTGAAATTTTCGTATTTTTTGGTAGACATAGCAAACATATCAGATTTGTTTTCTTTATTTTGAGATATTATTTTAAAATATGCTCTATAAATTGGCCGTGGAAAAACAATGTCTGGACTTGTTGATGCTTTATTGATTATTACTTCTTTCCCTCTTCATATTATTAATATTAATCTAAAATAAATTTTTAAAATTAGTATGATAAAATAAAATTAACCAGTTCCATTGAAAATAAAGATGGCAGATTCCTTGAGATGGGTTGTAATCAGGGACCCGGAAAGAACTAGAATGAACCGCTAAACAGTTATAAATCTTTATAAATATCTGAACCATAACTAAACAGATATAATAATTTTTTGAAGGAGTAAAAAGGACCTTTATAAAAGAAGTTACCGATTTAAACCGGGTTAAACCGGTTTCAGCCAAAATAAAATAAATAATTTTACATTCTTTTCCTTGTGGTGTATTACATATTTTACCATACCTACTTCAAATATTTGTTTAATATCCATAAGTATGTAATAATTTTTCACTATGACTTATATTGATTCACAATCTTTTAACTGCTTCATATAGTATTGGAGCATTCCTATTTTATATATTTTAGTATGTAAAATATCTAAATAACCAATTTTGATTTAGTTGTATTTAATTAATCTAAAAAAATCATCAGTTTTTATATTGGGAATCAAAAAAATTTGAATTTCCAAAATTTTATAAACTTGCTCTTATAGTACTTGCGATTCCCGCAACGTAATTTCTGTTAAAAGGGCCTTTTTGGGGCTAATATTTGTGTTATCGTCACAACAAACATATACGAATCAACTTATATTAAAAAATATATAACTTATACATTCAATAGAAATGAGTGATTCTTATATATTATTCATAGATATTTATAATAAAAATAATTTATTTCATCTGTTTTAAAAATATATAATATTAACTTAAGTGATGACATTAATTTTAATAAATGATATTCATAATTAAAATCATTATATTATGGTGTTGCTTCAATAAAAAAAAATTCCTAACCATAATGAACCTTTATAAACCTCTACAATTAGCTGAACCGAACCGAAACTTTATAAATTTTTTCTTAAAAACCTTAACCGAACCGTAACCATTATAATTTATTAAATAATGAACCGTAACCACCTGATTGTTATATCAAAATTTGACTGGTTTATTGATAAGCTCGGACATATAATATTTAATGAATATTTATATATATATTTTTTTTTATACAAGTTTTAATATTTTATATATATATAAATTTTTTATTATACTAGTCACAATATTTTTCAATACATATATTTAAATTATATGCTCATTTAAAATAAAATAAATGTAAGTATTTAAAAACAGATACAGATACCTCTAAAATAATATCTAGATACCGATACTTTAAAAAATTTATCTAGATACAGATACCACATTTTATCTAGTACAACAGCTCTCCATATTTGTAATAATGTAGTATAAATTATGAAAAGATGCTTTCAATAAGGAAAGAGAAAATGGTGAATAGAAATGCTTATAAAGTATCTTACTCTGCGATGGAAGATGGGGCGATCTCCTCCAAATTTTCCATGGACCATTCTTCCAAAAATTCCAGAATAGGAGCTGGTTGACTGCCCACGGATATGTAAGCCATAAGAGCTAAGTTTTTCACCAAACCTACGGCATGCCCCTTAATATGTTGGTGAACGGAGTTAATAAAATATTTTAATTCTCTAGCATCAAAATTGAGGATACATTTAGGTAAAGTTTCAATCATTATTAAATGTTGATTAATATTATATTACTTTTTTAAATTTACAAAAAGAACCTTATGCAATATTTCGTGATAAAAATACCTCTGGCGTCTCAGCAGGACAAATCATTCCCCAATGAGTATTGTGTAATTGTCTAGGCCGCGCCAGCTTTCCATCCCGTCCTATGGGGGAATTAAGCCTGCGTAAATGGGAGAGCGTGGAAGCGAATGTGAGCCTATTCAAAACCTATTTAGAATAGAAAAATTATAAAAAATAAATTTATCTCACCAAGGTAAATTAACGCATAAGGCTGTAATTTAAATATCAAAAATTTTATTAACTAACGAAAAAAGAGTAAGCCATTTTTTAGGTAAAAATAAAATAGTGGTCTAAATCATTTTTTTCCAATTTAAGCTGTGACCTAAATTTTAAAAAACCTCAAAATTTATAAATTTTCGTAAAATAAAATATTAGTTATTTACGACTCAACGCAAAAATATGCATAGATATTTAGAATGCAGGTATATATTATGATAATTATAATATAAATATATATATTATTAATTCTCGAGATCAAGGATTTTTTAAAAAATTTAATATTATACCTTTTTATCTTGATTAATTCCGCCAGACATTACACATGTATGCGAAAACTTTTATGTATATTCTAACAAATTTGAAAGAAAATGACACCGCAATAGTCATACTTAAAACAAAATTAGTTTGATAAATCGGCTTTATATATCCCGCGTATGATTTTAATTTTTTAATAAATAAGCGCAGTATATTTTTAATTTGGCAACTAGAATGAGCTTTAGAAAAATAGCTTTATTGCTAAGATTGGCAAAACATGAGTAAATACTATTGTGATATAGAGCTTGACAAAAAATGAGTAAATACTAGTGTTGTTGAAAAGCGCGAATCTCGTTGATTTTAAAAAACGGTACGATTAAGATTATAGCCATAATAACATAATGTAAGTCTAAATATTTTGCTCATAGCTGGCAGAAATGCTTGGACATCAATTTGCCAAATCTCGATGCTTACATAAAATTATTTTAGTTAAAATCTTAATCGGACCGTTTTGAAAAATCGACCCAAATAGTGGTTTTAACAACACTAGTAACTACTATTGTGACATCAATATTAGGGCTATGCCGCTTTACAAATTTTTAACCAATCCGATTCGATATTTATATTGATTTCTATTTACCATCTATCTTTGTATCAATTTCATTTAATATTTTCTACTTTAAAAAAACCAATTAAATTTTACGAATAATCAAATGTATTTTATATTGTTTATTTTTTATAAGTTAATATCCCCATATAAAATATTTGCAATGTTTCTGGGTGAATGTAGTGTTGTTAAACAGCCCCATTTAGTCGATTTAAAAAAAAGTTTAATCAAAATTTTAACCAAAATATTATTATCTGTCTCGAAATTTGGCCAATCCAAACCTTTCTGATATCTGCGGGAAAAATAAATAAGCATGGGTAATTTATTCTTGGCTAAAATTTTAAGTTAAACGTTTTTAAAATAAGCTAAATCGAGCCATTTAGCAAGACTAACTTAATGTGACTAGTTATATGTTTTAAAATCCTTTTCTTTTTGCAGATAATATAACAAAAAATAGTGTAAAATTTTAAACTATTTGTTTAAACATTACAGCAAATAAATTGTATATTAGTTCCTTTCAATAAATTATTATTATGAAATTATTTACAAAATAAAAAAAATCATATAATTATATGTAGAATTATAAAATAACTAAAATGTATAAGAAATATCGGATCGGTTTTTTTAAAAAAATCGGCCAGATCCGATATTTTTGAAAACGCTAAATATCGTTATCGATCCGATCCAATATTAATTATCGGCTCAGTCTTAATCAATATGTATTATATAGGTCCGGGTCGGGCCGTATTATAATTTTTTTAAATTTACCTGTGCCGAGCTGGCCTAAAATTTTTTTTAGAAAAATATCCAACCCGTATATTTTAAAACCAAATATTTGAAATCGCCAATAGATAAAATATATTTTAAAAAAAATCAGGGCCGGGCCTGAATTTTTTTTTTAAAAACAAACTTGGGCCGGGTCAGGCCGAAAAAAATTTTTGAAAAAAAAATCCAGGCCGGGTTGTATAAATAGTTTCTCTGCACGTCACTGATATTAAAAAAATTAGATTTTCTGAAGTATTCTGCTGATATTTAAAGTATCTCTTCAATTTATGTTGTAAACAATGATGTTTGGTGTTGAATTTGGACCGATGGGTCCCCCAGTCTGAGTGGGAAAAATACAGTCCGTGATCGGGGGTCCGGGATGGTCGATGACGGGATCCAGGGGGCCGGGTTTTATCGATTTTGTCATGGAATCACTCGGACAACGTAGTGGAAATAATATTTTCAAAGTTTAATAAAGTCGAAGTTGCAAAGCAAAAGTAAATCAAAATCATCCAATAATTAATCAAAAAAAATGTATATAATTACACAATCAAAAAAATATTTAATGGTCAAGAAAAAGGTATTTTTCCAACCTTTATAATTTTTAAAACAAATAGAAAAAACAATCATTCTTGAAACTGGTTAGAACCAGTTTCAAATGCAATATAAAAATAAGGTATAATATCAATTTCATAACAAAAAAAAGGAAGATGGGAAAACAAAAGAAACAAGTGGAGAAAAAACGTAAAGAAAAGAAATAAGTTATACGGGACAAGTGGGGAGATAGAACATAACATTTGGATTGAAGCCTTACACATAATAAAATAGTGGTTACTGAGGTTTTGCCAATCTTTGCAAATAAAGCTAAAGCTCATTTCAGTTGTCAAATATGTAAAAATATAAAAGGGTTATAAAAAGCCTATTCCGCATACTGATACTGTTGTTATTAACCATAGCAGTCATTTCTTTCAAATTTGTTAAAATATAATGAAGTTTCTACATGCATGTGGAATGTCTTATGTAATTTATCAGAATAAGAAGGTATAATAATATCAAATATTTTATGTCCTTGATCTCTATAATAAATAATATGTATTGATAATCTAATTATCATATATACCTGCATTCCATAGGCTAGTAGTAAATAACAAGGTGTCGGGAAATGGTAGTATGCTAAAAAGATATTTTAAACTATTAATTTTTTAATTCTTACGGTATCCCTATCCCACATATATATTTTATATAGATCAGAGACTGCAGATTTTTTATATTTTCAGGCCCAGCCCGGATTTTTTTAAAATATATTTATTTTTAATTTTTATAGCTAATAATAGCGATTTAAAATGTTTTAAAATATTGCCCGACTCAGGTATTTTTTTTAAAAAAATTCAGGCCCGGTCCAGATATATTTAAAAATATTAAAATATGGCCCGACCCTAGTCTCTGATATAAATCAAGCAGATGAGAAAATAATATATATATCTTAAAATAATTTGAAAAATTGTGAAATAAAGCAAAAACCATAGCCAAAATCGGGACTTCACCTACATTTAATATATTTTAGCCCTACTCTCCTATATCAAACTAATTTTAATATGTGATTATAAACCGAGTTCCATGACAATAATCTTCTAAATATTGATGTCTATTTGTACATTGAGTCATATCTTCAAATATTATATAATAAATAACTAATGATTGAGTGAATATTTTAATTTACAAGATTTTTAAAAAATTTAAAGGAAGATTTTGGTCATGCTTCATTAATTTATAAATTTTGATTAAAAAATATATTTCGGTCACAGCCTAAAGAATTCATCATATAGATTTTTGTAGAATTCTTCTTCTTCTTCTTCTCCGTTTTATGGTGATTTCCAGGTTTACCCAGGCAGGCCAGTTTTCCTTCTGATTTTTCTTTTCCATTTCTGACGGTCCTGAGCATCAATATTTGTAAGATTCATGCTTCACATATCCGCCGCTATCACATTTGTCCATGTCATCTTGGGCCTTCCTCTAGGTCTTGATCCTCCTACTTTCATCAAGGTGTATCTCTTTACTCAGTCATCTTTTGTCATAGGTTTCACATGCCCAAACCATCTTATTTCGTTGCATTACCACTCCAATCATTTCTATACCCAATCTTGCTCGCAATTCCTTGCTAGTTTCTCTCTCTCTCAGAGAAACCCCATACATCCAACTAATCATTCTCATCTCTATTCTTTCTAATTTGGCTTCGTGAGTCGTTTTCATTGCCCATGTTTCTCCGCCATAAACTAAACAACTCCTCATACAGCTTTACGTAAACTTTCCCCTTTAACTTCAGTCATTTTTTATTTGTTAGAATAGACGACATCTCTCTGAACTTCTTCCATGCTTGTCTGACCCTTGCAACAACGGCAGAATCTACACCACCATCTGCATTTAGCATATTACCCAAATAACAAAACTTATTCACTTTTTCTATGGTTAACCTATTGCCAATATCCAAACCATCATTTTTGACGTTATCATTATTATGTACCCCTTTCATGCACGATCTACAAATAAAAGTCATTCTTGATAACATCAAATTTCCCTTTTCCCGCTACATCTGTTATGTACCTATTTATAGCATCTGGTGCATTAGATTGAATTTCTAGCAACTCCTTTCCTACATACACCACAAGGCCACTTGGATTCCTCCATTTTTAGATTTTCCCCACCAATCATCACCTTTGTCTTTGCTATATTCATTTTGGCCCTTTGCTTCCATAGCCATCCTCCATTTACTAATTTTATCCTTCAATTCTTCTTCACTGTTTGCTATTAATACAAGGTCATCTGCATATAATAGCTCCCAGGGAAGTCCTTCACGTATTTCTCTAGCCACCACATCCATTACTATGATAAATAATAATGGACTCAGCACAGATCCTTGATGAAGTCCTACCTTCACTTCAAAGCTTTCACTATCACCATAATCCGTCCGTACTGCTGTTTGTGTTCCCACATGCATTGCCTGCTATAACCAACCATTCCTCCAAACCTGATTTTCTCAAGGCCCATCTTGTAACCTCACGCGGCACCCTGTCAAATGCTTTCTCCAAGTCAACAAACGCATAATACAGTTTCTTTTCCTTCGCAAGATATTTCTGTATTTATCTCACCACAAAAATGGCATCTGTCGTGCCTGAAACCAAACTGCATTTCATTGTTCCCTTATCCACTTCTCGAACACCCTCTCAAATACCTTGAGTGCATGTTCCAAGAGTTTAATAGCTCTGTAAGACCCGCAATCTAAAGGATCACCTGTTCCCTTGTTGTAATCATTTAATTATTACAAATGTAAAATAATCAAAGATTGGATGGAAATGCTATATCCTCGAACGTTTTGTAACAAGTTAAAGATGATACTTTTATCGGTTATAAAAAGAACTCAGTTATTCCTATCATTCAAAATCAATAAATTTACCAAAGTAGTAAGAAAGCAATAAAAAATATGTTTTAAAAACAACCCAGTTTCCAGCTAAATGACCATAGAAAGAAGATGCTCTTCTATGATAAGGTTTTATTACATCGCAAAGTACAAATAAATAAGATTTGAATAGTATTAGTAATAATTTTATAGGAATTTGAAACGCCACTTAATCGGAACATTTCACCGGAAGTGACATAATTGCAAAAATATTTTGGCCCCATTTACCTGAAGCCAGCCAATTCTTAAAATTTTATTATATATTTTTTATAGAAATCTGAATAAACCTGTGAAACACCTGCCCTAGCCTGATGAGCTTTTTTCTGATCTCCCCAGTTGCCAGTGGCTAAGGAATATCTAAGTCCATCTGTTATAATACGGGTCTTGATAGCAAGTTCTAGGTTAAAGTCTTTGCCCCTGTCAATAAACTTTTGGGCGTAAAGTCGAACCTCTTTCATCAGGTTTTTGAATAAACTGTTCAAAAAGATAAATCAAATTAACATTTTAATATGAAAAATCAGCATTTGATACTTAATTAACCGAACATTATAATTTCCAGAACCAGTATTTATTTAAAAAAAATCACTGCCCCTAATTATCCTGCGCCCATACAATTGGAAGAAGGAATAGTCATTGTGAAGCTGAAACCTCAATCTCATATAATAAAAATTAATTTTAAATTAATTATTTAACTATTTATTATAAATGGTTGTGCCAGTAAACTTTTGAACTATACTTTTAACTTAAAAAAGATAATTGCAACTTACAAACTCATTAAGCTTAAATTTTATTTGTTTCAATAGCACTCATTTTCATAGAAAAATATCAAAACTCGAATAAATCTTTCAAAACCTTCTTGGAACCTTAACTGAACCATAACTTTTATAAATAATTGTGAGGGCCTCTGGTTTCTATAAAGATTTATACGATAAACTAAACTAATAATCTTTTACCGAATAAAATTTAAAAAAAGTGGAATAAAATATACAGATTCAAATTAAAAAGTAATTATTTGGTTTAAATGGTTACCTACAAGTAAAATTCAGTTATATAGAACTTATACAATGAGCATAATATATAATTTATGTGAATCGCGGAGGAAAAAAGTTTAGCTGATTCAAATATAAATATTTTGAAATAACAAATTTTATTTATTTCTCATATAAAACCTTTACATTTAAGCAGAAAATACTTTCTTAATATAATGATTCTAATTAGAATATTATACAATTTAAGTTAAAATATTAATATAGTTATAAAAAACAATATAGTTAATTATTTTACCCCCTAAAAAGGAAAGCTAACAAAGGACCAGCCAGGTCCAAGCGTTTATTGCCATAATGATCTCTGTCATCGACTTCGCGTCTACCTAATGCAGCAAGTAATAGTCGATGGACCATGTAGCTTTTTGTAAATATAAAATAATATATTGAAATTTTGCATATAATACACAAAATTTGACTATTTAAGGAAACAATTTTAAGAAATAAAATAAAACCTAAAATAAATAAAAAATTCCTTTTGGAAAAAAAAATTTTTCTTAATAAATGGCAAAAAAAATATATATATATATACACATTATATTTTTAATCGTTTCATAACACAATATTATTTTTTTAAAAATTATCTTAAAGTAAAAATCATATAACTTTTCTTGCTATCTTTAGACAAAATTTTCTAGGAAGTTGAGTTTAAAAAAATAATTATCGAGTGGGCAAAGAAGATTGAAGTAGTAAAAGGTAATATCCAAAATAATAGGAAAAAATTGTTATAATAAAATAAAGAGGTAATTGGCCTTATTTATAAAACTTGCAGAAAAAGAGACAATTAAGTTAGGAGAATATTGACTTCGGCGATTCAAGAGTGATTTATGGGTTTAAGCTAGTGAAATTAGGTCGATAAATATACAAGTGAAACATGAAGAGTATGATAATTACAGTATAGGAAATTTGATTATAAAGTTATAAATTTAAACAACTAGAAGGTGTTGATAATTTTGGGGGTATACCCTAGGTAATAAGCCTTCTTGGTCTCGGAGAAATCGCTGACCCCCACGTGGGGAAGCATTTCCCGTTGCAAAATTTCCTTGGCATATTTTATGCGCTTGGCCCTGGTGACGCCTGGTTTGGCAGCTCCGCGACTACCTATAAAATTAAGTGCCACATTCTGCTCTTGAATCACGAAGGCTTCGTCTAACGATGGTTTAACCTATGGAAAGGATTGTTTAAGGAATAATATCAATTCTTTCTTTTTTCAATCACTCTTGATGATAACTCTAGAGAATTGTAGGATAAATTCTTTCTCATTAATCAATGAAAATAATTTGACAAAAATATCATTTTGTTAATTAACAAAACAACATAATAATATTTTAAGTAAAGAAATTTAAGAATATTTGACTATTTTTTGGGTTAATTTGGTTTATGATTTTAAACTTAAAATTTTTATCTTCAAATCATAAAATTATTTATTCTAAAAAAGGAGAATTTAGCCTAATTCTAATTACAACAATAAATGATTGTATGCTTACTCGGTAATAATCTCAAAAAAACATACCATTTCCATCATCTCCTGATCTTCAAAGTCGTATATTATATGTTCCAATATGTCCCTGTCGGACACAAACCCAAGGGCCCTGAATATTATCATTATAGGGATCTCTTGTTTGATGTAAGGTATGATGGCAACTATCTTTTGCCCTATAGCGCTCTTTTTAGCTCCCTATACAAATAGAAATGTTTACACTTACGTATTTAAAACACGCAAAAATTTTCGTTTTCTATGTGAGTGGTATATAGCAAAGCTAATTGAATTTCAAAAATTTTAACCTGCCCTCCTTTGGCTAGTAAATTGACCCACATTGTACTAGTGGGGCGAGACGAATTTTCAATGTAAGATCGGCATTCCGCCTTGTAAGCATACTTTGAATCTTTCATAGCGAAAACGTATACCGTGTTAGTGGCCATCTTTTCTTGAGCTACTATCACTTTTTCGGAGCCATTTATTATGAAATAACCACCTATTTATATTTGAAAACAATATATATAATGAAATTCATAGCATTTTTACTAATCAAATATGGTTAATATCAGCAAATCATTTTGCGATTGGAACCCATGATAATCATTAATCACATATTTATGCCCAATATGATGCATTACAAATCAACCAAAAAATAGAAGGTTTTCGGCCAAATCCCATCGGATTTCTCTTTAAATTATGTATGTTAGACTTTATGACAGTAAAAAGAATCAACAATCTTAGTGCTCAATAAACCCTACGAGGCTTTGAGATAAGTGGATGGGTTGTCGAAAATATCCACAAAAGGCAAATTCTAAATTGCAGGTATCCTTGAATTGGATGTATTAAAATTAAATTATTCACATAAGGTAGAAGTCATATTTTTTCAGATCTGGCCCAATTCAAGATAATTTTTTTATCTGATCAATCCAATCTGATTTTTTTCTTTAAAGATCCAAGCTTGGTACAAAATTTTATTTTAGAAATAGTAGATCCGAGTCCGAGTTAGTTATTTCTTAAAGGCCTAAAAATTTATGTGCTAAAAAAGATTGATGTTATTCACTCTTTTTAGAAAAACCTTAGAAAAACATAATAATTTTAAATTTTGCCACAGTCAGAGTATGAGATTAAAATATTAAAGAAGAAATATATTAGATGAACTGGTAAAACAATAAGGAGGAAAATATAAAATAGAAGCAGTATTTGAATGTAAGCCTTTGAATACAAAAGGAGAAATCAGATTTTTTATTGGATCATATTTATATTATTTTATTAAAGATTATGCAAGAATAGCAACTCCTCTTACCAAGTTGCTAAAGAAGGACGAAATATTCAGATAGGATGAAAAAGATAAAGACAGCACTAATCAAAGTTCTGATATTATGTTATTATAGCAAAAAGGTGAGACAAATGTAATCACTTATGCGTCAAGATATTGAATGGTGGAATTCTGCAACAAAAAGGGGAAGTAAGGAATTTGTGCTATGTGTTCAGGTACTTGAAGAGGACAAAAAGAAATTATACAAAAATCGAATAGCTAATCTTTGGGAAAAAATTTTGAACTAATGGTTGGTGGTCTGCGATTATTTGTTTGTATATATTCATCATTCTAAAAATTACTATCAACATTTCACGTTCGATTAAATAATTTTTATATTTCCTCGTCAAAGACCTGGATGCAAATGCTAGACGCCAATTCCCTGCTTCCCAATTTAGTATTACACCGATTTCCAAATTTAGATAAATCAGCGATTACATTTGCTCTGTATTATTTCTATAATAACCTACCGTCGGAGCTCTAATTAACTTTTTATGTCCTCAAATGTTATGTGTATTTATCCCATTTGAAAACTTCGTCCTTCTTTAGCAATTTGGTAAGTCAAGCTAATATTCTTGCATAATCTTTTATTATTAAATTAATAATTCATTAATCCAATAAAAGATCTGATACTTCCTTTCGTATATCAAGGTCTTACATTTTAATACTGCTTTCACTTTATCTTAATTTAACTCATTTTTTTTGTTTGTCGCGTGCCCTAAGAACATTATTGTTTCCTTTAGAACTCAATCTTCTCCCAGTTTGCTCTTAATCAATAATATTTTCTAACTTACTTGTGCTATATTTTCTATTATGCTGACTATATATGATTACAAATTTTATGCAAAAATATTTAATTTAAAAAAGGAAATAGAAAAGGGATATATATATATATATCCTTTAAATATACAAAAAGATTATGAAAATTTCTTTAGAATATTATTCATATTAGATGATGAGACAATTTTGCCATAATAAAATATAATAAATCAAATCTATAAGTTAGGGGATCCAAAAATATTTCACTATAATACTTCTAAAATTATCACAATTCGTTAACTGAGCAAAAAATCATGTAATAAAGCCAATATAAAATTATATAAATTATGGAACACTAGGACAGAGAATAATGAGCAGACACCAACAACAATTTGAAGCTTATAAATGGTATATTTATTTTATATAAAAATATTTAAACATTACACATTCTAATATATGATTAACTTTGAATGATATATATTCCGATTTGTTTAATTTAAAATCGATATAAAATTCTGGAAACCTGGATCAAGTGGGCACTCGTTTAGTTCGGTGAGATCTCTGTCAGTCAGCCCATTGAGTAGGCAATAAGTCGAACGAAGCATTATAGGAATTTTTCCGATAAATGTTTTTTGATGTTGTGTTTCAACTACTTCTTCCCCATTTTTTTCTACCCTTTTAGTTATGTCCACGTATAAAGGGGCTGAATAACTTTTTTAATGTTACACACATTAAATTTTAAAAATTAAGTAGAGAAAATATTTATAACTGGAGGTGGGGAAAAGGAGGGAACTAAAGCAGATAAAGCAAATAATGTGTTAAATTAAGATTTTAACAACCATACATAATTATTTAAATAGCTCATCTTAATAAAACAATATTTATTTATACTCAAATCCACAAGAATTTATTTGTAAAAGTATTATGTTTAATCTATAAAAGAAATAGATAAAAATTTTTTTGTTATATTTAAAAAATAAAAAAGATAATAAAGATGGTATTTGTGCAATGAGAAGAACATTATATTTAATGTTGCGATGATAGTTTTATTGCAAAGCCATTCCATGTTAAATCATCCAAAGATTTGGATGACCCTTTTTAATAGGAATGAAACTTGGATGATGGGTTATGGTATATATTTTTTAACAATTCTAAATTAATATGGATGGAAAATAAGATAACGCCAGCATTGGACTTGTAAACCCATAACACCAGATATACTTGAGATAGAGCTGTATAAAATTTACACATTACATAATGAAAATATCCATTCATTTTAAATAGTGTTGTCAGAATCATTGGGCGATTTATCATGGAATGACCTTGAATTAATTAACTTTGATTTTTATTCAAAATATTGATTTTAAAAAAATTAAACTAATAATAGGGTTAAAAAATTATAAATATAATTAATAAATGGAAACGTCAAATTTCTAAGTCTAGCTTCATTAGGCATCATGTGACTAGGAGCACCATCCTTTTCCCAGTGGGTAGGCTTGGATAAATAGATCTGGCCAAACTTTAATGTGTATTTTGTCTGAAAAAAATAATCAATTTATATGCTCTTTATGTAGGAAGATTTTGCTTCCAAACTTATTTTAAACTTTCATCAAAAAAATAATTTATAGTTTTTCATAATTCTCTTTATTTTTTTTAAAGAAAAGAATATAAAAGATTAAAATTATGTAAATCAACAAATTTATCAAAAAAATGAAAGAAATAATATTGACTTAAATAAGTCCATGTTATTTTATTAAGGTTGATTTAGGTGAAGTTCTATTTGGCCTAATTTGCTGATAACAATTTGTGAGGTTCATATATTAGACTTAATGTGATACGATATAGTTAAAATTATGAGGGAGATTTTATTTAATATTATAGGAATTTATGCTACCTTTTAAACTAATATAGTAGTAATCTAAAAAATAAAAATAATTTTATAAGTACAGGTTGCTCGATTCTTCCAGATATATGTTGAGGTTCAGTGAAGAGTTCAATGGGTGGAGAGTCCTCAACAATTCTTTGAACAGACATTTGAATAAACTCATCAAAAGAATCAAGTTGTTGTCTCACTAAACCTAAATCATTAAATATAATTGTGAGGGTAAGAGCCTTGAATTAAAATAATTTAGATGAAGGAAGATTTATTAATCACATAACACCAAACTGACATAAAAAATTAAAATTCAATAAAATTTTATTAATTTATCCATGATACAAATTATTATAAAGATAAATAAAATACAGAATAATAAATTGGTACAGGTTTAGAACAAAAAAATTTTTTTAAAATAAAAATATAGAAAATAATATAATTGTTTTTTTTATTAAGATAACATGATAATAAATTCAATTATATAAATTTAGTTAAACTATAAGAATAGTACTATTTAGCCATAGATAAAAATCTAACAAGATGAAAAATTAATTAAATTAAAGTATACCATATTCAAAATATAAATTGACCTTCATAAATTAAAAAAAAAGGAATTTGGTCAACATTATGTTAAGAATTACCAAAAAATATTATGTATTAAAACATCGATAATAAAAAGAAAAAAGGTAAAATTAACTTATATTTCCTATTTCTTTTAATTCATTTTTTACAAATTTCATAATTTTTTCCAAATATATTACTTTATTATTTTTGGTATCTATATTGGCTAGTGTTGTTAAACTGCTGGATTTAGCCCAGTTTAAAAAAAAGGCTAACATCAAATTTTTTTTATAGATGGCAGAAAATTCTAAAAATTTTGAGGCCTTGGAATGTTATTTGATTAGAACCTTGAAATAATTATTTTAAAAAATTAGCATTAATTAAGACATTAACAACAATAGAAATTAGTATGAGCCTATACTGTGTTATTTTATTAATATTGGCAATAAGGTAGCATTGAAGCACTACTGACATTAATAACCTAAAAAAAATTCTAGCAATGATATATTAAATAAACTTTCATATTTAATTCAAACAAATTGCTTTCATTATTTTTTAAAACCTTTTTCATCAAAATAAGAGGAAATAACAATCCAACAAGCTTCTTGCCATAAATCTGGTGTTATATCATCATCATCGTTATCTTCATTGTAATTTCCTTCTCCTGTTTCTTCATCTACCATATCTATATCTTTGTCTGCCAAAGGGTTTTTTAAATCATCTACTTCTTCAAGTTCTTCTGAATCTTGATCTTGTTCATAATATTTTGAATGGTTAGGTGCTTGATAATGTATAAGTTATTTATTTATATATGCAATAACTAAAATATTCTATACTAGGTTGGATTTTCACCTGACATAGGTTAAAAAATTCAAACAATGGATAAACTGGTCACAAATATTTCCAAAATAAAAGTTTGACAAATTTAAATATTTTTTATATGGGGAATGAGCAGATTGAATTTATATTTAATAAAAACTAAGATAATGGGTGGGGATGTTAAAAATCCTATTGTGGACTTATAAACTAAACTGAGAGAATTTAACAGTTATTTGGTATTAATTCTACTATTTCTATTAAAATAATAAGGCAAGTTTATAGCTTACTTAAACAAATTGATAAATGAATAGAGTATTTATAGTGCTGGTTTGGCTAGTACCCAGGCCCATAGCAAGGGAATTATACTTAAGGCAATATTTATTTCCATAAGCCATTAGAAACAAATTAGGAGGCTAAGTGGTTTAAAGACCATAAATAATGCTAAAATTTAAACTTTAATAAAAATAAGTTATATAATATTATAACTTAAGTGAAAAGTATTCCCCCCCCCCCACCTAAAAATGGATAAGATAGGTATTAAATCTTGGATATATAAACCTATGCCTTATTTAATTAGCCTATTAGGCTCATAAAATTATTACTAAGATAAAATATAAATTAATATTTTGCTAAGGATATTAAAATTTTTTTAATTATATATTGATTTAAAAAATATATTATAAAAATAATATCATATATAATATTTAAATGTGATATATATATATATAAAACTGGGCAATTTTTACATATTAATCTACATTATTAGGATATGATATTTAATTCAGAGATATCAATAAATTATTTACCAATTGAATTTGAACCATACATCTTTTCTTTTTATAAGTAGTCAAATCAATATAACATTCATGCTAAACCTAGTGACATGTCATGTGATAACTGTCAAGTTATTGTCATTTAAGAGTTAGTGCCTTATCTAGCCATAAAGATTAGTGCAAATACAATATCCTTATTAAATTATATATTTTTGAAGAAAAATTTTAGAATATATTATATTTAAGATAATAAATACGTCAAATTATATCATATAATTATAATTGAAGGTGACATTAATATGACGATTTCCATGAGAGGTGACGGATAGTTATTATTATTTTTAGGATATTCTCACTATTCATAATTCCTGGATACCTATGTTAAATTCGAGATCTTGGTGGAATCAGCAAAATAATCTAACTAAATCAGCTTATTCTTGGCTATTTATTACAATCCTTGGAATTGGAACATTTATCTTAGCAAAAAACGATTTGAATAAAAGAAAGAGAAAGCATTTACTAAAAAAGATTAAAGCTGAAGATTAACCATAATTTTCAAAATATGGAAGAAATGCAGATTGATAAACCAACAGAAGTAGAAAAGGTTTTGTCCCACCAAAGTTATATAAAAAATTTGATAAATAAAATTGATGATAATGATGTTTCACTAGCTTTAGAAGCTACCTGTTTAATTAAAAATAAAATAATTGGAAGTGATAGAAAAAAATCAGTTATATTGTATCTAAATATATTTCCTCATCTAATTAAAGTTTTAACGCAAAACGATAAAAATAGCAGGCCAGATTTTGAGAGATTAAAACTAGAAATTTTATATATTATGACTAGCATTGTAAAGATATCAAAAAATTCACCAAATTCAAATTTATCGCTCTTATTTACAGAGGAAATTCAAGGATTCATATATCAAGGTTATTTAGTATTTTTTTTCTATATAATTTGTTTAGATCTATTAAGTTCAAATTATAAAATAATGGAGGGATCTTTATTTTGTCTGCACGCATTATCTATTAAAGGATTACTCAATTATAAGAAATTATTCCAAGTATAATATTGTTAAAAAATGAATCTTTTTTATTTAAGTATTTGTTAACTAGGTGAAGTTTTATATGAACCTAACCTTTAGTTTCAATAACACTTTATTATTTTGATCTGGTTTTTTTAGTCAGTTAATAATTTTATATAAACAATATTCATCAAAATTTGGTATATGTTTGATAAGTAGATTTTGAGATACCACATTGATAAAATAATTTATGCTTTATTTTATAAAAATATATTTAATGACTTATTTAGTGTTAAAAGCTATTTTTATTTTTGACGTATTGTATAATAACTTACATTATTGTACTGAATAAATTTTAAAATAAGAATTATGATATATAACACATTTAATTTGAAGTTTTCAAACCCACGCAAAAGCCCTTTTGGATTTTTTTAAACCTAATTAATGAAGGGCTAGTCTTGATTTTTAGCCATTTATTTTTAGGTGCTATATTTAGCAGATTTTTTTCCTTTATATTAACCTAGGAAAATAATTATCTAAAAAATTTTGAATATTTTCTTATATATATATAAATAGTAAAATTATTATAAAAATGTCCCAAAGATAAAAATATATTAATTGAAATATTCTATTCCATATTATAAAATACAATCTGACATTTTTTTTAATTAAATTTATTAAATATTTTTATTTAATTAGTTTTGACAAAGTTGAATAATTTTAAGCATTAATTCTCCAATATTCAAGTGGATCCACATGAGATATAATATCAATATCAATGTTATTTGAGTTATCTAAATAAAAAACACAAATATAAAATTAGCATTTTTAATAGATATCATACCCCCACAATCTTTTGTTGACCCAAACTAATGGGTCAATCATAACCCAATCAAGCAATACTTGATTAAATAGGGAAAATATGTTATTATACTTTCTAGATATAAAGATTCTTTTTAATATTCCTTGGTTTCTATCAAGTATGTCAGGTCATCATTTACATTACTATCGATTTCAATTATTTTATTTGTTACTAGTTTCTCTTTGAATATTAATTTATAAGCATCCTTAAATTAAATTTACATTTTTTAATGTTATGTGGAACATTTTTCTCATTTCATTACTTAAGTTAACAATAAAATCTAAATTTATTTTAACCTTTTAATACTCCGGTGAAAAAAATCAAGTTAATACTTGGGTGGGGTTTAATAGACCCCAATTTCAAATGCATATATCTCCAGTTATATTCATTATTTAGATTTAATATTTGGATATAAGATAGAACTAACCTTAAACCTGATAAAATAATTATTTATTTTTATTTCTTAAGTTTAAATTAAAAATGATGAGGAGTAATATAATTTGTCCCAAAATTTTCTAAAAAAAGCTAACCTTTTTTAAATTTAAAATATTAAATGAAAAAATTAACTTATATATCATATAATCATGATATTTCATAACATGGATCTTTATTCTTCAATATAAAAAAAAATTACACTGATTCATTCAAACATAAAAAAATATAGAACATTGAGACATTATTTTCTTAATTCTAAATGTGGAGTAATAAATTCCATAGCTAATTTTTTTATGAAATTACTTCTACTAATTGATATTTTTGTATTTGCTGTGTATATAATATGAGAATTAATTGTTGTTATATTTAGAAATGTATAAAAAATTGTTAAAGGCCAGCAATAAGATTTTCTTGATATTGAAAAATTTTCAATCATTTGGTCAACCATATCGACCCCCCCCCCCTAGTCATATTATAAAATGATATGATTTCAGGTTTGAAAAGGTTATTATCATCAACATTTTTTTAATGATGCAATGTTGAAAGCATTATCACATTTTTCCTTTTTTGAGGGATATATGATAATATCTTTGTGAAATCCAAATATACTATTATAAATTTCCCTTCCCTTTGTCATTATAAAATCATTAGGAATTTGTGGTTTATTTTTCCTTAATGTGCCCACTATTGTTAATTTGTGTGTATGCAATAAACTTAATGCAGTATCATAACTTGTAAACCAATTATCCATGGTTACATTGCGACTTGAACCAGATATTGGAAGAATTAATCTATTAACCACATCTGCTGGTTTATTACTTATTTTATAAGGCCCCTCTGGTTGATTTCCAGTATATATTTCTAAATTAAGTGTATAGTAAGTTTTGGCATCCACCAAGGAATATAATTTTATGCCATATTTTGATGGCTTATTGGGCCAGCATTACATCTAGGGTTGCATATTCTGATATTGTAAAAGATTTGTTGCAGTTATCAACAAAATTTTGAAAAATATTTCTAATGTGAGTTGCTTTGTCAATCATTTTTCTCTCTTCTCTTGTTATTATGTCATTAAATCTCATTGTGTAAATTAGAAATCTGAATCTTTTGAGGGTCATTGTTGCTCTAAATATATCTATTCCAAACCCATCAGATTTCCATAAATCGGACATATTTTGATGGTTAGATTTAAAAATTCCAGCTAAATAGAGAATTCCCAATAAAGCCTTGAATTCTATTACATCAACTTCTTTGGTGGAACTTTCATATTGGTCTTTATAGTTTTTACTAATACTTTTTATTATTTCATTAGTATGATAAATAATTTCTTCTATCATTTTTGGGGTTATAAATAAATCAAAATATTTTTCTGGAGTATCAGCTTTTTCTCCATATTTTTTGACTCCTGGAAATGAATAATTAAATTTTGTTGTCTTGTTCTTATTCTTTTATTTAGAATATCCTTTTTCCATTTAGTAAACTTATCTTTAGCTAATTTAGAGAAATATACTATGGTAAATTATTACATATTTACCTAAATAATATTGTCTATTGTCTGCTTCAAACATATCATCTTTTTCTTCATCTAATTCAGATTGTGTGTCATGATCACTCAAATACATAAAATCTTCATCATCACTAATCACTTAAAATAAAATATTACATCTAAATTTTTATTTATACTTTCAGAATCTGCAAAAATCATTGTAATATTTTAAAATAATTTGAAAAATGAGTCAATCAGCTGTTGAAAAAATAAAAAAATAACTCCACCAGGTAAAATGTTTATGTTTTCTTTTTCATATATGTCATTCAAAATAAAAGATATTTAAATTTTGTTTAGATAAATTTTATATTTTAGTAGTATATATTTATAATTATAAAAATTAAAAAAAAAATTTCTTAAAAAGTTAAGAATTTACTCTGGTGGGGTCTCACACACCCCAATCTGTTACAAAATGCTTATATCTTAAAAACTACTCAACCAAAATGTATGAAATTTGGAATATAGATTCTAAGATATATTTGATGAAGCTACTGAAAAATCCAGATAATAGTATTTAACTGTTTTTATGCAATATCATTTCTAGCATGCCTGGGGTTTCATATACCTAGATCTGTGCGCCGCCACCGGAGTATTGATGGGTAAATAAAACAATTTTTTTTAAATATGGTGTCTGAATTATGGAAATATTTTACAAAAGACAAAAAAAATCTGCCGACATGGGGAGGAATAATGAAAAATTCATTTAATACTACCAATATCCGTAAACATTGTAAAGCGATTCCATCAAACAGGCATTCGAAGAGCTAATACAAAAAGAACTAGTAATATTAGAAAAAACAGACCATTAATTTACAATTCATTTTAAAATATATGAGCATCATGAATAGTCTAGCCAACAAAAGCAACTATTCGTTAATAAAACTAAATAAATGCAAAAATTTAGCTGATCCTAGGTCCATAATTATTTCTGAATTTATAGGGGTCATGATAGCCTGTCGCCCACCACTAAATTATACTATCTCAGAGGATGTCGACTTCAACAGGCTTGCTACATCATCTATGTCCAAATTATAAAATTTCCAATAGAAAGTATTTGTTCTGGCCAGGAGCTACAGGATAGTATATGAACAATTACTGGTAAAATTAGTAAAGATTATATTATAATATGTATAAGATTAAACTTATTTATTACCTTTACCCTAGATCATGGATCTAGAAATTCAGGTGGCGATTCTCATATATTAGGGATTATGATCAAACCAAAGCATCAAGCTTTGGAAACATTTTAATAGTATTACACGATGGTAAATCAGTTAAAATGGCATACAAGCAATGCAAGATTTTGCTGCTAATTCCCACTCATTAATAATGGGAGATTTCCCAAATTAGGATTAGCGCATAATGCATTACAGCTATACGCGCCCAATATAGTTTTGTTCTATCAATCGTTTGAGCATTTCAATAGATAGAATCCCAACTGGTCGGCACGTACCTTTATTAATTTGTTGCACTAGGCATTAGACTTAATCGACATTTGAGATTTCTTATTAGACATAATTTGTCGAAATTAGAAGAATAGTTTAAAGTGGTCTAAACTATTCTTCTAACCCGGGCAAGCATGTCTAATAATAGATCTCAAATGTGATAAAATTTAATGCCTAGTGTAACCAATTGCAAACTAGGATGTGCAAAACAGTTGAAATTCTGTCTATTGAAATGTTCCCACTTTTCATGGCACAAAGCTATATTGGGTGGCATTATCTGCTAATGTTTATGTGCTAATTTTATTTTTGGAAACCAATTATTATATCATTGAAAATTTGCAGCAATATCTTGCAAAACTTGCTGTATGCGATTTTAAATGTTTTAACCATCGTGTAAAACTATTAATTTGTTTCCAAAGTTTGATGCTTTGGCATGATCATAATCCCTGAGATATGAGAATTCACCACCTGAATTTCTAGATCCATATCATCTAGGGTAAAGTGAAACAATCAGAATCATTTACTAAAATTATCTTTACTAATTATTTTAGTAGAGTTGGTTTCATATTATATCCATTATAGCTCCTGGCAAAAAATACTTTACTAGAATTGAATGAACTATTTTATAAATTTGGACCAGAATAGATGATTTGTAAAAGCACTTTTAGCAAGTCGACAGTCCTATAAGATGAGATAATATAGTGGTGGTCACTAGGCTATCATGTCCCCTATAAATTTAGAAATAATTATGGATTTAGGATCATGATTGTTTCCAAATTATTAGTATTTATTTATAGAATAGCATGATAATTCGTTTGTGCTGGACATTTCATGATGCATCTATATTTTAAAATGAATTGTAATTTAATGGTCTGTTTTTTCTAATATTACTAGTTCTTTTTGTATTATCTCTTCGAATGCCTTTTGATGGAATCGCTTTACAATGTTTATGGATATTTATAGTATTAAATGAATTTTTCATTATTCCTCCCCGTTTCGGCAGATTTTTTTTGTCTTTTGTAAAATATTTCCATAATTCAGACACCATATTTAAAAAAAATTCTTTTATTTACCCATCAATACTCTGGTGGGGTATATGAAACCCCAGGCATGCTAGAAATGATATTGCATAAAAACAGTTAAATATTATTATCTGGATTTTTCAGTAGCTTCATCAAATATATCTTAGAATCTATATTCCAAATTTCATACATTTTGGTTGAGTAGTTTTTAAGATATAAGCATTTTGTAACAGATTGGGGTGTGTGAGACCCAACCAGAGTAAATTCGTAACTTTTTAAGAAATTTTTTTTTTAATTTTTATAATTATAAATATATACTACTAAAATATAAAACCTATCTAAACAAAATTTAAATATCTTTTATTTTGAATGACATATATGAAAAAGAAAACATAAACATTTTTCCTGGTGGAGTTATTTTTTTATTTTTTCAACAGCTGATTGACTCATTTTTCAAATTATTTAAAAATATTACAATGATTTTTGCAGATTCTGAAAGTATAAATAAAAATTTAGATGTAATATTTTATTTTAAGTGTTATGATAATGTGATTAGTGATGATGAAGATTTTATGTATTTGAGTGATCATGACACACAATCTGAATTAGATGAAGAAGAAGATGATATGTTTGAAGCAGACAATAGACAATATTATTTAGGTAAATATATAATAATTTACCATAGTATATTTCTCTAAATTAGCTAAAGATAAATTTAATAAATAGAAAAAGAATATTCTAAATCAAAGAATAAGAACAAGACAACAAAATTTAATTATTCATTTCCAGGAGTCAAAAAATATGGAGAAAAAGCTGATACTCCAGAAAAATATTTTGATTTATTTATAACCCCAAAAATGATAGAAGAAATTATTTATCATACTAATGAAATAATAAAAAGTATTAGTAAAAACTATAAAGACCAATATGAAAGTTCCACCAAAGAAGTTGATGTAATAGAATTCAAGGCATTATTGGGAATTCTCTATTTAGCTGAAATTTTTAAATCTAACCATCAAAATATGTCCGATTTATGGAAATCTGATGGGTTTGGAATAGATATATTTAGAGCAACAATGACCCTCAAAAGATTCAGATTTCTAATTTACACAATGAGATTTGATGACATAATAACAAGAGAAAAGTGAAAAATGATTTACAAAGCAACTCATATTAGAAATATTTTTCAAAATTTTGTTGATAACTGCAACAAATCTTATACAATATCAGAATATGCAACCCTAGATGAAATGCTTCCAGCATTTCATGGTAAATGCCCATTTAGGCAATACATGCCCAATAAGCCATCAAAATATGGCATAAAATTATATTCCTTGGTGGATGCCAAAACTTACTATACACTTAAATTAGAAATATATACTGGAAATCAACCAGAGGGGCCTTATAAAATAAGTAATAAACCAGCAGATGTGGTTAATAGATTAATTCTTCCAATATCTGGTTCAAGTCACAATGTAACCATGGATAATTGGTTTACAAGTTATGATACTGCATTAAGTTTATTGCATACACACAAATTAACAATAGTGGGCACATTAAGGAAAAATAAACCACAAATTCCTAATGATTTTATATAATGACAAAGGGAAGGGAAATTTATAATAGTATATTTGGATTTCACAAAGATATTATCATATATCCCTCAAAAAAGGAAAAATGTGATAATGCTTTCAACATTGCATCATTAAAAAAATGTTGATGATAATAACCTTTTCAAACCTGAAATCATATCATTTTATAATATGACTAGGGGGGGGGGGGTCGATATGGTTGACCAAATGATTGAAAATTTTTCAATATCAAGAAAATCTTATTGCTGGCCTTTAACAATTTTTTATACATTTCTAAATATAACAACAATTAATTCTCATATTATATACACAGCAAATACAAAAATATCAATTAGTATTAAGAAAAGAATGTCTTAGATTGTCACGACCCATGAAAGATTCTATTTACAATATATTAGGCAAGGAACCAAATAAAAATATTAAGCCTTCAATAGGAAGGTGTAGTGTTTGTCCTAGAAAAAGGGATAAAAAAACAAAATATTTTTGTCAAATATGTAAAATAAATTTATGTTTAGAACACATGAATGCTTTATGTAATAAATGTTTTACATGTCAAAATTAACATATTTCAATGTTCTATATTTTTTTTATGTTCGAATGAATCAGTGTAATTTTTTTTTATATTGAAGAATAAAGATCCATGTTATGAAATATCATGATTATATGATATATAAGTTAATTTTTTCATTTAATATTTTAAATTTAAAAAAGGTTAGCTTTTTTTAGGAAATTTTGGGACAAATTATATTACTCCTCATCATTTTTAATTTAAACTTAAGAAATAAAAATAAATAATTATTTTATCAGGTTTAAGGTTAGTTCTATCTTATATCCAAATATTAAATCTAAATAATGAATATAACTGGAGATATATGCATTTGAAATTGGGGTCTATTAAACCCCACCCGAGTATTAACTTGATTTCTTTCACCGGAGTATTGAAGGGTTTATTTATAGTATAAATAATAAATTTAGCGTTATTATTTAAAAAGATTTAAAATAAATAAAACTTTGGATGTTCGTTTTTATTTTTATAAAAAAAACTTTTAAAATACTATAATTCTATATAAAAACTTAATAAAATTTATTGGTTTTATGCATTTGCATTGTTTAAAAAAATTATTTAGAAATTATAATAATGTAAAATAAATATAAATAAAATAACAAAAAAAAAGAAAAGTAAAAAAATCGGATCGGTTTTTAGAGGTATCTGCCCGATCCGATATTTTTGGAAAACGCGAAATATAGGTGCCCATCCGATATTTAATATCGGTACTGTCCTGCTATATATGAATAATATAATTGCGTTTAATCTTATGGTTCAGAATATTTGAATAAAATTATTATTTTTATTTGTTAAAAATTAAAATGCTGTATCTTTGTAAAAAATAACAAATTTAGTCATTCAATTTCAACATTTTATGTCAATATATTTTATTTGTTAAACAAGGTTAATGTAATGTCCAAGCTTCATCAAATTTTAACAACTCTTTCTACCTTTAAGAGCCTTGAATATATAACTTATATAATGGCCAAATTACCTACCTTGATCTTAAAGCAACATCAAGATGTTATCATTAACCATCATCTACTAGACTTTTTGTTAAAAAATTTGGGTGATTTAAATGTCCCAGAAAAGGTTACAAAAAAAATACATTTTATTTTATATTAATCATAAAAATTTTTTTTTTTTTTACTAATTGAGTTTATTTATATTATGAAATGTTTGCACTATAAAAAATTAATTTAGATATATTCAATTTTTAATTAAACAGATCAAAATAAATGTCTTGGAGTTTTACGAAAAACTTACCAGAGAGCAAGTATTGCCATCCTCACTTTGGAATTACATATTGAGAGACGATGTTACAAAAAACAATGCAACAAAAATTACCAAAACCCAGAAACTTTTGAATTTGTTTGATACCTTGCAACACAGCGATAAACCCTTAATAGTTCAATACCTGGCAGCTAAATGGTTTTTT
Organism: Gordionus sp. m RMFG-2023; assembly: GCF_954871325.1. Taxonomy (NCBI): domain Eukaryota; kingdom Metazoa; phylum Nematomorpha; class Gordioida; order Chordodea; family Parachordodidae; genus Gordionus; species Gordionus sp. m RMFG-2023. The sequence continues at coordinate 17,053,251 of NC_088777.1, forward strand.
AAACACATTTTATAAAAATTCAGTTTAGAAAAAATAATAGAAAACTTTCAAAGGTGACAAATTTTATGCATATAGTTACCTTCTCTATAAAGTAGCCAATTTTGTTGAATCATCTTCTAAATATAAAAAATGAAAGTTAGCTGTCTATACAGCACATGATTTGTGTCATGTAATAATTTATTGAATCCGATTCCCCCACCCCATCCCCTAATTATTATTAAATCGTAAATGAATATATTTTTTTTAACGAAGCGTCCTAAATATATTTAAAAATTTGATAACTTCTTTCGGTAAATCGCACTCCCTTCACATATGTCAATTCGAGCGACTCATATGCAACGCTGATATACAGACTCAACATCAAGAACTAAACATAGATTCCTTGATACTCAAAAGAACCTTGCCCACCTTTGTTAGAATTATCAATGTTACCAGTCACAATAAACTCAAGATAAATGATAATAATCACAATAGTAATTACGAACTGCTAATCGAATCGATTAATACATTGGCCGAACTAGTGGGTAAACTTTTTTTGTTGAATTATATGCCATTATTTCTTATTTAATTTTCGATCAGGGTTTCCCCAGAAATGTTAATATATTTTCAGTACTGCTATTTTTATATTAAATTATATTTCTGCAAAGTTTTATGCATTTTTATTGAATCGTCTTTTAAGATATAATAGACATTTTTTAGAGACAGTAATGCACATTATAACTTATAACTTTTATTTGAAAACTATTGAGTACATATATCTTTTTTTAACGTTTAACATGATACAAATTATAAGACTACGACCTTTTTTTATTTTTATACCTTCCAAAACATATATTTAAATATTATTCTACATCAAAATAAAAAATATAATAATGATTTTTTTTGTATGAAAACACTGATAAATAAATTATATTAAGTTTAAAAGTTCATGTAAAAATTGTCTGAAATTCAGGTGGGTATTCTAAACATGACGGCATTCATTTCCTGTAAAATAAGATTTTTAATTTTTAAAAACGCTCTAAAAATATGATTAAAGTCGAAAAATAACACACGCTAACATAGGATATAATAAATTAATCAAACAATTCGTTTTACATACATAAAAAACATATGCCACATTGATATTTATTAAATTAAATTATGTGATATTTATGACAATTTTGCTTTATCTTTGATCACTCTTCTACACTCATATGATCGAATATTTTAGTAAATATTTAAAAACGTATCTTAATAATTTTTTCTCTAATGTTTGATTTAAAATGGCACTATCGTCATACTTTGATGAACCGGGCGGCACATAAACTTAGACACCAATAAATAACGCACAATGGTCCCTCCCTTTCCCTCGACTCTGCTGTATATTTTAGTACCATAAACCAAAATTCTTAATTCGTAACTAAATAACAAAAAATGTACGTCTTTAACTTATAAATTCCAATAAAAAAATATATAATAGATATAATTTTTGAAATCTTTAAAAAAATCAATTATCATCTTCTCTATAAGATTTGCATCCAGATCTTCAAATGACGGCATGTTATACAAATCAACTTTTAATAACAGTCAATGAATTATTAAACTCTAAAATCTGTGCTGACATGGGCATTCCACATGAAACTACCAAAGTATTATACTTAAAAAAAATTAAAATATTTTTAAATTATACAAGGTGTCAGACATTATCAGATAAGTTTATGAGAGGGTATAAGTACTACTAGCTAAAATGGTGTCTAAATTTATGGGGAAGTCACATATTATTTATGACAAATTTTATTTCTTATTCATTCTGACTTTAAGGACTTTGTCACCAAAATTATTCATTTATTCTTTTACTATTTTCTTAGGGTAAAATTTTGAGATGCGGTCTTCTCAAACTGTGTTCCGTTTTGTGTAGCCATCACGAAAATGTGCGAAAAAAGTTAGTAGACTCTCCTTATGATCTCATGGAATATGTCACCAAGGCAATTATGTTCAATGAAAATTGTGATACAGATAGCGAAATGGTTTTTTTATTTTCATATTTAAAATTTTAAACAAAATGGAATAGTATTTTTAGCGGTACCGAGCCCTCACAAGCATTTTGAAAAGTCAATTTTCTTCGATCACGATGCACTTGGCCTATAAATGTATATTTAACGTACTTAAATAATTTTTGAGAGTTCTAGGCGGCGCGCCCTCTCAATTCAAATATAACTCGTATTTTAAGAATTTAATCTATAAAAAATACTGTTAAATTCTATTAAATATAAAAATTGATGAACAAATTTTTCGTTAAGATGACTATATTTTCTTTTGTGTTTGAAAAATATTATTTGCCAAAGTTTTTTTAAAGAATTTCTTTGATTATTTTGAAAAAGGTTTCAGAAACATTAAGCAATTTTTTTTATAATTACGTAAAAATTATTTGGACTGCTTATTATTTACTATTATATTTTTTTCCCATCCATAAAAAATATAATTTTAATTACATGCATAATGTTTTCTCATATTTTATTTCATGAATCTAGTTGAGGTATTCTTCTATCTTATGCTTGCTCTCCTTCTCCCGTTCGATACAGCTATTGAGAACCAATTTCCTGGACACTAATATTTGGAAAAGCTTGGTTGATATTGCTAAATCGCTTTATAAAGAAATAGATTCCAAACAAAACCTCACGTTAAATCAATTGAATGACATGAAATTACAAAACTTGAGGGAGAGTCCTATCTTGATCAAATTAAATATTCTGAACGCATGCGTTAGTTTGATATGCAATTTGTTGCTTGACTTCTCACCAGCTAAAGAAGTTTGCTTATGCTAAAAAAACTAATTTGATTTAAATATAAGTGGCATATGACTAAATACTGCAATGCTAATGAGCAATTAATCTTAATTAGTAAAAATTTTAATATATTTTTTTTTATAAAATAACTTTCAGAAACATTTTATTATATATATATTTTATTCAAATACTATGTTTTGATTTAATGAATAAAACTGCGTTCTATCTAAAAATTTAATTGATAATTCCCAAAAATTCGATTTTTATTAATGATTGTATAAATTTTAATACTATATTTCGATTTAATGAATAAAACTGCATTAATAAAATATATATTTATTTTATAATATACTAAAATATTACATTAAAAAAAACTAAAAAAAGAGAAGCAACAACATATGAATCTATTTTTCAATTATAAAATTTAATAAATATATCTCATAAAAATTTTATTTAGGAAACTTGCTTGATTATTTATTAGCGTTTTTTTTATATTTGGGTGTACATGTGAAAAACCTAAAAATATTTTTAATTTTTGAAAAATACCTATGATTGATAGTATCTCTATAAACAAAAGTATTTTAATAACTAAAGACTTTTAATTGAGGTTTAGTAAATATAAGTCTTAAAAGGTTTGTGCTCTCATACCCGAATCTATTATCAATTTCATTCTATTTTATCATAATATTTCTTATTCTATCCTCATTAAAATTTGTTCTTACTAGTAATTAACTAACTTAAATGATAATAAATTTAGCTTTAAAGGAAGGGGAGCCAGAAAAATAATTGAATGATATACCCCCTTTTAAAAAGTTTATTTAACGAGTCCAAATTTATGGTTGTATTAGACCATAAATTTATATTTGATAGGGATCCAAAGTTTATAAAAAAAATTGATTTTGACATTTAATTGAGTGTAGGAATTTAAGATCGAATTATACAAGCTTTTACTTAAATTTAATATTCTATCTTAAATTCCTACATGGCGGAGGATAGGAGCATCAGCTTAGTGAAAGTTGATCCCCGTATAAATCTGCAATCGCGTGAAACTAAAGATGTTTAGGCACTATATGGAAACAATTTCCGTATATTGCTGTGCTCTCATGGGATTAAAGAGGAAGAGCTGTGCGAACACAGAAACATACATTGTTTTCATGAAATGTCTAATTATCCTTAGTTTCTTACGAGTGCAGAATTATACGGAGCTCCTTCCCCACAAGCTTGCATTTAGCTGATGCCCCTATCCTCTACCATGTAGGATTCCTACACTCATAAATTAAATGTCAAAGAAATCTATCATTTTTTTTAATTCTTAGGTTTTCCAGAAGTATCTACACTCAAATATAAAAAAAGCGCTAACCAATAATCATTCGGGTTTCCGAATTTGATATTTTCATATTTAAGCATTTGTCGCCATTATGGAGATATATTTATTAAATTTTATAATTGAAAAATAAAATATAAGTTGTAATAAGCTACATTATTAAATAAAAATTATTAATAAAATTGTTGTTATTTACTGATAAATTAATAAAAAAGACAATTATTATTAAAATTGTTGTTATTTACGGTTAAATTAATAAAAAAGACATTTTTTATTAGAGACCTGCAGAGGTACCATTTTCACGGCCTGTCCCGGATTTATTTTACAGAAATTTTCATGCCCGGTTGGAATTTTTTTAAAATATATAATATTTATTTTTAATTTTTATAACTAATAATGGTGATTTAAAATATTTGTTTTTAAAATATACTGTCCGGCTTGGTTATTTTTTTTAAAAAATTTCAAGCCCAGTGGGGTATTTTAAGAAAAAGATTTCTAGCCCGGAACGATAACGGATTACGTCCAACGTCTGATGCCTTGTGGACTGTCCACATGAATACGATTCGTGACAATGATGGTCTCTGATTATTATTGAAATAATTTTTTTTGAATTATATTATTTAAAACCAATAATAAAAATAGAAATCTAACAAAACGAATCAAAAATACATTTTCAGTTTAAAAATATATTTAAAAAAATATATATAAATATATGAGCGCTTAATTATAATCTATATTAAAATGAGATACAAGAAATATGTACTATAAATTTAATAACAATAAATACCCGGGTTGGTATAAAGCGAGAAAAAAATTAAGAATTAGAAAAAGTCTAGGATAGCTCTTTTGCTAGTAGACTACCATTAAAGTTGATGTAGTTCGCTTTAATGATAGCTATGACCAACCTTTGTCAAAGAAAAAACCCATCTCGATTCTTCTGAGAATTTGCTGATTTGTGACCCTAAATTTTTGAAGAATGCTAGTGCAAGTGTGGTTGAAATGATAGGAATAAAACAATGGGCATTTGAAATTTCTGTGTATATTGAGATTTTAAGATAATCTCTTTTCAATGATGTCGAGGACTTGGTTAGGTGGTCAGAGGGTCAATGCATGAATAGTCCCTTACCAATAGTTGCCTTCTCCTCCACGGAATTTGAGCGATCCCATAAGGACATTTACCGCCTGATCTAAAAATACCCTGTAGTCCTAGTTTGGATGGTATTTGAGCTGATTTCAAAGCTTGTTGGGTGATTGAGTTACATTGCGTATGTCTGATAAATCGACTATTGCAGGAGCGACAATGTAAACTATGTCTTCCATTCATGTCAACGGGTGACTTACAACTTGAACACATGTTAGGGTGGGTGATGGAGCAGTTAAAACGAAAACCAATGGCGTGGTGAAGTTCTATGTTGGAGAGTTGAAGATTGACGGAAGGAATGGCTTTGAGAAACTTATACAAGTAGCATAGAGCAGTGAAGAGAATAGGGTGCGGTCAGTAGATTGCAATTTAGATAAAAATGTCTAAAACATCCCAGTCCTTCTGTCTATGGGTTGTGGGAGGATGATCAACACTGACCCGTTTTTCCACAAATTTGCGGCCCCAATTAAGGAATAGGGACATTGGTTATTTGCTTTGAAAAGAGGTTACTCAATATGAAAGAGGTTATTGCTAGATCGTAGGGAAATCTAATGCCAATTCTGCCGAATTTAGCTGGGAGTGAAACTTAGGCCCAAGCGGCCTCGTTGAATCTTTATTCCCTTTTCTGTGTTTTGAGTAGTGTATTGCTCTTTTTGAGCGGATTTTAAAAAATTAACTCAATATTTTATCCAGGAAAATAGTACGCAAGCCTGAAGATTTTGTTCATAGAAGGAACAAAGGTCTATACATATATTATCGAAGAGGCTTAGACAATATTTTTCTGGCTAAAATATTGAAGTAGCCTTTTTTAAAAATCGACTCAAAACGAGCTGTTTAAAAACACTAGTTTTGATTGGAAGAGGATATTTAAAAATATGTTGAACGGAAATAAAATTTTAACTCCATTTAAAAGTGGTTGTATTTGTTTTCAAAAATATATACGATTATAAAATTTTACCACATAATTTTTGTAAATATATTTTTTACAAGAATAATAAAAGAATAAAATAGTGTCTATTGATTACCAAAAATAAATTCAATAAATACCATATTAAATTGAGGATTAATAAATTAATTGCTTTTTAGCAGCGCAGTATTTAGTCATACCCTAATTGGCCACACTTTAAAATAAGGTAATTATGCAAGCAAAAAGAAATAAGAGAAAATAAGGAAGGTAGGAAAAGAGGAAAAACTAAATTTCTATTTTTATGATGTAGTGTATAAAAGTGATGGAACATCTATAGAAGCAATGGAAGAATTTTATCCTTTGTAATTTTTTATAAAAATTGTCCAATATAATAAAATACTATTTTTATCAGAGACCTGCCGAGGTACCGGATTTTTTAAAAAAAAAATTTTTTCGCCCTAGCCCTGCTTTTAAATTTTCAAACCCGGTCCGGGTTTTTAAAAAAAAATTATTTTGGCCCGGCTTGGTCCTAGGTATATAAGAAATTAAAATACGGCCCAGCCCATGCACCTGAGCATCGGGTCGGGCCTGCAGATTTCTGATTTTTATATACATTTAAAATAAATATTATTTTGAAAATCATGTACGTTTATAAATAAGATAAGTGTTGGATAAGCAAATAAAAATAGATTAAAGGAGAAAGAGAATTTTTTATAATAATTTTTTTTTAAAGCAAAAATTAATTTCATTTATTCCTATATAATATATATGGAAATTCATCAATTATATGTAAGTAAGAAAGAACGAAAATATTTCATCAAATTTTTTTAATACTTTAAACTGTTAATTTAAATTTTGATAAGAAGGAATTGACTATCAAATAAGTAAAACCAAAAAGAAAACTATACCAAATTTGAACAAAGATTCAAACGTTTTATCCTATCTTATTCCAACAACTGCAAATGAGCGGAGATTTTTATCTTTAAGAGATAAAACTTTATTGTAGAAACAGGATGAACGATGAATCAAAATCGATCATCTAATCTTATACCAATCATTGATTCAATTGGAAGAAAAAAATCATATGATAACTTTTATATTTACTCACTTTACCCAAACACAAGGATTCCACTCATTTTTAAATTTTAATATTTTGCATGGTTTGACATATAAAAATCAATCACTTCCCTAGTCATAAACTTGACACTTAGCCACTGGTATATATATATAGATAAATAATATGAATAACAATTTTAAATAATTTAAATATTAAAAAGTATCTGATGACTCAATCCGACATAGTTGACATCCTATGTATAATCATTAAAGATCCAAAATATGATGGACCATTCAAGCAAATCATTAAGCTGAATGCTATATGGGCTCTTATGGTTACTTTAATTTAATTTTATATATGATAATTGATTGTTAGTACAAAAATTCATATAATAAAATATAGCCATTTCTATTGTTATCTTTTCTAATTTATTGTAGGAACCTTTTCATATCTAAAACAATACAATTCAAAGAAATATCATTCAAATAAAGTTTAAATAATATGACATTTTGTTTAAATTCTATAATATCTTATTGAATTGGCAGAACGCTTCCTTTAAAGCTGAAAAGTTTGTTAAATTGGATATTTTAACCCGTCTCGACTTTAACTCGCACTTGCTTCCTGCATTACGCAAGCTAACCGATCCAGGTATGATTTGCCCCACTAACACCGCTAGAAATGAGCATTCATCTTACCAAGAGAACGATGACTATGAGGAAAATCATGAAAGTATTTTTGGAATTAAAGTTTTGGGATTGATGCGAAACGTTTGTTCCGGAGGTAAAAGTCATTTGACCGTCGTGTTGCCTAACATAGGGGAGGCTTTGATAAATGTACTAAAAAAAATATTTTATATGAATTATAATTATTTATAAAATTGTTTATGAATGCTAGTTAAAGTTAAGTGATTACTCTATTTTTTAGCCATGCTAAAAAAATGGCGAAACTTAGTTTTTAACCAGAAACCTTGGATTTAAAACAAAATATACTGTATAACTAGAAAACCGAAATAAGCTCATGCCTCAAGGTTTAGCGATTTTTTCTACACGCACCTGTAGATTAAGTCAAATTAGCCTATTTTTAGCTTACACCAAAAAATACTAGATAATAATATTATATAAATTTCTTTGTTTAGCCCTATATATTTATTATTTGTTTTTATTTACATCATATTAACATTTTTTTAAATATAAAAATATTAAATTAACAGGAATTAAGTTCTATCATCAGTTGCCCTTTTGCGTTGCCTTACATCAAGGAACTAGCCATATGTGTGTTGATAAACCTTTCCCAAGCTGGTGAAATTTTGAACGAAGAAAATAATAGCTCCAACACAACCGATACATCTTCATACCCCATGGAAACTGTCTTGCCTGATGAAAATCGTGTCGGCAGTACGAAAAATCTTGAAAAACTCGAAAACAATTACGCGAGAAATTTTTCAATTTTCGATGACGAGAAACCGATTAAGGATACGGATACCCGAGAGGAAAAGGTGTGGTTGGGTGGAGCCACTTACTCCATCTTACATCCCAATTATTTGACTGATCCGAATGCCTTTGCAAACTCGAATTTGATTATGAAAGAGCGGGCCAATTATTTATCGCCTACCATAATTATAAGTAATTCTTTATTGATTGGCTGTAAAAATAACTAAAAATATTTTGATTTTTTTGATAATATAAAAATATTATTTAGTCAGTACTGAATGCCAGCTCGTTATTTATTTTTAAAGTTCTATTGATATGATTGTTTTTTTTACAAAATGAAAGCCAATATATTAAATTTGACACTATAAAATCAAAATAAATCCTATTTTTCTTAAAACTACTAGTGCATTTTTTAATTTGCCAAAAAAGTGATATGATTTTTTAAAATTTGAACCAGATTGATTTTTTTTTAAAAAAATCACTTAATCGTTAAAAAATCATATAATGGATCATGTAATATTCATTTCATATACTCATATTTTTAAATTCTCTTTTGTAAAATAAAGTTAAAATTATTCATAATAACTAAATTTTCAAAAATTCGGGTCTTAAAATGAAAAAAATTTAATTCCGGGCCTAAAATTTCGACCTCTATGCTAATGTTTGCATGGTTCGGTCAGACTGACGGTCCGGTTTTGTTCGGTCTCATCTGACTCTTGGGTCCGGTCCGATCGAAGACCGATTAATGAAGATAAAAGTTTACTATGAATTGCTTTTTAGTTAATGTACATGTACATGAACACATAAAACATAATTATTTAATGCCTAACACATTATAATATCTCATTCATCGTTTACTTTTTATATTCTTTCATTTTATTCAATTCATTCGTCAAGTAATTTAATTTAGTAGGGTAGGTAGTATTATATTTTTATTTTTAGAAATGGAATGAAATGAAATGAAATCATAGAAGTTGATAATACTATTGAACCACCCACTTCAGGGGGTGAAAGAATGACTATTGATGTAAATGGATCAAATTCAAATTTGAAAGATGTTAAAGAATTATATAAGTTTTTTAAAAAGGATAATGCTGGGAAAATTTTTTATATATTGATATTTTAAACTTTAATTAGCCTTCATAGGCTTGGTTGGTCTGTGCTTGGCTTATATTTTGAAATATATTTTTTAATGGGCTAGGCCTGGTCATAAAATCAGGCATGAAGGTCTCTAATTCACATATGTGATGAATAATTCTATCTTATTTTAGCTACTTTGAGAAGAAATATGTTTCACAGGAAAAAGTATTAGTTCAGAAAGAAATAAAATTATTTTCAGATTATAGATATAATAATAGAACTACAACTGCTCAAAACCAAAAAATTAATAAATACATTGCTGAAATCATTATACGTTTACTATCCTTCTACATGACCTTATAAATAATATTAAATTTTTGGAAATGATTGAATACATAAATCCTAATATTAAAGTTTTCCCTTATAATATCTATAAAAAAATACTCTAAATAATAACCTTAATAAAAAAAAGTCATGTTATATACATGCTAGCGCAAAATTTCCAGGAAAACTGGTTATCACAACAGATTTATGGACGTCTGTTCAAAAACCTTCTTCTATAAGTGGCCACTATATTGATGAAGCGTAAAAAAATGAAAGAAATAATATTGGATATTAATTATGTGCACATATATGCCTCTCTGAATTAATTGTTGAATAAAATTTGAAAGAAAAAATTATCAGTTTAACAACTGATAATGCTGCAAATATGCTTAAAACTTAGAGACTAATGAGAACTTACATGAATCCAATCCCATTTGCAGCATATGGCTGAATGGCATTGTTAAACATCATTTGTCAGAATATTCTAAAAAATATTGATGAAGTTATTGTGAAAGTAAGAATTACAACAAACATTTTTCAAAGTTCATTATTACTTCAAAAATATAGATCACTACTTAAAGATAATGACATTGGACAAAAAATTCTAATTGATGTTGAAACCCGCTGGAATTCAACATATTTAAGTTTGAAGTATTTTTTATTATTAGAATTTCGAAACAATAAAAACTGTATGTTATTCTGAATATGAAACCCTTGGCAACATTGCCCTGACAAATGAAGATAAAAATAAAATAGAGGAACTAATTCCTTTATTAAAGTCATTTATGAAACTACTTTGGATTTATTTGGATCCTCATATCCTACCATTGGTTGAATATCTTGTATATAATATTTTTAAATGGTTTTTCTCTTATTTAGGCATATGTCTTATGCTTATAGAAAATATACAAACTCACATTAGAACTACTTTTACTTCTAATTCTTTCCCCTCTTTTATTGATGCGCCATTTGCAATGAAAGTCGCTAAAAAAGTTAATCACTACATACATAAATTTTTAAATTTGGTAGTCTATTAGACCCCAGAATTAAAAAAGTTATTCCTAATTCTTCATAATATATTATAAAATTTCTATTTATTTAGGTTCACATAATTTATTAAATACTTCTGTAAATTTTATTCAATAGCATTATTATTTAAGGAAATATTCTTAAGGGAGAGAATAGCCAGGGATAGTCTCATGGGAACTGGGACGTCAAAGAAAGCTGAGAAAGTTGATATAAATGAAATTCAAAGCTATTTATTTTATATTTCATATCCAATAATTTCAACATATTAGATTGGTGGGAAGGGAATCAATATCGATTTCCAATTATAGCCAAAATAGCAATGGACTATCTCCCACAGCATGCTACATCAGTAGCATGTGAACGGATCTTTTCTAAAGCTAGTGAAAAAACCGAAATAGAATGAATCCAAAGATTTTTTGATTTTTAGAAGATAATTAGAATATTTATATATAAATCAGTTTTATTTTATAACCAAATATCTATCGCATTATATATATATCAAAACAAAGAACTGATTAAATATGTAATCAAATTGATTTAATCACATAATTTGTATTGGTTTAATAATCTTTTGAAATATTAGACATTTGTAATGTATAATTTAATAAAAATGATTTGATGTTATAATTAAAATATTGGTAATTTTCATTTTTAATAAATTTAATGCAGAATAAAACTTTTATATCTTAATAAAAGACATTTTTTAGATGGGACCGGACCGACCAAACCGAACTGGACAGATGGTCTCAAAGTCTGGTCTCACTTGACTTAACAGTCCATAGGTCCTGCCTCATTTTAGAAAAAAGGACCGGACCGTTGCAAACATACTCCATGTGATAAATCAAATGAACCTATAAAAAATTTGTAAAAATAGTATGAAATTATATTTTACCAGAAATATACTTTGAATCAGGTGAGAGAGCAAAGACTGGTCATGAAGCATAGTTGCAATCATGCTATTCATGAATAAAATGCGAAAAGTGTGATTATTTATGTTTCAATTTAATCAAGATTGCAATTGTTTGTATTTTTTTTTACTACATTATAGGTTAAAATGTCATTCATTATTTCTATAGCTAATATATGATTAAAATAAAAGTTAATGCTTTTATAGGATTACATTTTTTTTATAGATTGAATACTTGAATTTTTTTAGCACTTAGACTTTTAGACTGTACCCTTGGATTTTACACTTTTATTTGTTTATAATTTCTTTATTATATTTTCTGATTTTTCCAACAAAAAAAAATAATATCTAATTCTTTTTCAAAACACATATATTTTTTTAAATTATTAATTATATAATAAAAATAAATAATTATTATAATATAACAAATCATTTCATTTTTTTAATCCATTGGGGTTAAAGGAGTGTATAAATAATTTTTATTACCAAAATTTTTATAAAATGTTAGGCTAATTATAAAGTAAATGAAATTTGCATTTTTATGCACCAATTTTTCTAAATTTTAAACCCCCCCCCCTTCCGTTCATATTTTATTTTACGATACACATATAAATCTATCTTATTTTTTATACATTATAGAAAAATTTTTGGCAAGCAAATTGAAATACAACCTGGCCTTGCGCGATGACATTTTAATAGCTTTGATAGATTGTGTCTTTGCTTCACCCGCTTACGATGTATATAATCAAACCGATTTTGAAAATAATATTTCCGCCATCGACAATAGCCAGAAAATGGCAGAAGCAAAGGATGCTAACGCTAAACCTTATACGTCACCTCTGAATTTAGAAGATAAAGGTAATTTATAAAAGTTTACTTTGAATACTATAACTTACGACTCCAAAAACATGCTAAATTAATGGTTGACGATGTTTTGTCAGTTGAGAGAGGGGAGGGGCGGGTAAGTATAGTTATTCAAAGTGGTCACAATTAGTATATTTTTAATGATGGATTGCAATTCATAAAATAACAAGCAGAAATTTTAATATCCTATATTATAAACATTTGTCTTATTTTTAAAAAAAAATTATTATTTTCTCATCAAAAACGTACTAAACTTATATATTTTATTTAACCTTCCTTTTCTAATATATTTTTAAAATCTCCATATCGTCATCTTATCATAAAGCATCTTGCACAATGTTATAAAACCTTAATTAAAAATTTAACACCCTAAATTCATTAAAAAACATACAATTATAAATCTGTAAACATAATTTAATAGCCCCTGGGCCTCCTTGCGATGACCCTATGTCTTTGGATATTCCTTTCTCTATGAAGGGAAGTCCGAATCCAAACCTTAACGACACGATAACAATCGAAGATTTAGGTGAGGATGAGAGTAGTGCCGACAGTGAAGTTAATAACAATAACACAGGCAATGCACATACTGCAGAGGCTGACCTACCCCCAGCGGCTCTCAAAGGCGGCGTTTCTTATACCGTCTCCATACTTACAGAGATTCAAAATAATCAGAACAAAGAGGGCAGAGGGAACGATAACCAAAGGTTCTTTTTTCTTCCTTATGTCAGATTTCTTGGGGATAAAGAGGGGTTACCATGGGCACACACAGGAAGGGACAATGTCAGGTGACCTCCCCCCCCCCTAGAAATTTATATATTGAAATTTTAAAATATTTTTATGTTTTGCCCCCTCCCTCCTCCTAAAATTACAATGTATGCTCAAGTGCTGCTATATTATAGTGCTAGGCACTTAATATCATGTAATAAAACTATTTTTTTTAAAAATTATGTTATATTTTGATGTTAATATTAGGGGTGTACCGATACCACTTTTTGGAAACCGACCCGATACTCCCGATATTTAATTGATATCGGCCAATTACCGATCCGATATCATATATAATTTTGTGTTCTTTAAAGATACCAATGGTTTTAATTTTTAATATACTTTTTATTAGTATAACATCTATAATTTAATTATACCATAACTTATGTCATTTAAATATATCGTCGGCCTAGAATTGGAGTGCTCCACTTGCGCAAATGTTTAAAATGAGAAAATCAACAAGTTTAAAATCAAATATAGGAAAAGCTTATTGATCAATTCTGACAGAGCTTTAACTTTGGCAAAATTAATATTTTTAAATCTAGTTTTAATTTTTATATGTATTGGGAATAAATAAGTTATTACCCACTTCTAACCCAAAAATTTTGAAAATTTGGAGTGGAGCACTCCAATTCTAGACCGACGATATTATAATGATCTGTTATAGTTTATATTCAATTCAATTGCAATTTTAAAACTATATGTTAAATCACTTTTATATAATAAGTAATAAAATTAATCTATATACATAACAAGTAATAAACAAATATATCAAAGATTCCTTTTTGGAAATACCAAAATTTCCAATTTATCAAAGATCAACCTGCGGCGATGGTAACTGTCAATATCACCAGTTTCACTAAAAACAGATTCTGAAGAGATTATCGCACACTTTTATAAACAGAATGCGCAAAAAAATAACAATATGGCAGAATGTTTATTAATTAATTATTATTATTAAAAAAATATACATAAAAATGGATTTCCGTTTTGTTTATAAGAATAAATGATCTTAGATATAACTTTTTAAAAAAAATTTATAACATTTTATTTTTGTTAAAGACCCTATTTTATATCGGATCGGAAAATTTTATAATATTGGCCGATAACCGATATTTTAAAATAGGTGAAATATTGGTTCAATCCGATAAAAAATATCGGTACATCCCTAGTTAATATTATATCAGGATCTAAATATTATTGCTTTGGTCACGACTAAATCATAGAAAAATAATTTTACATTCATTCGTTAAAATCGAATGTTTTTTAGACGTATATTTTTTATCAATTCCATCTACTTCTACAAGTATTTATAAATTTCTTATTGGGTATCCGAAATTAGGATACAACATTTTATGATGAGATACAAATTATTTATTTTGGATTAATCATATTTATACCAAGATAATACGATTATGTTATTCCTATTCATTCTATTTAAGTAAACCCTTATACGTATTCTTACGAATAATAAAAATGTTATTCTATTTAATTCGAAAATTGGATTCTTTAAAAATGAAAAAAAAAATTGATTCGCGAAATTTAAAATAGTGATTTATAGATGTGAGAGTAAAGTTTAAAAAAATTTAAAATTTTCAGCAATGAACATACTTATTACTTACGAAAGATTTCAAATTCAATAATTTCGAATATTTTCCAATAAATCGATCGAATAATGTATAAAAATATTTCGAATTGAATAATTTTGTTATATTTCTAAAAATACGAATTGAATAATTTGTTTTCGGTATTACAGTCAAATTATTCATTGAAAAATTAAGGTCAAATTACCATATTATTATCCTCTGATAGTTCTACATCTTCAACACCTAGTACAGTTGTGTTTCTACTAGCATGATAATAAAAGAATCTTACAAGTAATTACTTTTCATCCTCTTATGTTTTACATATGAAACCGTAGACTCGAGTTCTCTTTAAATATCTTCTACAGCACCCTATAAAACATAAGATTTTTCAATAATGTAAATAAATTAAATATAAATTAGAGGAGACTGGGGTTGGTAAACATCAGCACTTTTCAAACGCAGATATTATTTTACTAGTAGAGTATTTTTGGGATCGTGATTAATTATTTGAAAGATATCTTTATTACTGAGAATATTCAATTGGATTTATTTCATTTTAACCTAAAATATATATTTTTTTAATATGTCGATCCATGATAAAAAAAGCCACATTTTTAATAACAATAAAATTTTTATAGATAGTTTCTAATTATTTTCTGACCAAAAAAATCTACCTAACTTTTTGAATATTTCTAAAAAAAATAATATTTGATCCTCCCTGGCAGAAACTACTGGCGAGTTAAGTTACCTGACATTTTATCCTTATCTTTTACTTTTTAAATAAACATATTTATTGATATTTAAAATTAAAATATAGTGTAATATTAATTGTTTTATTTGTTTAATGACTACCAAAACTTATACATTCCTATATATCTATTAAAATTCCAGCTTAAACCCTAACACATCTACCACTAGCAACCAAAAACCACAAGATCTTACATTTCAATCATCCGTTGATAAAAGCAATGAATTGACATCAACCCCACTAAACCATTTACAAAGAAGTGCCATAAGATGTTTGAATGCTTTATACGCGCCAAAGAATATAGCCAAAATCGAATCCGTTTGTGAATATGTTCCTTTCCCTCTAAATATGTTAACCAGGGAATATTACTATAATTCTAGTGGAACGTTTCAACAAATTGGTATATATTTTTAATTTATAACTATATTTTTACATAAAATTTTGGGTTTTTCTAAAGAAACTACTAAGAATTTTTTAAATTTGACATTTAATATTTTATAAAAAAATTTATATGGAGTTTAGCATAATATATAATATAATCTCTAACCCCAAAATTTGATATCTCAGCCGACGAAAGCTCAACATCATACAACAACAATAGAGTCTCTATCAAATCCTTCTATTGGCGGGTACTATACAACGTTTTAAAAGGCCGACCCATTTTTCATACGAACGATTTTATTATGGATAAAAATTTATCGGACCAAAATAATTTAACCACCTCCAAAATTAAATTTATAGCTCTCAAAAACTTTATCAAGCTCCTCAAGAGGCAAACCAATATTATCATACCACCGCCTCCTAATCAACCTACTTCATCATCCAATTTATCTCATGATATCGATAATGACGCCATTAAATCAAATCAGATTCAGTGCCCTAAACAGTCTGAAAGAACCTCGAAAATATTTGAAGTGAGCACGGATATATCTCTAAGAAACGATATTCTCATCGACACGAATCGCGAAAACGTTAAAAATATCATACCCGCGTTCGTTTCATGGCTCAAAGATGAAAGCAAAGTTAATAAAAAACGGGCAGGCACCAGGAAAGTAAAGGCTCAAGATGATACAATCAACACCGTTAATATAATTTATAACAAAGAAGAAGAGGAAGAAAAATAGATTTTGAATAATGATATATAAATGGGATAAATTGGACATTTCGACAAGGAGAAAATGTTTTATAAGAGATATATTTTTTCGATATTATTCATTAAGAAATGTGAATTTTTATTTTAGGTATGCAATATTTATCAGCTTCAACCTTATTATTATTTTGTTTTAAAATATTAATCTATAAAACATAGCTTTTATATTTATTATCGCCAATTATTATTATTAATTAAAATTAAAAAATATATTTACTCTATATTTTAATTTTTTATGTCACTATTTTAAAAGAATAGATTTTATTACGTTAATATTAAATAAGTTTTGTCAAGTTTTAATCGTAATATTAATATATAAAAAAAATTATTCTTGAATTAATAAAATGATGGTTGTAAAAATAATTTCGGCAGCACTGTGTGCGACATGTCATACTGTAAGATGTCAAAAAAATTAGGCAGCACTTCCATGCAACAGAGCTTATTGTAAAAATATAACAAAAATCGGGCAGCACTTCTGTGCAACTGTAAAAATCTTAACGCGAAGGTCGCTTACAGATGAGATGACCATGGTAATCTCTTTTTATATTCAGTTGTTAACATCATTATCAAAATTAATATATTTTATTTTTATGATTAGAGAAGATTATTAATAAATCTATATTTATTTTTCAAAATGTGCAAGATATAAAAAAAAAGGTAAAATCATAATTGTTATCATTAGATAATTTTGTTTAATAAACCAAGTGTCTATTTTAGGTGTTAAGTACTAGTTGCGTCACACAATATTTTTTTTTTAGCAAAGCACAAATTTAGGCTTCGTTTATAGTTAACTTGATAAAGTTTAAATGATGTAATGAGTATCTAAATAATATTACAACAATTGGTCTCGTCGCACGTTTCCCATTATTTGCTGCTTTGGAGAGCAATGCCTCAGTTACTATAAACGAGGCATTAGAGACTTTGAAATTACCTTCTTATCCAAACTATTAATGCATCCTAAAAATGGGATTCTTCATCGTTTTTATAAATAGGACTCAACCTAATAGCATTTTTTGGTTAACCCTTCATTAATAGTTAGCTCTAATTCGCGATAAAGTATACAAAATAAAGAAGTGTCATATTTTATATTTATCCGCCAATTACACTAACTATGAATTCAGGTAACAGCCGAATAAATGTTATTTGAAGAAGAAACAATAATAAATGCAAGTTTGGATCCTGAACTTTAAAGGTTCCCTGTTTTATTATTTTTAAAAGAAAAGTGATTTTGATTCCAATTCCTAAAAACTTTAAAAAGAGGTAACTCCGGGTTTTAGGTATGATTTCTCAACCTAATAGCATTTTTTGGTTAACCCTTCATTAATAGTTAGCTCTAATTCGCGATAAAGTATACAAAATAAAGAAGTGTCATATTTTATATTTATCCGCCAATTACACTAACTATGAATTCAGGTAACAGCCGAACAAATACTATTTGATGAAGAAACAATAAATGTCAGTTTGGAACCTGAACTTTAAAGGTTTCTTGTTTTATGTTTCAATTAATTCCGATTTCAATTTTTTATTGAGCCATATGCACAGAAATTTATTTATTATAATATTTCATAAATTTTATTGGCAAATTAAATTTATTTTATCTCCTAGAGCCCTCTAAATATTGAATTAAAATTTTAATCGAATATTTTGAGTTAAATCCTATAAATTTTAAATTTTTAATGAATTTTTATTAACAAAACTAATTCTTCAAATAATAGATCTACGTTTATAATAATATGAAGTATGAAAATTATATATGTCGTAACGGGATACGAAATCTCTAATCCCCACCTTTTTTGTAATCTATTAAAAATCATGAGAATTTGGAATAATTAGAAAAATGGGCCTAGACTGCTCACACGTTAGTCCTTATTGATTCAATGAATTCTAAAAACATACACCCTTCTATCTTTGAAATAAAAGTAATAATTATAAGTTTATAGAACAAATATTTCCTTCAGCCCCTTCTCATCTACTTCTTAATTTGATGTATTTATTTTACTCCTAATTTTTTTTAAAATGATTTTTACCTTTAATCTCCATCCATGTAGTAAATTTTGAGACTTTAGGCTCCAAGAATTAAAAATATCAATTAAAAAATGATTCACTTATTTGGATTAAAACCATGGTTGGCAGATTAATTTAAACAGGGAGAATGAAACCATGAATTCATATTTTTTTGCACAAAATATGGGAAAGATCCGTAAATACCTTTATTATTTATATTTTTTAGAGATTTTATATTATTAATTTTTTCAAATTATTTTATTTATTTTAAAATAGGATATATACACTAAATAATTTAAAATATATATTAAAAATCAGATAAGCATATATTAAAAATAAATTAAAAAATATATATATATATAAAAAAGAACTGATAAAAAAAAATATTTAATAAAAGGGTACAAATCACCCTAGAGAAGAGTGAATGCTTAAAAAATTGGACCTTCAAATTTCCAGGGTAGGCTACGAAGTAAAATCCTTCATGGGGTCCCCTGAGATCTGTTTTAATGAAATTGAGGGCATCACTTCCAAACATGCCTAGGGTATTGGTATGAACAAGGTATTGGTAAGGCTAGCATATTTCTTTTTCTTTAGGATTTCAGCCTTTTCAATGGCAGAAAATGAAAGATTGGACTTTGCTACAGGTATAGTCAGCGAGCGGGAAACCATTAGTTCTGGGAATGAGGGATATCCCATCGGGACGTAAGGCGTTTTCGTTTGAGAGGCCCAATTTTTATTTTTACGTCTATTAAAATCTTTACTTTTCTCCAGAAAATTTTCATTCAACTATATATATGCTCTGAATCAGCATTTGAATGTGGTAATTAAGAAATAATATTACTTTTAAAAAAAAAAATTTTAGGAGTTAAAGGTGCCCATTTATTTTCGTGAGCTAAATTTGATATATTATTACTTTTTTAATGAACGTATCTAAACAACAATAAATTCCTAAAATAATTTATCGTATTCTACATCTTTTATATAAAAATTGGATAATATATATTTATTGATGGGCTTAAAGTTGTAACTAATTTTTCCATTATTAAAAACATGCCCACTGAAATTTAATTTTCGGATTGATATATTTTAACTACATTATTTAAGGCAGTCTGTATTTCTACATTAATATGTTTTAATTGTTTTTAAATATAACCGGGGAGCCTAAATTTTTTTTTAAAACAATTAAAAATAAATATAATATATTTTTAAAAAATCCGGGCCGGGTCGAAAATTTTTTTTTGAATAAAATCTGGGCCAAGCCTGAAAATATAAAACCCAGGTCAAAATTTTTTTAAAATCCGGGCCGTGAAAATAGTGTCTCTGCCGATCTCTGATTAATAACTAGGAGTAAATAAGACTCGGTCAACCCGCTTTTCTCTATTTTTTATAAATAATTTTAATATTGAATTGAGATTTCTTGGGATAAAAATAGGATTTGACACTAAGTAATTTAAAGTCTTTCAAGAGCCCGTTTTGATGGTAGGTTGTTGAGACATCTCTTTGAAGTTATTGCCATTCAAAATCTTAGAATCTATGATTTTCCTTAAAATATATACACTGTTTGTGAATCGCTGAATTCAGCGTAACATTTCATAACCACCATATCTATATGATAATGAAAAGTGTTCCTTTCTTCCTGCATTGTGAATTATATGACAAATTAAATATTAAATTGGAAGGTTTTGTGAAATTTATTTTTTCTTCTTTAAAATATGGAATATATAATAAACAAAGTTGTTAAAAGATACTTTTTAAATGGATCTAGATACAGATACATAGTCTCAAAAGTTATCTAGATACAGATACAGCGTCTAAAAAGTTATCAAGATACAGATACAATTTTTAAATGTATCTGTATACAGATATTTCTTTTATTATGCTAATATAGGTTTGCATTTAATATTATATTGTGAAAATTCATGAAATGAGCTAAAAAATTTATTGACGCGATATAACATTTATCAGAATATAACTAAAATAATGATTTTAATATAATATATGAAAATATTTGATTAAATAATTATAAATAATTATTAGATTTCAGTAATAAAATATTTTCAAAATTTTGATCATTTAGGCATCCTCGTTTTTCTGTAAAGACATTTTTAGCAACACTAAATAGTCTTTCCACAGGGGCGCTTGAAGGAATTGTAGTGTTATATTTAATAAATAACAATTAAATATCAGGGTATTCTTTAAAAATGCTAAAATCTCTACATTCATTTTTGAAAAAATTATTTAAAATTTGTTGATTATCAAAATTTAAATCATTATTAGAAATTATATCTGCTGTAGGGTACTGAAAAAAATCTGAAATTAAATTATTTGTTTTTTTTGGCAGGTTATTTGCTTGTAGTCAGTTGATGACCATGATAATTCACCAGCTAATCTTTGTATCAATTGTTTTCTTTTATTAAGATTTTCTTCCATTTGCAACCATGTCCAATCAAGTTTAAAAAAAGGGTGGAGCATGCTTGCTATAATATAATCATCTTCAAATAAGGTCACAATAAACCTAGAATTATTAAATATTTTTAATTTATTATATTAATTTACCTATCCTCAATCCCTTTAAGTAAGGCATCTAAGAGTGGTAAACAGAGTCTCAGGTTCATTTCTTTAAAATTCTTTAATTTGATAATAAGTTGTGAAATAGTTGCACAGTAATAAGCTGTGTACATATACTTATCTCCCTGCAAAATATCAAGGGAATTAGCTATTGGCTTCATTAGCTAATTTAAAATAATACTATATATATAAATATTATTTATAACTTACTAAACAATATTCATGAATAAAATCACATTCATTAGGTAAAAACCTAGGTAGTTTTATTCCATCACATATCTTGTCCACTTTGTCAGATTTAGCTTTTAAAATTTCTGACATTAATTGTAAGGCATTATAGGTGGAGTTCCATCTAGTTATATTAGGACATATAAAATAACGACCAATATATTCCTTAATAATCTCAGATGAAATAGGAGACTTATTTTGCCTATTCCATATATTTTGGCATTTATGTAGTGTTGTGCTATATATCTAATGAAGAAAATATTACCTATTTAATTAAAATTAGTTTTACCCTCTGATATTGTTTACACTGCATGGCTCTATTAGCATCCACAGTGGCTATAAGATTCAATGTGTGACTGGCACAACAATGGTGATGAGGTAAACTAAATGATTCTGATAATTCAGAATCAGTATTACAAAGATTTGATTATAGAAATTGGCACAACTGCTTCATCTTCCAGATCATCAATTGATTCACTTGTATTATTTTCAATTGGCTTAAAACTCTTTAATAAATTAAGTAATCAATCATATATTATGTTTATATTTATTTATAATAAAATAAACCTAAAACATTTTATAAAATTTTTGGCATTATCTGTAATGGTCTTTGAAATTTTATTTTGAATGCAATAATCCTTAGCTATATCTTGTCAATTTTTTCCTATTTTATCATATGTATGACTACCAGTCATTCTTTTACAAGCCAACGCTATATTTCTTCTTTCCAAACTTATTGGATTTATATAGTGAGCGGTTACTCCTATGTATGAACTAAAAATTAAAATTTCTGAAATAATTTATTCTTAATTAATTATTATACAAATTTAAATGTTAGCTATACCGGCTATAGGCACTCCAACAATCTGCTGTTGTGCATATTAATGATGGTTCTATAAGACTTTTAATTATTTCTTTCTTTTCATTTTCCCATCTTTGGGAAATTCTACCAACAACTGTCTGTCGGCAAATTATATTTTTGTTTGGAGCCAAAGTGTTGATCATTTTTTTAAAAGATGGATTTTCAACAATTGAAAATGGCTGCATACCAACTATAATAAAAGCAATAATTAAATCATCTAAAGTGCCTTGAGTTAAAGTCAAAGGTCTTTTAGCAAAAATATTATTGGAGGATGAGTCTTGTCCAATATTTTCTTTGGTAGTTTTATTTTCCTTCCCCTTTTTTATTTTTGTTAACAAGGTTGGATGTTTTCTCTTAAAATTTAAATTAGAATTTTAAATATATAATATTTATACCCTTATGTGCTTCATGATATTGCACGTTGAAGTCATACTGACGGATATTTTTGTATTTTTAGGTAGACACGGCAAACATTTTACCATCAAAGAATTGTTTTCTTTGTTTTGAGATATTATTTTAAAATATGTTCTATAAATTGGCCATGGTAAAGAACTTGTTGTTGCTTCCTCTTCTTCATTGATATAGATCTAAATAAATATATAAACTTAAAAATTTAGTTATAAAATAAAATTTACCATTTCCATATTGTTATATTAAAATTTGTATGGTTTATTGATAAACTCGGACATAATATTTAAATTAATGAATATTTATATATATTTTTTATATATAAGTTTTAATATTTTATGTATATATAATTCTTTATTATAGTATTAATAAATATTAATATATAATATATATTTATTTATTTATTTATTTCATAAGCTCATATGAAATAAAATAAATTTTACAGTCAAATATTTTTGTTTATAATAAAAAAAGGGGTATATAAAATGTATCTTAAAAAGTATCTAAAAACAGATACAGATACCTCTAAAAAAATATCTAGATACAGATATAGATACCTTTCTAAAAAATCTATCTCGATACAGATACAGATACTACATTTTTATATCTAGATACAGTATCTAGATACTTTAACAACTCTGATAATAAACAAAAACAAGATGCCTTTTTAAATGTATAATTTAATTAAAATAAAAAATGGCAGTGTAAGTTTCTGGTTAAACTAATTTAAATTATTTTATAACTTTAAAAAATTTAAAATCATGGGAAAGTGTAAAATTTTCATATAAGTTGGTTAAAGCATAAATTAATAGACGGTGTATTTTGGCGCAAATGATAATATAAAATTGGAAGGTTTACGCCAAAAGCGAGAGGTCTGAAAACCCTGATGAGACTTGAAAAATCAATTTTTTTTGTCTTTAAAAACGTCCGGACAAAATATTTTAATACCTGAATTAGAATCTAATATTTAGTCATTTGAGTCTGTCCCTAATAAAAAAAATTGAATCAAGATCTAATCGAGTCCTAGAGGATATATTTTCACTATTTCTAGTGAATAGCCTGTGATGCAGTTGAGGGGGAGGGGGGAGTATTGATAAAAATGAGCGTAATAGTACTCGTGATTTGAAAGTTTCAAAATTGTATTAACACAATTCCATGTGTACAGTTGAATGTGAGCGCGGCTTTCACCTTATAAATGTCAGGTTGAATTATTTCAAATAAACATTAGCTATGAGAAATATTATAATTTATCTTCACTTTTTTTTTGATCTATTCCGATTTATGCATTTATATAATTAGCATTCTAAAAATTACGTTACTTTTTATGAAATATATTTTAATTTTTATATAACTTTCTAAATAGATATTTGATATCAGAGGTCTGCAAATGTCAAAATTCTCAAGCCTGACTAGATGTCAATTTTTTTTACTAAGGTTGCCCAGCCCGGTGTGGCCTAGTATTTAACAATTTTTAAATACAAGGCCTAAACCATATATGTAGTTGAACATCAAAATAAACAACTATAATCTTGGAGTGTAAACACTATTACTTCTATGAAATATTAGAAATAATCAAATATTTATATTTACACATTTTGGCCAGGAAAATCTTTGCCCGGCTCATTAAGAAAAATTTTAGACGTTCTCCGACACGGTACGCAGATTTCTATTAGATAATAATGTAAATATAATATATTTTATATGAAATGTTTCGATATAAACTATAAAAAAATAATAAAAATCTTCAAAAAAAAAATTTCCCCGTAAATTTTGATAAGCCTATGTATTCTTTTTCCTCAATTAATCAGTGATAAGACATATGTTGTCAGTGGTTTTACTTAAGTAAGGAAAAAAACAGCAATAAAGTTTACCCCACCCCTCTTAATTAAATACTCAAAAATATTATAAAGTCATCTTTATTGCACAAAAATAAAATGCATTAATCTTTAATAACTAAAAATTCGTACAATAAAAATATACAATTTTTTAATAAAATAAATAAAGTTTCCTACCTTATATATTGCAACTGATATAGTATGTAGATACATTTAAGTATAAACATTTTTTTAAATATGTAATTATTTTAAAGGGAATAGGTCTAGGGGAAATTAAAATGGTAAGAAAATAAGATATTTTCTATAACAAATATTAAAATTAGTAACTTCTATAAATTGGAGGAAGAATACGTGTTTATAATATTTTCAATTTTTAAATAAAGTTTTTTCCATAGCAAAATCATTAAATTATTTAAAACTGATATAAAGCTTTGTAGACTAAATTTACTTATCGCTCTTTCCGCAATGTAGGGGTAGGGTAAATTAAAATCTGACAAGTTTTGTAGTTCTTTAACATCATCTTAATTTATAACATCGTACCTGTGTAGCATTTTTAACTGCCACTACTTCAGGGTTTCTTTTTATGTCATGAAAATTTAGATTAAATTTTTCCTATATCATGAACATTAAGAATCCCGTGTTTTTCCCGGAGATATGATCAATCCATTTGTCGCTTCTTATACTATGGGGAATAGGAAATGGCAATGATTGATTCAGATTTAAATGTTAGACATTTTGAATTAGGTATGGAAATTATTTTTAAAATATATATTCCATAGGGTGGGGGGGGGGGGGGGGTTTATAAAATTTGGTTTAATAATTGAAGCAATTATTTTTATATTATTTATATCCTTGCAAATTTAATAAAGTATTTGCTTGGTACCCCCCCCCTTGCCTTTTTGTAGGAGCTGCTGAATGTCCTGTTTTATTTTTAAAATTTATACCATCCTTAGCTTGTTGGATGGTATGGAATAAACCTATATAAATATGAATTGAATAATTGATATTCAATTCGAAACTTCAAATCAAATAATTGTATTAATCGCCCTCCTCCATATTTAAATCCACAATAAATCAATTATTAGAATATTGTTACAGCTATTTCTGCTTACCATATTTTGCATCAAAATGTTTGGAGAAGGAAATTAAAGTAAAAGGTTCCTTGTTCCAAATATTAGTATTTTATCTTTTTCTAAAAAAATTTGTTGGGATTAAGTTTTTATATTTTAAAGAATTATATTTGTATTTATATTCGAACACACATTTTTAAAAATTAACTTTGGTTGGGGATGTTCATTATCACTTATTTTGTTTTAATTCCTGACCAAATGTCCCCTCCATAATACTCTTCCGAATTATAACCTATATTTTCTAAGGGCAAGATGACGATAATCAGATCAAACAATCGATTTCGAATAGTACTTAATATTTATAAGATTTTTTATAAAATTTTGGCACAAGTTATAATAATCCTCAATATTTTTTTTACCTGACCATAATAAATTAAAATAAAGGTATATTTTTTAACTTTTAAGGTAGTTTTATTTTATGTCAAATTATAAAAGCAGAATAATGAATAGATGGAGATGTATTCAAATGTAATTTAAGTTTATTAAACCCCAAACGAAGCACGCTATTTTTTTTCACCGGAGTATTGACGGGTTAAATATTCTCAAAATTTATCATCTAATAGGGTAAAATTTGAGATGATTATATAAAAAAAGAAAGAAGATTATATTACATATATAATGCCAAAGGATTAATATGAAAAATTATTTAATAAGTTGTTACATAATTTTGCCTATTGTATAATGAATATTCTAGGAAATATTTTTAAGTAAAAATAAATTTTTAGAAAAAAATAATAAAATAAAATTCACAATATAAAATTTTTATCCAAAACTTGCATTTTTTTTTAACATTTCTTTGCGCATAAAATGAAAGGTGAATAATGTTTTAAAATTTTAATTCACCATTTTTATTAAGTTAGAATCTAATAGTTTAATTTTTTAAAAATATCATATCTTATTTTTTTTTCTATTCATCATTCTTACAAATCAATATTTACTGCCAATAGCATGTACTAGAAATTTTGAATGGTATCCAAAAAAAAGAAAAAAAAGTTATCTTATGACGTGTTTATTTATTTCGGAGGTGTGACGTGACGCCCTACTTATTTAAATAAAAAGTCAGTTAATCGTATCCTATTCGGGTTAATTATATTGGATATTCTTATTTTTCAATAACAATAATAATATATTTTGAACTTGATTAAATGCAAATAAAATAATAGCTAAAATAAATATACCTTTTTAAAAAAAACATTTCATACCTTTTTTTAACAACAAAACACATTACGAAATATTTTTTCAATAGAATAATTATAATTTATATAAAAAAAAATTTCAAATTTTCAAAATAAATGAATGGAATTATCCTAGATTCTTAAATATAATAAATTCGATAAATTTGTTAGATTATTAAATTAAATTTTTAAAAAAATATTATTTTATATAGTTTTAATTAAAAACTTTTATAAAAAGTTAAAATAAAATTTATAATGATGGAATTCGATTCGATCCAGCAGAGGATTGAGGCCAAAGGTCAGCATTCCATCGTTCATTTGCTCAAAAGTGCGCTTAAACGTTTCATGAAAATTAAAAATTTCTACATCTCTCTTCTTATACCCATCATATTCTCGCCTCTGATTATATCCTATAACACCAAGGTAAATTATTAAAGATTAATATCTATTTTTTATGAGAGATGTACCGGGCTTAATACTCATGGTATCCACCGGTATCGTTATATTTTTTTCCGATACCAATAGTTGATAATGAATGAAATTTATTATCAAATATTTTTATCAGAGACCTGCAGATGCAGATATACCATTTACACGACCCTGATCGAATTGTTTTTTTTAATTTTTTGGCACAGCCCGGTATTTTAGGCCCAACCCGGATATTTTTTCAAATATATATATTTATAATTTTTATATTTAATAATGGCGATTTAAAATATTTGGTTGCATAATAAGCCAGACTCGACCCGGGTATTTTTTTCAAAAACATTTTTTTTAGGCACGGCCCGGGTATTTTAAAATATTAATTTTTAAGGTCTGGTACGGTCTGGGTATAATTAAAAATTTAAATGCAGCCCAACCCTTTTACCCGGCCGGGCTTAGGACAGGACCTGTAGGTCTCTGATTTTTATAATTTATCGTGAAAAATAGTTCGTCTTTTTGAAACCATTTTTATTAAACAAATAATTTTTAAAAGTTTCCCTTCCTGGAAAATGCTTTATTTACCTTTTCATCACCTAATTGTATTATATTATATATTTTCCGCCTAACTGGTATCTTTTGTAATTAAAAGGTAAACTAAATTAAATTAAACACAATCCGAAAAGATAATAAAGAAAAAAAAGTCTTAAATTCATTTTTTATTATTTTAAATAATATTTTTTTAAAAAACAAAATTTCATGAAATTCAAATAAATATGGTTTAGTTATTACTCCTGTTATGTGTATATGTTTTTTCAGTAGTTTATTTTATATACAGTATGGGGCAGGGTATCCTGCAGTGTCAGACGGAATCGGTAAATGAAAGTTATATCGGTGCATTTCCAATGCTTTAAAGATCTTATAAATATATTTTTGGTTATATTATATTAGTATATGCAATAAAGGTTATACTCGTTACTTTATTTTAAAGGAGCGCAACTGGCTTTAACCAGATATGAATCTAATTTAAATAATTCTATTAATAATTGTGATATTCAATCAAGGGAAAGGGGGAAGGTTAAGGAAGGAAATAAAACATTAATATTTTTTTCGGCCATGGATGTGTTCTCTATTTTATTGGTGATGTCATAGGCTCGCATTGGTCATCCAGGGCGCTTACTCTTTATCACAAAAAGACCCCAATGCAGATTTTACTTACAATATAGGCAGCTCTATCTAACTGTCAGATTCATAAGTAGGCAGAAAATCTTAGATTGTAAAATTGAAATTATTAGTAGGTTATACTATTCATTTATATCTAATTGGCAAGTGCTTTAAGTTATTTTCAAGGCAAAATATCTAAAAGTGTAAATCACACTTTCACACTGTTATCCTCCAAATGTATTCGATTTAATTATTTTATAAAGATAAGATCCATTAAATATTAACCATAGGTTTAAAACCAAAACCCGGAACCCCTGGAACCGATACAAATAACCGGAATCCCGAAAATCTCTCTTTCAAATTCTTGGAACTAAAACCACACACTCGTTTTAGAATAAATTTTTAAGAACCGTAACTAATTTTTAGAAAATATTTAGTACTTGAACCATTTTTTTTCTCCAAGGTTCCAAACTTTAATATTAATTTTGTTTTCATGTGTGATTATCTTTGAATCTATCTCGATTAGTATATTTTTATTTGGTCTCATTACCTATTCAGCTTTATAAGCACTTGAAGGTACATTCCAATCTGCAACGTTGGCAAACATCTTAACAATTGATTTTAGTTTATTACGATTGATGTTTTGCATATTACTAGAACATTGTTTATATTTATAATGATATTATGTTGTATTAGAAATATTCATTAATATATATATGCTAAAATACCATTGTGAAAAAATATATTATTTTGTAAGGATTCCCATTTTTTGGCAAAATTTATTAAAAGGACATGCTAAATTGCTTTTTATATTTTCTGGTTATTTCCCAGCGGTTATTATTTTTTTATCTGTACGGTATTATTATATAATTTTTACAGCTATTTTAATAATTTTGGCATATAAGAAATTACTATATTTATATATTAAATATTTATTAAGATTTATATAAAATTACGTTCCAAATTACATGCCCTGCCAATAGATTTTTAAAAATTCATGTAATCTCAAATTTTATCATCCGATGTAAAAAATTTTGAGATAATTTTTTAAAAATAACGAATAATCGATTAGCATCAAAGGATAATGGATGTGAATTTTTTTTTTAAAGAAATTTAAAATATTTCAAACCTAAAATTCCTCCTAAACTATATTAGGTCTAGTCAAAATCAACAGCTTATACAATTCAAAAAAAAATTTGAAAAATTTCTAAAATAAAAATTTCTGAAGCTCTTCCGTCAATGACTTGGCCTTATTGCAGCATTTGTAACATTAGAAGCAATCTACACAATTTATGTATGTAAAATCTGCTATACCTGCCTATTTTATAGCGCGTTATAGTAACTTGTTATCTGGTGCTTTTCCCGATTTGATGGAAAATCCCCTGACATCTCAAATTCTTTGAAATTGAGGCTAATTCCTAGTCTTGGACTATTCTTTTGTCCACCCACTGACTTCCTCCATCTAAAAATTAAACATTACGGAAAAAAAGGAGCAGTTGAAAATTTCTAAATATTCCGAAATTTCGAATGAGCTAATTTATATTTCTATTATTTCTAAACACCTTAGAAGAGCTCGCCCTAGCATTTTCTAAGGAACTAGGCACCCACAATGGCAAACTTATTAATAAACATAAAAAAAATTTCTTTAGGCGGGACTAGCCATCTGGCATATTCCGAAGAACTTAAATTATTTTCAATTAAATATATTTTATTGGTGTATGTTATATCTAGATATGTTTAAATAACTTTATTGATGTAATGTTATATGCGAAGTATATGCAGTATCTTTTAAGTTTTTACCCATAAATTTAATTTTATTAAATCATATTTTTTAGTTGTTTTCGTTTGATGATAAAATGAAAGGTGGAATGATATTTTAAATTACGTAATTTTTATTCCTATCTATAAGGAAGATAAATTAAAGCTTTAAAAAACCATATCATCTAAAAAAAAAATTTCATCATTTTCGCGAATCAATATTTAATGCCACCAGCATGCCCTATAAATTTTGAATGGTATCCAAAAAAAAGAGGATAAATTATGATCAAATATTAACTTATCGCGTGTTTGTTATTTATTTTGGAGGTGTGACACCCTTTTTAATTAAATAAAATTAGATCAATTTCCTATCGGACCGATTATATTGGATATGAAAATTTAATAAATATTCTGCTCTATTAAAAATTTATAAATAATAAAACAATCCTTGATCTTGATTTCATAAGGCTAAACGATATTTATATTTATAGCTTTTATAAAAAATATATTACATACTTTTTCTTTAAAAAAAAATTAACATTTCATATCTTTTATTCAAAAAAAATTTACAATTTAAAATTAAATTTAAAATATAATGCATAAATTTAAAATATAACGCATAAATTTGGAATAAATTATTTCATAATTTTATTTTTTCAAAAAAAAAAGTTATAAATAAATTTGTTATAAATAATTAAATTATTATCCTAAATTTAATAATATATAATAAATGTGTATTAATTAAAAAAAAATTAATATTTAAAACAAGTTAAAATAAAATTTATGATGAATGAATTCGATTTGATCCAGCAAAGGATTATTAAGGTCAAAAGTGAGTTTTCGATCGTTCCTTTGCTCAAAAGTGCCTTTAAACGCTTTATGAAGATTAAAAATTTCTACATATCTCTTCTTATACCCATCATATTCTCGCCCTTAATTATATCCTATAAAACTAAGGTAAATTTATAAAGATTTAATAACTAAGATATATATATATATATATATGTTATTTTCTTTGTTTTTTAAGTTTAGAAAAGTAATCCGTTCTACTTCATTTTAAGAGTATGTTTACAATTGAAGCGTTTTATATCAAGTAATGTATTTTAAATGTGCAAATTAAAAAATTTCATTTTTGGATTAAAAAATGCAAGATAATTAAAACAACAAAGCCTCTTTAGGAAAAACATGATGCTCTAGATGCATCTATTCAAATTATAAACACTATAGTGCGTTATTTCCTTTTTATTTCAGAGAGGGTGGCATTTGTAATAAATATCAAAAGGAGAGAACCGATAACCAACTCGTTTATAAAATACTTTCTAATATTCATCTTGATCATTTTTTAAATATTATTTATTTAAATTATTAAATGATTAGCAAAATTTAAAAAATTAAACTTTAGCCCGCCTAAAAACTAACGAAGCCATAATTCCTCTTGATAATAATTAGGTCATAGATTTGATGTATTCTATGAATGTTGTTTATTAATATTTATTAACACCTTACAATTATGTGATAACAAGTAGTAAAAAATCCTTATTCTTTTTACCTACTTAATTGTTATCGAAAAGCATCTTTTATTCCATTATAATATATTATAATCTCTTGTAATAATAAATATGTTTTTTAAACTTTTTTGTTTAATTCAATTTAAAAATAAGAGTTGTTAAAGTGGTGCGTTACTTGTAGCTCGCTAACTTTTTTGGTAGCTATAGCGGCTACTTTTTTTGAAATTATTTAATTTTTAAGGGCGCTACTTTTTTTGAAAGTAGCTAAGTAGCCGCTACTTCGCTACTTTTAAAAAATATAATGAAGGTAAGTATAAACATGAAAATTTAAATATAATATCATAATTAATTATAATTTTTTTGATATATTATTTAATTTTGAAATTAAAATATAATTTCAATTTGTAATTTATATTTTCATTTGTATTTTAAAACTAAATCACGTGTTAATAATTTAAAATGTCATCGCCTATGGATATCCAAATCGTTGAAAGTGATTCAGACAATGATATTATGAAATGGATAATACCAAGGTAAGAAAATGTTCTTAATAGCTATAATACAAATTACCCATTCCCTAGATTTGAAAATTTTTTAAAATAAATATATAACCAAAATTGGTTTCAAATTTATTTGTTTAAAATGTAAAAAAAAATATTTCCCCAAATCAATCCAGTAGCTATAACCTCAAGAAACACATAAAGGTACATTGCCATTTTTACATTCTAATAATATTTATTTTATAAGACTGTTCATGAGTTTTAAGGAAATGGGGAAACATTTAAATAATAATGGTATAGGCAACTCTAAATCCAAAAAGACTAATTCAATTCAAACCAAATTAATTAATAATGCAAATGACAATATTTCTCAGAAATTGGCTGATAAAGTTGTTGTTGATTTTATAATTTATACAGTTCAGCCAATGTCCTTAGTTGATAATCTATCATTTACCATGATGATTAAAACTCTATCCCCTGGTACAACAATTTTATGCCGCCAGACACTAATGAATAAAATAGCAGATAACTTTAAAATGATAAAAGATGCACTAATAGTAGAGTTATCAGAGATATCATATATATGTACCACGGGAGATAGTTGAACACATAACAGAAGGTAAAAACTTATTTATATTTATAAATTGATCTGATTAAATATTTTTGAGCTTATTTGGGAATCACAGGCCATTGGCTAGACCCTAGAACTTTAAAAGGAAGATCTGTGGCATTAGCCCTCAAAATGATAATAGGATGCCAGACATACGATGTACTTGCAAATAAAATTATTGATGATCTATCTTAAACTAAAAATATGTATATAAGATTAAATACCCCCTTACCCTCAAGTGCTAGTGTCGAGAGATTATTTAATAAAGCAAAACTTATACTTTCTGATAGTCGCTCTAGACTTGGGGATGATAATATTGAAATGATTTTATTATTAAAATGCAACAAATCATCATAAATATTTATTTTTATTACATAAATTTTTTATAATCAAAACTAACTATATTTTAATATTTATAAATACTAATTTTTATATATTTACTATACAATAATATTATAAGCAAAAAATAAAAAATTTGTTTGTAAATTTTTTTTATAAAAAGTAGCTTAAAAAGTAAAGCTACTTTTAAAAATAGTAGCTAATAGCGAGCTACTTTTTTTGACAAATAGCGTTAGCGGTAGCGCGCTACTTTTTTTAACAAATAGCCGTAGCGGTAGCGCGCTACTTTTAAAAGTAGCGTTAAACAACTCTGTTAAAAACATTAACATAATATATAATATGTAAATAATCATCTAATGGGAGTACCACCATTTATAGATTTTGAGCAAATAATAGTGTTTTCAAATCTAGTGTTTCCGATTTATGTTTGCGATTCAAGAGAAATAAAAAACACACCTTTGTATAATTAAGGCGATATTAAAAAGTGAAAATAGTAAAAGATTCGAAACTTATTTGCCATTTTTAAAATAATTTGTGACTCAAAGTTAGAATAGCAACTTTTTAACCGTTATCATTTGAAATTCATTATTTGCGATTCAACGCAGCCTCAAAATCGTAAGATTTGAACGCACTATAAGTATTTTGTATGCAATGCCATAACATAAGATCAATCACGGCAGGAGTGTCACGAAGGATAAAATGTCTCGAAACTTAGTCCTCTATGATATTTCTATATCTTTCTATATGAATTAAATATATTGTATTAAGTGGTCATTAAGGAAGCCTTGTTCATATGTAGAGCCCCTCACAATTTTTTTAGAATACAATTGAAGCAAAAAATAGAAATATATATTGATTTATGAATAATTTTAGATTTTGAGAACGCATTGAGCCCTGAAAAATTAAAAGGTCCTAGCTATGCTCCTGATTCGAGCATAGTCTTGGACTAATATACACTATATAATACTAATTGTTTAAAAAATCTATTTATAATAAAACTTACTTTATTTTCGAGTCAGGAAATCAGATGTGCCTATGTCTGTCTTGTAACCATAGGATTCCTAGTATCTCAAGCTCTTCCATTAGCCCTTTCATCTCTAATCCCAGCTTTATTATTTCCCATGTTTGGTATATTGAATGTCAAAGATGTCTCATCGATGTACTTTCAGGTAATCATTTTTACTCATATAAAAAATTAGTCCGATATTAGATAATTACCTCTTAAGGTTTGTTCCAATCTTAAGATAATTATAATTGGGGATAATAATTTAATAGTATACATCTAGTATAATTAATCTGTAAAACAATTTTAAGATATCAGACAGGCCTGTTCTGGAAAGAACCGATAAACAATATTATCACAAAAATCGGGTCCGGGCTTAAAATTTAAAAAAATTACATCAATTAATCAGTGGATAATGTTGAAAAATCTTATAATGGAACTTTAAATATTCATTTAATATTTATATTTTCAATTTCCCTTTCAAAATAGGACCAAAATTATTCAAAATAACGAAATTTTTTAAAACTCCTGGAATAAAAATTCGGGCCCCGTCTAAATATCATTTCCTCAAATTTGGATCGAGTCTAATAAATACATTTTTTTAAAATCCGGGCCAGGCTATAAAGTAGAAAAATTTATATCCGGGCTGTGCTTTATATTTTGACCTCTGCGCCAAAAATATCAATTTAAAGAGCTCGTAAAGAATAAATATGTTTAAAAGATATTTTTCATTTAATTTATAATAAAGGATAATATAAACAACATAATATTAAATTTTTATTAATAAATAAAAGTTTGAAATCTTTCTTTTGGGATTAGCCACTATTCTTTTATTTATAATCATCTCTTCACTTGTATGATACTTATTCGAATCATTTCTTACAATTCTCCCAAAACTCTTGATATGATTTAAGTCTGATACAAGTTATTGGTTAAGGTTATATATAATAACAAAATATTTAATTTATTTGATGAATAACTTGGACATTGTAGCCGAAAGATAAATTCCCCATACGAAAAGCACGATTTCAAATGATTTAATGATAAAATCTGTTAACAAATAATAAGTTTATAATTTCATTGATTGTTATTTTACACAAATTTCCTACCTTTTCCTGCCATACGACTCCAACCCCACAGCATGACATTTGCGGAAAGGAATTTTTTAAGATAATTCGAATTAAATTCATTTTCCTTCCATATAACCAAAGATTTTAGGCTTGAAATATTTCAAATCAAATTTTGTTTCCTCGCTTAGGCCATTTATATATGTGTTTTTTTAACCCATATTAGTCTTTTTTTACTTTGTAGATTTTGATAAGCTTTTCTTGGGTATAAGAACTAAAATAAACTTTTGATATAATTTTATGTGTAACCTTCAATGACATGAATGCTAACCTAGAAAGCATTAATAAGTCCACATAAATTTAAGTCTGCCATTGAAAGGCATTTAGACAAATCTATGGCGTCTACTACAACCAATGTCACTTAACTACAACTGTCATGTATGCACACTTTTAATAAATGAATCGTCAGTCCAGGTTAATATTAATGTCATCGCATACATAACTTTTAAAACGAAAAATGTAGCGCAGATGTTATTGAAACATTCCTACTAATTTTGAAATTCCATTTATATATAATTCCTTTAAAGCTTAAATGTCTATTTTCATCTATTAAGCCTCTCAAGGACAGCTATCTTAGTTTTCAACAAGTCACTTCCTTTTATGCATTTACAATCATTTGCTTGGATCGTGAATTTTTTCTAAAATAATGCCTTTATCCTGTTCTGTCAGGATTAACTTTTTAATTTTTAGGATTGGGTATTCATCACATAATACAATCAAAATCCTATATTTTTAATATTAATAATATATATATATGCATTAGCAGATGAATAATTAACGCTCATTTTCAGGCAATTCATTTATAAGCCAGAAAAACGATTTTAAATCCTCATTTTTGATTAATTTTTTGAATTGAAATTATAAAATGTTTTATGTTTCAATTTCAAATAGTGTTGTTAAACGACCCGATTAAGATTTTAGCCAAAATACTATTATGTAACCTCGAGATTTGGTAAATAGAGGTCTAAACCTTTCCCCATCTATGAGCAAAATCTCCAGGCTTACATGA
The DNA here is from genome assembly GCF_954871325.1 of Gordionus sp. m RMFG-2023. Lineage (NCBI taxonomy): Eukaryota > Metazoa > Nematomorpha > Gordioida > Chordodea > Parachordodidae > Gordionus > Gordionus sp. m RMFG-2023. The sequence continues at coordinate 17,089,976 of NC_088777.1, forward strand.
TATTATTTTGGCTAAAATCTTAATCGGGTCATTTTTAAAACATTATTAAATTTAAGCAATTTTTTGTCTATATTAACAAAATTTTATTATATGTATTATTTCTTTCTAATATTTTTTTCCCATTTTATATAAATTTTTTTACCCAATTTTTTTTGGCGAGCTTTTATGACGTTGGTTAGTACAGTTATATACTTTAATTGATTGATGCTTTTTTTATAATTGTTAATATCAATTTAATTTATATAATAAGTTTATCATACCCTAAGAGAAATCACACAAAATAATCTCGTTTCTTTTTCTGATATTAGGATCCTATCCTCTTATTCTTCGCATCTGTCATATTAGCGAAAGGTATTCAATCGACCAATTTGCACAAAAGAATAGCCTTAAATATGTTGATGCATTCAGGCTCTAAACCTATATGGTAAAATCTTTACTATATTTTATAAAACAATAAGTTAATTTTTATCTAAAAAATGTATATTTATTGTATCAAATTTTTTATATAGAATAAGATTCATAGACGTAACCAAGAGGGGGGGGGGGTCCTTTGGTAAATTTGCAAAATTATGCCTAAACCCCTTCTCCCCCAAAAAATGAAACCAAAATTATTTATAAAAAATATAACCCTGATGCCCCCCTCCGTATGAAAATTATGGTTTTATATATAATACTATATTAAAATTATATTTAATTAGTAATAAATAACTAGAATCATGCATGGAACCTATTTTTTTTAGGCCAGATCCGATCCAAATTTTTTTTTAATGGACTCTAGTATAATATTTTAAAGAAATCGGAAAAATTATATGCGCTTAAGGGATAATAACCAGGGATTCATAATGTAACGAATATAGGTTCAGGTTTAGGTTCAGATAAAAATAACGGGGTTCGATTTGTTATAAATAATAATATCGCGGTTTAAACTTTTAAATACCGGTTCAAACCTTTTCGCATACAAGCGTATTGAAATTATTTAAAGAAAAGAACATTAATTAAAAATTTTATCACTATTCTCTTAAAAAATAATATTAAGCCATATACAATTAAAATATTATCAAGATTATCTTCTGCCAAAATATATCTAGAAGAAGGAAGAATAAATTTTAGGGCTGAGAACATATATATATGCTAACTTGAGTATCAGCACCGTCAAATAACATTATAGAAATAGATCTAATAATTATTGTTATTTATTAGTCACAACTTAGTCATCTTTAAAAGGATTAAAATATCAAAAGGTCCCGGTTTACAAGCATTTTTTAGAAGTTCGGTTTTTAAACGGCTTATAGGTTTAGGTTTAGTAAAAATAATAATTGTTAATACCGGTTTAATGATAGGTTTGAATTCCTATTGTATTAAGCAATGTTGTGATTAATTTTAGAAATAATTCATAAATATATTAGGGAAACAAAAGAATTTGAATTTTTTAGACTTCTGATCCGGTCCAAATCCAGCCGAGCCTAAAAAAAGTCTGGCGTCTGACCGATTTAAATTCATGATTGCACTTGGATCGGTCGGTCGCATGGGTCTAGTAATAATATAAAATATTCCTTTTGTTGATTCTGTGTTAAATGATATAGGAACTTAGGAACAAAAATTTAAAAAATATTTATGATCCTGAAATATATTCTTAAAATATAGTCAATTTTTTCTCAAAAAGTATATCTATCATACAATTACCGTTAAAAGGATGGTTTTAGGCTTCATAATGTCCACATTCTTCATATCCATTTGGATAAACAACTCCGCCACCGCAGTACTAATGACGCCAGTAGCTATTGGGGTCATGGAAGAATTTCATAAGTTCAAGAAAGTTTCGGTGATCACAAAAGCCAAAACGATATCGAAACACGAATTGTTTAACGAAAAAGAAAATGGTTTATATTTATGTTCAACATAGTCAAATCTGATAAAACTAAATGAATTCCTGTTTTTGGGAATATAGTTTAGGATTCGTTTTCGCCCACTCTAAATTATATAAAATTGAGAAATTCAAATCCCCATGGATTCCATATCCCAATCAATGATGTATAAGTACTACTAGATTGGCGATTCATTCATTAAATGCATTAAGTGTTCTTACATAGGAGACCGCTGTTACGTTATTTTTGGGTATGGACTTCAATTAAATGACATTAATGGTCATTCATATAATGATAGATCAAACCATAAAATTACGCTACAGTTGACTCCTATATGTGTACACTTTTAATTAGTATATCGCCAATCTAGTAATATATACATCATTGATCCCAATACGAAATATATAGTAATATTAATATAGTAAAAAAAAAATTGTTTTATATAAGTTAACGATAAGATTTAGCTTATAATCATAACCAATTTAATTAAAAATATATATTTGATACTAGAACAAACGGTAGTTATCATCAATGATGTTAAAGATAAAGAAGATTTAATCGATTCTGATTCCAGCACCAGCTTGTCAAAGTAATATTTATTTTAAATAGATTAAATTAGAACCTAATAATGTTATATATTTCATTGAGTTTTTATTTAGTGTATAATATAATAACTCGCTACAATTAAAGATTGATATTATATTAATTAATGAACAACTTGTTATTAAGTTCTAATTATTATTTTAAAAAATGACTCAGTCTTAAAAAAAATTTAGACAAAATTTATCTTTATAGGCACGATGATGACAAATTGCAAAACCTTCGCAAATGTATATTTATAGGGATCGCTTATGCTTGTAATATAGGCGGAACGGCATCCCTCACTGGCACACCTCCAAATTTGATAATGACCGGATTTTTAACTGTGTAAATATTATACGTAATTATCATCAAAATTGAATATATAAGGGCATGGTGACCTAAATTTTCTCTAAAATTAGAATAAGATTTATTTGAGATACCAATATTAGTTCATATTTAATGAAAAAAGATCTTAGTTCGAATATATTAAATAACAAAAATAATGGCGCCTATTTAGACGCTTAAAATACAAATTCATAAATACTCAAGAATAAATACTGAAATGCTAATGCTCAGATATAAAACTGATGGAAAAAAATTGTTAATTTCTCATGATAAAATAGGAAGCTGCTAACCGATTGCAGAGACTGAACCATGGAACAAACTCTAAAAGCTAAACCAACAAGGTTCTATCTAAATCGTGAAAACAGAACCGTTGACCTTTAATTTATAGTATATTGAAACTTAATTATTTATTTTATTAAACTATTAGTCTGTTCGGAGCCAAAGCGGAAATAAGCTTTGTGACGTGGTTTCTATATTCTTTTCCGGGTGCACTCATCATCATAATTCTAACATGGATGCAATTATGTTTTTACTTCATAGGATTTAAGTAAAATAAAATAATTTGATATTATGGTTAAAAATAAAAGTGCCACTTGAATATTGCTATTATTTATTGTGGATCCATATATTAATCCAACAGTCATTTCATGATATAGAGCATACATGTTAGTCTCTCGTTTACACGAAATCCTATAAAATTATGATAATTTGCGCCCCCTCATTTTACTTATTTACTAAAAAAATGTTTACATTATGAATTATCGATAAGATTTGGTACTATGATTGTTTTTGGTTTATATTTTACAACTGAAGAAACTTGATATAATTATTACATCTGGTGTAATTATTTTTGGTTAACTTGATTCTTGAAAAGCACATTTAAAACTTATTATAATATATTAATAAAGAGAAACCTTTCGGCAAATGGGAAATAAAAAATCTACGGAAGATCCTAGATCGTTCATCAGGGAACAACTAAATAAACTAGGAAAATTTAGGTAATATGCAATATCATTTTTTACATTGTGCTATTATAATAAAATCCGGTTTTGTATACCACACATTTGAATACATGTTTATATAAGTTTGTTGGTAGATAACTATTTCACAGTGAGTAGTAGTACAGTATGACCACTACATATTAATAATTAATTTAAATATGAGACTATATTGTTTATGATTAACGATAAATTATATATTATGTTTTTTTCACTATTTTTTTCGAAAATCGCCATTTTGAATCAATTAAAATAAAATAATAAATACAAGAATAAATAATTGTTACTATAAGATAAAGGTATATAGAATTTTTAATTTTAAAGAAAATTAGATTTTGTCCTTAGATATGTATAAGGAGTAGAAAAATATATGAGTTGATCACTTTATTACATTATAAGTATATACCGGGTTAGTGGCATCATGTCCTAAATTGTTAAAAAATTTTATCAAAGCGTATATATAAAAATGTTTTTTTTAAAATAGAACCATTAGCTTAAACAGCATTTTTGTGAGCAGGCTTCCGCCCACTCCCGTAATGTTATTATTTATATACGATTTAAGAATTAAAATTGAAATATTTACTTCTTCATTTTATATAATTTTTTGTTTAAATATATTTTAAAGGCAAAATGAAATCACAATCTTATGCTTATTTATCACCCTAGTTGGTCTATGGATTTTCAAAAATCCGAAATTCATTCCAGGATGGCTGATATTCTTTGAAAAAAAGTTTATATTTATTTTAATGTAAGTTTATTACAACATATAACATACATTTAAATAAAAGCTATGTCTCTGATGCGACACCCGCGCTATTAATTGCTCTTCTGCTCTTCATATTACCCTGTGATTTTAGGTCCGTGCTTATGATCAAAGATAATAGTGGTATATAAAATTGATTTATAATTTATAAATTTATTTTGATATTTGAATTCCAAGAAAATATTATACAAAATTAATATAATATAATATTGCCTTTTCGAAAGTTATACTAGAACATTATAATAATAATAATACAAATATATTACTAAAAAAAATTAAATTTAAAAATGTAACGTTTCATTATAAACCACAAGGAGAAATTCCTGATTATCAGCCTTTGCTAATATGGAAGGATATCTATCATGACTTGATGTGGGACATTAATTTGCTTTTAGGAGGTGGATTAGCTATGGCTGCTGGATTTAAGGTTCATTTAATTTATTAGCTTGTAATTTCAAATGAATATATATTTTGCTACAAAATAAAATGTTTATTAAATTTATTTAAAATTAGATATAACTTAGTTTCACCTATATTTTCGAATAAAATTTAATTTGTCAATAAATCATATTATAATTATTTTTCTATTCCCATGACAGGCTTCTGGGCTCTCAAGATATTTGGTGAGGTCTTTTGATATATTGCGTATATTCCCACACCAACTTCTGGTCATCACATTTTCGACTTTTACTTCCCTAATCACTGAAGTACTCAACAATATCGCCACAGCTAGTATAATGCTTCCAATAATCTCGGAAATCGTAAATATAACACATTTTATAAACGCCTTTAAAAAAATATAAATATACATACTACCTCAATTTATATATAATCTGTGTAACTTGTCAATAATAACTCTATTTGAAGCAAATATTTTGCCCTGGCTAGATAAAGTGTGCATCTTAATATAGAGGGAACCTGGGCTAAACTAGAAGTGTCTGGAGAGGATGGCGTGAGAGGACCCAACAAAAATTTTGCAGATCTGACAAATTTAAATATTTTGCTCGTTTCCATTTAGGCTTTAGAAGCTAGCCACACTTTTCTATTTTACCCCAATACCAGGCCGAGGCCTCTAAGTTCACATAAATAACTAGTTTTATTTTTACATGAGAGAAAAACTTCGGACAACTATATTTTAAATCCAAAATAGATTTTGAAGATTATTTATAAATAGAAAAAAGTACAAAAAAAAAGGGGGCAAAAGCTCAAAATATTTTTAAGCAGGGAGGGGGGGGGGTCATTTTTACTCATAATTATTTATGACATTCATAGGGAATTATTATACATACTATATTGAAATAATGTAGCTGCGTTTTACTCACTTGTCGTGCCCTTAATCCAGGCATGGCATATTTTTTTTTTTAAAAAATACCCACATTATTAGCTATAAAAATTAAGAATAAATGTAATATATTTAAAAAAATCTGGGCAGGGCCGAAAAATTTTTTAAAAAAAATTTCCGGGTCGGGCCTTAAAATATAACCTGGGTTGGGCCGAACCGAAAAATTCTTTAAAAAAGAATCCGAAGCCGTGCAAATGACCTCTTCAGGTCTCTGATATATACATATTATACTCTGCCTCAATAAAAAACGACCACCTTTATTTTTATTGTACCATTATTTTTTAAAATTCAAAAAATTTACGAAGACTTTAATTTTTAAAAAGGTGTATATTTGAATGATAACTTTCACATATATAATATACTAGATCATAACCCGTCAAGAATGATGGGGGATCACAATTTTCTTTTTTACTCAATGATTTTTTTTTGAAAAAACCCTCAGATGAGGGTATTTGAGGATTATTATAATAGATAGATTGAGCACATAAATATAAATTTACAGATTTTTGATAACCGGTCAAGAATGACGGGGAATAAGAATTTTCTTCTTTATTCAATGATGGATGAATAATAAATTTTACCTTTATTTGATGATGAATGATTCAGAAATTTTTCTATCTTATGGGGTTCTAGCAAGAATATATTTTTTATATTATAAATTACAAATACAAATGAATAAAAATTTAGTTTAAAAGATTTTTTATTGTGCACATTAATTAAAATTACTAACTATATACTTCATAAACATATTTTATAAAAAATAATGGAAAATTTTAGAATAACCCTTCATCTAAATAAATATAAATTATCACATCTCATAAGAAAGGAAAATTTCTGATTCATTTATCAAATAAAGGTAAAATTTAATTTTATGATGAAGGTTGTTTTTGAAGCAGAGTAATAAAATATGGACAGGGATTTCTTTGTCGGAGAGCATAATGTGCTACCCTAGTACCCTTAATGTATTTAAAGCTCTGATAACTTTTTTATGTTTATATCGATTGCTGGACTTTGAAAAACCCTATTTCTTAGACCTTAAGAAAAGTTTTTATTTTAATAAAATTATTAATTCTGAATATTGCAAATGAAGCACTACACACTTCTAACCCTTGTTTACGTTATAGCGGCGGGGTTTTTTTTAAAATATCGGATTATTAAACAATTGTTTAAATTATTTAAGCGAATTAATAGCAAATTATTTTTCACAGCTCAAATGTAGTTACTATAGTAGTGTAATGGCTAAATGTCGGCTAATTAGGCTCAATCATTAGGCGCCTGCCGGAAAAAATCCTTTATTATTACGGCCTTTTATTTTCTAATAGTTTCTTCCAAATTTGAGCTGCTATCTTTTAAGAAAAACTCCGAGACAAAAATGATATTTTTCGGTAAAAATTTGGTTTAGCCGAATTTTTAACCGGTTAAAAATATAGTAATTATCCACCTATAGTAGTTACTTAATTCTACAATCCGCACTTATTTAAACAAAAATTTCATCAATTATTCATTTACAATCCGATTTTGTGAGCTTTGAAAAACCAAAATTTGAAAAAAAAAATTTTTTAATGACATGCATTATATTTTTAAATATTTTATGTATATAAAGGCGGTTAGTATCAAAGTTAACCCACTGTACTTTATGTTCCCCGTTACCTTGGCAGCTTCTTATTGCTTCATGCTTCCTATAGGAACTGCCCCTAACGCCATTGTTTTCTCGGCTGGAAAACTGAAATTTCTCGACATGGTATGATTAAATTAATATATATTTAGCACAATTTTTTTAAAATTAAATTAAAATTGAGTAGGGTTGCACTATATAGATAATTGTTAATGATGGAAACATGTTAATAATACGAATTTGTTCGCGTTAGTTGTTTATTGGGAACCCTTTAGAAATAGTTGCCTCTAATAATATTATGTTAGCCCCTTGATTCAATGTTTTTAGTTTGTATATATCATGAAATATAGTGTATAATACAGGGTTTCTCAAAAAAGAAAAAATCCCAATCAAAAAGGAAAAGTTTCATAAAAGGAAAAGGGTCAATCATCAAAGGAAAAGTGTCAATCAAAAAAGGTTAATTCCTAAAAAGAAAGGAAACAGTTCATAAAAAAGGGAAAAGTGTCAAACAAAAAAGAAAAAGGTTCAATCAAAAAAGGAAAAGTAGGAATAACAAAAATAAATAAAAATTTAAGAAAAATTGACAAGAAATTTAAAAAAAATTACGATTTTCCTTTTTTAGTTGACACTTTTCCTTTCCTTTTGGGAATTTTCTTTTTTCGATTGACACTTTTCCTTTTTGTTTGACACTTTTCCTTTTTTGATCGGTCTTTTTCCTTTCTTTTTGGAAATTTTCCTTTTTTGATTGAACTTTTTCCTTTTATGATTGACCCTTTTGATTTTTTGATCGGACCTTTTCCTTTTATGATTAAATCTTTTCCTTTTTTGATTGGGACTTTTTTTTTTGAATGGAAAACTCTGTAATATAAAACCACAATAAAATATTTAGATATAAATTTCAAATATTTTTTTATCAAATTTTTCGTCTGCTAAGCAAGAGCCTTTCATAGTTGAAGTTAAAATTCGCTTAAAAATGTGGTCAACAGGAACTGAAGATAAGATGGCCGAATTTTTCATGAATAAGGATTTTATTTTGAGATTTATTTCAAATATATTACTAATTGTCCATTAGTTGTAAAAATAACAAGATTTTAGAATTGATATTTTGTCTAGTAACATGTTGAGAGAATGCAGGGACTCAAGACCCCTGAAAAACCTTCGAACATTTTTAGATAAGGACTTCCATTTTTTTTTTCCAAATTTTAGATAGAATTAACCTTTTAGAGAAATTTTTTAAAAAATTCAAGTTGAGAAAGCTAGCAAAGCCACTGATTTTATGTTGAGACTAGAGATCTGCAAATCTCGCTACAGGCCATGCCTATTTTTTAAATAATTGTGGTTTGGACTGAATATAGGACCGAGCCGGGTCAGGCTTAATTTTTTAAAATATCATTAAATTTTGTGAAACAAATTGATATATTTTAATATTCTTGCAAAAAACAAGGCACTAATATTTTTTATATGTTTAATATTTTTTTTTACAAATCAAAAAAATATTAAAATCTTTCTTTACAAGGATCTCTATTCAAACATGTATTCTCAATATAAAATTTTCAGACAAATCGTGGCTCCACCTCTCTTCCATGTAAAAATAATGGAATTGGTTACCGCCCCCAATCTCTTGCTGCTTTTATCTCCTCAATATTAAGCATTTCAACTCTAATCCCTACTGGTAATGATCTTGACCTAGAAAGCGCTATTTACACCTGGTATGGGATATTTCCTTTGTGTCTCACTCCGATGATCACCTCTTATCGAGTGATTCATTTGTACAATGTCCCAGCCAATCTATTCGAAATCGGGCAACGAATGGCTGTCAGCTATTCCAAGCAAAAATTTTAGTCTTCTCCTCACTAATGAAATACTTCGTATAACAATTTCGCTTAGTCTTGACTGTTATATATCGCTTCCTTCTAAATGTATTAATTTTATTTACCATCCGATACCAGGTGGCACCATCGTTTGCATTGTAGATAATAATTTAATTTCTAAAGCTCTTAAAAGCGCCATCTCGAATACTCTAGAGTCTAATCATTTATGCCCAAGCAAAACAGAACACCCAATGGTATCAGCTTAATATTTTGGTCTTCCAATAGCTTGGGATTGCACATGCATCAATTTTTTGGTGCGTTCCAATAGAAATACTTCAGCACTTAATTCGGCAGAAATTTTGAAATTAAACAGATATTAATTTTTATCCCACTCATCACCAATACTCTTAGTGTTTTGGGTGAGGAATTCCTTAAATTTATCACATTATTAGAGAGGTAATTAAGCCGAATAAGTGGCGATCGTAATAAAGCTTCTATTTAAATAAGCCATTAGGGTACGGCTATTCATCAAGGTAATTGCATTGTTATTCATGATTCTATATAGCAATGCAGATAAACCTATCATGCAAATTTGAGATTTCTCCCTTGGTTATGCGCCTGACATAAATAAATTTTTTACCCAAGAAATTGCAGTTTACCTTGATTTTTGTAGTTTACTTAGGCATATGCATTTTAGTCACCCCCCCCCCCAAATGAATTACTTTCACGTTTAATATTTGTTCATCATGATTTTTAAAACAAACGAATTTTATTCAGGAAAGCGTTCATTGTTTACAACACTAATAGTTATGGTTATGAGTGAGTGACCCGTGGAATAAAAGTTTTAACATTCTATTGCTTTTCTTCATGTTTCAAAACAAGTTTTTATGAAGAAGAGTTTTCTTTTAGAATCCTAGCAAAGTGTCACTAGAAAAAAACTCCGGAGAAATGCTCTAGTGGAAAATAATATCAAGAAAAACTCAAGGATGCATAAATATATATTTTTATTTAATCAAATGCGTTCATCATAATATCTCCTAGAGTTGTGGCCTTCCTCTCTTTCTTTTACCCATCACAACTTTAACCTCGTTTCCCATGTATTTTTTGGACTTTCTCATCGTATGTATATATACCACCTATATCTGGTCAGTAATCTTTTGTTTTAATCTTTAAACTTCCAGTGTATTTGTATTTTGTATATTTTTTTTGATACCCTAGCTATCATTCGTCTGATTCTTTGCTTTGCCATCTTTCTGAACTATATGGTATAGTTGGCTCTAGTATAAAATTGTACATCTTCTTCCCTTTTAATTAGTGTGGAATTCGTTTATCATAGAGCACTCCTGATAAATTTTTCCACCTCAATCATCCTTGATTCATTTTATTTTTGATTATCTTTTTCAATTGTGCCATTTAAAATGGAATCTAAATATTTACAGTTTCAATTATTTGTCAATCATTTATGTCAAAATAATCTTTTTCATCTCCGCCTATTACCATATATTCTGTTTTTTTCTTGTTGACTTTTAGCCCATGATTTTCTAGCATATCTATCAAACTCGTTAATTTTTCTTTCATTTCCTTATTTCTTTCAGCATGTATTACAATACCATCTGCAAATATCATACTTCATGGGATTAATTCTGAGATAAATGGAAACTGAGAGCCGATCCTTGATGAACTCCTTCGGCTTTACGAAAGCCGATGTGTCTTTTGTGCATTGGATGCTTTTTATGCATTGCATATCATGTATTATTCTAATATATTTTTCAGATTTCATTTTTGCTGCGTAAAGCCCACCAGATAAATTTCCTTGAAATTCTATGGAAAGCTTTTTCTAGATCGAGGAAGACCAAGTGAAATTTTTGTTTCCTTCCCTATATTTTTCATTCATTTATCTAATTGCGTTATTGATTGCATTAATCCTTCCAGACATGAATCTATATTAAGTGTTCCCTATTTCGACTATGTCTCTTGATATTTTTTCATAGAGTTTCGATAATGAAACATTGATGTTTTTTGGGGGATTTTCCCCAATTTCTAGGATTGTTTTTTTCCAGTGATATTTTAACTTTTCTTTTTTTTTGATAATTTATTAAATAAAAAAAATTTTAGTTTCCAGAGTAAATATGGATTAAAATTTTAAAATTTCAATTAATCTTTTCTATATAATGAATTGCCTAGATTTAATAAAAATTTTACAAAAACATAACTGAATACATTCGCTATTTATAATTCCTCCAAAATTTAAATAAATAGAGTCCATTAGAATGCTCTTAAAGCTGACACACTTTGCATGGGCAATCCGGTAAAATAAAATTAACAACTTATGCTAAGCTTATTTTAAAGTAGCAATATTTATTTTTACATATTTATATATATTATTTATTCATTTTAAAAAAAAATTCCATTTAGGTAAAACCAGGCATATTCATTCACTTGATATGTATAGTTGTGACTTATGTGTTTATCAATAGTTATGGCATCCTGATTTTTAAAGTTAATGAATTTCCAGATTGGGCTATAAATCAAAATAACATACAATCGTCTAATTTTACCAGCTAATCTTTCTAAGAAGGTCTCATTATAATATGAGACACATTTGTATTATAATATATTTTATTTATATACTATTTATAAATTATTATTATTTATCAAAAAATAAATTATATAACCGATTAATGAATATTTTTATCGGAATAGCTACAAATAAAATCATTTCAAAATAAAAAAGTTTAGAATTCATGTTCGTAATACAAGCTCTGAAAAATAGCCATCATCAATCATCTATAGAGAATAAACTTAGTATGAATATTTTAAAATTTTTTTACCCCTAGTTTTCTTACTTAATTACAACACCCTTAATTATTTTATGGAGGCATTGTTGCCTAGGCTTATTAAAAAGTTTGAGATTGTAGAACGGATAAAATTAATAGAAAAAAATTAATTAATTTGAAATTAATTTTATTTAAAAATCGAATATATAATAAAATTTAATAATTTTGATGAATAGTCTCAAAAAAAATTTGGGTTTAAAAAATAAATATTAAATTAACATTGAAAACACAGTGAAATGGATATTGACATACTATTAATAATATAATAATACCACTTAAAAGTGCTCAATAAGGATACGAAATCTTGTAAATAACTTATTTATTTATCTAAGAATCTTCGGACCTATGGAACAAGCAGATCTAACGAAGACTCCCATTGGTAAACAAAACGTTTAAATTTTTATTTGCCCTGGTTAAGTTATTGTGGCTTAATTATTATAGGATAGGATTCTAATCACACTTTTTGCCTAAAATTGCCACCAAATTGTATAAAAAACCAACACTAAAATTAACATGGAGAGAATTGACTATTTTATTTTGGTTCGTTTATAGTTACGTGTAGAAGTGATAGATACCTCCTATCCAGAGGTCTTGCCAATCTCTGCTAGATTGATATTGTTGAGACATCTATCCTATAAATCACTCCAACGAGCTACATTTTTTATAGATATTTCTGATATATATTTTGAAATTCTATCATCGTATCAGCAATGCGAAGGGTTTAATAACAAAATTCACCTTTTTTTACCATGTCATTATTTATAATTAAAAATACCCCTACTGGGTGATTATTTATTGACAACTGCCTTAGTCTTATTTATATATATTAATTAATATATACCTGAACCTGTTTAATGATTTTTACATACCAAACACTATCGATTCGAATTCGTTAAATAATATCCTCTTTAAAACTTCTAAATATATATTAAATTCATATTCCTTGAATTTAATTGAAATAGTTAATATTGCACCGGATTTGCAATGATCATTGTTTAGATATAATAAATCAAATCATATCTGTTCTATAGAAATGTCAACGTTACTCAAAAAAGCAACGTTGTTATACTTTGCATTGTACTCTGCAAAAATAATGAGGTTGTTCACTTATTAACAAAGTAAGTAACGCGATACCTGAACGGTTAACATAGATAAAGATTGCATAAATCATAAAGACTTTTTCTTTTATTTAGTCAACCATTATTATCACAAATCTAGACCAGCGCGCCCCCGCCTATATTACAGTTCTAGACGCCAATCGATTTTTTTATCCGCGCTGATGCGGTACGAGAAAATTTTATTTTTGTTATTTTATATAAATTATAATTAATTACATTAATATTTATTATTATAAGTTAAATCAATTGTTTTATTAAGAGTTTTATAAAATTATATAATATATTTAAATTATTTCCTTATGGGTCCCTTAAAAAAACCAAATCATTCAATTTAAGGTTTAAGAAAATTTTAAAGGTTACAAATGCAGGATCGAATTTCACTATAAGTTCTCGGTTAGGCAAATATGAACAGGGCATTAATTAAACAAGCTTTTAATTGGATGTAACAAAATAGGTAAGAATAGGAAATGTTGTTAAAGTAATTAGTTAAATTATTGTTATGCTAACATAAAACCTCCTATTTAAAAAAAGTAATTGATTCTGGAAACAGAAACAATAGACAGATAATTGAATCTAGACTAGAAAAACTCGTATATTGAAGAAAAATTTGATCAACGTGATTATGAATCATATACACAGAGTTGTTAAAGCTCCTTTTTAAAAGTAGCTAGCTCCCGCTCCCGCTACTACATTTATAAAAGGAGCTAGCTCCCGCTCCCGCTACTACATTTATAAAAGGAGCTAGCTCCCGCCCCGCTACTACATTTATAAAAGGAGCTAGCTCCCGCTCCAAATAATGGAGTGCCACTCCAAAACCGCTCCTTTTTCATTTTTTTAGAATGTATAGGAAACAAAATCATATTTTTTTATTATCAAAATGCTTTATTTATATTAAATGATCTATCAAAATATTTATAACCTTTTATTAGCTTTTAAAAGTAATAAATTTTCTAAATTAGAATCTAACAAACATCCACACCTCTCCCCTAAGACCTCTTTTGCAAAACTATAGAGGCGCTCCACTGGAGAACTAGAGGGAAGCGGAGTATTGCATTTTATAAAGATATTTTTTAATTCAGGGAATTTATCAAAAATAGTAATTTTGATATCATTATTTAAAAAATATCTGTCTAATATATTATCTTCCTTATGATCAATTTCATGGAATCCAAAAAAAATCTTCCAGATAAATTTGTATTTAAAAGAAAGATTTTTTACTTTTAGATGCTTTTTTAGATTGAAGCTGCTAACTTTTGAAAGTTTAAAATATTTTTTGTATGATGGAAATGGAAATTCGATTTTTTCATCTATGATCTCTAAATCATAATATCTAAAACTATTTTTTATTATATATCTATAAAATGAATATTAATATTACAAGATTTTCCAAAAAATTTCAATATAAAAAGGAAAACTTGATGTTTAATATTTAAAATGATTAGATAAAAAACCAATATAAAACTAGGCTAAACAATTAATAATGGATAAATTTAAATAAAATAAAATTTCATTTTTATTGAATTTAATTAACAAGTATTATTAAAATTTAAAAAATAATTTAATTTATACATTAAATTTAAAGGAGCGGTGGAGCAGCGCTCCTCCACTCTAGCCCTAAAAGGAGGTAGCTCACGCTCCTCAATTTTAAAAAGGAGTGGCGCTCCAGGTGTTTTTGAAAAAATGTAGGGGCGCTCCAGGAGCGCCGCTCCTTAACAACTCTGACAATACTTAAAAAGACGCTATGAAAGTGTAAATGGAACAGTAAAGGTCCAATTTTTATCATTATATCTCTTCTCAAGCAAAATATGCACAAAAATTTGGATCATAGATTTTCGATATATACTACTAATAAATAATTATTTATTTTATATTTAAGGTATTAGCAACACTTAGATCCTAGATAGGTTTCAAAAGTTAAATATCTCCTATGTGTCATTATGTAATCAAATTATAGCCTTATAAAGATAAGGAACAATAAATGGAATACGGAAGAGATGTATATTCGGAAGCAAATTATATTCAAAAATTAGTGAATAAACATCCATCCAACTCCGATGAAAAAATGATATTCAGAAAAATTTAGAACGAGAATGTTATTTATTATTTCCTCGGATAGATTCCGACTTTTAGGTCTTACAGTCCTATATTGAAAAAAATTAAGGCCCAGGCAACCACTCTAAAGAGCGTGTTTTTTCAGTCCTGGGCTTACTTTGCAAAAAGATCTTCACTATGCCCTTCAACTTTAAAAAAGAATTACTTTTAAACATAATTATAATTTAATAAAATTGTTAAATTTCTAATATATTATATATGTTAGCGTCAATGTGCTTTTTCCAGCATTATGTTAATTTTTTAACTTAAATTTATTTTTGAGGCGATTTTTAAACTTAAAAGTATATTTTTACCGGAAATGTATTACAGCATGTTTAGAATACCTATCTTATGTAGACACTTTTGCGATTAACCTTTCAGGCTTTTATAATTTATATAGAAAATGTATGAAAAACTAATATAAATTATATTAAGTCAAAAATTCATGCCAAAATTGTCTGAAATATATAGGGTAAATATTCCAAACATGATGGGATTTTAAATTTAAAAAAACGCGCTCAAAAATGGCTAAGTTGAAAAATAACACATTGACGTTAACATTATACACTATGGCCTCATTTACAGTAAACGCGTTATGTTTAAGCGTATTAACGCAGTGTTATTACAATATCAAGCTAATAAATAGGTATAAATGTATAAATATGAAGGGTTATGATGTTAAAGGTATGATAAAATTTAAAAAACATATGTTGCGATGCGTTGATATCAATATATGTGATACGATTGTAAAAATCATAGCGAATTCGTACATGATTTTTCTTAAATTTTATATCAAATAATTATTCCTAGATGCATTCAAATTATTAATGAGAAGAAATTCTTTTATTTTTATATTTTAAAATAAAATTCTAATATTCTAATATGAAAATCTTATATTGTAATATAAAATAATAACTAAATCGATGTAGATAAAACATATATTTTTTTAAATAAATTGTATATTAGCTTGATAAACATGCTTTAAATAACTATTAGTTAAGGCGCGTACGCAGGAATTTGGTCTGGAGGGGGATAATAAAATTTTTTAAAAAATATTATTGTTTTTTTTTAATATCAAGCATAAATTTATTAGGACTAATAACTATTTCTAATACACAATTTTAAATTAATGTGAATTATAAAAAAATTATATGTAAAGAATCACTTAAATGACCCAAAATAGAAATTTGAATTTTTTGAGCCTTTACACAAAAAGTTTCTTAGGAATAATTGCATTTTGTATGTTATATATTTACAATGTAAAATCCAATCTTCGTTGTGATTGAGCTAATTTTTCAATTATCTCATCCTTGCTTGTCGTCAAATGCCTATGAATATTCAAAAGATTCAAACCTTTCAATCTACTTTCAGATGTTGTACTTCTTGGTATGTTTTTCAGAGACCTGCAGGCCCGGCCCCCGGGCTGGACAGTATTTTAATTTTTTTAAATATATCCGGGCCGGGCCCGAAATTTTTTTAAAAAAACACCCAAGCCGGACCTGAATTATTTTAAAAAAAACACCCAATCCAGGCTGTATTTTTTAAAACAGCCTATATTTAAAATCGTTATTATTAGCTATAAAAATCAAAAATAAATATAATTTATTTTAAAAAAATAAAATTTTATTTTTTAAAAAAGCCGGGCCGAGCCTGAAATTTTTTTTAAAAAACCCAGGTCTGCCCGTAAAAAATCTTTAAAAAAAATCCGGGCCATGCCCTGCAAATGTACTTCTGCAGGCCTCTGTTATTCTTCTTAAAAAAGAGAATGTTCTCTCATTAGTTTACTAATGGGAAGTGTTTATAAACCCTTTTAATACATTGGGAATTTAATCTAAAATGTGTTTGAAATAATGCAGAGCATCCATAGCATTTTTTGGGACTATATCAACCATAGTTAATCTTATAAACATAGTTATTCAGCTAGTAAGGCATCATAAGATACTTTAACATCTTCATAATAAAAATCTAACAAATATTTTTTTTCTATCATTATCTGAAAAAGGTTGGGAAGGTTTTTGTGGAAGTAATATTTGCAGATTAGTAAGAATGAATTAAAAATTCATTTATTTGGGTTATCTGTATTTAAAATATACTCTTCTACTGATCCTATATTAATGTTTTAACGATGAGCTTACCTTGCTACAAGTCGAGGGAGACAAATATTAAACACGTATAGCTTCTGCTTTTGACTCAACGATAAAATATAAAATATGAAATTCTTCATCAACATTAGCCCTAATTTCCTTGAGTTCTGACAAAATGCTCTCCGCTATTCTCATCTTATTAATCAAGTCAATGTCATGTTTTTGAAAAGTAATACTTAAAATAGTTGTATAATTAAATAATACATTCTAATGAGAAATAAAATTTGAAATAAGCATTGAATCCAATAATTTTCTTGCATCTGAGGAGATATTTCATTGTGATATTTCAGTAATAGCAAATAATTGGCTCTTCTAACTCCTTAAAAGCTATTAATGTTGGATATGAAGTTTCAGAAATAATTATTATTTGACTAGAAATTTGAAAATGGTAGATAAATATTAAGCCACTAAAAATTTGAAAATTAATAAGTAAATATTACGCCGGAAAACTTGAAATCGAAATTAATTGATAAAATAACTTAGTAGATAAATGTGATAATAAATATAATTAAATATATATTTAATATAAGATACGAATAAATATTAACAAATATAAATTAATATAAACACTAATATTTTTGAAAAATATATCCGGCATCTGCATTTTTTGGCTTTGGGTGGGGGGGGGGGGGATCTGTCCCCCCCCTGCCCCCCCCTCTGCGTACGCCAATGAGTTAATTAAATCAATATATTTACTCACCAATAATATTTTAGAGTATTTGACCTGGTCAAATACTCCTTCGGTCAATTGACCGCCTTGCCAACCCTGCTTTATATTAATTATATTAACCATGTCAAATATAAATAATTATATTTGCGATAATGCATTCGCGATATTGCATTAGCCATAATAAATTTGCAATAATGCATTCGCTGTAATGCATTCGCTGTAATGCATTCGCTGATAATGCATTCGCTGTAATGCATTCGCTGTAATGGTCGCGATAATGCATTCGCTATAATATAGTCGCGATAATGCATTCGCTGTGATGCATTCACTGTAATACATTCGCTATCATGCATTCCCGATAATGCGATCGCGGTATGCATCCGCTCTAATGCATTCTAGATATTAATTTTACTGCACTGCATTTGCTCTAGTGCATTCGCGGTAATATATTTTGCTAATACATTCGCAGTAATACATTTGAGGTTTTAATTTCACGGTAATGCATTCGCGATATTATTTTCGCATTAATACATTCGCTCCAATGATTCGTGATATACTCTCAGTAATGTTTTCGCTCTAATATATTCACCTTAATGCATTCGCGATATTATTTTCGCATTAATACATTCGCTCCAATGATTCTACTCTCAGTAATGTTTTCGCTCTAATATATTCACCTTAATGCATTCGCGATAATGCAACTGTAATGCATTCACGATAATGTTTTCGCGGCAATGCATTAGCTCTAACAGATTCACGATATTGTTTTCGCGGAATACATTTGCGGTAATGCATTCGCGATAATACATTTCGCTGAGAAAATTTCGAGGTATTGACTAGATACAATTTTTTCGGTGCAAATATCTATTATGATTAAAGTCTTAAAAAAAATTTGATGGTAGATATATTTCGTTATTTTTTATCAATACACATAATTGTGTGCTAAATTTTTCAAAAACAATTATTTCTATGCTTAAATTGCATTTTCGTTTTGTAAAAATAATAATATATATAATTATTGATGAGTCATATAAATCAATTACAAAATAATTTGCAATGTAACGAGTAACTTTAGAAATGTAGCGGCTACTAGTTAATTTAAAAAATATTTTCAAAAATAACTTTTAGCAAAACAAGTTTAATTCTACTCCATTCATCAGTTACAAATTTTAGATTTTTCAGATGTAAAAACTTTCGTATAGCAGCAGCATTCTACCTAAAATTTATTTAATAGCAAATTTTTAACAAGCTGAATAAAATAATCATGCCCATCTCATCTGTTTAAGTCTAGTCGATTACTATCTACTTAAGTGGACGAAAAACATCAATATCCATTAAAAATCTGGCATCACGTCAATTGGGTAATTCGACGAGAATCTAACGTAGTTGGAAATAATTATAAATTTATTAGTATAAAACAAAAGGATCATTAAATATAAATCATGTTGAGGGTTGGTCATATTAATAAACAATTTTATTTACAAAAATCTAAATTTTATTTACTAATTGAGTAATATCAAAAAAAAATTTATTAGTATCAATAAAAAAAATAATTTAATAAACAATTATTTACACCCTGATTTGTTTGTTGAACCAGATTATTATGTCATATAAGTGATGTTGATTCAAAAAAAAAAAATTTTTTATGGTAAAAAATTAAATAAAGTGGGGTGAGTAAAATATTGAGGGTTCTGAGGGTTAAGGTTCGGGGTTTAGTTCACAGCGCTGATATCTTCTGTATCCCGATATACCTTTCTTGATCATGGTAGTGCTGTACCAGAAATATATTGTTTAATTTTTGTTACGGTCAACGATTATTATAAACGTAGAGCATCTAGAAATTTCCAAATAGAAGGATGGTGCATGATACAAAGATGAGAATGCTCTGTTAACCTTCAATTGTATTATTTGTTTTTAAGATCTTCCAATGTAGCATAGGGGTATGCATTGGGAGGTATTTTAACCCCTTTCCCTGTCCGCACATCTTAAAGAAAAGCAGGCGGGTGGGCGGGTTAAGGAAAATATTTTAACTATAGGTGAGTGGGAGGGCGGGTTAAAAAATTCACAACTTTTTTTGTTATTTAAAATCATATTTAAAAAAATGTGCTCCCTGCAATTTCAACTTTTTAATACCAAAAATATATCGAAAACATGTTGGATTTGATTAGCATGGAAGGATACAACATTTTTTCTATACAACCTGCACCTATAGCTTCAGAGTTTATTACAAGCTCACTCTCAGTTGAAATTACTAACTTATCTTGGAAATAAAAATACAACACTCACATGCACTATACATAATTAATTATTCTGATTCCATCTACAACAAAACCCTTATATACCAACATACCAGCAAATAACCCTTCTCCAATGATGAAAGGAATTTGCCAAACCTGTCACAAACTTATTAATTTGAGAAAAGATGACCATCTATACAAACATGGCACCCAAGCTTTCCCTTGCTCAGGTTCTAATACACTTTGTACAAAACTAATAGAATCCCCAATTAATACCAAACACATACATGTAAATAACAAATCACTAGAAGAATTTATCTTTATTAAAAAAATACCAACAATAAAACACATCCCATCTAGGGTTTTACCAGATCACTGACCATCTTACTAAATTATTTGATAATATTAACAAAGATTTGTCAAATTTAAATCATTGGAATAATCTCTTTACATTCCCTTTCAAATGCCTCTCGATCCCAAAAGATAACAAATCTATCTCACTACCTAACCTAATAAAAGACAGACTCAAAAATTTGGAAAATGTAACACTATTAGAATACGTTAATAATCCCAATAATTCTAATGAAAGTATCAGTAATACCTGCTACAAAATATCCAAAAAAATAAATGAAGGCGATATATGCGGTGCACAAAAATTAATCTCTTCACAAACAAAACTCGCCCCATCTAACGACGTGACCCTTGACAATCTAAAATCCTTCATCCACATGCCTCTTATACAAGCTTACCAAACCCACCGCTCAATATCCCCCCTTTCATAATTACAAACCAAGATATTCGCGAAACAATAAGTGAATTTAATAAATTTTCATCAGCAGGCCCGGGTGGCTATAGACCATCTTACTTCCAAACATTCCTAAAATCTCATAATTCCAATAATTTTTTTAACTCACTTACCATCTTCCTTAATAATATAACCACTAAAGATATTCCCACATTAGCTCATCAAATTATAATTAGAGCTAACTTGATTGCTTTTGAAAAACTTAATGGAGGCATCCGCCCAATCACAATCGGTTCATTTTTCAGATGCCTGATAGCTAAAATTATTGCAAAAAATAAAATCCGATACTCATTCCCTGCTTTGCAAATACCAATTGGGATGCGGAACTAAAGGAGGCCTAGATATAGCTTCTCACAGCCTACGAATCTACCTTCAACATCCACCGATAAACTTCGTTTTATGCAAGATCGATTTTTAAAATGCCTTCAATACAATATCACGTTCCTAGGCACTCAAATCTTTTTACAATAATTTCCCCCAATACTCGCGCTTCGTAGACATCTGCTATAACAATAGCACTCCCCTCATTTTTAATGGTAGCGTTATATATTCTGAAGAGGGAATATAACAGGGCGACCCCCTCGGCACTTTTCTTTACTGCTTAGCTATCCACAATATGATGAAAGATCTTAAATTTGATTTTGACCTAGACCTTAACCTATGGTACTTAGATGGTGGCACCCTTTGCGGTAATCCACATCAAATTAGCAAAGCCCTTAACCACCTAGAAAGAGAATGCTCTAAAATTGGTTTAGAATTAAACAAAACTAAAATTGAAATATGCTTCCTCAACCTTGAGATTCCCTTAGATTTATTTAAAGGTTACACTCTTATCGAAAAAGAAGAGATCCAACTCTTGGGCTCCCCATTACTCAATAATAATATATTCGAAAAAATTATCGATAAAACCTTTTCTGAGATGCAAAACTTGTAAAAGTTCATCAACCACATTCCATCGCACCTTTTACTTCATAAAAAGTGTTTATAGCTTCCTAAAATCTCGCATCTCTTCCACTTATCCACCTCATTCACCTCCTCAAAATTTTTCATTCAACACAATATTCGTTTAAAGACCTTTATAGAAATGATCCTCAACCTTTCATAATCAGACTATAATTGGCACCTAGCCCAATTACCCGCTAAACTAGCTGGCATCGACTTGATCCCCTTAAAACTACTTTCCCTATCTCTATTTATCTCAAATCGCCTATCGCTCAATTCTGCGATCTCATCATTCATAACTCCCAATGATGATCTTCTAACAGCAGCAATTGAAAGATAGAATCTACTTACCCCAGATGGTTATACATTTCCAACCAAAATCTCTAACAAATCTCTCATCGAACCCCTAATAAAGAAATTACAAAATAGTCTTAACCCTACCGATATTAGCGATATACAACTATAACAATTCAACGATAAATACGGCGGGCATGAATGGCTCGAAGCACTTCCAAGCCAAAACTTAGATACTCTTAACCAATGACCAATTGAGAATTACTATATTAGACTTGGATGTTCGCTTACACCGTCACACACTTGTCACCAATGCAGCTTACCCGTTCTACCTAACTCCAGACACGGTCTATAGACTGCACCTGCAGCCAAGGTCGCCATCTCCGGCATAAAGCAATTAATAAAATCATCCATAATGCTTTTAATAAGGCTAAATTACCCAACCTTGAACCAACCTCTCATTACAGGACGGCCTCAGACCCGATGGTTTAACCTGCACCCTCTGGTCCAATAGGAAATCTCTTTTGGGAAGCAACCTGCGTCTCCTCCTTTCCTTCATTAATTAATTCAACTTACTTGTGGGGAAAATAAAAAAATTAATAAATATTCAAAATTAAATAACTTTATATCGTAGCCAATTTTCATATCAACTAATGGCAATTTTTCACATTCTACATATTTTTTTAAAAAAACTTTATCACAAAATTTTTTTAACATAACATACTATAATCGCGAATCTTTATTTCTTAAACAAAAACTTCAACTAGAAATTTTAAACACATTTATGCTTGTTTTTTAGGTCATTATTAAATTAAGCACTTCTTAGAGCCTTCGATATTTATTTTTATTTAGTAATTTTACATATTTTTATATATTTGTTTTAATATTTTAGTTTTTTATCATTTTTTTAAATAAATAAAAAGTATCATATTAAAAAAAACTAAATTTAAATATTATTTAATGCTTAATATTGCAAAAAAACATTTTTGCAGGGATATAGCGCTGAAACTAAATTATCTTTTTTATTAGATATCTTGATAAAATGGTGTTTGTATAGTCCATAAAAGGCATCAGCTACGTCATCCACAGGAATAAATGCAAGAGAGGCATTTGTCTAATTTTTATTGAACACTCATTTCCTGCATCTCTATCTAAATAATGCGCTAGTAACTCGCTATCGCTTTGTATGTGTCTCAAAATCGCTTGGGTCATATAGAAAAAACATCATCTTATTTATTGAAGGAAATGAATGAGTAAAGGCATTTACACCAATCACTTCATAACATGGTAAATTAATTCACCATATAAATCAGGATATAAATATGGGTTTATTAAATTAATTTGTTTTTTGATATATTAAATTTTTTATTGATATTATTAAATTTTTTATTGATATTATTAAACTTTTTATTTATACTCATTGTTATTGTAAAAAAAATAATGAAAATTAATTAATGGGACCAACCCTCAAATTATATTTAATGACTGTAAAGATGCCCCTTATTCTCAACCTTTCCCTTTAGCATAATCTACACTTAAATTGAGTCACAAATATCCCAAAAGTCCTTTCAAAATCTTTATTCACAATGATAAAATAACAACTAATATAAAAATATGTAAAGAAATAACCAATAACTATCCCATTACATTGCAAAATCTTCAAAATCAGTCCAAGTCATCCAATATAGGCTCTTTGTTCTTCCCCAGCTTGCATCCCATGATCTCCTCCACTCTCTCCTCTTCCCCAAGGATAATTCCTTCACTGTCAGAAAATAACAGACATTTAGTATATAATATTAAATTTATTTCTTCTTTTTTCAACGGCTACAACACGCCCACTCTTCACAAGCCCAGCGTCCCTCTCTCTCTGGTGGTATTGTCTCGAATCGTCCATTGAATTGTATCACTTGAAAACGTTCAGGGAATTTATCGAATAGTCTCCTTTTATGGTGATTTATAGTATAATATCTCCGGTACATTTCAATATATAATCACTGGAAAACATATTATCAACAATGACATTTACATCGTGATAAACATATTTATAATCTATGGAACAGTAATATTGACAATATAATATACAAGCAAAACATAACAACTTATTCATTTTAAGACATTTGGGAAATAGAATTTATAATATACATATTCGCGGTCTGATTAATGAGAATTAGGAAATAATGATTTTACCTATAATGCTGTAATGTAACAAATGGTCTATGTGTGAAATGCAATTTCAACACATGTAATTTTCCTTCTGTCATGTAAAAAAAACAAAGCTACACTTTTTATAAATATCTCCTAAAATAGATAGAAAAATCTATTTTTAGGTATTACAAATAATTGCGAAAATTTGCCAAACAAAGATTTTAAATAAAATTACAAGGAATATGTATAGAAATAAATTTAATATTTTAAAGGAAGGAAAAATATATAATACGTAGCAAATAAAATATTTTTCTCCTAGGAATTACTCAGTATCCTAAGAAAAATATACCATTTCTACTTAACTCTGCCATCACAATTAGCACGGATTCACAAAAATGTAGAATGCAAAGTAACAAAAATTGAGAATATAATGGGCTATATGGTATATATGTAGAGAATTTTTAATATAACATTCACAATATAAAATAATCTGAGTTTTTTTTTATCAAAAAAATACATGTTCATATTATACATAGTAAAATGTAATGTGCTATAAAATTATTACAAAAATAAAAAATAAATGTAATACACAAAATAAATTTACAAAAAAAAAATTTTTTTAAAAAAAACTTTCTCAAGTATTTAAACTAAACAATATTTCCATCTTAAGGCATGCCCATCAACACATGGCTGACCTTATCCATAAAAATATATTCCTTTTAGTATAATACATGCAAATAAAAATTTAAAAAAAATTTTATAATTTAAAAAGAACAAATATATTAAATATAAAGATTTCATAATTTACAAAAAAATATTAAGTACCATAATTTCTACCAATATATCATATAAATCCATGCCAAATCTATATATATATCAAAAATATCAGCCTTATACCAATATATCATATAAATATATATATCAAATTCATATTTTGCCCATATATCATATAAAAATTTATATATATCAAATTCATACATTAAATCAAAAATAATTAACTTCATAAAAATGGTTAAATAATAAGACAATACCTATTGTCAAACATTGGATGTAAAATATAAATCTAGACATATAATATAACAAATATTATTGTCTTAAATGGCCAAAATGAAGACATCTAATACCACAAATATTATTGTCTTAAATGGGCCAAAATGAATCAAATATCATTAACCAATAATATATATTATACATCATATATATATAATAAATTAATCATTTTATTTTCATTTTCAGTCCTAATACTCATTACATAATTTCTATCCTTTTCCTTATTTGCTAAACATCTAAAACAAAACTGCTTAAATCCCTTAATCTTTACCCATATCAAAAAAATCAGTCCAAGTCATCCAATAGCTCTTTGTTCTTCCCCAGCTGGCATCCCGTGATCTTCCCATTCTCTCTTCTTTCCCAAGGAAAATTCCTTCACTGTCAGAAAATAACTGACATTTAGTATATTATATTAAATTTATTTCTTCTTTTTTCTAACTGCTACAACTTGATCCTTATGTTTTATACTAATTTAATAATAAATTGAAACTATATTCGATATGCGCCGAATTGACGCCGCGCTTAAATTGTCTCCGCGCTGAATTGACGCTGCGACTAATTATCGAGTACGAATTTTCCGTGCCGAATTGATGTGGAATCTAAAAATCTATCTTAAAATAGTAAATATCACCAAGAGAAGAGGGGAATATGCTATAAGGCTATAATTAACTAAAAAATACTATAGATGATATGCATTATAATGACAATTGATAAAAGATACAATAATATTAAAAGAAAATTAAATTGAAGTGTAATATAATAACTTAAACTAAAAGATCAGGGGCGTCGCTAGCCTTTACAATCTCAGGGGGCTCATTCAAATTAGAATCTACTCCTACCAATCTATAGAGAGTCTGCAGGTCCTGCGAGCAGGCTCCTATTTCTCTTAAATACTTTTCCATGAATATAAGGGTAACTCCATTAGATTTTGTCGATTTTTTTTGACTTCCATTACACCCCATATATTATATACATTAATAAAAATGGCGTAATTAATTCCAAACCAGTATAAGAAATTTCTTTATAAAAAGTAAGCAGACATATAGTTGATATTCCTCTATTATATACAATTAGTTATAATATATTAGGAAAAATGTCACTTTTACAGACATATTTGACAGTTATAGAATATATTAAGTTAATATTTTAATAAACTTTACTAATCAATGTTTGATAATAAATATAAGCATTCAATTCTTTAACGCCATCTATTTATTTTTAATTAAAAAAATGATATTAAAATTAATCATCATATGTATTGTTCATCCCACAATGGATATAACTTATTAGATATAGACGCTATAGAAATATAGAATTATTTTTTTCATTTACATACTTTAAAAGATTTCTGATGTCCTTATCAATATTTTATAGTCTTCTATAAAATATATTATTCACTATTTTGATTGTCATACAATAATAGATAAAATTAGATATACTGTAAATCTACGACACATAATATACTGTTTGTATTGTGCATTCATTTTTATTTATTTAATTTATAATTTAATTTTATCAATAATTTTATAATTATATTTATCTTTTATTAAGAAAATCAATTAAAGTAATCACTTTATAAAAAATTATATTTGATATATTATATTAGTATTTAGTAATTTTATTGATCTAGTATTAGTAATTATAATATACTTCACTTTTGTCTTAAGACTTATCTTTGGCTTAAATTACATTTCTTAAAAAACATTTTTGGTTTCACTTTTTTATGAATAATAATC